>NC_058096.1:117385000-118010000 GCF_020171115.1 Neogale vison
TCAATTTCATCTAATAGATTTTTCATTTCAGACATTGTGTTTTTCATGACTTTAATTTCCATTTGCTACATTTTTATTGCTTGTGTTTGTGTGATTATGTTGATTTTTTAAAAAGCCTTTAACATTTATTATTTATAAAAGCATTTCAAAGTTTTTTTCTGCTAATCCCATCTTCTGACATTTCTAGTTATGTTTTAATGAACTGATTTTCTTCCTGTGATGGGTCACAGTTTTATGATGCTTTTGCAATATAGAGTCTTTGCATTTTTCTTGGGTGCCAGACATTGTGAATGTTGTTGGGTGTTGGTGAATATTGTTTTCTATTAAGAGTACCAGGTGGGTTTTTTGTTTGTTTGTTTGTTTGTTTTGGCAGATAGTTAAATCTTTTGCAGATAAGGTTGATCTTGTAAGAATTCATTTTAGGGTTTTTAAAAATTGGGTCTCCAGGAGTGCCTGGGTAGCTTAGTGGGTTAAAGCCTCTGCCTTCGGCTCGGATCAGGATCCCGGGGTCCTGGGATCGAGCCCTGCATTGGGCTTTCTGCTCAGCGGGGAGCTTGCTTCCTCCTCTCTCTCTCACTGCCTGCCTCTCTGCCTACTTGTAATCTCTCTGTCTGTCAAATAAATAAATAAAATCTTTAAAAAAAATAAATAAAAATAAAAATTGGGTCTCCAGTAGCCTTTTTTTGGTGTTCTGTTTTACAATTTCCAGCTGCTTCACACTCCCTGAGATCTGGCCTTAATCTCTTTAATTCAGGAGATGGCTGTGTTTGTTTGGGTTTCCTCATTATGTATCAGGTTCCCAGACCTGCCTCCTGGCAGAAGATGAGAAAAATAGTAGGACTCAACAACACCCCCCCCCCCCCCCCCCCCGCCCAATCTCAGGTATCACAGTCATTCACTCTGCTTACTGTCCCAGTATCTGGAAACGGTCATTGTGTGTATGTTTTCCTTGTTTTCTAGTTGTTTCTAGGCAGGAGGACAAGTTCTCTATTGGTTACTCCTTTATAACCTGACACAGTTCTTCTTTTCTTTCTTTTTCCTAAGATTTTATTTATTGGAGAGAGAAAGGGGGAGAGAGCACATGCAGGGGGAGGGGCAAGGAGAGGGAGAACCAGACTTCTCGCTGAGCAGGGAGCCTGACTCAGGTCTAGGTCCTGAGATCATGACCTGAGCCTGAGATTATGACCTTATTGATTATAATTAAACATCTATTATTGTTTCCAAAGTATGAACTTTAGCCAGTAAAGACTATACTCCTAAATTTCAATTTTTTACTAAATTCAACTTTTTATTTTTCAGCATATTTTGTCCTTGCTTCATCTGTTCTCTCCATCCTGAGAAAAGTGTTCTTTGTAGAAATTTTTTACTCATTTTAGTTTGAGATTTTAGTTTGAGAAGTGTGTTTTTTCTTTTCTTAATTGGATAATCTAGGTTTGTAAGCTTGTCTGTTACAATCACAGGGGGAGCTTGTTAAAAATAAAAATTGCTAGGTTTGAATTAGATTGAATATCTGGGAATTTTAATCAGCTAGCTCACCATTTGGGAAGCACTATTCAAAACCTGATCTCTGGTGTTCTAGGATTCCTTAAAAATCCTGTGTGTTGATCGGTTCAGGAGCACATACCAAGGCCCCCAACCAGAACCTCTCTTGCTTTTATCTGTTTTGTTTTTTGGGACATCTGCCTCAGATGTGGTTTCAAAGAAGTTTCATCCTAAAAAGCAAGTGTGCTTACCACAGAGCTTATGGGAGCTCTGCTTCTGATATGTGATAGGCTTATCTCTATAGAGAAGCCTCTGCAAACTGTGTAAGGTAGGAGTTATGACTTACTAAGCTTATATAAGATTTTTTAAAAGGTTATGCAAATATGCTGTTTCTCAAATAACGTGCTCTAGGTTATAATTTTCACTTTATGGTTTTTCTGAGTATACTCAACAAATTTTTAATAAGTTCTTAAATCTAATTTCTAAAAGTCTTTGAATAGAAATTGAAAAATGGCATTTGCTACCTTTACATGTAGTTCCTTCAATCCATAGATATAGAATGTATTTATTTGAATCTTTAGTTTACCTATTTATATTATTAAGTGCTTTTATAACTTTCATTGTATGACTCTTACTGTTTTACTGTATTTTTTCCAACTTATTTTGTGCTTTTTCATGGTAATGGGAATGGAATTTATATTCTTAATTTCATTGTTCATTGTTTCTGTATAGAAACATACAGTTCATTTTTGTATGTTGCTCTTGAATTCCGTATCCTTATTGAACTTATTAGTTCTAGGAGGGTTTTTTTTTGTTTTGGGTCTTTTGGTTTTTGGATTTTTTTGGTGGGTTCCTTAGGATTTTCTGTGCACAGGATCATGTCATTTGCAAATAAAAGCAGTTTTACTTCTTCCTTTCCAATCTGGATGTCTTTTCTTTTTCCTGTCTGATTGCACTGGCTAGAACTCCAATACAGTTTTGAATAGGAGTGGCTAATTTGGACATTCTTTACTTGTTTTTGATCTTGAATATAGTGTTAGATACAGGGGTTTTTTTTAGTGTTACATAGTGTTAGATACAGGTATTTTTTATCATGCTGAGGAATTTTATTTTCCGTTTGTTGAGAATTTTTATCATGAATGAATGTTGGGTTTTTGTCACATGCTTTTTTCTAAGGATTTTATTTATTTATTTGAGAGAGAGAGTGTGCCCAATCACCAGCAAGCATGAGTGGGGAGACTGGTAAAGGGGGAGGGAGAGGGACAAGTAGATGCTGCACTGAGCAAGGCAGGGGGTGGGGGGATATCTTTTGTGGGCCTCTGTCCCACAATTTGGGATCGTGACTCTAGCCAAAATCAGGAGACAGACATTCAACTGACTGACCCACCCAGGTGCCTATCCATACTTTGTTTTTTAATATAGGGGTGGTGATTTTTAGTATCAGCTGTGCATTGTATATTATATAGTTTTAAATGAAAACCATGGAAGTGATTTGCTGTCATTCATTTAACAACTACTCATGAAGTGCCTGCAATATGTGTTTCTAATTAGTGTACTAGATTCTGATGAACACTAAAGATTTAGATTTACCAGGTATGTTTTAGGCTTATGAAAATGAAGTTTTGTTGTAATTTTTGACACTAATTTAAAAAAATAATAAAACAATTTAAAAATAAGTAAAACCTTGAGGAAGAAAGAACCCAGTTCCACCTTTTTCTAAAATAGTTGTTTTCTAAAATGTTGTCATTGTTGTTAGCATGGACAATATCATTAGCAAAGCTCTTACACGTATTTTTCTTGTGTTCAGATGGTGCTAGATTATGCACAAAGCAAATTGTTTGCAATAGTTTCGTGGTGTTCCTGTAATTCCACTCTCTTACTCTCTTTTTGGCCATGTATACTGAGGTTTCATGGTACAGTTTGCAGCTTATAGATTTTCCCCACTACTTGAAATTGTATTTAATTACTGTTTAATTTGTTCGTTTCTGCTAATTGGCTGTCTTCAGCTGTGAAAGCAGTTGAAATTCTGTGATTAGTTGAAATTAAATTCTTGCAGTTTGCTCAAGACCAAATAATGTATTTGTTTTGACATCAGTTTTAATTTTCATTATTCAACATTCTGACAGAGTAGAAATTTAGTATTCTTAATTACAGCAGAATGTATTTAATCAGTTTTACAGTACCTTCACTAAATCAGCATTTTAACTCTACTTAGAGATGTCCAGTCTTGGGCTACTTTTTGGCAGAAAAAAATTCATAGTAAATTCATAGGTATATGATGTTATTGCTATAGTCGACTGTTTAAAAAAGAAAGCAAATAAGCAAAACCCCAGGATTAATTCTTCCTTTATTTGATGTAAGAAAAATTGTGTTCCTCTAACTCCATCAACCATTTGAATCCCACATGGCCCACTTACAGTATTGTGATCTAACTGTATTTACTGTAAGAATTATTAGGAGCTTCTCTTCAGAATAGCTTAATGTTGAAATTATCAATGAATGTTCATTGATTGTTAATGTATGGAAATTTAAATGTTACCTCAACTAGTTATAATCTATATTTATGTACATATATTTAAATACATGTTTTATTTACATTGCATTAAGATGATGAAACAATATATAGAAAACAGATGGAAGAGTCCTGGCAAATAGTGCCCTATCTTAGCAGATATTACTATTGTTTTATTGTTGTTTTTTGGCAAGCAAGAAAATTAAATTCAGATCCTCTTTAAGATTTAAAATTCTGTATTTTAGGGGCACCTGGGTGGCTCAGTGGGTTAAAGCCTCTGCCTTTGGCTAAGGTCATGATCCCAGGGGCCTGGGATCAAGCTCCGCATCGGGCTCTCTGCTCAGTGGGGAGCCTGCTTCCCTGTCTTTCTCTGCCTGCCTCTCTGCCTACTTGTGATCTCTGTCTGTCAAATAAATAAATAAAATCTTTAAAAAGTTTGTATTTTAGATGTGGCATCTCTTTGTAAAAATTAAAATTGTCCAGGTTGCCTGAGTGGCTCAGTTGATAAAGCGACTGCCTTTTGCTCAGGTCATGATCCTGGAGTCCTAGGATGGATCAGGCTCCCTGCTGGGCGGGGAGTCTGCTTCTCCCTCTGACTTTCCTCCTCTTGTGTGCTTTCTCTCTATTTCTCTCTCATTCTCTCCCTCTCATATAAATAAATAAATCTTTAAAAAAGAATAAGAATAAAAATTGTTCATTTCAAAAGAGAGGCTAGTACTGCCCTTAGTGATAGATTGATCTTCGTGTGTTCTGAGTGGGATAGGGGACCGCAACATGTCAAAGCCATCTAGGGATCTGAAAAGAATGCATATCTTTTATCATTTAAGGGCCACTGGTCTACAAATTTAACTGCTTGTGGCCTAATAAGAAAAATTTGTAGCCGGACTGAGATGTACAATATTAACTTAATAATGTGGCATTTTTTAGCAACTGGAATTTATATATAATGAAATTTTTCATGACTATATAATCTCATTTGCCACAATGTTGAACTCTGATCTTTTATTAATGGGATAGGTAAGAGTTTGATTGTGTTCTTGTTGTGTTCTAACACCTCACCCCTTTTTATAAGATTTTAAATGAAAACGAAATCTTAAACATGGAATTGTAATATGTATGAGTAGCATTTTATTACCATATAAATTCAGATTTACATTTGCTTCTTATAAATGTAAACAGCAAGGCGTTTTAAATAATGCAGACATTTCAATATTATTAGATTCAGCAGCTATTATTTTTCTCATTTTGTTACATAATATTGAGAAAACCTCAACTTAAACAGATAAGTAACTGACATCAGTATTCTAAAGCTTGCCTTATAGTCCTAAATTGTTATTCTGGCAGCTAGAAAGAGTTATAAGGGTTTTGAATTTTAAAGTTGACTCACTAAATATCTAACCATTACTTGCATTTAGTAATTGTTGAAAATGGGCTTTGAAGTCAGACGTGATTTTCTTTTCTGCTAGCTATGACAACTTGGATAAAGTATTTTACCTCTCTAGCCTTGGACTGGACATTATGTTAGTTTTTACTTCAAGAGGTATTTGAGTTAAATAAAGTACATGTGTCTTAAAGTCTGATTTTCAAAAATGGAAAATCATTTCTCTTAGGCAAATGAAAAATAAACATGTCACATTGCATTTCACTCATTTATTAATGAGACAGCCAGTAAGATGTTAAACCAGCCCAGAGTACATTTGTGAGTCTAGATATTTATAGGCAATGTTTACATGAAACTACTGAGTTAGATTAAGAAACTGGCTAATGTCCAACAAGACCATGGACTTAATCTTTGTGGTTATCTTTTCTGCTGGGCACAAATTATTTACTTCTCTACTGGATAAAAATCTATAAGTTGAACATGTAACTTCACTAAATTTGGCATTTTTAATCAATAGCAGATAGTAAGTTGAAGTTCATTCCCCTAAATCAGGATTGCTTAATCAGTACTATTCACACTTTTTACTATGTAATTTTTTGCTGTGGGGTGCTGTCCTATGCATTGTAGAACTTTTAGTGGCCTGGCTGCCCACTAGATGCCAGTAGACTCTCTTTTCCTCTGTTGTGGCAACAAAAAATTTCTCCAGACATTGTCAGGTGTTCCCTGGAAGGCAGAATTGTCCCTGATTGAGAATCATTGCCCTAGATAATCATAAATGGCCTTTGCTCCCATGTAACATTGAAAGAATATGCATTTGTATCTTTATTTGATAATTTTTCTTATACGTGTAAAGCACTTTGCACAATTATTGACAAGTAATAATTACTAAATAGTAACTGCTATTAATAACAAAGATGGCACTGTTATTTGTATTATTACAAATAGCATTTTCTTTGGACAGTTAGCTGTTGGGTTTTCTCAGAGTTTTTGAAACTCTGGTCAAAATTACATTTCGCATGCTAAGACCCAAATTCACATTTCTCGCAATTCTGTCTCAGTTTTAAGTATGGAAAATTTGACTCAGAATCAGTTTATTTTGAAAATCAGACAAGAACCACTCATAAATTCCTAATAATCATCTAGTTGTAACACAGTATTATTATAGCTGAATGCACATTACATGTTTACATTAGTTGTACAGCAAACTCTTTAAGCTAGACCATGTTAAGAGCATAGATAGATTTGTTTGAACTTTGCCTGGCATTTTATTTAGTGAGACATGCTAAAATAATGTACTTTTTATATAATTTTAGGAGAACATATGCGCACAAGACTGAATTTTTTGAAGGCTCAGTGCAGAGCTAAAAATACATGATCAGTGAGACAATTCCCACATGTATACAAATATTGGAGAAGTTGTATTTTGAGATCTACCAAGTTAAATTGGTAGTATAAGGAGAAAAGTTGTTATAAATACCAATATTAAAACTTGTTAAGGGTACCTTGGTGGCTCAGTCAGTTAAGCCTCCAACTCTTGGTTTCGGCTCAGGTGATTATCTTGCTGTGTTGGGATCAAGTTTTGGTTTCGGCTTATGTGGTTATCTTGCATTGGTAGACTCAAGTTCTGTGCTGTATGCAGAGGCTGCTTCAGATTCTCTCTCCCTCTCCCTTACTCTCAGTCGTGCATGCATGCACATGCTCACTTGCTCTCTAAGATGGATAAATAAAATCTTAAAACAGAACAAAACAAAAACCTTGTTACACCTTTGTGCTTGTGTGTTTTATTAAAAAGTGAAAATGAAAGTTTTAAAATGAAAGAACCATTGATGGAGCCCCGGAAGCACTGCAGTGAAATATCCTGAGAATTGCAACTTGATAACTGTAGTTCTGATTTAGTAAATGTATCTTTAAACATAGACAGTTCACCCTTGAACATGGGGGTGGGTGGTTAGGGGCACCAGCCTCCTACATAGTCAAAAATTTGCATGTAACTTTTGATTTCCCAAAGACTTACCTACTAATAGCGTGTTTTGACTGGAAACCTTATCAATAATGTCAATAGCTGATTAAAACACATTTTGTATGTTAAATGGATTATAAAATGTATTCTTTCAATAAAGTAAGTTAAAGAAAAAATATTATTGAGAAAATATATTTACAGTACCATATCATAAAAAAATCCTTGTGTAAGTAGACTTGGACACTTTAAGCTGGTGGTGTTCAGGGGTCAGCTGTAGTCTTCTAAAAGAGCACAGTTTACTTTTTATTGCCCTAGTTATATCTGGCACTTGATCTTTCATGTAAGTTTCACAAAATTCATGTGATTTGCAACTGTTTACCTATTGGAGTCATTAGACTGAAGAGTCAGCTATTTTCTGTATTGTTTTAGAAGTTTAACCTAGTTTAATCTTTTTCATGTCCTTATAAAATCACTTAAGTAGAATGGAGCAGAATAGAGGATCCTTTAGGAAATTAGAATTAAAAATATCTGAGTCAGGTTTGGGATTAGAGTAGTGATTGGTGATCAGGGAGTTCATCTTGGCCCATGGTCCCTGAGATACAGCAAAGTTTACCTTTCTATAAAAAACTTATTAAGCTAGAAAATAAGGTCTTTGGGGACAAATAGATGAATTGATAACTTTAGTTTTATAAAATGCATGAGTTCATTAGCAGTTCATTAGCAGTTACCCTGGTCATTTCCTAACTGTAACATAAATATATTGCTTAGAAAGCCCCAAATAAAATGGAAAAAGGAAAATAATTATTACATAGTTGAAGTATTAATATTCCTTCACTGTTACCCAGCTTTTTGCTGTCATTGGTTAGTATAACTTCTAAGTTTAAATATTACCTGTTGTAATTATTACAACAGAGCTATGGCATAAAATGTAGCATTTTATGTGTAAGATTTTAAATATGAAATACTCTAAAAATGACATTTGCATGGTATTTTGTTGCTTTAGATGTAAATTGGTAATTGTACTTGTCTGCTAATGGGTTAATTTAAAAAGTAAAGTACAGAAAATAGTCTTTGGAAGATCAAATTAATCTGTGATATATAAGTGAATTAAATTGCTTGGTCTTTTGCCTTTATATTTTTAAAAAGATTTTATTTATTTATTTGACACACACAGAGTGCTCACAGGCAGAGAGAAGGGGCAGAGGCAGAGGGAGAAGCAGGCTCCCCACTAAGCAGAGAGCTCTGATGTGGGGCTTGATCCTAGGACCCTGGGATCATATCCTGAGCCAAAGGCAGGGACTTAACCAGCTGAGCCACCCAGGGCCCCCAATCTTTTGCCTTTAAACTGTATACAAGGTATGGATATACAGCAAAATTGGTTCCGTCACATTTCCCCAAATACTGTTATTTAGATATATTAAGTATTTTTACTTCACTAAACTTTCAGCTTGAATTCTGTTATTATTCTGTTTAATTTTGCCAGATAATTGATTTTTTTGCTTGTTGCTTGAATGGTTTAGGGAGAGGAATCAAACTACAAAATGTAAGTGATTAGGCACTCTTCTTACCATTAAACTGTATTTTAAATTAGCCTACAGTGTTCAGTGTTGTTGTGAGAAAGTATCATGTACAGTAAGCTCTGGGCTCATCTCTTAATGAACTATGTAATGAGTCCCTTCTTGCAACAGCTTGCCCTTCCTCCAAAACAGCCTGCATATATTTCAGCATAGCGGTTCTGCTCTTGTTGTGTTTTATTCTCATGGAGGAGATGGCAATATTTACACTGCAGCAGGTGGTACTCCCATGATGAATCTGATCCTGGATTAAATTTTAAGGATATTAGCAAGACTTTGGGCCCTTACAGAGTGATGCTGAATGAGTATTTCACTTTGGGGGATTTGAATATAATTTTATTGAAACAACATTATTATATAAGAAAAAGAAACAGCATCTTAATTCCATTCATAATATGCCTACTGGATCTTTGCTGGGAGGGGTGTCGTGGGAAGAGCTGAAGAATGCAACATTTAATATAAATCTTTTTAAAAGAGTGCTTTGGATCTAGATTAATTGTTCAAGACAGAAAGTAACACTTACCAAGGCATTTTTTTCTGGAATTGGTGATTGAAGTGCTCATGGTCTGAAAAAAATGTCTCCTAGCATCAAAAAACTTAGATTGTTTTTCTCCGATGTTATGCTACTGTAAAGTAGCATGTACTAGCACAATGTCCTTAATTTTTGGATGTAAGGTGGGTTTGAATAATACTTCTAAAAAAGCTTATTTTTAAAATCCAGCAGTATTTTGGCAAAGAAATAATTATGATTTAGGTTAGGTGACTTGATTGACTTCATTTCATGGCATATAAATTCCTTATCTTTTGTGTCTGACACACGTAAAGAATTGGTTTATGTACAGTGAAAGTGTAATGGAAAAAGATCTGCTTTTTATGAAGGCTGCATGTTAAATGTCATCATTCACCATTAATGAAGATTAATTATTGACTTGATTTTAATGTTTTGCTACTGTGGGGATTAAGCATACAGAAAACAACATTGATAGGGCTGGAAATTCCTTCTGATACCATTTTGATGGAAAAAATATTGGTGGCAGGTTTTATATTTAAACTAATGCCATTGGTTTTGTGACTTAGTACTAAATCAAAATTGGTGTTTAGGTTGTGTAGAGGGAGGAAAAGCTTGTAAACAAAACAATAAGAGAAACATGATCTACCCATCTCCCATAAGTGCAAGACTGCTATTAATTTAATGATGTGATGTAAGCAAAGAAAATAAATGCAGAGTTGGCCTTAAAGATAAATGGTTTCTTTAAAATATTAAAGGTCATAAAGAAGTGATGTATTTTATTACCCGATTTCTGCAATTAAAAACAACATGGTTTAAAACCAATTTCCAAGCAGGCAGAGCTTCCTAATAAATACAGTATTCGGAGAATAATTACTTATTCTAAAGTATTGTTTTCTTAGTCTTTCTAGGACTGAAACTTTGAAATTGATAATGTGAAGAGGTCTCCAAATTGCTAGTTGATTCAATAAGTTATACTGAAACAGTGTTTTTTACCCCTTTATTAAAGAATACATTGCTTTTCTGGTAACTGAAATTCCTCCTCTCCCACCCCACCCCCCTTTGAACTCTGTAGTGTCAGAGAATCCTATTTTCCTAGCGATACTTTAGAAATTTTCTGAAATATTTTCTGAAGTATAGCATGGAAATGGTTGCACAAGAAAAATATACTGCTTATAGAAACAGATTTTTTACTAGTTTGTTTCTTTTACATTTGTATTGGTCATTTAACTGTCAGCCAATGTGAAATTCATATGTACAGTTTAAATAGCTTAAGCTACATTTTTGTTTCCCCCCGAATGTTAAGCCTGCTACATCATGTGATACATACAATAGGATGCCTAGGAAAAGGGTTTAAAATTCTTAAAACAATATTTTTAATAAGTTAACCACACTAAAAATTTCCCTCCTTTTATATTTAGGCAAATTAAACATCCTAATAAAGTATTATAAGATGTTTTAAGAGCGCTGTCCTTATCATAGAACCATTTTAAGAAAATGTAATACCATTGTTTGTATGTAATTAGTATAATAATTCCTATATACTTCAAAATTCTACCACTCCCACCCCTTAAACCTCTTTAGAGCTTGTACTACTTGAGGTTCTTGGTTGCCCCCTGGTGGGAAAATTGAGAAAATATTTTGTTGAAAGCTGTGGTCCTACTTGGCAGACAAAGATAGTTAGAAGAGTACTTAACCTTCTTAGGAAATCATCAGATAATATAATTTGGGTAGTAGAAAGAATCTTTTTCCTTTGCTTCAACTTTTGTGGATAGCATTTTAAAAAACCCTTTTCCAGAATGTTTCAATTTTATAGCAGGTAGCCTTGATAAAAGACCAAATGCAGAAATACAGTTTCTAAGACTACAGGTGCCCTAGTTGTAGTTTTTTGCCAATGTATTTTTGTGTATTCAGAATCCATCATTTAAAACTTTATATTTAAATGCGACCAAATTTATGTTAAGAATTTTAATACATAGTCAAAGCAGAACAATTTGTGGGGGCAGGAGCAATTATTAACAAAAAGGAGAAATCATCCTACAACTTGTTTTAATACATATTGGAAATAGCTTAAACTTAAAAGGGTAAGCAAATCTTTCTTCCTAATGCATTAACATAATATCAGTACTGTATATACACAAGAGGTTTATTTTCTAATACCACTGGTACTTTTGATATCAGTTATTAATTTTTTGTTTCTTCAGTTTTTGGTATACAGCAAGTAATCTATCTGTAAAGTCTAGTCACATTTTAAAATAAACTTTGTGTTTTCATATATGGCTGTTAGCTTTTGTAAAAGTAATAAAAGCACCACGTTGTTTGTTGAAAATGAAATATCTTTTCCTTTAACTATACTATGCCTTACTAGACATCCAATTAGTAGGTTGTCATGAGCAAGCATCTGTTTACTATTTATAGTTAACCCTTGAACAACATGAGACTTAGGGGCACCGACCCCCCACACAGTCAAAAATCTACATATTAACTCCTGACTCCCTCAGAACTTAACTACTAATAACCTACTGTTGACCAGCAGCCTTACAGATAACATAAACAGTCAATTAACACATGGTTGTGTATTACATATATACTGTATTCTTACAGTGAAGTAAGCTAGAGAAAAAATGTTCAGGAAATCATAATGAAGAGAAAATACACTTGTAATATTGTCTTATATTTATTAAAGAAAACTCACATGTAAGTGGACCTACATAGCTCAAATTTGTATTGTTCAAGGGCCAACTGTAATCTTAAAACCTGTGTGTCTGTGTGTGTGTTTGTGTGTAGAAGTAGATACATAAGCAGAGCAGTATCACCAAAGAGTGAATTAATTTCTAGTGTCAATCTTCAGAAAGAGGCTTGCTTATCTCTCAGCAGTACTGTTAGAAGTCAGAGACAAGACCCTTGGGAATGTAGGAAGAATGCCGAGGGTCCTCACATTCCTAATCTAGAGATTATAGAGCTGTCTAGGAAGCAGTTCCTTGGGGGTAGATATTAACAGAAATGAGTGTATTTGAAGTGCTTCTAGGGCATGTCAACTCTATAGAATTAGCTATTTCCAAAATAGTAGGTGCAGTAAGGCCAGAGCCCGAGATTCCAAGTAGGAGTAGCTGTGTTAGATCAGAAACCTGTATTTTGTAAGGGAAGTTACATTTATTTAATCCTTCTGTATTATAAGAGTATAAGCTCTTGCTTTTACTAACTGTCCCTAAGGGAAGCCATCTTAAAGCTCTTCGTAATAGAGCATTAAAGTGTATTTGGTGGCAGCAGTTATGAGAGAGAATCCCAGAGAGGCGATAACACACCCAGGGAAAAGGAATATTTTCGTGACTATCTTCTCACAGGGAGATAATCTTAAACCTTGTTGATTCTGTTTTGTTAGAAGAGGTACAATTCCCATGCAACTGATTCTTGGCCTGAAATACAAATAACTTTTAGGAACAAAGATGGTATATCAGTGGATACCAGAAAGTCATCGTATGACATCAGTTTTTCTTGAACTTATTTTTAAATAAGAAAAAATGATTTTAAAATCTTATTTTTCTATTGAAACTTGTGGTACATCATTTGAGTAGGTTAATGTGTGATTTGTGTAAGGGTAATTGTGTATGTGGGATTAATGTAAAGGATAGGGTTATCAAGAAATATTGCATGTAGGTATGACGCCTTACAATGTCTCCTCATATTGTTAAAGTAATGATTGGGTTTTTGCTACCAGAAGACATTTGGTGGAAAAGTTTGAGAAGCACTGTTTTACAGTTATATAATTGCTCTACCCTTCTCACTCCTCCCTTGGGGCAAAAAGTCTTACAGCATAGATTTGAACAGTATGGCCCATTTACTTCACTTAGTCCACTCATGCTGAAGATTGTGTTTGCAAATAATTAAACTAAATTAACAATGGCTTTGAACAAGTGGGTCTTTATTTTTTCCTAATTATAATCAGTTTGGAAGGATGCAGCTGCTACAGCTGCTGACATCTCTGCCTTTCTCTTGGCCTTTGCCTCATTGGAGCTCTAGCCCCCAGAACAGGAAGAAGAGGTAGAGAAGGGAGTGGGGTGTGGTTTATAAAACTAGAAAGCATCTGCTTCTGTTTCATTTATTAGAAGTGTGTCACAAGGACTCTCGTGGTGGTATGGAGGAACAGGAAACCTGGTATTTGGCTTTTTTAGCTTCTATAATAGAGAAAAGCAAGGAAAACAGATTGTAGTGTTAAGTAAAGCAACTTACAGTGGCTGACTTAGTGTGGAAGTGCAGTATTTTTTAACGGAAGTCTGATTAATTTCAGAGGCGCTAATCAAGTGGTGTATCTGTTTAGCTGAAATAAAGCAGTAAAGTCTATTTGAGGCTCTTGACTTTTCACTTTCACCTTGGTCCAACCTTCAAAGCTAAACATTGTAAAAAGCTACCTTTGCATTAGTTCCATACACACTGAAGTGTAAGGAACATGTCCTTTTAGTCTTAAGTTATGATATATAGTAATACAGTGTTTAAGGCTTTCTTCAAACCAGTTTACTAAGCATTAATAGGTGACTTAACTATATTCTTAAGTAAGGATATTTTTTAAAATAGATTTCAAATTGAGAAATACTCTGTAATGAATAATGACTAGTAGCACACTGCTCATTCTAATTGGATTAGAATAATTTTAACAGTAATTAAAATTAAATGCCTTCTTATGCTAATGCACAAACTTCCTTCAATATCTTTATCCTTGTTCTAAGATTAAATGTACTTTCTCTTGGCAGTGTTACCAAACTTTGACATTGAATCAGTATCTTTAGTGTTCTATTCTATTTTGGAATCCTTTTTTTATTGACTGAATGGTTTCTCCAAAGGAGAAACTCCAACTAACTCCTCAGTTTTTCAGGATGCTATATTAAACTCCTTCCTTAAAGTGAGTGGATCAAATAATTCTTTCATTAATTGGTAAATGGTTTCCAGTAGCACTTTGACCCATAATAAGTCTGCAACCAGAAAGTTAATTGTTTATTGCTCTCTTATATCCATTTAGGACTAAATACTGTAATGTATTAATAATTAACCTTTTGGGGCGCCTGGGTAGCTCAGTGGGTTAAAGCCTCTGCCTTGGCTCAGTTCATGATCTCAGAGTCCTGGGATCAAGCCCCACATTGGGCTCTCTGCTGGGCGGGGAGCCTGCTTCCCTCTCTCTCTTTTGCCTACTTGTGATCTCTGTCAAATAAATAAATCTTTAAAAAATAATTAAACTTTAATTTCTTTATTTGAAAATATATTGCTTTGAAATGTAGTTTTTCTTATGTTCCTTTAAGAATGTATTTATGAGGGGTACCTGGGGGGCTCAGTTAAGTGTCTGACTTGATTTCAGCTCAGGTCATGATCTTAGGGTCCTGGGATTGAACCCCATGTTGAACTCTGTGCTCAGCACAGAATCTGCTTAAGGTTCTCCCCGCAGCCCCCGCTCTGCCCCTCCTTCTGCTTGCACACACTCTCTCTCCCTCTCTAAAATAAATAAAATCCTTTAAAAAACAATGTAGTGGGGTGCCTGGGTGGCTCTGTCCTTAAATGTCTGCCTTTGGCTCAGGTCATGATCCCAGGGTCCTGGGATTGAACCCTGCATTGGGCTCCCTGGTCTGTGGGAAGCCTGCTCTCCCTCTCCCACTCCTCCTGCTTGTGTTCCCTCTCTTGCTGGTGTGTCTCTCTGTGTCAAAAAAAAAAAAAATAACATATATAAAAAATAAAATAGAACAATGTATTTATGAAATATTATTTTTCACAGTTGTGTCACAGATGGAAAACTTGCCAATATATTTTGAAAGGATTTTTGACTTTTTTTTTTAAGATTTTATTTATTTGAGGGAGAAAAAGTGTGAGCAAGAGGGAGAGAGAGAGAAAATCTGAAGCAGACTCCACACTAAGTGCAGAACCTGATGTGGGGCTTGATCCCATGACCACAAGGTTGGGACCTGAGTGGAAACCAACAGTTGGATCCTTAACCGACTGAGCCACCCAGGCACCCCAAGAATATTTCACTTTTAAACAAATACCACTTGTTTGACCATATAACATTAAAACAGGAAATTATTTCAGAAAGTTAAAATAGGATATATGTGTTTCTAATTGTTACAAAGAAAATCATTATCATTAGTTGATTGACTCATTCTTTCATGCAGTCTCTCATCATTCATTCAGTAATTATTGAGCATCTGTGTGCTGGGGATATAGCAGTAAACAAAGGAAAATCCTCATGGAGTTTATAATCTGGTATTTCATATTGTAATTTTTCTTCTTTATAGCTCTTAATTTAGATATCCCATCAGTGAGAATGTTGAGATAAAAACTCAGGAAAAACTCTACCATGTGTATAACTAGCAATTGCTTTTTAAGCTCCGTATTAGTTTGCTAGGATTGTCATAAAACACCACAGATTTGAGTGGTTTAACAAAAATTAATTTTTCTCATTATTCTGAGAGGCAGGAAGTCCATGATACAAGGTTCTGGCAGGGTTGATTTCTCTCTGGTTTATCTCGGCTTGCAGATGGCCATCCTCTTGCCACCTCTTCCATTTTCCCTGTGCTCGGGTGCCTTCCACTGTCTCTCAATATATCCACATTTCCTCTTAGAAAGACACCAGTCAGATTGGATTATCACACCCTAATGACCTCATTTTAACTTAATCACACCTTTAAAGGCACTACTTCCAAATACAGTCACATTCTGACATACTGAAACTTAGGGCTTCCACATAAGAATTTTGGGAGACAGTTCAGCCCCAAATAGTATTTTTATTAAAGAAGAATTTAGAACTTCAAAGTTCCACAGCATGTGAAGTAAGTTTTGAATATAAAATTTTTGTGACATACCACATTATTAGAAAACATTTTGTTAATAAAGTTTACCAAGCGTTCATAAACTTGAATGTATTCTGTCAGTGAAGATTGACAAATGAGTAAGTGAGGGCACTCAGATTTAACAATATATTTAAAATATATTTATATTTAAAATAACAATATATTTAAAAATTACTTGAATTTTCAGATTAACAAAGTCAGTATGACCTGCTGCTCAATTTAGCCACCCTATGCCTATCTGATGCTACCAAAGAAGAAATATCTTAAGCATGTATTTGAGACTGAAAGGTAGAGAAGAAAACAGAATGTTTTGGGATTCGGAATTTTAATTTCATAACAGTATTATCTATATACATGCATATGTGTATTTGCATGTGTTTGATGGTCACCTATGTTTGAATTAATACATGTTTCCAGTCCATTGTGTTAAGTGGACTTTTTATGGCTTGGCTTAAACAGTCTAATTGTAATTTACATTGTTATTTCAGGTTGTTTCAGACAATCAAAAAGTACTGATTTTTAGAATATAACCTATTCTCATCATTTGGGAACTGTCTTTGTAGAAACGTATTAGGTTCCAACAGAAGTTGTAGTTCCTAGTTATTTAATAATATCTTGCAGAAGTAGAAAATATGATAGCTCTTGTTTGATAGTATGTTTTGAAGAGTGAAGCAAATTGGCTCCTTTTCTGGACTTCAGGTCTAGGAGTGGATTTGTTCTGACACTATAGTTGTGTGTTTTGTTGGTTTTTTTTTTTTTAAATCTATTTTAAACTGGCTTTTTCTGGAGTAAAAGAAATCTTCCTTTAAATTTGACAGCCATTAAACTACTGGATATTTACCCCAAAGATACAAATGTAGTGATCCAAAGGGCCACCTGCACCCCAATGTTTAAAGCAGCAATGTCCCCAATAGCTTAACTATGGAAAGAGCCCAGATGTCCATCGACAGATGAATGGATCAGAAGATGCGGTATATATATATGCAATGAAATACTACTCAGCCATCAAAAGAAATGAAATCTTGCCATTTGTAACGACATGAATGGAACTAGAGGGTATTATGCTAAGCGAAATAAGTCAGTCAGGGAAAGACAATTATCATATGATTTCACTGATATGTGGAATTAAAGAAACAAGAGGATCATAGGGGAAGAGAGGAAAAAATAAAACAAGATGAAACCAGAGAGGGAGATAAACCATAAGAGACTCTCAGTCATGGGAAACAAACTGAGGGTTGTTGGAGGGGAGGGGTAACTGGGTAATGGACAGCAAGGAGGGCATGTGATGTAATGAACACTGGGTATTATACAAGACTGCTCAATCACTGACCTCTGCCTCTGAAACCAGTACTATGTTATATGTTAGTTAATTGAATTTAAATTAAAAAATGGAAAAAAAATAAATTTCACAGCCATTAAGAGATGTGATACACAGAAGCAGCTACTAGCACCTAGCAGAATTTTTAAAAGGGTTCCTCAGTTGGTTTTAGAAAAAAGAAGCAGTGCAGGTTTGACAAATTTTATAAATTTGGAATGTTAAATTACAATTGTCATAAGTTCCAATATTCTTTTCATTAAAGTCATTTCTATAAATAATTTGCTGAGGAATAAAGGAATAATGAAAAAACCTTCATTACAGATTTTGATTAGATTTTAAACATAGCAGACCCAATTTTAAAATCAGTTTTACACAGATAAAATTGTCATATAATAAGCTGTAATATTAAAAGGAGTACAATTTTACCAGTTTTGACATATGTATACAGCTGTGAAACCATCACTACAAGCAAAATAGTGACTATATCCATCACTTCTATAGGTTTCCTCAAGCTTCTTTTCAGTGTTTCCTTCTCATCCTCCCCACCCCCTCTTCTCCCAGGCTGCTAATGGTTTGGTATCTGTCATTACACAGTAGACAGGTTGAAATTTTCTAGAGTTTTATATAAATAAAATATGTTCTGTTTTTAGATTTTGTATTTTGTATTCTTTCAGATTAATTTGAGATTCATCTGCATTATTGCCTATGTCAGTAGTTCATTCTTTTTAGCTGCTGAATAGATTTCTGTTCTGTGCATATAAAACATTTGGTTTTAAAGATATTTGTATCCAGAATGTGCAGTGTAACTAAGCACTCATGAACTAACATACGTGAACATGCACTATATATCCATTTGGTATATACTGATTCCAGATATCAGATAAGTTCTGATTTTTCACTTGATATTAAAGCAGGATTCTTTTGTAAACTTTGATGGCTTGTAATTTCGTAGTAGAGAAGACATTCATTTGTCTTTGAACATTAGTGAACATTTGTCTCTACATAAGTGTAGAGAGTTTCATTTCAGATTTATAAGCACCAATTGGAATGGTCAGTCTAAGATGAATTACTTTATTTTTGCATCATCTGTTTTCCTTCTGTTCACCTTTGTATATATAGCTTTAACATAGTTGTACTTACAAACTTCCTGAAACAAATCGTGCATAAATCTAAAAAATAAGAGTACTATCATACTTCCTTTTTAGAGTGTGGGAATGATCCAAGTTCTTGTCACAAAGTGTCGCAAAAATGCCATATTTTCTTTTTGTCCTTAGTTTTTCACTCATCTCTTCTTGAATTTGAGAAAATACATTTAGAATGTTGTTATCTGAAGACTTCTAGCCTCAGGTTTCACTTATATACCCAATTCCACCATCATTATTCATCTATTTTTACTCCCTTTATTTTCATTCATCCTCTTATCAGCTAGTGATTATTAAATGTCTTTGGAAGTTTTCTTTTTCATTGTTAATGGTATGCAGAAATGAGTTAACATAATCTAAATTGCTATCCTTGAGAAGATCTGCTTGCATGGTTGGTCCTTGACTGGTCTCTGGGAACTTACATTTTCTTTTTATTTTATTCCTTCCTTCCTTCCTTTCTTTTTTGTGGGGAGGGGGAGATAGTACATTACAAGAGGATGCCACCCCTAACTGATAAGAGTTTCACTGTGCCTAAACTGTGCAAACAAAATGGTTTGTGTTAAACACTTCTGGGGGTCTGGAATTTTGTCACATGCTAGACAGAGGCTAGCCCATGTGACCAGCCCCAGTGAATACTCTGGGCTCTGAGTCTCTCACAATTTTTCCTGGTTGGCAGCATTTTATATGTGTTATCACAACTTATAGCTAGGAAAATTAAGGGCATCCTTTGTGACCACTGGGAGAGGGTTCTAGACTCTTGCTCCTGGTTCCCCCAGACTTTGCCTTATGGGTAGTTTCCTTTTGTTAATTTTCACCTTATTTCACTGTAATCATATTTCTAGGAATGACTTACAATTGGTCTCATAAACCCTCCTTAAAAATCATGGGGTTGATCTTGAGGATCTTTCAACACATATAGGCAGAAAGTTAAGAATTATGAATTCCCAACTAAAAACTATAAACAATGAAACCCAAAACCTAAAAAACCCTACAAAGATGCTATCTGAAGGATGATACAATCATAATGACTTATTTCAAGAAAAAAATCAATTTTGTTCTATATACGAACAAGTCAAGTTCCTCTTTGTTCTATGGAAGATCTTAAGGAAGAACAAAAATTATAGAAAAGCAGACACACAGACAGACAGACAGACAGACACACACACGTTGGGTTCATTAAACCCTGGTAGTCCATCAAAGGTTTAATAAAATGTAGTTTCAGGCACCTGTGTGCTCAGTTGATGAAGCATCTGCCTTCACTCAGGTCATGATCCCAGGGTCCTGGGAACAAGCATCCCTACTCAGTGGGGGCCTGCTTCTCGCATTCCCTCTGCACACTGCTTCCCCTGCTTGTGCATGCACGCTTGCTCGCTCTCTCAAATAAAATCTTTAAAAATTAAATAAAAATAACCATGAGAAAAAAAAGTGGGACTCCTTTATCATATAAAAACAAAAATTAATTTCATACCCAGAATGTATTTTAAACACCTTCATAAAACAGTCAAGAAAACCAACAAAGAGGCAGGAAAAGGGGTGCCTGGGTGGCTCAGTGGGTTAAGTCTCTGTCTTCGGTTCCGGTCATGATCTCAGGGTCCTGGCATCGAGCCCTGCATCAGGCTCTCTGCTCAGCAGGGAACCTGCTTCCCCTTCTCTCTCTGCCTGCCTCTCTGCCTCCTTGTGATCTCTCTCTATATCAAATAAATATTAAAAAATAAAATAAAATAAAAAATAAAGGTAGGGAAAAAAGGATACTTAATTGTGGTGGTCTGGAATGGAATCCACAATATCTCTGAGCTATGCTTGTATCTAGTCTTTTAGAAGTCCCTGTTTGCCCCCTTCATGAAGATCCCATCCCATTCCTTTTCTACAGTAATTATGAATTCTATATTATATATTCTATACATATTATTATATTAGAATTATAAATTCTATATTCTATATTAGGAATTCTTCTTTTCTTTGTAACTTCTGAACAAACTTTACACATGCCTTAATTTAAAAGTACTTTATTGCTTAAAAAAAGGCTATCATTTGAGTTTTCAGCAAATTGTAATTACTGATCACAGAACAGTGTAACAAATATGATGATAATAGAAAAGTTTGAAATACGAGAATTACCAAAATGTGACAGAGACATGGATTGAGCAAATGCTGTTAGAAAATGGCACCAATAGACTTGCTTGACACCAGGTTGCCATAAACCTTCAATTTGTTTAAAAACAAAAACAATGCAGTGTCTGCAAAGCACAATAAAGTGAAGCAGAGTAGAACAAGTTATGTCTGTACTTACTATATTCTTTCCCATGTGTAGGAGAGAGAGTTGGAAGGCTATCTTTTTCATAAGGGTTTGAGGCTTTTCATATATATTTGTGGAATTAGTCCTTTGATTGATGTTACAAATATTTTTTCTTTTTTACTTTTGGATAGCTGATCATATTTATAAGTCATTTTTTAAAAATGGCTTTTTCATTTTATGTTATAGTCACATTGGTCTCTAAACTCTATTTATAAAAGATTTGTCTAGAAGAATCTTGGGTTTTTAGGTTTGCATTTTAAATGCATTTTCTTTTTTTTTTAAATTAAAATATTTCTGCATTTTTACTTCCAACTTTTTTTTTTTAAAGATTTTATTTATTTATTTGACAGAGAGAGATCACAAGTAGGCAGAGAGGCAGGTAGAGAGAGAGGAGGAAGCAGGCTCCCTGCTGAGCAGAGAGCCTGATGCGGGCCTCGATCCCAGGACCCTGAGATCATGACCTAAGCCGAAGGCAGCGGCTTAACCCACTGAGCCACCCAGGCGCCCCTTAAATGCATTTTCATACATTTGGAAATTTTTATGTAACAGTTACCCATTTTCCCCCTTATTATTTATTGAATAATCTATCCTTTCATCCAGTGATATTGGTTGGAAATGGAAAATGGAAAAATGAAATGCCTTTATCAACTAGTACTAATATTCTGTTAATAAGGTACTGATTTTCTTTTTTTCACTGAACTTTTTAGTAAATTTTTTTATTTTTTATAAATATATATTTTTATCCCCAGGGGTACAGGTCTGTGAATCGCCAGGTTTACACACTTCACAGCACTCACCAAAGCACATACCCTCCCCAATGTCCATAACCCCACCCCTCTTCTCCCAACCCCCCTCCCCCCAGCAACCCTCAGTTTGTTTTGTGAGATTAAGAGTCACTTATGGTTTGTCTCCCTCCCAATCCCATCTTGTTTCATTGATTCTTCTACCCACTTAAGCCCCCATGTTGCATCACCACTTCCTCATATCAGGGAGATCATTTGATAGTTGTCTTTCTCCGCTTGACTTATTTCGCTGAGCATGATACGCTCTAGTTCCATCCATGTTGTCGCAAATGGCAAGATTTCGTTTCTTTTGATGGCTGCATAGTATTCCATTGTGTATATATACCACATCTTTATCCATTCATCTGTTGATGGACATCTAGGTTCTTTCGATAGTTTGGCTATTGTGGACATTGCTGCTATAAACATTCGGGTGCACGTGCCCCTTTGGATCACTACGTTTGTATCTTTAGGGTAAATACCCAGTAGTGCAATTGCTGGGTCATAGGGCAGTTCTATTTTCAACATTTTGAGGAACCTCCATGCTGTTTTCCAGAGTGGTTGCACTAGCTTGCATTCCCACCAACAGTGTAGGAGGGTTCCCCTTTCTCCGCATCCTTGCCAGCATCTGTCATTTCCTGACCTGTTGATTTTAGCCATTCTGACTGCTGTGAGGTGATATCTCATTGTGGTTTTGATTTGTATTTCCCTGATGCTGAGTGATATGGAGCACTTTTTCATGTGTCTGTTGGCCATCTGGATGTCTTCTTTGCAGAAATGTCTGTTCATGTCCTCTGCCCATTTCTTGATTGGATTATTTGTTCTTTGGGTGTTGAGTTTGCTAAGTTCTTTATAGATTTTGGACACTAGTCCTTTATCTGATATATCGTTTGCAAATATCTTCTCCCATTCTGTCAGTTGTCTTTTGATTTTGTTAACTGTTTCCTTTGCTGTGCAAAAGCTTTTGATCTTGATGAAATCCCAATAGTTCATTTTTGCCCTTGCTTCCCTTGCGTTTGGCGATGTTCCTAGGAAGATGTTGCTGCGGCTGAGGTCGAAGAGGTTGCTGCCTGTGTTCTCCTCAAGGATTTTGATGGATTCCTTTCTCACATTGAGGTCCTTCATCCATTTTGAGTCTATCTTTGTGTGTGGTGTAAGGAAATGGTCCAATTTCATTTTTCTGCATGTGGCTGTCCAATTTTCCCAGCACCATTTATTGAAGAGGCTGTCTTTTTTCCATTGGACATTCTTTCCTGCTTTGTCAAAGATTAGTTGACCATAGAGTTGAGGGTCTATTTCTGGGCTCTCTATTCTGTTCCATTGATCTATGTGTCTGTTTTTGTGCCAATACCATTTCACTGAACTTTTTGTTTACCCATCAGTACCACCATATTTTAATTACCGAGGTTTTATATTAAGTTTAAAAATTTGTTGAAGATAATTTACACTTACTATGCTTTATTTGTAGTTTTTCTCTCTTTATGCTGATTAGTTTTCATGAATTTTAGTTACCTCTTCTATTCCTAAATAAGTACATAAATGTATTTATGATAATGAATAAGTTCATTCAATAAATGAGTAAGTTTCTTGGTGGCCTTCTTGGGATCATTTTAAATTTTTTAAAAGCAAGGATGGGAGATGATATCTTTAAGTTGATTTCTTCCTGCCAAGACAGTGGTATGTCTTCCTTTTCCATTTGGTAGTTGGACATTTGGATACCTCAAATATATTTATGCCTGGACATTTTATCTTTTTCATTTCTGTTACAAATACAGTCTTTTATTTCATCCTACCATCTGATTGATTATATAAGTTTAAATTGGGGGTCAGCAGACTTTTCTGTAAGGGCCAGAAAATAATAATTTTAGGCTTTACAAATCATCAGCTTCTCAGCACCACCACTGTATTGAGAAAGCAGCTCAAAAGCAGCTTCAAAATGACAGTAAGCAATACATACATTATAAATGACTATAGCTGTGGTCTAGTATAACTTTATTTACCAAAAAAGGCAGCAAGTCAAATTTGACAGGTCAACATAGTTTATAGATCTCTGACTTAAAGAAAATTATTAATTACTGTACATTCATTTTCTTAACTGAATTTCATATTTCATATGAAATGTTCACAGCTTAACCGAATTTATATTATTTTCTGCATTTCTCCTGGGATTTCTGGGTTTACCATTAGTTCATCAGCAAATTGTGATGAACAAATCTTCTTTTTAATTTTTATATTTCTTACAACTCTTGGACAGTGTTAGCAGCAGTTGTGATAGTTGTATTTTCCCCTATTGCTGATTTTAATGTGAACAGCTGTAGTGTTTTTCCATTAATTAGAATGTTGACTTCTGGGGTGGATAAAAGAATATTAAATCAAGGACATATCTTAAGTAATTAGGAGGGGTTATTGTTTTGTTTTGTTTATTTTATATATTTATTTGACAGAGAGAATGAGCACAGGCAGGTAGAGTGGCAGGCAGAGGCAGAGGGAGAAGCAGGCTCCCTGCTGAGCAAGGAGCCCGATGTCGGACTCGATCCCAGGAGGCTGGGATCATGACCTGAGCCAAAGGCAGCTGCTTAACCAACTGAGCCACCCAGGCATCCTGGGTTTTGTTTTGTTTTGTTTTGTTTTGTTTTGTTTGGTCAGCAGGGAGGGACAGAGGGAGAGGGGGAGAGAGAGAATCTTAAGCAGGCTCCATGCCCAACATGGAGCTTGATCTCAGGGTCTTGCGATCATGGCTAGAGCCAAAATCAAGAGTTGGTTGCTTAACGGACTGAGCCACCAGGTGCCTAGGAATTCTTTATAAAATAAGAATAAATACCGAGGGGCACCTGGGTGGCTCAGTTGGTTAAGCATCTGCCTTTGGCTCAGGTCATGACCAGGGTCCTGGGATCAAGCCCTTCATCAGGCTCTGTGCTCATCCGGGAGCCTGCTTCTCCCTCTCCCTCTGCCTGCTGCTCCATCTGCTTATGGATGTTCATGCTCGCTCTCTCTCTCTCTCTCAAATAAAATGTTTTTTTTTTTTTTTAAAGAATTAATTTGCGATTAAAAAAAATGTCTTAGAAGAATCTCTGGAAGTGATTTGATTCTTTACATTGTAGATTATTATTTCTCAAAGGCATACTGTGGTAGGCAAATAATGTCCCCTCCCCTACAGATGTCTGTGTTTTATTCCCTGGAATCTATAAATATGTTAGGGTTGCATAGCAAAAAGAAATTAAGGTCAAGTGGAAATAAGGTTGCTAATCACCTGATACTAAGACAGGGAGATTATCCTGGATTGTTCACATAGACCCAGTGCAATCACAAGGTTCCTTAAAAGTGGAAACAGGAATTGGAAAACAGAATCAAAGATACAAATATGTGAAGACTTGGACTGACACTCTTTGCAGTGATGATGGAAAAAGTGGGTTAGTTGCCAAGGACAGCCTCCAGAAACTGAAAAAGGCAAGGAAACAGATTTTTCCAAAAGAAGTACAGCAGTGCTGACACTTAGATTTTAGCCCAGTGAAACCCATTTTGGAGTTCTCAAGTACAGAACTAAAAGAATAATAAATTTGTGTTGTTTTAAGTCACTGTATTTGTGGTAACTTGTTACAGCATCCATAGAAGAGCATACAATTGATTTTATTTCTGATTTTACTGAGTGTATGGCTGATATTTTGCCATTAACTATGATGTGGTGGTTTTTGGTTTGATTTACGTAGGAAGTTGCCCATCTATTCCTGTTTCACTCTAAGAGGTGGTAGTCATTGTAAAACCATCAGTAATGGATATTTTTTGTTTGTTGACTATTTGGCATTTGTTACTCTAATTTTTTTCCTTTTTGACTTATTAGTGAGGTCAGTTGTTTTAAATTATTGTATCTGTTTAATTATTCTGACATTTTTGGAGTATATTCTACTTGGTTTCTAATATTATTTTGATGTTCTTCCAAGATGTGTTTGCTGATGTTTTATTTTGGAATTTTGCATTTACTTTTTTTGTTTTTCTTAAGATTTATTTATTTGAGGGAGAGAGAGCTGTGGGGAGGGGCAGAAAAGAGAAGAAGGAGAGAGAAAATCTCAGGAAGACGCCGTGCTCAGCATGGAACTTGATGTGGGACTCCCATCTCAGGATACTGAGATGATGACCTGAGCCAAAAAGGAGAGTCAGAGGCTTCAGGGGTTGAGCCAGGTGCCCCACAAATATATTTCTAAGTGAGATTGGTTTCTAGATTTTTTTTTATCTTTTCTGAGGAATTATTTTTTGAAAATACTCTTTTTTTTTCCTTTGTGGTTTTTGTTTAAGATTTTTATCTCATCTATGGCTAATTTTAAAGTGTGTGTATTCTTACAAAATCATAAAACAGTGTGATTTTATTTTTACTGTATTTTGTTGTTTCTTCCTCTATCTACCAGGCTTTGTTTCCGGGGGAAGGTGAAGGCAATAAATAGCAATATTGGTAGGGCAGATTGTTTCTCACGCATAGCTTTATCATATAAAGACCAAACACATTATCTGTAGTAATACCATTAATATCATTTGGTGTGGGGGAAAATCTTTTATCTTGGCTTGTCACAATTCCTTTCTTAAAATGCTTGAATTAATGATTCTGTTCTGGGGCCTTAGCCTTTCAGCAGTTACTGTCAGTGGTTCTAGGGATTTTAAATTTGTTTCTATTCCAGGCAAGTGAATAGTTGAAAGAATTGTTTACTTAAAGGTATTTTCAGTAATATAATGATATTAATAAATATATAATGATATGAATAGAATATAAATTATATATTACATATAAAATAGAGAATATAATGATATATAATATAATGATAATATATCAGTAATACAATGATAAAAGGTGATCAGTTTTTTGGCCAAATTATTTCCTTGGTTATATAGATTGGTTTCTGTTCATATTGGCTGAAAACTAAGAATTGTTTAACCACAGGCAGTGTTTTAATTATACCTAAAATTTTCACCCCAGTTCTCAGTTAATGCATGTAATAGTTAATTTTATTAATGAACTAATAGGAAAAACCATATTGTAGTTGCTATCCCAAACCAGCAGATGTTTTACCAATAACATGGTTAGGCCCACTTTAAAATATTTTCTTTGGCACTGGCGGTAAAGTGGTCTTGAAACAGCTTTTGTCATGGACCAGGAAAATAAGCTCTAAATCAATTTAATATTAGTGGTTATAGTTACATGATTCTTCTGCTCTATTTCTCCAGTTTCATTTTAAACCTCTGTTAAGAACAAAACCAATACAGTGTTTTGTATGTATTGCATTTATCTCTTTTCAAGATTGGTAAGGAAGAGAGAATGATGTTAATGTAATGTGGAAGTCACATTGGTTCATATCTAATTATTCCTAAACAAGCCATAGGAATAAAATTATAATTTTTAATTGGAACGTAAAAGAGCTCTTGGCTCTTTGCTACCCTGAAAGCAAGGGGTTCTTTGAACTGTATTTAAGAAAATTAAAGACAAGTTACCTGCACCAGGGCCTTTTACTTAGAGATTTATTCCCAACCGGACATGATTTTTTGCAGTTGATATATTTCATTGCTTTCTATGCATGTCTTAAAAGTAACTCCCCACTGCTTTTGTGGCTTTGACCTGTACCCACCAGCCCTATTTTAATTACTGTTGACCCTTGAATAACTTGGGGGTGGTTAGAGACATAATACTCTGCACAGTTGAAAATTGTTTAACCTTTGACTCCCCCAAAACTTGATTAATAGCCTACTGTTGATAGGAAGCCTTACTGATAACATAAAGAGTTGATCAACACATATTTTGTATGATATATGCATTATATACTGTATTCTTGAAGTAGCTAGAGAAACCTAAATTACTAAGAAAATAATAAGAGAAAATACAGTACTGCCATATCTTTGTAAAAAAAAAAATCTATATATAAGGACCCACTTCCAGGGGTCAGCTGTATAGTGTTGCCAACATTTTCAGTCATTTGTTCTGTGGCTCTAGGCTGCCTGAGTGACAAAATTAAATACCTATTTCTTTGTCTCTGAGGCTATTTATTTTGACCTTGAAACTGAAAAGTATATTTTAACTCTTGAAAATAATGATTTTTAGCTGTTAAAGGTCCAGAGAGTGAAAGTAATGCTTTTGAGAAGAATTACAGAACATTTCTGTGGTTTTAAATGGTTGTATTTCATTGATTTTAAGAGACACTTTCTTCTCATTTAACCTTTTTTGAATTTCAAAGCATTTGTAATTGATGAACTTCACAATTTGTTTTTTTTTTTTTCTTTTTAAGGTGTACATATAATAAGTGGGGTGCTATATGATTGATGATACGTACTGGATTGGATGAAATATGGTATTAGCTAGTAGATCAATTTTAAGAAATTAAAATATCCCCCCCTTTTTATTTTTTAGGAAACCCAGTCTTTTGAAGGTCACACTATAACCTGTGGGTTCTAGAACTGTTTTTCAAAAGTTCGTAATACAGACTGTGAGAAAGTTTTCTAAATATTTTATGAAATGGAAGTTTAGATCTTGTTATGAATACCAAACTTTGAAACTACAAAATAGTTTCCTTCATTTAAAACAAAAAATTTTAAGTGAGAAAATTAGCCCATTTTTCTATTAGATTGTTACAGAATTGATCTTTTTAAAATTCAGGTTTTTCTTTATAGTTGTAATTTAATAGAGCAAAGTGGAAGTTATGACTAGAATTATGCCTATTGGATTTTACCAGTTATCCATTTGTCATAACTTGTCTCATCATGTAAGAATGACTTATTTGGTGTTGCCTGGGTGACTCATTTGGCTAAGTGTCTGCGTTTGGCTCAGGTCATGATCTCAGGGTCCTGGGATCGAGCCCCGCATTGGGTTCCCTACTCAGCAGGAAGTCTGCTTCTCCCTCACCCTCTGCCCCTCCTCCCAACTTGTGCTCTCTCTCAAATAAATAAAATCTCTTTTTTTAAATGACTTATTTGCTTATTATATTTTAAAATTAAAATTCTTACACACAGTATTTATACACGTATTTTCCCTTCCCCAGTTACAGTCTTCTATCACTTTTATAGCATATCTAAAAGTGATCATTCTGATCATGGCCCTTCCCTGTGCACCAACCCCCAAGCTCCCAAACTTATTTAAACTAATTATCCCAAATCTCTTTTAAGAAACTGACTAAAGCTCTGAGCATCTGTTCTGAAAAATGTTCATACCCCTTTGCAATTTGGGGGAGCAGTTTTAGGAAGTTCTTTTCTTTTTCTTTTTCTTTTTTTTAAAGATTTTTATCTATTTACTTGAGAGAGAGTGTGGGCACAGAGGGGGAGTGAGAGGGAGAAGCAGACCTCCCTGCTGAGCAGAGAGCCCATTGTGGGGCTTGATCCCAGAACTCTGAGATCATGACCTGAGCTGAAGGCAGACGCTTAACAGACTGAGTCACCTGGGCACCCCTTTTCTTTTTTTTGCTTTTAACAGATTGTTTAGAAATGCTAGAAAAATATTAAGAAGCGTGATATTGCCTTGATCTTCAGTTTATAGAAATGCTTTTAATGTTTCATCATTAAATATGATGATTACTGGTAGATGCTTTAAATGCTTCATTTTCTTTATTAATAAGAGCTGCCCCGCCGCCATAATTAGGAATAGATTTAACTTTGTGGCAGATTCTTAGAGTATTCTTTAAGCATCTACTAAGATGATCATGTGAACTTTGTTCTTTGATCTGTTCATATGGTTTTAAAAAAATGAATACATGAACTATTGTATTTAATTTGCTGTTTTGCCTTCCAAAACATGTTTGTCTTCATATTTGAAGATTGGTTTCTTGTTTTAAGGTTCTGTAAACTGATTGTCTAATGAATTTAGAAGCTTTCCATCATCCTCAGAAATGCAGGAATGAGCTATTCCTTGATAGAATTTAAATGTACTTATTATACATTTACATTTATTGTGATTATTCATTTTTTAATTCCTCACATCATATTTTATATTTATCACAGTTTTCATGCATGTGTTTTAATTTCTTCCCATTTCCTAAATTTTTTTTTATTATGTTAGTCACCGTACAGTACATCATTGGTTTTTGATGTAGTGTTCAATGATTCATTGTTTGTGTATAACACCCAGTGTTCCATGCAGTGTGTGTCCCCTCTTTAATATCCATCACCTGACCCACCTCCCCTCTAAAACCCTCAGTTTGTTCCGAGTCCACAGTCTCTCATGGTTCGTCTTCCCCTCCAGTTTCCCCCCCTTCATTTTTCCCTTCCTTCACCTAATGTCCTCCATGCTATTCCTTATGTTCCACAAATAAGTGAAACCATATGATAATTGACTTTCTCTGCTTGACTTACTTCACTCAGCATAATCTCCTCCAGTCCCATCCATGTTGTTACAAAAGTTGGGTATTCATCATTTCTGATGGCTGAATAATATTCCATTGTATACATGGATCACATCTTTATCCATTTGTCTGTTGAAGGGCATCTCAGCTCTTTCCATAGTTTGGCTATTGTGGACCTTGCTGCTATGAACATTGGGGTGCATATGGCCCTTCTTTTCACTACATCTATATCTTTGGGATAAGTACCCAGTAGTACAATTGCAGGGTCATAGGGTAGCTCTATTTTTTTTTTTTTTAAGATTTTATTTATTTATTTGACAGAGATACAGAGAAAGAGAACGTACAAGCAGGGGGAGTTGGGAGAGGGAGAAGCAGGCTTCCCACTGAGCAGGGAGCCTGACATGGGGCTTGATCCTAGGACCCTGGGATCATGACTTGAGCAAAAGGCAGATGCTTAACAACTGAGCCACCCAGGCCCTCCTATTTTTAATTTTTTGAGGGACCTCCACCCTGTTTTCCATAGTGGCTATACCATCTTGCAATCCCACCAACAGTGTAAGAGGGTTCCTCTTTCTCCACAGCCTCTCCAACATTTGTTGTTTCTTGTCTTATCAAATTTTGCCATTCTAACTGGTGCCCGTTTCCTGACTTCTTTAATTTCAGTTCTTTCCTTCCTTCCTTTCTTCCATCCCTCCTTCCTTTCTTCCATTTCTTCTCTTTTCTAATTTTTATGAATTCTCTTTCTATACAGGTCTTTACCATTGAATTTTTTTTAATTTTTAATTTTTTATAAACATATATTTTTATCCCCAGGGGTACAGTCTGTGAAGACAGACCTGTATCGCCAGGTTTACACACTTCACAGCACTCACCAAAGCACATTTTACCATTGAATTTTAACAAATATTTAAAATATTCTCATCAACATCTAAGTGTTATTTATCACCATATTTACAAACACTCACAGTACATACCCAGCACTTAAGTTTTTATTGAAATTTGGAAATTGGGTTCCAAACTAGTGGTGATTTTGTCTTTGCATTCTTAAATATATGATAATCTTCTTTCTAATAATCTTCTGTTTTATAAATTAATTTTAAAGCCCACCACTGCACTTAATGTTGATGTCTTATTTATTGCTTTTCTTATAAGAAATATGTTGGGGGTACATGGAACAGTGTACTAGTAAAACATAGGTGATGCAAAAATATTTCTTTTTAATTTATTACAGAAACAACAAATGTTTATAGGTTGAGAGGTAGATAAGGAGATACAAATTAACAACTATGTTTATTCTACTGATCAGCATTAAGAAACTTATTCTAGTAAAATAGAAAGATTTTGGTCTTAATTTCAACCATTTTAATTTTCTGATAGACTTGGGAATCTGTGTGGTGTCTGTTAATCAGAAAACTTACTGTTTCTTAAGAAACAGTTCTGGAAAATAATGTAACAGCAGTGAAGTAGTAACGTATTTACATTCCAAATTAAAATAGCTTTCAAACCACTATAGTCAGTAAGTAGTAATTTTGCCAGTATTGGTAACCAAGATGAAGAGCAGTGGAAGGTTTGATACTGAAGATACCAACCTTAAACATAAAAAAGAATGGGGAGGGACGCCTGGGTGGCGCAGTTGGTTGGACGACTGCCTTCGGCTCAGGGCGTGATCCTAGAGTCCCGGGATCGAGTCCCACATCAGGCTCCCAGCTCCATGGGGAGTCTGCTTCGCTCTCTGACCTTCTCCTCGCTCATTCTCTCTCACTGTCTCTCTCTCTCAAATAAATAAAAAATAAAAAAATCTAAAAAAAAAAAAAAAAAAGAATGGGGAAATTTCTAAATGGGTATTTAGAATGTTCTTAATACAGTCATTTTTAAATCTTCCTTCTCCATCCCCTTTCTTTCATCCCATTTTGTAATTCTTTTCTAGTATAAGTGTTAGCTAATTTAGATGTGGACCATCCTTGTAGGAGGGTTAGTTTTATGCATTCTACTGTATTAGCAAACTCGTTTTATACGAAAAGTTTTCAGTGTTAAAATATTTTTGGTAATTGGTTGAGCTCAACCTTTAGATAGTAAGAAATACAGATGAATATTACAGTGCGTGGTAATGGTAGGCCTGGAAAGCAACTTGGAAATACTTTCTCAAGTAATAATTGTACCTCCAGGAATCCCCTTTTTTTCTCCCTTTGGTGACCGTACTTTGTTGTATTAAACTTTCCTAAAAGTGTCAGGTATAAGGGGACTCAGAGATGAATAGAGTCTTAACTGGCTAGAGATAAGACAATTTGAGCTTCCAAAAGAATATTTGCAGTGAATTTAGCCAATCAAATATGTTTAATTCATCCATTTATAATGATACTTTAATAGTAATTTTTAAATTAAAATAATCATATACCGTAACATTCATCCTTTTCAAGTGTATATAGCTCTGTGCACAAGGTTGTGCAGCTGTCCTCCCTAAATTGCAGAACATTTCCATCACCCAGAGAGAAACTGGACTCACCAGCAGTTGATTCCCATTTCTTCCTCTCACAAGTCTTTGGAAATCACTAACCTACTTACTGGTTCTATGAAATTTGCCTGTTCCGATCATTTCATATAAGTGGAATTATATAGTATGTGGCTTTTTGTGACTGGCCTCTTACACTTAACATAATGTTTTCAAAGTTCTATATTGTAGAATCTATAAATAACTTACTATAGCCGAAGAATATTCCATGGTATGGATATAACACATTTTATTTATTCATTTATAAATTGATAGACATTTTGGTTGTTTCCACTTTGGGGCTGTTAAGAATAATAATACTATGAATATTTGTGTATAAGTTTTTGTATGAATGCACCTTTTTGGTTCTCTTGGCTATATATGCAGAAGTGAAATTACTCAAATGGTAACTCTTTTTACCTTTTGAGGAACTACCAAACTGTTTTCCAGAATGGTTTCACTATTTCCAGAATGACTACATTCCCCCAACACTGACAGTCCCCATTTCTCCACATCCTCACCAGCATGTGTTATTACCATCAGTCTTTTTGGTTATAGCTATTATGGTGGATGTGAAGTGATAGCTCATTGCAGCTTTGATTTGCATTTCTCTGATAACTAATGTTGTTGAACATCTTCTCATGTGCTTATTGTCCATTTTTGTATTTTCTTTGAAAAAAAAAGTCTTTAAATTCTTTTTCACTTTCTTGATAATGCCCTTTGATGAACAAAAGTTTTTCATTTATATCAAGTCAAATTTATCTGCTTATGCTTTAGTCGTTGTACCTAGGAAACCACTTCTAAATCCAAGGTTGTAAAGATGTTTATTTATGTTTACTTCTAAGAGTTTTATGTTTTAGCTCTTATATTTAGATCTGGATCCATTTTGAATTAATTTTTATACATAGTGTTAGAAAGAGGTCTGATTTAATTACTTTGCATCCAGTTGTCTCAGCATCATTTGTTGAAAAGACTCTTCATTCCCTCGTTAAATTCTCTGGGCACCTTTTTGAACATCAGTTGACCATAAATGCAATGATAACGTTTCTGGACTCTTAATTCTGTTCCATTGATACACATCTATCTTTACACCAGTATCACAGTCTTGATTGCTACAGCTTTGTAGGTGCACCTGGGTGGTTCAGTTGGTTAAGCATCTGCCTTTAGCTCAGGTCATGATCCCAGAGTCCTGGGATCAAGACCCACATCAGGTTTCCTGTACAACAGGGAATCTGTTTCTCCCTTTGCCCCTCATGCCACTAGTGCACTGTGTTCACACTCAGGCGCATGCGCATGTGATCTCTCTCCCTCCTCCCTCCCTCAAATAAATAAATAATCTTTAAAAAACACAACTTTGTAGAATGTTTTGAAATTGGGAAGTGTGGGTCCTCCACTTTGCTCTTCTTCTTTTTTTTTTTCTTTAAGATTTTTATTTATTTATTTGACAGAGAGATACAGAGATAGCACAAATAGAGCAACAGGCAGAGGGAGAGTGAGAAGCAGGCTCTCTGAGCAGAGGGAGCTGGTTGTGTGGCTGGATCATCAGGACCTGAGCCTAAGGCAGCTGCTTAACCGACTGAGCCATCTAGGTGCCCCAACTTTGCTCTTCTGTTTAAAGATGTTGTTTTGACTCTCCTGGGTCTTTTGCATCTCCATATGAGTATCAGGATTAGCTTGTGGGTTGCTGAAAAAAAAAGCCAGATGACATTTTGGTCAGGATTGTGTGACCACAACCCTCCTAATTGCTTTAAGAGGATGATAAGGAACCATTTTTTTAATCTGTCTTGAAAACTGGTAAATAAAGTAACAATTTAAGTATTTCTCCTGTTATTCATGTGTGAACTATATCAGTAGATAACCAGATAGTAGGTGAAGAGAAATATTTATGTATATACTGTTTAATAAATGAAAATGAAATCGTAGAATTAGACTGTCCATTTTGCAGCTCGCAGTGAGTGAACTGATTAAGGCATTGAATATCAAGAGCTCCGAACATCTCACATCTCGAACATCGCAAGAAGAGATAACCAGACCTTATGTAATTCTTGATAAAAGGACACAGTACTATCTATAGTCTTGCCAAAAGGATTAAACATGAGATTGATCAAGTTACTGCATTCAACTGCCACTTTGCAGAAAACACAGAAGCCAAAGGGGCTGCATTGAATTCTTCCATGAATATAGAGTGATTTTTACTGGGAAAGGCCAGGTCACATGCCTTGAGTTTTCCAATAATTACAAGGGGTAACATCTATTTAAAAAGATATTTAAAAGATTTTTTTAGTGATTTCTTTCCTTTTCAGTATGAACCATTTTTTTTTAAATCCTTTTAGATTCTCTCACATTACTTGTGTACATTCATGGATATGGAGAGAGATGTACACACATACACATAGACATGAAGAGATATATATATATATATATATATATACGTGTATGCACATATTGCATATGCATTTACATATTATACATATACATAAGTATACTATTGATTTGGTTTAAAATGTTCAAACTGGGGCATCTTGGTGGCCCAGTTAAGTAGCTGCTTTTGACTCAGGTCATGATCTTAAGGTCCTGAAATCTAGCTCCATGTAACATGACTGCTCCCTGCTTAGTGCATAGTCTCCTCCTTCCTCCCCTTCTGTCCACCCCCCATTCTCCCTTTCTCTCAAATAAATAAAGTCTAAAAAATCAAATGTTCAAACTGTTAGCTTCAAAACATGCTTTCTTCATTCAGCAATCTATGTTTTCAGGTTTTCCTATAAAAAGAAGTAGATTTTTACCCTAAATGTCTATAACTTTTGTAGAATGTACCATAATTTCATTAGCTTTTTTTTTTTTTTGGTATATTGATAGGAAGCTTGTTTCCAGTTTTTCTTCACTACAGATTTTAGTGAATATCTTCCTGCATGTACTCTCGTCAAAGTACATATTAAGTTGTGAAGTAGCTATAAAGTTTGAAAAGATGGCTGGGGGAGAGCCTGGGAAGAAGGAAAGAAAAAAAAATGATAATCTAGTTGCTTTCCTTACACTTAAAGTGTAAGTGTATGTAGATTTTTCTTCTGCCCAATTGAGTATTTAAACTGTGTTAAATTTTGTGAGTGTTTTTGTACCTTCAGCCATACTCAGGATAAAGTAGAGAATTCTTTCCATTGGTTTTGAAAATAATCTGAGGTTAGTGCATAAAAATATTTCATATATCATGTTAAATGAACTAGCTAATAGTGATATGAGTTTGATTGTTTTCCATGTAATTTACCATTTCACAGAAGGATGTTATTTAAAAAGTGATGCTGAGGTTTTGTATTAACTTGCAGCACTGAAATTCAGAGTTAAAGGGATTTTTAATATATTTTACAATGTACATATTTGTATACAACAAATATTTATGCTTCTTACTGATGCTATGTGTAAATTTAGTTTCTAGAAGTGGGATTATTGGATTAAGGAATAGAAACATTTTCAGGACTTGTGAAACATTGGAATCTGCCCACCAGAAAAAGACCCCTACCAAGAATATGGTGATTTATGCCCATTTCTCTGAATGCTCACATTATAATTTTTACATACTAAGGAAGTTGAGTATGTTTTTTCTAGAAGTTTACTGATCCATTTGTATGCCTTCTGTGACTATCCCATTATGATGTTTGCTGTTTTTTCTAATCATTTATAAGAGCTGCTAATAGTGGCTAATAATTTTGTTACAAAATTTGTTTCTATCATGACTTGTGTCTTTTTCTTTATGAGTATTTTTCTTGGGGGAAGGGGAGAATATTTTAGTTTGTTTTGGTTTTATGTGTATGTATACACATTCTCAGCTTGAGTTGAAAAACATGTACTTTTATTTTCTACCAGTTCCTATAATTATGATTTCCTTTTACTTTTGTGTATGGGGTAAGGTAGATTTGGTTTTCTTAAAATTATGTTCCTTTAAAAGTAGATTGCATAGAGTTAAGTGTGAGAGAGCAAGAGAAAGAGACAAAAATTCTCTTATAGTTAAAAAGAAAAACACTGTTCTCTAGTAGACTAATTTTCAGTTAGGATTTGAAAAGGCTTTTTTCATTTTTATATCCATTAACTGAATAAGAAAACCAAACTAATTTAGTCAGACAACTTTGGCTTTTCATTTTGACTTCACTTAAACAACTGTGTAGTTAGAGATAACAGCATTCAGCTGACATTGGGTAAGAAATGAGCAAATTTGTATTCAGATTTCTTTTTCACTTTCCTAGCTCTGAATTATTTCTTAAACTTCTTTTTTTTTAAATGATAAAGTACACATAACAAAAAGTTTACCATTTAACTATTTTTGAGTTTATAGTTCAGTGGTATTAATATACAATCACATGATAGAGCAGGCATTAGCACCATCCATCCCCATAACGCTTTTCATCACGTGAAAGTGAAACTTGATGTCTGTTAAGTGTCACAATTCTCCCCTCCCCACAGCCCCTGGCAGAACCATTTTAACTTTAGGTCTTTATGATTTTGACTACAGTTGAGCCTTGAACAACATGCTTTTGAACTGTGCAGGTCCACTGATCTGCAGACTTTTTTCAATAAATATATTGGAAAATCTTTTAGAGATTTGCAACAGTTTGAAAAAACTCGCAGATGAACTGCATAGCCTAGAAATATTAAAAACATTAAGAAAGAAATATTTATAAATGTAAAATATATGTAGTTACTAGTCTGTTTTTTCATGATTATGAAATTATAATTATGATTTTCTCAAGCTTTTTCTACCTTTATTGTAAGAATATGGTCTATAATATATATAACATACAAAATATGTGTTAATTGTTTATGTTCTTGGTAAGGCTTCCCAGTGTAAGCTATTAGTAGTAAAGCTTTTGGGCATTCAAGGTTATACACGGATTTTTGATAGGGGGTTGGTGTTCTGGCCCCTGTTCCAAGGATAAAGCTGTATTTTAGGTACCTCGTATACGTGGAATTACACAGTATTTGTCTTTTTGTGATCAGCTTATTTCACTTAGCATAATGTTCACAAGGTTCTTCCACATGTAACATATTGCCCAACTTTTTTTCTTAAAACTAAAAATATTCCATTGTATGTGTATACCACATTTTGCTTATTCATTCTCCATTGATGGACACTTGGGTTTCTTACATGTTTTAGCTATTGTGAATAGTACTGCTATGAACATGGGTGTTCAAATAATCTCTTCAGGACCCTACTTCCAATTCTTTTGGGCATATACCCAGAAGTGGAATTGCTGGATTCATACGGTAATTCTATTTTTACTTTTTTTTAGGAACCACCATACTACTTTCTACAGTGACTGTACCATTTTATATTCCCTGTAATGCACAGGGGTTCCAGTTTCTTTTGGAACTTTTCTCTTTTTTCAGTAGGAATCATCCTAATGTGTGTGAGGTGGTATCTCATTATAGTTTTGACTTGCATTTCTGTAACAATTAGTGATATTGAGCATCATTTCATGTGCTTAGTGGCCATTCGTTTGTCTTCTTTGGGGGAATCTCTTGCCAAGTTCTGTGCCCGTGTTTGAGTTTGGTTTTATTGTTGACTTTTAGTTAGGAGTTTTCTGTATATTTTGGATATTAATCCTTTATTAGACATATGATTTGCAAAACTTTCTCATTCCTTGGGTTGCCTTTTACTCTTTGGATAGGGTCTTTCAATGCACAAAATTTTTATGAAGTCCAGTTTGTCTGTTTTTTTTTTTTTTTTTCTTTTGTTACCTGTGCCTTTGGTGTCATATTCAAGAAATCATGGCCAAATGCAGTGTCATGAAGCTTTTGTGTGCTGTGTTTTCTTTTAAGAGTTTATCGTTTTAGTCTTCCATTTAGGTCCTTGATGCATTTTGAATTATACCTGGTGAAAATTAGGTAAGGATTCAGCTTCGTTTTTTTACATGTAGATATCCACTTTTCCCAGCACCACTTGTTGAAAAGATTGCCTTTTCCCTGTTGAGTAGTCTTAGTGCCCTTGTTGAAAATAATTTGACCATTTATGTGAAGGTTTATTTCTGGACTTTTATTCTGTTCCATTGGTCAATACGTTTGTCTTTATGCCAGTACAAACTTGTTTGAATACTTTAGCTTTGTAGTAAGTTTTAAAATGAGGATGTGTGAGTCTTCCAGCTTTGTTCTTTTTCATGATTATTTTGGCAATTCAGATTTCTCGAGATTCCACATGAATTTTAGAATGGTTTTTTTTTCTTTTTTTTGCAAGAATTCTCATTAGTATCTTGACAGGGATTGTAAATTGCTTTGGGTGGTATTGACATCTTAACAATATTTAGTCTTCCAATCCATAAACACAGAATGTGTTTCCATTTTTTTTTCTGTCATCTTTAATTTCTTTCAGCAGTGTTTTCACTGTACAAGTATTTCACCTCGTTTATCCCCAAATATTTTATTCTTTTTGATGCTGTTGTAAATAGAACTGTTCTGTAATTTTTTTTCTTTTTTTTTTAAATTTTTTTTTATAAAGATTTTTATTTATTTATTTGAGAGAGAGACCGTGAGAGAGAGCATGAGAGGCGAGAAGGTCAGAGGGAGAAGCAGACTCATGGAGCTGGGAGCCCAATGCGGGACTCGATCCCGGGACTCCAGGACCGTGACCTGAGCCCAAGGCAGTTGCTTAACCAAAAATTTTCTTTTTTGATTGTGTATAGAAATGTAACTGATTTTTGTGTGTTGACTTTGTATCCAGCTACTTTCCTGAATTCATTAGTTCTGACAGCTTTTTGCTGAGTCTTTAAGGTTTTCTACATACAATATTATATCCTCTATAAACAGAGATCATTTTACTCCTTCCTTTCCAGTCTGAGTGTCTTTCATTTCTTTTTCTTGCCTAATTGCTCTAGGTGCAACTTCCAGTACTGTGATGAATACAAGTGGTGAAGCTGACCTAAATTAATCACAGTTTACCATCCCAGTTAACCCCCTGGAAAATTGCAAGCCTTCAACAGACTCCAGAGTTCCAGAATAGTTACATCAGACAGATCATTCCTGTGTAATTGTCTTAAGTGGAAAGACAAATTTTTTGTGCTTCCCACTCAGCCATCTTCCCATAATCTGAAATAGTTTTTTTTTTTTTTTAAGATTTTTTATTTATTTGACAGACAAAGATCACAAATAGGCAGAGAGGCAGGCAAGGCAAAGGGAAGCAGACTCCCTGCTGAGCAGAGAGCCTGACATGGGACTTAATCCCAGAACCCTGGGATCATGACCTGAGCCAAAGGCAGAGGCTTTAACCGACTGAGCCACCCAGGCGTCCCTGAAATAGTTTTAATAATCAGATATTTTATTAAAAACTGGTATGATTAAAATGGAGGCCTATTTTTCTCAGACTTAATGCATTAAACTATACAATACACTTTCCAGATAGTTCAGTATTATTGATTATTTGTTATGAAACCATGATTTGAATTGAACTCACTTAGCTTTTCAGGACTTTTTCATATATTCGAATTTTCTTTACAGAAATACCGGTATCAGGATGAAGACACACCTCCTCAAGAGCACATTTCCCCACAAATCACTAATGAGGTGATAGGTCCGGAACTAGTTCATGTCTCAGAGAAGAACCTGTCAGAAATTGAGAATGTCCATGGATTTGTTTCCCATTCTCACATTTCACCAATAAAGGTAGGATGAAAACTTTATTTTGTTGCTATGAATTATATATTTTGTTACTCGTATAGCTCATGCTCAGAGAGAACTCTTTGTTCATGTAGAATTTTCATCCCTTGTTTATGGTTTCTTAGTTATAGGGAATTACATAATATTTATAAGGATACATTTTATAAATGAGTTTTATTCAGTGATACTATCATTAAGCCTAAAAATTCCTGCAAAGGAAATAACTATTTCAAATACTACACATTGAAGTGTTTAAAATGTGTTTTAAATATTAGTAGGTATAGAAAAAGAGCATTAATACTAACATTAACTCCCTTCAGAAATAACCACAGTCCTGGTTTCTTCTAAAGCTCTAGCACACATTTAGATCTCCAATCAGTGTATTATTTATTTTGCTGATTTTACATTTTATATAAATGAATTATAGTGCATATAATGGCAGCTTGACTTTTTTGCTCAACATTATATTCCTGAGATTGTTTTCACTGCTCTGGAGTTTTTCTTTCATTAATACACTATAATTTATCTTACTTTTGATGGATATTGAGTTATTTTCAGAATATTATGAATATAAAAAGTACTATTTAAAAACATAGGTTATGTATACATATCTTTGTGGATAACACTAGATTATTTTCCAAGTAGTTAAATAATTTACATTTTCAGCAGCAATAAAAGTTTTAACTGATCTGTATTTTTATCAGTACCTGGTATTCTTATTTCTGCCATTGTTTGGGACTTGAAAAAATATCTCATTGTGATTTTAATGTGCATTTCCCTGTTTGATAATGTGGTTTAATATATTTATTACTCATCCAGGTTTTCTATTCTGTGATATAACCTCTCAAGATTTTTGTTCCTTTTTGTCTTTGGTGTCCTTTTTACTGATCTTAAACATTCATATATTTAGAGTAAGCAAACAAGTTGGGGGGGGAGCAGAGGGAAAGGGAAGAGAATCCTCAAGCAAACTTTGCTCTGAGTGTGGAGCCTGAGGTGGTTATTGATCCCAGGGCTCTGAGATCATGACCTGAGCTGAAATGAAGAGTTGGCCGCTTAACCAACTGAACCCTCAAGTGTCCCTACAAGTTCTTTATATATTCTGGATACTAATCTTTTGTTGGTTGTATGCATTGTGAATAAGGATTATTTTTTCCTAGTAAACTGTAACCTGTGTTTTATAATCTCTTTGAAAGATGATTTAGTATTTCTAGTTAAGATTTTTAATGGTTATACCATTTAGATTTTTCTATTAATAGTTTTGGTAGGTTATTTTTTCTGGGAATGTGTCCATTTTATATTTATTTCAAAATACTGTTATTAATATGTTGGGGGTTTTGTCTGTAGCATATTTAGGTATGGCCCCCTTTTCATTCCTCATAATGTTTATTTGTGCTTTGTTTTGTTTTCTTCCCCTTGACCATTCTTGCCAGAAGATGGTCTTTTCAAAGATTCATCTCTTTTTAAGAAAAATCTTGTGTCCCTCCCCCATGTGCTGTCATCCTCACCCTCCCTGTTTTCACACACACATTTACCCACATAATATATGTGTTCCATGTAAATCTATAAATATAATGTGTAGATAACCTACATATTAACTAAGGTTGTGTTTGGTAGAAGCAAGCTGACCTTCCCTTGGAAGGCTGAATGAGAGATACAGAGAGGAAGAAATTGGTGGCTATTAGTGACAGAAACAGTTATTCTATCTTATCCCCCTTCTCCTCTTAACAGTGTTTTTTCTCTTGTGCTTTCTTTGAGTTTATTCTGTTAGGGTTTGGCGGTTTTACTTTTTTTTTTCTCCCTGGTTTCTTTAGTTACATACTATAACAGTATCTGTCTTTTCTAGTAGTAGTGGAGTTTGTAAACTTTCCTTTAAATATCACTTGTATCAGCAAGTTTTAAAATATATATATTTTTTAAAGATTTTATTTATTTATTTGACAGAGAGAGATCACAAGCAGGCAGAGAGGCAGGCAGAGAGAGAGAGAAGGAAGCAGGCTCCCGGCTGAGCAGAGAGCCTGATGCGGGGCTCGATCCCAGGACCCTGTGATCATGACCTGAGCCGAAGGCAGTGGCTTAACCCACTGAGCCACCCAGGCGCCCCTAATTTTTTTTTTTTTAAATCATTGTAACATTTTCTTTTATTTCCCTTGTGATTTTATTTGCCCCATGAGTATGTTTCTTAATTTTTAAACATAGTGATACGGGCAGTTTTGGTCTGAGAACCCAGAAGTGGGGGTCCTTTAGGACCAGCCAAGAGAGTGCTTGACTTCATGCAGGGTAGAAATCAAACACGAGCTGGAGAAAGTGAAGGCAGAGTTAGTTGGATGAATAGCCCAAGTGACAGGTAGAGGATAGCAGCTGGAGTATCTGGAAGACTCAGGAAGGAAAGGAGAATGAGTCTCTGCACTTGGGGCTCAGCCTTTGTATTTGAAAGGGGTCCAGGATAAGTGGTCCTTCAGGAATCCAGGGTAGGGGCTCATCAGAGGCGAATAACAGGTGAATAATGGGTGTTATTTTAGAAATCATTGAAAGTAGAAGGTATTGATGCCAGAGTCAGCTGCAGTTTTTCAGAGCTAACCTCCTGGAACGTATTTAGGATCTGAATCCTTAGATGTTATCAGATGTTTGGGGGCCTGCGACAAACCTCAGAGAATAATTAACTTTCTTGCTTCTTGTGTGGAGTGGGAACATCGCTTCTTTGATTTTTACTCAGATGCGAGATAGAACATGAGTAAATGGGCCCTAGCAGAAAAACAGCAGAAATAGAGCCTTTCTAAAATGTAGTTCCTTCAGCTTCTCTAGCTCAATAGGAGACATTTATTCCTTTTCATATCTTACTTTAGATTATATTTTCTCATGTCTTATCTCCCATCTTATTTGCTTGGAAGTTACATGTTTCTCTTCCTTTAATGGTTATCCTAGAAATTTTAATATACATTTTTAACTTACAAAACTAAAGTCAGTAAATCTCTTCTGTCTTCATTCTGAATAACATAGAACTTTAGAACACTTGAATTCTAAGCACTCTGTCCTGCTGGATATGCTGTTCTTGTTTATTCCTGTTTTCTCTTGACTGAAATAATATAAACTATTACTTGAGTCATGAAATTCTCCCAGGTAAGCATAATTCTTTGTTTCTGATGTTTTGAATTTCTGGTCATTCTGATGATGATTACAAACTGTGCAAAGTCAATTTGCACACTCTCCGCTCCCCATTCTTTTGGTTGGTTGTTTTGGTAGTTACTTCCATGTGTATGCAAATTATGACAGGGGTTTGGGCAGTGAGGGCCCCACCCCCTTTTCAAAAGTTGAATATAAATAAACTGATAAATATTTTAGCAAATTGACAACTTAAAAATGAGAGTCTTAACTAATTTCATTTCAGGAGAAGGTTGATAGTTGCTGGCCCTTGGATTCAGTGCTCAAGGTCAAACTAGATTATAGGTTAACTTACTTGTGTACTTATTGTTTGTTTTCCTGCTAGAAAGTAAGCTTTAGAAAGACAAGCATATTTGTGAAATCACAATAAGGAAGGTTGTGGTGAAGATTATAGTACACATAAAGCCCTTGTGGTTGACCCATGGGCATTGCTTAACTCAGTATAAGATTGAATGCACCTATAACCAATATGAGTATCTGGCAGATGTGAACTTTTTTTTTTTTTAAAGATTTTATTTATTTATTTGACTGGCAGAGATCACAAGTAGGCAGAGAGGCAGGCAGAGAGAGAGGAGGAAGCAGGCCCGCTGCTGAGCAGAGAGCCCGATGCGGGGCTCGATCCCAGGACCCTGGGATCATGACCCCAAGCCGAAGGCAGAGGCTTTAACCCACTGAGCCACCCAGGCACCCCGGCAGATGTGAGCTTTTGCAGGGACTATTGTCAGGTTTAAATTTTTGAAAACTTTTGAATAAAGTTGATTATAAGATTTCAGGGGAAAAAAATCACCTGCCAGAATATTAGTTTTTTATCAAATAATACATACCTTTAACAAACATTTATTAAACCTCTATGCTAAGTAACTTTGTTAGATTTCAGTGATGAATATTTTTATGGGGAGATATAACACAGTATGTAACATGCAAAAATAAAGAGAAAAATTAAATTTTTGGATTATTCTTAAAAAAGAAAATGAATATTAGGACAAGATGTTGAAGGTGTGGACAAGATGCAGTTCAGAGGAAAGGCAGTTACTGGGGAAAATAAGTAAAGTAGCAGGGTGATAATCAGAGGAAACTATAAAAATTGAGGAAAGTTCATTATAGTGTAGCTTTGGGAACTTGTTATCAAATGGGGGCCTCAATCCTGAGCTGATGAGTGGCCCGATGAAGGGTTTGCCACCATGAAATGGGCTATGAAATAATCTTAACAGGTTCTTGCGGTACTGGTGCTGATTCTCATTACTGAAGAAAATGAATGAAATAAGGTAGTGATTGAAAGTTACTTTATTCAGCCTTATTTTAGCCTAAATATAATTATCATTTAAGACTCAGAAAGGGAAACTTTTTTGCCAGTGCTGGTCAGTTTCAGGGAAGAGATTGGCAATATAATGGTGAAGAATTCTGTGGAAGAAAAGGACATAGTGGGTAAATTTTCATGGTATGTAAGAAATCTGCAAAGAAAGTTTAGCTTTTAAACAGTAATGAATATAATAGTGTATCATAATAAGAACAGTGTCAAGATTCCTAAAACTGAAAATGAGCTGGGAATTAGGAAAAATGGTCAGAACCGTAAATTGAACAAATAAAACTCCAGCCTATTTCAAAATAGATTAAATCAGGATAAATTGATAAGGAGGACAGTAGATGCACTGCTTAGTATGGGACGTTGTGTTGATGATTGAGGGAATTAAAGAACTCATATTTGGCTTTTGTTTTCAGTGGCAAGGAAAATTATGTTCAAACCAAATTGTGCAAAGTAAATATAGTTAAGCAGGACTTGAAATCGAAGATAGAACAGAGTATGTGAACAGATAATTATTTTAAATATGTATATCACCTAGCCTGGGTACATTTCATCCAGTAGTATTAAGAATACTAGCAGATTACTGCTAATGAGATCACTAGCAGTAGTTGGTAGTTTTTCAAATATTGTGAGAAATGAGGGTAGCAGAAAAATAGACATAAGCAAATATATGTCTATTGAATAGAGTCTTACCTATTTTAAGTGGGTAGTTTTGAAATCAATTTTGTTTTTACGTCTTTGGAATATATTAAAATGTTGAATTTTATCTTTTTTGGATGGCCCTGGTGTATTAAGGTAATCTTATAGTCTGCATACAATTTGACCACAAGATGGTGCTCTTACAGAAAGGATTTGTGTGTATAAATGAGCAGAGTTTTTCTAAGCAAATAACCAATCTTTGTCATCAGTCTTCTCAGCTTTGTCCTAGGAGAAAACTCCTAGAAGAAAACATAGGTAGTAATCACCTTGACATAGGTCTTGGTGATGATTTTTGGAATCTGACACCAAAAGCAAAAGTAGCAAAAGCAAAAACAAACTAATGGGACTACATCAAACTAAAAAGCTTCTGCACAGCAGTGGAAGCTATGCCAGCAAGATGAAAAAGCATACTACCGAATGGGAGAAAATAATGATGAATCACAAACCTGATAAGGGGCTAATAGCCAAAATACATAAAGAACTGATTCAACTCAATAACAAAAAAACCCCAAACAACTGATTTTAAAATGTCAAAAGATCTGAAGAGACATTTTTCCAAAGAGACATACAAGTGGCTGATAGGTACATGAAAACATAGATGCTCAGCATCATCAGTCATCAGGGAAATGCAAATCAAAACCACAAGATACTACCTCACACCTCTTGGAATGACTCTTAACAAAAAGATAAGAAATAATAAGTGTGGCAAGTAAGTGCAGTAAAGGAAACCCTCATGGATTGTCAGTGGGAATGTATAAATTGTTGAAACTATTGTGGAAAACAGTATGAGTGGTTCCTCAGAAAATTAAAAATAAAGCTACCATATGACCAGAAGATCTACTTATGTGTGTATTAATTTGAAGAAAATAAAAACACTAATTCAAAAAGATACATATGCACCCTCTTATTCATTATAATATTATTTATAGTAGGCAAGATATGGAAATAATCTAAGAATCCATCAAAGAAAGAAGAAAATATGATATATGTGGTAAAAGAGAATGAAATTTTGCCATTTGGGACAACATGGATGGACCTTGAGGACATTATGCCAAGTGAAATAAGTCAGAGAAAGATAAATAACCAATGATCTCTTTTATAACGTGGACAAAAATATTGGTGGTTATAAGAGGCAGGGTAGTGAGAAAAGTGAACTGTGTGTTTTTTGTTTTGTTTAAATAAATTGAGTAAAAAAAATTTTTTTAAAGTCTTATCTTAGTAGAGTTTCACGTTTTGAAATTTAATAAGCCAGATCATAAAGATAAAAGTATAAGGAAAATGCCTATTACATTGCATTTACAGTATAGTAGCTTTGTAGTTACTTAGTGATTTTTTTTTTAGTATTTTAGAATTTTAATATTGTTTTTTTCCCTCAACCTTTTAAGTTTTTCACTGAGATTATTTAATCCTTGCTTTTGTTACTATACCTGAAGACTTGAATAGGTTTTTTTGTGAGTTTGATTGGTAAACAAATAATTGGGGGCCTACCTATTTCCTATATATTTTTGAATGGTCCTTACTTTCATTTAATATTACAAAATAAATTTCTCACAGTTACAAATTCTTCATAATTGTATTTTTGGTTATGTAGTCATTAAATAGATATACTCAGTTTACTTAAGCTTTATTGTTTAGGGTTCTATTATAGACAATATCATTTTGTGGAAAAAAGTAAACTGCATAGAAAAAATATTTAAATCATTAAAATGTTAATAGTTATTCAGTGATTTTGACATTGTGTATTTTTTTAATTCATTACTTTAAATAGACTTTCCAGGTTCCATAATGAGCTTAAATTTTGTTTTAATGGAATAGAGTTTATTTTTTGGCTCTGCTGTATGAGTAGGGCTGTTCTAAAGCAGGTATCAATGAGGAATTGGTCACCTTTGATCTCCCAGTCAAGCCATATGAAACCATTTATGGTTTAGTACACATATGGTTTTGTATGCATCCATTGACTACTGGGCAATGGATGAGATGATCCTAGATTTTTGTAGTACAGGTAATGGGTTATTTTCATAAAGAACCCTTTCTCAAAACTCAGAGCTGCTTTTTAATGTCAGTGGATTTGATTACAAAATCTGTGCTCGAAAAGTACTTTTGCCAGTACTTAGGGGGTACACGGGATATCAGCGTTAGATTGTTTTTCAGCTCTTTGGCTCCATGGGATAAGAAATCTGTGTACACAAATGGCTTAGTATTCATGGTCTGTGTTGTTATTATTTGCAGTGTGAGTAGGAAATTTGCACTCAGCATTTGTGTACAATATCCTCATCCATACCAATCCAGAATAACAGAACCTATATCAGTTCTAGGGTTCCCCCATCTTGGATTTTCATCAGACATGGATCATCAAGGCACATCTTTTGGTGCCAAACCAATTATATAAACCACACTAGCCAGTTGTTTATTAAATATGTGGTCCAAATTACTGTGGTTTTTAAAAAAGAGGTTTAATTTTTTTTTTCCTTCAGAGGATTCTTAGTTCTCTGTTTACCCTTAGTGTTTTCATCTGTCTAGGGTCACAAAATTGCCAGCTACTATCTACAGAGTCCTTGGGAAGAAGCACCAAACTTTGTGCTATAATCTCTGTCACAAAGCATCTTAGCTTCCGAGAGTCCCACGTGACTCAACTCTTTTGGGCATGTGTCTGTATCTCAGGGATGAAATCAAGAGAGAGAGTATTAGCATCTTTGCTTGCTGAATCAGGATTTTCAATGAATCTGGAGGTCACAGTTTCTACTTTTCAAGAGATTGCATTTAGTTGGTGCAGTAAGCACATAGTAAGCAAGATTTTTTGTCAGTCCACATCTGAAAAAGTATATGGCTGAGGTTGGGATTTGTGATGTGCTTGTATCAACTTAAAAACTAAATTACTCAACCATTAGTAAATTATCAAATGGCATTTTTATTCATATATTGTTTTAAATGTTTATATGTTATATGTTTATATGACCATATATTATATAATAATGTAGCAATATTAGCAGGGCAGAGTTACAAATCTATGGTTCTTAAATTTGAGGTTGCTCAAGTCACTTAAGGGTCTTTTTTTAAAAAAATGAAAATTTCAAGATCCCTCTTACTCTAAAAAATTCTGGATACCAGAATTTTTTTTAGGAGAGGAGATACCAGTCTGCATTTTAACCAGCATCCTAGGTGATTCTGAGGTAGACTACTTTGTTGAAAAACCCAGACCTAGATATTAAATGTTAGAAAATGTCTGTCTAGCAATCAAACAATATTATTTAGTTGAACCCCAGAGTATTATTTATGTAGTGTTGGATAAAACATGCTTTGTTGTTTTTAAAACAAAAAATTTACTTTAATTCTTTGGCATTTTAAAAAATTTATAACTTATTAATCTAAGTGTTTATAATATATGAGAGATGATGGTAATAATTTAAGTTTTTTTTAATCACAAAAGTTCAGAAGTCAAATACTTATTTTGCTGATTAATCTGTTTTTGGCTGCAGACTCAATTATCAAAGCATTAAGAACCAATATATTACATAAAATGATCATGCCATATTACAAGTGGATTTTCCTCTAGTGTTAGATCCTCAGAGTTGAATGTAAACAGTACCTTTAAAAAACTTAGAGCCTAATTAATGTGAACTCCTTCCTGATGTGGAAATTTATATATGAATGACAAAGTCTCCTTCAGTAAAATTAAACAATCAGAACTATTGGCAAGAAAATCCTCTTGTATATTTGAATTCAGTTCATATTTATAATTATTTAAGCAGTGAAGATGACACTGGATTTTACTACAGACTGAGATTGAAACTTCGTAATCCAGGGTTTCTCCACCCTGTGCATTAAATCATGCATCCCCAAAGGGTCTTGGTAGTCCAGTGTTTATAACATCCTTCTTTACCTGCTAATCGACCTCACTTCCTGGATTTCATTCCGTCTAGTTATCAGCTAACAAAAGAACAGCTTTTGGTTCCTGCAGACGCTGGTGAAAAAATAATCATGAGAAAGCCATCAACCTTATGCCGTCTTTTTTGTCTGCAAATATAAACTCAGCCATCATACAACTAACAGGTACAGAGGGAAGATACAAGCTCTTTCATGGGAAGAAATTACAGAGAAAATGAGCATCATTTCTCAAGATTTTTATTTTCCCTGATCTACAAGTGATGCTGCTGTAATTCTAGCTGCAGTTTTTACCGATCATTCACCACTCAGCAGCTGGTAGAGAAGTAAGACTGCTTGGCAACCACCTGCAGGGCTGCAGAGATGAATTACATTTTCGGGAACAACACACTTCTATACTCTCGCGCCAGTCGAGGAGGCAATACTAGCTCTAGCCATGGCTCAGTAGGCCCAAAGCAGAAACATTGGGCAAAAAAGGGTTCATCAGATGAACTGCAGGCTGAGCCAGAACCTTCACGCTGGCAGCAGATAGTTGCATTTTTCACTCGAAGGCACAGCTTTATTGACTGCATCTCGGTAGCCACCAGCTCCACCCAGGTAACATACCACTTGTTGAAATTATTTTCAATATATTTTTGCTTTATGTTTGCTTTGCAGTTGTATTAATATAGATTTCTTATTATTTAAAATACAGTCTTATGTATTGAAACCTTGAGTGTGCAGAAATACATGTTTTCAGTCCATCTGTGTAGGTCTTTAGCATGGAAGGGGAAACAAAAAATATTTTCTCTTTTGCTCTTATGTAATACCAAACAATACAGGCTCTGATTCTGTTGAGGGACTTCTCTAAAAATACAAACCATTCATACATAAATTACAGTGTAAATTAATAATGCTTGTCTCCTTATTTTTAGATTGTTAAATGCTATAAAGTACAATGTCTAACCCAAAAAAAAGAAAAACACTTTAGCTTCTGTATGTCATTAGATAACCTTAGGAAGATTGTTATGGTAAAAAAACAGAAGATACAGAAAGATTTTTATTTTCTAGTGTTTTGAGAATAAATTGAATATAGTTTACTGTTGCTGTATACTTATATCTTATGAAGTTATAATTATGGTTTATTCAAGGAATTTAGTTAATCTTTCCATTTCTATATATATTATCTAGGGTTAATTTAAAAGCATTAAGCTTGTGTAACTACACAATTATAGGAATATTTTTTTTTTCAGATAGTCAGTTGACAGTTTAAAGAGATGAGCAACACTAAAAATCTCCCAAATTAAAAAAAAGAAGACCACATAAAACCAAATCTTTTTGATTTAAAAATAATGGGGAAATAGAAATTAATAGTAACTTAAGTGAAATATTCATTTGTCATTAAAGGAGGTTGGGGGACTATATTTTAAAATATTTTCTGTAGATATTAAACTTTAGTAAAAATGAAAGGATAAGAAATAGTCTAACTTAAAAACAAGGGGAGATTGCTTTTGTCCTTTCACATCACTAGTACTTAATAAAATTTATAGACATATCCTAGTGCTTTTTAAAATAAATTTCTTTAAAACCATCTTTTTTTTTTAATAATTAGAAGCAGCACAATAAACTGTCAACAGCTTCTTTCTTGCTTTTGGTTACCAGAATTAATCTTTGAATAGTTTTGATTTTAAAATATTGTCGAATTTCTTAAGTAAGAAATTGTATTTATTTTTCTAACATGTGTGAGAGAAATGGAATTACTGGGCTAGGAGGGATCATTAATTGTTCTTATATAGGCACTGATGTTAGTTTCAATCAAAACTTCAGAAGCAGTGACATGATTTAACTCTTAAGATTGAACACTGCCTGAAGAATTTAACTAACTTGATTTGACTGCAATTATACATACCAAAAAGGGATGCAAAAACTAAAATTTGGTGTTAATTCATAATAGATTAATGTTAAATGATACTTTCTTTTGTTAATAGAAAAAGATGTGCTAAAAACTTTTAAAAACTTACATGAGGTTTATATAAGTACACAGTACTGTATATGTATACATACACACTACCACGATACGTAATCTTATTAGAGGCATACAAATGAAAAGGCAAGCAAAATAGTTTACATGTAAAACTATTGAAACCACAGAATTACATTATAATTACTTAGAAATTGGAGAAAAAACTGCTTATTATATTGTACTAAAATGGAGTCATAATTTCAGTAAAAACTATTCACAATTAATCCTACAAAGCCATTTAAAATTTTATTTTCCTCCCATTTGGTTCAAATCATTTGTTACACATTTGTTACACTGATAAATGACTTAGTTTTTATTTCTTCATTCTCCTTTTTTACTTGTCTTTCATTACCTTTGTCTTTCATTTTTAGAAATACAAACATTAGGTCAAAGATTTTAGCTTTTATTTCTCCTGCTCTAAAGTACCATTATACCATTTTTCATTCTGTATATTTTTCTAACTGATGATTGGGATATTTTATATATCCAGGTCTTTTGTTGTAACTCACTGGAATTCATTTTACTGGATAAAATATGATAGGACTGAGATAGAACATGAGACAGATTTGGATCTTGACTGATGATAGACCTGTTTCATCTACTGACCCATAGCAGACGGTTTTTAATTTGTAGCACCAGAAGGATTTGCATATTGTTAAAAACAAGTAGATTAATGAAATTTTGTAATTTATTGAACATATACTATGTTTCTGTGAAGATAGTACTATGGTAGTGTTTTGTTCTGTAATTGATAAATAGCAGCAATGATAACCAGATTTTCTATTTCATTTTTGTTAGAAATATTTTTTCTAAGATTTGATAGCAAGATTTAAGTTTGAATGTAATTTCTTCTAACTATGCAGCATGATACTTTCAGCAGTGTGGAGAATTGCTATTAAATCCAGTTTTATTAATTTGAAAGTCATTACCCTGATTTAATAACCCCCAAATACCTTCTGTAAATAAAAAGAAAATTTATTTAGGGATTCATTTAAGTTACTTGTGTGTTAGAAATATTCACACTCATAACTCAGATTATGTGCCAGTTTCTACTATAATATCTGGAATTTAGTGTGAAGTCATTAATTTTTTTTTAATGTTAAGGAAGCTAAGTAGTTATAAACTTCTGCAAGACCCTCTCCCCCCCACTTCTAGGATAGGGCTTGGCATGTAGTTGGTGCTCAGTAAATGTTTATAGAATTGATTATTTTCCATTTCAGTCACCAAAACCTTGTTAGTTTATGACCTTCCAAAATATAGTACCTAATCCTAAACCTCCCGGGTACCTGTTTTTCTTGGATCCACTTTCCTTCCCTCACCAGTGCCTTTAGTTCTTCACAGTACCCCATTTCTCTCTGTTTCCCTTCACCTCCCCTCCATTCTTCATGTTTACTTCAGGTCACACAAATTCCCCATGTACCTGATTTCCTCACCCCTCTGGGTCCCCACACAATGATGTTAACTGTACAGTTTACAAACTATTTTTAGTCTTTGTCATTTGGTTATATCCCAGAAATTCACATGAATTGCTTTTTTTTTTTTTTTTAAAGGCTTTTATTTATTTGACAGATAACAAGCAGAGGGAGCAGTAGAGGGAAGGAGAGAGAGAGAAGCAGGCTCTTCACTGAGCCAGAAGCCCTATGTGGGGCTTGATCCCAGGACTCTGGGATCCTGACCTGAGTTGAATGCGACACTTAACCAATTTGAGGCAGCCAGGTGCCCTTGGGTTGTTGTTTTTGTTTGTTTTTTTTAATGTTAAATTAAAAGGAGCTTCTAATTTTTTTTTACTTTGTTGTAAGTTTTTCTGTTTTGTGCTTCATACTATTATGTTCTTAATTTTGAATAATTATTACAGAAAAAAAGGGCCTCCATGTTGTCAAACCTTCCTCATGTCTTTACCTCAGAATTTCCCCTATTCTTGCATTTAGGATCACTTAATGCCAATCTGCCCTGTCCTTTTTAGCACATTCACCTCTATTCCAGACTAGGACTAATTTTTAAATTCATGAGGGTTTTAAAGAACTCCAGTATTTCTAGTCTTTGCTACTTGATTAGCCTTCTTGGTGATATCAGTGTTTATTAATGAGTATAGTAGTCATATAAACTTAGAACAGCTGTGAAGTGGTAGGTCACTTTGAATGTGTGTTTAGCAGCTGTGCCTGTGTTTTGGACCACCTAAAAGTCCGTAGCATGGATCATTATAAATAGCCATTATAAATTCCACCCTTCCCCCAACGACTGACATGGCAGGTTGAGCTGAAAACAATAAAGTTCTTTTCTAGGAGTGAATGGAACAGACATGATGACTTATCATAATTGAAGTAGAACAATAAAATTTTAAGAATTGAATAGTTTTCTTTTTAGAGGAAAAACCTGTCCTGCATTAAAATGCAGGAAAACACTTTTCAGATACCCATGTGTGGAAAAATATATAGGCTAATTTGTATAAAAAGAATACTGTTCGTCCTAAACAGATACAGTCTAGATTGTCAGGGATTTAAATCTGTAGAGCTGTGCATTGGATATGTTGTCCAAAAATGTATATAATACTCTCAACCTCATGAGTTAATTCTATTAAATTATTTAATATATGTATCATACTTAGAACAGTGCCTGGCAGCTATTGCTAATATTATTATTTTCTTTTTAGATTACTTAACTTTTGATAGCCCATGAACAAATTCAAATATAGATAATTAGGGGGGCGCCTGGGTGGCTCAGTGGGTTTAAGCCTCTGTCTTCGGCTCAGGTCATGATCCCAGGGTCCTGGGATGGAGCCCCACATTGGGCTTTCTGCTCAGCAGAGGCCTGCTTCCCTTCCTCTCTCTCTGACTGCCTCTCTGCCTACTTGTGATCTCTGTCAAATAAATAAATAAAATCTTTAAAAAATATAAAAGAAAAAAATATATATAGATAATTAGGAATTAGACCACCCAGGGTAGTGCAGTCTATTCAGACATTCAGTAAATTGTGTTGACAGAATAAGTTAACTGTAAGTACAGCCATGTACTTTTTTAAGAATTCCAAACCTCCGCACCTTTAATCGTAGAATTTAAGGGGAGGTGGGCCTAAAGAGAACCTCACTTCTTGGTGAGACCTCCAATTCCCTGACTTTTCCTCTCCTCCCAACATTCCCTTTTGCAAATTGTTAAACAAGTCACAAGTAGACAACAAAGTTAACTGATTGTTCATCTTTTACCAAGCTTTCCTAGGTGTATCATCAGGACTAATTTTATACTCTATATCCTTTTGTCCTTAATCACCCCAAAAAGTCTAAACCTTCCAGATCACTCTCATTCATTTCCTTATCCTCAAACTCTTTGTGATGGATCACCCTTTTTTCTCTCAGGTACTTGGCATTTCCCTGAGGATACTGTTTTGTACTATACCCTCACAAAAAGTGGAAGTTTTGTCTATCTTTCTTGCTTATCAGTGATATTTATGGATGAGTGTATTTCCTCTCTTTTTAAAAAAAAAATGTAGATGGCATCAGATAATATTTTCCGCTTCCCCTCCTTTTCTAGTCATCTGCGTCCCTCTCAGTCACTCCTGCTCATTGATGATTTGAACACCTGGTACTGTCTTTTTTCTGCCCACTATTCCTGTAATTATTCTTAGTGATTTTCAGTATCCTTGTGTGATCTATCCAAAATCTTGACTTTCTCAATTCTTTGATATCCTTATCTCTAGGAACCTTGTCTTTTCCTTCACTTGGGTGACCTGCTTAAATAGTTACATTTAAAACCTTATTACCATTGACTGTACACTTAGAAAATCTTAGTTGCAAGCATTTCAAACTGTCTGACTAGCACTTACTTTCTTTTTAGCTCATTTCTCCTATTACAGTGATTTTTTTTGAAAAATTTATCTTCTGAAGACCTTCAGCATAATTTTCTATTATCTATCACTCCTTTCATGCTTTCACTTCCCTCCTTGCCTCACTCAGATTCCTTGGTCCATGACTAAGAGTGCTGCCTTTCATTAACTGTTGCCCCTTCATTGGTAAGATTCAACCTTGGTTAATTGCAACTCTTTCTCCTACACACTGGCTCCAAAGGTGCACATTAAATTTCCAGGAATCACTGCCTGGCCCTCATTCTCAGTTGATGATCTTACTCTTTATTCTACCTTGTTAAAATGAATGATCCATCTGTATTCCTACAGCTCACCCTTCACTTCTTAGTCCCTTCAACTATTCAAGAACTTCTGAAATTCTCTCTTCACTGCATTACCTTTCTCCTTCTACCCAATCATTCTCATCAGCATATATACCTCTTGTAATACCTCTTATTAAAACAACCAACCAGAAAATCCTCTTTTGGAGTGGATTGTCAAATCCAATGATTGGTTCAAAGTTTTTGTTTTACTTGACCCCATAACAGCTTTTACACAGTTGACTGTTCCCTTCTTTAAATTCCTTTCACCTTTGACTCTTGAATACTACCTTTCCAGTATTCTCCCAAACTCAGTTTCCTTTGCAGTATTCTCCTCCTCTTTCTACCACTAAATGTTAGAGTTCCTCAGGGCTCAGTCCTTGAGCTTCTGTCTTTTTATACTCACATTTCAGGTGATCTCATCCAGTCCTGTGCCTTTAAATAACATCAGTATTTGTATCTTTAGCCCAGAGCTAATCCTTGTACACTAGACTTGTATATTTAACTTCCTGTTCAGTATCTCCACTTGGATTAAATACCTGAAAGTTAACATGTCTAAAACAAGTGTCTAATTTTATTATTCTCCCCATTATCTTCTTTCACCATCACTCACTGAGATGCTGAAGATAGAAACTCTTAGAATCGTTTTCTGTTATTTTTTCCTTTGGTCCACATTCCGTCTAACAGCAGATCCTATTGGCTCTATGTCCAGGATATATTTATGATCTGGCCACTTTTTAGAATTTCGGAACTACTAGTTTTAAATTATTTAATTTGTTGCCTGAACTAGAGCAAGTAGACCTCTTACTGGTCTCCCTGTCTCTATTCTTTAAACAGTCTGTTTGCCTATTAGCCAGCGTCATCCTTTGAGAATGTCAGTACTTTATTTTTAACCCTTCTGTGGCTTCTGATCCAATATATAGTAAAATTCTAAATCCTTCTTAACTACAGACCAAAATGCCTATATGATCTCACCCCAGAAGTACATCCAGTCGTGTTTGCTACTGCCCCCTCACTTACTCTGCTCTGGTTATACTGGCCTTGTTCCTATTCCTCAGATATATCAGATGTGGCCATCTAAGAGCCTTTATCTCGATGTTCCCTTCTTTCTGGTAGATAATCTCATGGTTCATCCCTCACTGCCTTCAGATATCCCCTTATCTCTGCTTTTTCACAGGGCCTTCCAAGGTACTTATCTTAGGTTGCAGGTTCTCTTTCACTCCAAACATTACTGTCTTCTTACCTTTACAAAATTGTTTCCTTACAGTATTCAATATTGTCTGATTCTTTACTATTACAAATTTTTCTGTCCATCAGAATTTCTCCCTTAGACCTTCTATGAACCATGTATCACCCTTTATCTAGTGTTATTCTGATCCTCTCGCTGATGATTCTCTTCCTCTTTACCCCTCTGGGAAGAGATACTCATGAGGAGGTGAGAGAGAGAGAAAAGAGAGAAACCATTCAATTTCATTATAATTAGGATGATGAAATTAATTAAATTAGGTTGATGACTCATCAACCAAACTGGAGTACTTTTGATGGAAAGAGAAAACTACTAATAAGTAAAGTGGGACAACAGGCATAAATATAGACTTAGCAAGCAAACAAAGGCGTATGGTACATCATTTATAGCCATTTATCTGCTGATTTTTCTCACCAGGCAACCAAGATATCTCCACCTTGGACCGTTTTAAATTGGCCTAACCTTCCTCAATACATGTTTCATACACTTAGACTCATGCCTAATGACAGTTGTATTTTGAAGTGTTATGTCAAATTTATATATTTTTCTTCACCTGTGAGGAATGAAACTGGTTATATTCAGCAATATATTGCCTTTGTATTAAACTAGAATATATAGAAAGTAGGTAGACAGTCCGTTTCTAGGAGATAGTTAGAAATAGTCTCCTTTGGGTATTGTCAGACCAAGAAACCAAGGTTAGGATAAAAATTTTTCTATACTGAGGGGGAAGCAGGCTCCCTGCTGAGCAGAAGGCCCGATGCGGGGCTCAATCCCAGGACCCTGAGATCCTGACCTGAGCTAAAGGCAGAGGCTTAACCCACTAAGCCACCCAGGCACCTCATGCCAGGATCTCTTTTACTGTCATTCTACCTTCAGTGTCATCCTGGTTCCTAATCAAAGCTCTCCCACTGTCCTTGTTCTGTTGTCTGTCTGATTCTCAACCAGGACTCATTTACTCTTCTATGTTCAAATATCTACTAGTCTAAAATTATCCAGTAGCTATTTAATGATGCCCAAATCCCTCCATTCCAGGCCTCGCCCTGAACTCAGTCCTTCGTTCAATTTACCACCCTCAACTCCCCTCTGGTTAGACCTCAAACCTGATCTTCTGGTAACTACTATGTTACCAATTCCCTGCGGGTCTGTCATTGAGCTTGTACAGTTCTCTTCCAACACCAGTGCCCTTTGAACCTGAACTCCAACCCCAGCCTCTGCTAAATATTTTCCTTTTTTAAAAATTTTAAGATTTTATTAATTCATTTGACAGAGAGCAGGAGAGCACAAGCAAGGGGAGCTTCAGGCAGAGGGAGAGGAAGAAGCAGACTCCCCACTGAGCATGGATCCCGATGTGGGACTCGATCCCAGCACCCCAGGATCATGACCCAAGCCAAAGGCAGACACTTAACAACTGAGCCACCCAGGCTGCTGCTAAATATTTTAGAATCTATTCCCCTTTGGACTAAACTCAAACCCATAGATGTATTCAATTGTTCCCATTTCTATCTCTCTGGTCTGACCCTAAAACAGGGCTTCTGTAAACTCTAGTCGGAGTTCAAGCATTTGCCAACTGTTCTAACATCAATATCTCGCAGCCTCAATACTCAAACTGTTCTGTTCGAACTGTTGATTAATTGCAAACTAATTAAAAATCCCGGCCCCTCCTACCTTGACCTCAAACCTGGGTCTCTTTATCCTACCATCAGTGACCTTCTGATCTGTTATTGAACCCTGTGTACTCATTTTTCTACCATCAATGCCCCCTCTTACCTGACTTTGAACCACGTCCCTGTTAATTTGTCCACTGTCAATTCCCCTCTGGTGGTGTTGCCTTTCACTGGTAAGACTAGGACTATTATTAATGCTCCCTTGGCCTGAGCTCAGACAAGGGCTTTTGTTAGTAACTTCGCCATCAATACTCTGTTGTTTTAGAGCGCTGACCCTGACACATGTTAACTAGTCCATCATCCATGCCCCGTTTTCTGACCTTAAACTTGGACTGTCATTAAATTAAGTCTTTCAACATCTGTGCCCTTTTGGTGATATTTCAAACCCAGCTCATGGTAAACATCCTGGCAATGGTAGCCTTCTGGGCTGAACTCATATATAGGAGAGGAGAGGAGAGGAACACCTACTAAACTTATAAGGACTTCAGAGTGGTCACTACTGGCGAAATACAGCCTACGGCCAGATATAATGGGGCAAGAGGTTAAAAAAAAAAAATTCTTCTATACTGGTTGTGAGGTGCTACCTGTTGACAAAGTTTAATTGCCCACGCAAAAGGCCACTAAAGCTCAGTGGTAAGATTGGTACCATGACTCAGATTTAGAAATTAATTGTTCCCCTTTTCACCTGAAGAATGTTGTGGAATTTCTTACAGGGAAATTTTATATGTACCCACTAAAAATTTGTTCAAACAATGTTTAAGACTCAGTCATTTGTACAGTAAGACACTTTAGAAAAGTGTAGAGATGAGGACTAAACAACAACAACAACAAAAAGTGTTATAATGGTTATATAAGCCGTTTAAAAATACCAAATTGACCATACACAGTCCAGCATTGCACTCTTTGGTATTTACCCAGATGTGTTAAAAACTTGCGTCCACATGAAAACCTGCACACTAGTTTATAGCACCTTTATTTATGATTGTCAGAACTTGCAAGCAACCAAAATGTCCTTCAGTGGGTGAATGGATAAATAAACTCTGGTACCTTCAGACAGAGGAATTGATTTATCACTAAAAAGAAATGAAAAGACATGGAGGAACCTTAAATGCGTGTTACCAAGTGAAAGAAGCTGATCTGAAAAGGCTACGTACCCTGTCCTTTTAACTATGTGACATTCTGGAAAAGAGAAAACTATGGAGACAGTACAAAGATCAGTGGTTTCCAAGGGCTAGGGAAGAATGATGATGAATAGGTAGAACACAGAGGACTTTTACAACAGTAATACTCTTCTGTATGATCTTATATTGGTAGGCAAATGACATTATACATTTGCTACAACCTATAGAATGTCCAAGAGCGAACCCTGAACTATGAACTTTGGATAATAGTGGTGTGTCAGTGTAGCTTCATCATTTGTACAAATGTATCACTCTGGTAAATGTTGATGATGGGAAGACTAGCGTGTGTGGGCATAGGCTATATGGGAACTCTACTTTATCCTCAAGTTTGCTTTGAACCTAAAAACTGCTTTAAAAAATAAAGCCTATTAAAAATTAGTATCTTAATGGAGATTCAATTGGCTATAGCTTAAAGAACTAAATAAATGAAATTTGTTTATATAAGCTCTTTATAAATAAGAAATGTGTTGTATTCATCTTTGTATAGTATCATGTTAGATGGCCCTTTTGTCAAGGACAGATAGGTAAAAAGAAATTTCACAAGCTGCAGCTTATATATTTTTAATATATTCAAACAGGTTTTCGAGTTAACCTTTAAAATAATGTGTTAATAACAGTGCTGAAAAATTATCCACTTCTCATGAGGTCAAGATAAGACATTCAGCCTTTGTAACATTTTTGCCTGTATTTTCAAGCAGTGTTTGTTTTTATGAGATTTGTACTTCATACCTCTTATCACAGCTATAATCAATTTATTCAGGTAATCAATTGGGAATGATTTGTTTAATATTAGCTGCTGAAGCATAAGCTTCACAAGAGCTGATAGTATAAGATGCGTATTTTCTTATATCCCCAGAAACTAGCATGGTGAATGCGCTTGAAAAATATTTGTTGAACTGGGCGCCTGGGTGGCTCAGTCGGTTAAAGCCGCTGCCTTCGGCTCAGGTCATGGTCTCAGGGTCCTGGGATCGAGTCCCACATCGGGCTCTCTGCTTGGCGGGGAGCCTGCTCCCCCCCCCCCCTCTGCCTACCTCTCCATCTACTTGTGATCTCTCTCTGTCAAATAAATAAATAAAATCTTTAAAAAAAAAATTTGTTGAACTAATAAGCAAATGTTATATACTTGTTTATTTTCATTTAATCTGATGCTGGCTGTAAGGAAGTTTGGAGCTTCTGAATATGGTTTGGCCACTATAAATTTCCCAGGCACTTTATATGTTGAACTATGGCTTATAAATTTTTTTTAAATTAAATTAATTTATTTATTTTCAGAAAAACAGTATTCATTGTTTTTTCACCACACCCAGTGCTCCATGCAATCCGTGCCCTCTATAATACCCATCACCTGGTACCCCAACCTCCCACCCCCCCCGCCACTTCAAGCCCCTCAGATTGTTTTTCAGAGTCCATAGTCTCTCATGATTCACCTCCCCTTCCAATTTACCCCAACTCCCTTCTCCTCTCTAACACCCCTTGTCCTCCATGATATTTGTTATGCTCCACAAATACGGCTGCCTTCGGCTTAAAATTTTTTTTAAAAAAGATTTTATTTAAAAAAAGTCTACCCTACAGGATTTTGCAAAATCATGTATATTTCAAAAGTAATCCAAAGCTCTCTGCGAAAAAAATTAGGCATATGTATTCCTGTACATATGAAGAATTTAAATTCATATCGTTAAAATTTGACTTAGATTCATTTTCTTTAAAGATCTTTTTCTGTGTTATTCTTTGTACTTCCTGGCACTCTAATTTAGATTACATTTCAGTCCTCCATTTTTAAAATTTAGAATTTTTATAAAGGCAAAAATAGTTGTTCAGACCATGTGGAGAACAGTAGCCTACAATTAACACCTTATTTAACAAACTTTAAATAAACCAACTGATGTAATAATTTTACAGGCATATGCAAATCAATCAAAAAAGACTGGACCTATTTTGTGCAAGTATAAACCAACTGGCAATGACATCTGGAGGTAGTGGAATTTTAGGAAAGCCTAAACACAACTACTTCTGCCTCTAGATAAATGTATTTAAAGGACTTTCTCCCTTACCTCTTAAAAGGATTCCTGCCTATTAATTCTTTATCCTTTAGTAAACCCCAGTTTAATCCTATATTTCTGAACAGTATTTTTTAGTTTTTGTGAAATCTAAATTGTGGCTATTAATTTAGTCAACTCTGGAATGTGAAGCAGTTATTGTTATGACAGAATAGGACCAGTTGATTGCCTTACAGATTTTTTGTTGGTCCTGAGAGTAATAACTAGAGATTATAATCTGAGATTTGGATCAAAACAGATTCCAGCTTCATTTTTCTGTATTTAATTCTGACTGATCTTGGTAGAGCTACCTAAGATCTACAAAGTATTACAAATTTGAAAAAAATCAGTTTGAAGTTATTTTGAAAATTGGAGATAACAAGATGCATATCCCAATGTTAGGAATTAATTGCTTCATCTATACTAAGTACCATAAACAGGATTTGGCAGTGGGGGTGGGTAGGAATGGGAAGCAAAACAAAAATCACGTCATTTTAATCACTCTTCCCAAACTGAAAGGCTACATACAGTTTAGAGCCTATATTCTTTCAGATATAAGAACACTGCTTTATTATATAAGCCTTTTTTATAAAAATATTTTAAATAACTATAGATGAAATTTGAAATTTCTATATGTATTTTTTTAATTTTCAATTCCATGATCTTATGGGAGGAGTTGCATATTTTTATTATCATAGATAAATGAAGTTTTATTGGAACACAGCTCCGTTTGTGTATTGCATATAGCCATTTTCAAGCTACTATAGCACAAAGTTGGGTAGTTGCAACACAGAAACATGGCCCATAAAGTCTAAAATATGTATTATCTGGCCCTTTTTAGAAAATGTTTGCCAAGGGCGCCTGGGTGGTTCAGTGGGTTGGACCGCTGCCTTCGGCTCGGGTCATGATCTCAGGGTTCTGGGATCAAGTCCCATGTCAGGCTCTCTGCTCAGCGGGGGGCCTGCTTCCCTTCCTCTCTCTCTGCCTGCCTCTCTGCCTGCTTGTGATCTCTCTCTGTCAAATAAATAAATAAAATCTTAAAAAAAAAAAAAAAGAAAGAAAGAAAATGTTTGCCAATCCTTGAGCTAAGGACTGAACAAGTATTCTATTTCTTTTGGGGGGTATTACATATTGTCTTTGTGGTAAAACATGATAGTAACAATAAGGACCAAATAACTCTTCTGAAAGTATTTTAAAAAGACAGTGTAGCATACTGGTTGAGCAGACTGTTGTTAGAGGATAATGGCCTGAGTTTGTTTCTGTTCTGCTGTTTACTAGCTGTAGCACTTTAGACAAATACATCTAAATTCTTTGACTCTCTTTCCTCCACCTGTAGAAAATAGAGATGAAAAAGTGTTATCCACATCAAGATTTAGTGGAAATTAAATGAGACAGTATAAGCAAAGCCCTAATAATACCTGATAATCATCATCATTACCATCTTCATTACCACCATTATCAGTAGTTCCACAAAATATTCTGGTTTTTTTTTTTTTTGTTTTTTTTTAAATGAGGAATCTAGATGTGGGAGAAGCAATCTAATTATAGAGTGGTAAAGAATTATGTTTAACCAGAGGTTTGGTAACCTTGACAGGGTATCCAGGGAGGAAAACAGGAACCACAGCATTTATTTTAACAAAATGTAATATTGGGGAAGGAGGGTGCTTTTAAAAAAAAAAACGAATTGGAGATTTGAAAAGGAAAAGTGAAACACCAAAGTAAAACAGATAGTAACCATAGGAAGCAGCTGCCACATGTGGTAGGGACCTAGAAACAAGCTGAAATTAGTAGAACCTAGAAATTTGGAAGATGGGCACCACAGCTTTTAAATATAAGCCGTCAGTGAAAAATACTTACTAATACAGTTTTTAAAAGAGAAGAGGAGCACCTGGCGTGCTTAGTTGGAAGAGCATGCAACTCTTGATGTTGGGTGGTGAGTCTGAGTCCCACATTGGTTGTAGAGATTACTTAAAATCTTTAAAAATAAAAAAAGATGAAAATCTATTGAGCAAATGTACCTAAGCAAGACATGTTTATTTTCAAATAGGACATTATTAGGCAATTAGCTACTGCTAGGTAGATAAAAACATGAAACTGGCAATTTTGGGGCACTTTCATATTTTTGAGACTTCTGTCCTACGTTCATCAAATGATAGAAAATCTTGAACACCTGATTGGTAGTGGCTCCCCAAGCACAGAAAAATCTTTTTGCAGTATCTCCTACATATATTTGATACTTGAATAAAGTCATGAAAGAAGTAATGGAATTGAGCCATGTGGATATCTGAGGCAAAAGCATTCCTGGCAGAGACATAGTAAGTAAATAAAAGACTGAGACCAAAACAAGTTCAGGCTATTTGGAGAACAGCAGGGAGGTCAGTATGGCTGAAACAGTTAAGTGGTAGGAGAATAGTAGAAAGGCAACAGGGGCTGGAATCATTACGGACTTCTAGAAGAATGAATAGAATAGGGTAAACGTATGATTACTAGAAAGCATTGAGAGCGCATTTTATATTAGTAATCATGAACTCCATGACTGTGTAGGTTTCTCTAACCATTTTCTGGTTTAAAAATCAGGTTAAAGTATATTGCAGTTTGTAGTTTCATACCTACTTGTTAATTATGTAACCATATCTTTAAATCCAAGTTTAAGGTCTCTTTACTTTAAATTTTTAGTGGTTGTTGATTCATCCTTCTACCAGCACAAAGTGAACGAGCTGAATGCTGATAGAATACCATCTTTTCATAATAAAGGGATGATAAACTTTAATTCATTATCATGAATCTTGCCAGCAGAAATAGTTTCACGGACTAGGTAATCTGTGTGAAGTAACAAAACTGTACCCGTGTTTTTATAATAAGATTATTAATCACTGGATCTATTTTCTGATCTCTCCTTTGTTATTTTAAAATCAAAACTTTGTAATTTAACACCTAGTGATTTGTTTTAAAATGTACCTGGTTTATTGATGTTTGCTTCTGACATAATTATGATGTGGATGTCACATGTAGCTGGTTCAGATAACATTTTCCCCCCTGCACCAGGGGGGAGAGAGTCAGACTTAAATAATGAAAAATCTTTATTCTAAAGATACTAGACCCCTGTTCAGTACAGTGATTCCCAAGTAGAGTATTGATAAATCTGCTCTGCTGTATTCTTCTATAAACATTGCCGGATTTTTTTGTTTTCCGCCCCCTTCTAAACAGCTTCTTTGACATTTGATCAGAGAAGCATATCTCCTCACAGCATAGTAGATCTTTAAACGAAGGAACTTGAATTAAGAATATTAACTTTGCCATACAAAAATGAAATAAGGTACTTATTGACCAACAGTGGCACAAGAGTAATTGCTTTTCCTTGTTATCTAAGGTATTAACAAAAGATTTGCTAATTCATGTATTTCATTTCCCCTAAATGTGGTATCAATTTATTTAGACCTTATTGAATCTTTGTGTATATTCTAAGCTCAGTTTACCTCATTCATATAACATGTCAATGTAAATTATCCTGTAATATGATTTCAGTTATCTTCAGATTTTTATCTTCTGCTATGAAAATCATTTTAATAATTTAGCAATAAAAATCTATTCAGATAGCCTTGCAAATCTTTTATGCTTGGGTCTATGATGTAAAAGATTATTTTTAATAGCCAAAGTGGGTTCTTTTTTTTTTTTTTTTTTTTTTGAGATTTTATTTATTTATTTATTTATTTGACAGAGAGAGAGATCACAAGTAGACAGAGAGGCAATCAGAGAGGGGGGAAAGAAGGCTCCCTGCTGAGCAGAAAGCCCGATGAGCTGGATCCCAGGACCCCAGGATCATGACCTGAGCCAAAGGCAGAGGCTTAACCTACTGAGCCACCCAGGCGCACCATGGGTGTTATTCTTAATAGTCCTTCCTAACTCCCAGTTGCCCATTATTCACCAGATGACACTAGGTGTACATTCAAAATCTATCTTGATTTGACTACTCATGTCCATTTTCACCAAGCCACTGATGACCTCTCAAGAATCTGGATTATCACAGCAACCTAATTGTCCTTTCTGTCTCTTCCTATATCAGTCAGGATTCATATGCACATGTAGAACCACTTGAGCTATTTTAAGCAGAATGCGATTTAATAAATGTGGGCTTATTCAATATGCCTTCCTGATTGTATACTGAATTGGTTTACACGGCTGGATTAGTTATCAGCTGTGGCTAGGAAATTGTGTGTGTTGATATGTTATTTGTTTTTGAAGAATTTTTCAGCAGTATTTGCTTTCTTAAGGAAGAGGCCAGGGGCATTTATTATTGCATGAATGGCAGTGAAAGAAGGTGGTGCATAGTCATGAATGTTGATATACAGTACACATTATGCACGTGGCTGTACCTAATAAGGCTTCAGACCACTTCAGTGAAAATCTGTTACATTTTAAAAGCTGATTTCATAAGTTTAAGATCTTACATTGAATTTAAAATGTAAACTATGAAGAAATTTAATAAGAATCTCTAAAAATGATTGTTTAAACACTTTCCCAGAAGCTGTCAATTTCATACTGTCATAGAAAAAGTACTTTTAAAATATGTACAAGCCAATTATTTTACAGGAATTTACAATTTTCTGCGATGTTCTTTGAGACACTGTTAATATTATAGCCTCTGTTGTCATGGAAACGAGTCTCTGAAGGCAGCCTCAGGGGCTAATGATTCCATGGTGTTGCTATGGATAGAAACAACTGAGACACATGGTCTCAGTTAGTCACATGGTCATGATTAAAAAAAAAAAAACTCTTTGGATCGGATCTTACTGAGTGATACAAATGGAGCAGTAAAAGGATGATGGTAAAACAGTTACCATTGTCTAATGAAATATGTATATAAGATTTTTCAAGTTAAAATGCTTATGCTGAATTTCTCCTTTTCTGTAATAACCCAAATATAATGGTGACTGTATTTTGCTACCTCATTGTTTACATTAGGATCTAAAGCATGACATTTTCCAATTTAGAATCTTCTACAACTCCCTAGAATTTTACCCTGCTCTAAATCCTGTGCTTAAAATATCCTCTTACCTTTTTATTTTACTCTATTATCAGATCTAACATCTGTGCTGTTCCTGTATCACTCAACCTTCATTTGATTGTCTGTTATTTGTTTGGGGCTGTATTTTTGTTTCAGATGAACTAAATGAATTATTTTGTTGTTCTGTAGTTCTTTGTTACCTGAATTCGTTATCAGCTGTGGCTAGGAAATTGTTATGTATTGATAACGTTACTTATTTTTGAAGACTTTTTCAGGAGGATTTTCCTTTCTCAAGAAACTGGCAGAAGCTATGTTCTTTTTCAAACTACTTGTTCATTGCCATATAGAGAGTGGAGTGAATTAAGATGGCATAAGTTGTTTTAGGATTTCTTAAAAATGGTATTCAGATCCTTATCTAAAGGAGATAGATTTCAGAAGAGACTTAAAGCCAAGGTTACCATGAGGTTTAAATGTAATATTAAAGGATTTATAGTTTATCATGAAGGTCTTGGAGAGCAGCTGCCTAGTGGAGATTTTTGTGCTTGATGTTGAAATTTGATATAAGCATTTAGCTCTGTATTATTTTTATGTTAAAGTAGATTATTAATCAGCTAATATCTGACTCTGTTGAAGAGGCATAAGGAAACTTTAGAGGTGATAGATATATCTAGTATCTTGATTGTAATGGTTTCACAGGTACATGCATATGTCTGAACTCATTTAAGTTGTTTACATTAAATGGGTGAAGTTTTTTGTATATCAATTTTACCTCAATAAAGCTATTTTAAAAACCTGATATTACAAAAAATAATTATAAACTTTAGACTTTTTTTTCTTTGATAGTGTGGATGACTGCAGCAGTTATTTTGTAGTGTATCAGTCAATTTGGGTTTGTCTGTTATTCGGTGATTGGATTCAGGTTACGCATCTTTGACTGGAGTTTCTGAGAAGTGATAGGTTCTTTATCCTGTCAGGTAGCATGATTTTGAGTTGTCCCATCCTTGGTACTGGTAACTTTGATTAAGATCGTATCTGCTAGATTTCTTCACTGTAATTAATAAGTGTTTTTAAGAGAAATACTTGAGTGGATCCATGTGTCCTATTTAAACTTTCATCTACTCTAGAATGAAAGGGAAGGTTCATTCAGCAGCATTGGAATTTTTATATCTATTGATTTTTTTGAATGTATTATTTCTGTGGTGGTTGCCAAATTATGATTTTAAAATTCCAGAATTCCTTCTACATCTTTTAGTTGGCATCCTACTATAAGGAAATGCTTTCTCATCTTTTCATTTATTTTTATAATTATTATATCAATATGGACTCTTGGAATCCTGTTTTTATTCTGTGTATGCCACTGTTATCTTTATTTCGAATCTCAAATTGTTCCCAGTCTGACTGATCAAAACTCTTCAAACTAACTCCTGTGTCTTTTGTCCTGCCCTCATTATTCCATGAGCGCTTCTGTATTTTCTTGCACAGCAAGTTGTTCTAGGATCTTATTGTACTTGCTAAGCTCTAGCACTGGAATTAGCCATTTTGAAATCCAAAGACTCCTAGCCTGTTGTTTGTTTGTTTTTTAATTTGAGAATTGGTATTTAGAAACCATGATCTGAATGCTAGGTGTGTTCATGCTATTGGTGTGTTACTGCCCCCAGATCTTCTTTGTGGGCAGAGTTAGGGAATATATGTATGTATACACACACGTATGTCTGTGTTTCCAAGTCTATCTCTATATATTGAAAGCCGTGCATTCATGCTAATACCTCCAGTTCTGTTCTGGAACCATAGATATCATGCTATTTTTTTCCCTTTCCATATTCATAACTCCTTTCTCTGACATGAGGTATCTTATTCCCCTTATCCTTTATGTATGTATTTTTTAGATCAAAATCTCCTGTATGTCAGCAATCTCCCATCACCACTTCTCTTGGTGGGACACCCTCCTTACTCTGCCCAAGCTCCATCGTATCTCCTTTTTACTTCACTGAGGCCCTTGCACTTCATGCCAGACTACTGCTACTGCCACATTTAGGTTCAAACAAAACACATCAGCCTGCTTCCACTGCTCTGTCCATATGGATACCCTCCTTTTTCTGCTCAGGCTCCAAGCACCCTGTTCCAGACCACTACCACCCCTCTACTCCCTGCATACAGACATTCTCCTTACCCTGTTTGGCTTCAATAATCTGTATCTTACTGTTAAAAAGTCTTTACCTACACCAGGGTCATGGTAACATTCTGTCATTAATATCATCTAGAAATCTAATTTTTGTACTTCTCTTATGTTAGCAAACAGTCTGCAATTAATCTTAAGTATTGTATAAGATAGAGATGGGATTCATTTCATTTCCTGTAGGTATACCTAGTTGATCAAGTGGCAGTTCTTTTAAAACTATCTTTTTTCTCACACTTTGTTGTAAATCTAGAGTCAGAACCTCAAAAATTTTTTAAAAGTGATAGGAGTATTAAACTGAAAGTTGGTTAATATTTAAGTGATGCATTTTAAACTCATAATATGTAATTTAAAGTTTTTTTTTTTATGGAAACAGTATATAATTAGTGACTAGAGTCCCAAGCCAGATCTACAGATGGTTCTTACAGATGATTTTTAATTGTTGTGTAATATTTAATTTTACATAATTATCATTATTTGTATACTTAACCATTCCAGCACCTTTGGATATTTAGGATATTCCACATTTCCCAAGTATAAACAGTGGTCAGTAGAATGTATTAAGACTCTTAGAATATTTGTTTTTTAAATTGTTCACTTTGGGTAGATTTCTAGAATTAAGTCTAAAAGCTTAGACTTTTTTAAGGCTGTAGATAATTACTACTAAATTGCTTTTCTTAAAGTTTGTATGAATTTATACATCCAACAACAGTGGGAAAGGTCCTGTTTTTATGCATTAAAATTTACTTTGAGATTTGTATTGTGGCAAAATATATCTGACATAAAATTTGTCATTTTAACCTTTTTTAAAAATAATTCTGTGGCATTAATTGCATTCTCAGTGTTGCAACCATCACTATTAGATTTCCAAAACTTTTCATGACCTCTCACAGACTCTGTAATCATTAACTTAACATGCTCTTCTCTCCTAGCGTGGTAACTTCCATTCTACTTGAGTATACCTATTCTGAATGTTTCATGTAAGTCAAATCATACAATATTGTCCTTTTGTGTCTGATTCATTTCACTTGAGAACATAATGTTTTCAGTATACATCCATGTTGTATCATGAGTCAGAATTTCATTCCTCTTTGTGACTGAATAATAATTCATTGCATGTATATATAACATTTTGTTTATCCATTTGTCTGTTGATGGACACTTGGGTTTTTTCCACCTTTTTGGCTGTTGTGAATAATGCATCACTGAACATTGTGATGTAAAGTATCCAACTCCCTGTTTTCAGTTCTTTTGAGTATATGTATACTTAGTAGAATTGCTGGGTCATATGGTAATACTATGGTTAGCTTTTTTTGAAGAGCCATCAAACTGTTGCATAGCAGCTTACACCATTTTACATTCCTACCAATAGTTTTTGAAGATTACAAATTCTGTACATCCTTGCCAATGTAGTTTCTTTCTGTTTTTGTTTTTCTTTTTTTATTACAGCCTCCTAGAAAGTGTGAAGTGATTTATTGCTGTAATTTTGATTTACATTTTTCTAATGAATAATAATTTGTTGAGTATCTTTTCATGTGCTTATTTGCCATTTGTATATCTCCTTTGCAGAAATGACCACCAAAGTCCTTTGCCCATTTTTAAACTATCTTTTTGTTGTTGAGTTGTAAGAGTTCTTTATATATTCTGGCTATTAAACCCCCATTGGATGTATGACTTGTAAACATTTATTACCATTTTGTAGGTTGTCTTTGCACTTTCTTGATAATGTCCTTTGGTAGACAAAATATTTTGTTTGATGTTCTGATGACGTCTGGTTCATTTATTCTTGTCACTTATACTTTTGATATATTTAAGAATTCACTGTCAAATCTAAGGTCAGGAAGATTTACCCCTTTGTTTTCTGGTTTTATGAGTTCTAGTATGTATCTTTCTATTGTTGATTAATTTTTTAATTTTTGTATATGATGTGAGAGTGATAGAACTTCATTACTTTTGCATGTGGATATCCAGTTTTCCCAGCACCATTGTTGAAGAGAATCCGCGCATTTTTAATAAATTTTGATTAACTGATAGACCAAGAAGGTCAACATTGTAATTTTATTTTGTATTTCTTTGTTAGGAAAAGCATAGTTTTGATTTCAGCAAATTTGTTCTTCCTGTCTCTTTTAATGCACCTTGTCCTGTAATCAGTTGGATTTTAATGTTTCTCTTATACATGTAGAGTATGTTATTGGTTAATAAATGTTTATGAATTAATCCAGTTAACAAGGTTTAGGACAAGTTACAAAACACGTCTTGTTTTACATTTACATCTTTGAAAAATTAAACTAATCAAGCCAGATAGAGTAGTTGAGTGTAATATCAAAGCCCCTTACTTTATGTCACTGGAGTTCTTTTTTAATTTTTTCTGGAATATGTGTGGCACATAATAGTTACTCAGTGTTAGTTGAATTAATGGCTTTAAAGGCAGTTGTTTTAAAAGATTTATTTATTTGAGAGAGAGAGCGTGGGTGCAGGGGAGGGGGCCAAGGTGGAGGGAAGCAGAAACTTAAGCAGGCTTCCTTCTGAGCTTGGGGCTTACCCAACAATGTTGAGATCACCACCTGACCCAAAACCAAGAAGCGTCACTTAACTGATTGCACCACCTAGATGCCTGTTTGAAGGCAATTTTAAGGCAGCTTAGTACAGTTCTTAATAGTAGAGGTCAATAGCATAGATTTTAAAAGTGATAATAGATTCAATTTTTAAGTCCTTTGAATCCTTTGTGAATTTCTGAGCCCCAGTTTCCTGCCTGATGGGCTAATAAAATTGCTTTTGATTCCTTGAATGCAAGGAGGAAAGTAATCAAATAATATTCTGAATCCTGGAAAAATATTTTGTAGTCTTTGAAGTAAGTGTTTTGTCTCCTAGAGGAGCAAAATTGTAAGTCATTATCTTTTACTGTTTTCATTGAAATATCTAAAAAGTAATCTCTCATTTTAATTACAGTTATTAAAACTATTATTAGTAGCATAATGATTTCTAAAATAATTTCTGGAGAGCATTTTCTCATTTAAATTGAAGTAACATTAATATTTTACCTTTTTCTCAGTTATTTCTGAAAACTATAATATATTATGACAAAATTTTCTGTTATGTGTTTTTCTTTTATTTTGGTATTTTTCCTGATTTTTTGTCATTGATGATTTTTAGCCAACAGAAGCTGTACCTCCCTCTTCTCCCACTGTCCCTGTGATCCCTGTCCTGCCAGTCCCTGCTGAGAATACTGTCATCCTACCCACCATACCACAGGTTTTTATTAGTTTCTTTTTTCTTTATAAACATTTCATTTGCTTTTAATGTTTCATTTGTATTCTTTTCAAACTGTTTTAACTATTTCTTTGTTAGATTTAGTAATTCACTTTGGACTTCACCTGTTGTTTTTAGGGAATTAAATATTCGGGATTTAATATAAAATGGGTTCAATATGTGTCATTTTTTTAGGTTAACTATGAAATAGGACACATTTTAAACTTCGTAATATTGAACCTCCTTAGATTTGTTATCATGCATTTTGTATTTATAAATCTGCTTGAACCAGTTTTTTATTTGCTTTAGGAAATTTTCTTTTTTTTTTTCTTTTTAAGATTTTATTTATTTAACAGAGAGAGAAAGCACAAGTAGGCAGAGAGGCAGGCAGAGAGAGAAGGGGAAATAGTAGGCACCCTGCTGAGCAGAGAGGTCGATGCAGGGCTCTATCCCAGGACCCTGAGATTATGACCTGAGCTGAAGGCAGCGGCTTAACCCACTGAACCACCCAGACACCCCAGGAAATTTTATTTTCTAAAGATAATAAAAATCTTTATCTTCATATTACACTAGATGTGTCATTCATATTTGTTTTCCAATATATATTTACCTTCTTTGGAAATATTTCTTTCTCTGTCATTTGGTTAGATACCGTTCATATTTATCTGTTAAAAATAAGACCCCATACATGTAAAGTATATTGGAACTCTGTGCTATCTCTGCAACTTTTCTGTAAATCTAAAATTACTCTAATAAAAGTTTATTTTTAAAAAGGTAATGTGTGTATTTACACACACAATGGAATATTACTCAGCCATCAAAAATAATGAAATCTTGCCATTTGCAACATGGTTGGAGCTAGAGTGTATTATGCTTAGCAATATAAGTCAGAGAAAGACAGATACCATATGATTTCACTCACATATGGAATTTAAGAAACAAAACAGATGAATGTTTGTAGGGGGTAGGAAAGAGAAGGAAGCAAACCATAAGAGACTCTTAGAGAACAAACTGAGGGCTGATGGAGGGCAATTGCGGGGTGGGGGATGAGCTAGATGTGTGATGGATATTAAGGACAGCACTTTTATGATGAGCACTGGGCATTATATGTAAGTAATGAATCACTGAATTTTACTCCTGAAACTAACATTGTACTATATGGGTTTTTTTGTACTATATGTTAACGAACTAGAATTTAAATAAAATTTTGAAAACAAAATAAAAAGTAACGTGACAGTCAAAAACTAAAATGAAATGCTAGACAAATCCTTCAGTAATTCCAAGGGATGACTTAATAAGACATTACCTACCCTATAAACTAAGTCATCCAAAGTCAAAATAATGATAGTATTATTGCATATAATAAATAACACAGATCTTGGTTGTATACAATCTCAGTCTCATTTAGAGTATAAATAAATGCATCTTTAGCTATTTTTACTATTACTGATATGTGCATAAAATCTAGATAAAAATTGTATGCTTATCGTGTAAGTTCCATTGGAAGTAAAATGGGATATCAATTATTACTTGTCTCAGTGCCCTTCCCCTCATAAAAAATGAAATTCAAGAGGGACATTATACAAAATAGGATTCTAAGGGAAATTACAGATACTCCACTAAGACTTCAGTCTGTGTTATAATGTTACTGTTTCTACATAATCGTTCACCCTTTATGAAAATCATTAAAAGTTAAATCGTTGTAAATGATAGAATAGATAAATCCAGATGGATTTTTTTCTCTGTGTTGCATAGAAGAACTTGAACTTATAAATAAAATATAATTCTAAGTAAGCAGCCTATGTTTTATTGTAATATTGTAATAATTTAACCTCTCTCCAAGCATCTAGGATTTAGTAATACAATATTTTTTTAAAGTAGGGGATTTGGAAGTTTATTTTACTCTTGTCATTTCAATTCATCTTTTGGTGTTAAAATAGTTCCAAAACCCTTTGAAACTTCATAGTAGTTTTGTTCTTATGTTGCATAAGGAACCTGTCCTTTTCCTGCTCAAAGACCTCTGACTTATTTACTCCCAAGTGTCCCTAACATCATACTATATTTGGAAATTGTTGAGACATTACATAGCCTTGTAGTTATAAATGAGAGGTCTTAGAGGCAGATAGATCTGGTTTGGAATTCTAGTCCTACCACTTTATAAGCTGTATAACTCTGAGCAGTTTCCTTAACCACACTGAGCTTCTGTTACTTCATCTGTTAACACTGAAGATGATAGTAGTACTAGCTTAAGATGTTGTTGGAAGAATAATGGCATATGTGCAACTGGCACATAATCTTGGTTGTTCATATTATTAGTGTTGTCTCATATTTCTTTGAGACAGTAAACCAGGGAACAAGTTAGAAAAACAAATGAGGATATGTGCACAAGACAAAGGCTTATGTATTCTACTTTGCCTCATTTTAAGTTTTAAATACACTGAAAGCCCATGTAGAGTAGATTAATCATTTATGTTGTAATGTTGTATAATGTGAAAAGCCTATAGGTGTGCCTCATTTTTCCAGAATCAGTAAGTGCGTTCCTGGTTAATGAAGTAGAATATGGACATTATAAAAATTAGTATAAGTGATTAAAATGTCCTCAAATAAACTTGAAAGCTATACTTAATCTATAACCCAGTTTTAACACTTTAAATGGAAATAATTTTTCTTCTAAAGATCTACTACTTTACGTTTTATTTTTTTTTTTTAAAGATTTTATTTATTTATTTGATAGACAGAGATCACAAGTAGGCAGAGAGGCAGGCAGGGAGGAGGAAGCAGGCTCCCCGCAGAGCAGAGAGCCCGATGCAGGGCTCGATCCCAAGACCCTGAGATCATGACCTGAGCCGAAGGCAGCGGCTTAACCCACTGAGCCACCCAGGCGCCCCAACTACTTTACATTTTAGATGCATCAGGATATAATAGAAATAGAAGTAGAAGACATAAGGTTTGGATTCGAGTCCTACCTTTGCAATTCAAACAAGTTACTTAATGTCTACATTTTATCCTCCCTTCATCTATTAAAATGGAAGATAATGCCTCCCTGATTACTTTTAAATGCTTATTATACTTTTCAGAGTACTTTTATATTGGTCTTTTAAATTTTTAAAGCTTTCCATAATAGGAATTATTAGACTTATTATACACAGCAGTACAGAAGAAGGCATAACGAATGACTGCTTGAAGTTGCATGAAGAGCGCAGACTTTATAGTGAGACCTGACTACCACTTTCTGGCCTCACCCCTTTCTAGCTATGTGACAGTGGAGAAATGACTCAGCTTCTAATAGCCTCAGTTCTCTACATAGATACTGACCTACTAAATGTCTTTTTTCTACCCCAGAGTAAATACTCTGCTTTAAAACCAGATGCTTTAGACTCTTTCTACCAGTTTTGTGGATCTGTCATGTAATTGTTAAAAGTGACTAATTTGTGTGTGTAAAATTCTTTGTACATATTCATATATGTGCTTCAGAGGGATTGGTGTTGAGTTTTTTGTTATTATTCCAGTCATACCATTACTAAGATGAATATAACATTATCCTTGTCCTCCAGGAGACTCCTTTCTATCCAATAGACAGTTAACAATTCCCACATGACATGAGAGTAGTTACATAAGAGGTATAGCCAGTGCAGACCATTTTTTATTGCTTTTGGACCGTTCAAGTTTCACAAAACATCTGAGCATTGAATCTCAAATCACTTGATCTTTAGTATAACCTAAAGGATGACTTGATATATTTTCATTTTACTGGTAGTTTTAAACAGAAGACCATACTTTGAGTTACCTTGATGAGCCTTTTTAACCACACATTAATATCTGACTGTGGTGCCCTTATTCTATATGTATTTTGAGTTTGTTTTGTTTATTCTACATTATTTTCAGATCATTTCAGATTTAAGAAAGTTTCAGTAATAGTGCTGTGAATTCCCATATACCTTTACCCAGATTCCCAATTCTTAACATTTTTACCTACCATATTTGCTTTATCATTTCCCTTCTTATATATTACTTTTTATGAATCATTTCAAAGGAAGCTTCTCTCATGTCCCTTTTACCTCCAAATACAAATGCTTTATAACACTAAATGTTTTTTCCTAAGAACAGAAATATTACCATAGTACATGAGCTACATCAGAAAATGAACATTAAAATAAAATTGGTGTCATTAATCTGCAAATATTATATTTTTCCATTTGCCCCAATAATGTACTTTAGAGGAAAAAAAAATAGGTCCTTTAGCCAGTCCAAGATTTCACATTGCCTTCATGACACTTTAGTCTCTGTAATCTGGAGTAGCCCCACTGTCTTTCATGAATGTGGCATTTTAGAAGAAAGCAAGCTAGTTATTTTGTAGAATATGTTTCAATTTGTCTTTAATGCATCTGCATAATTAGTTTGAAGTCATATATGTTTTCCAATTTTTTTAGTTGTGGTAGAATACACATAATGTAAAAATGTGCCATTTTTAAGATTATATATCAGTGATATTTAAGATTTTATTTATTTGAGAGTGAGCAAGAGAGAGAAGACAAGCAGGGGAAGTGGCAGAAGGCAGAGGGAGAAGCAGGCTCCCCGCTAAGCAGGGAGCGTGATGTGGGGCTTCATCCCAGGACCCAGGATCATGACCTGAGCTGAAGGCAGACACTTACTGAGCCACCAAGGCACCCCTACATATCAGTGATATTAAGTACATTCATATTGTTTTGCAACCATCACTGTCATACATCTACAGAACTCTCTTCATCTTTTCATATGTGAAAAACCGACTGCAATCATTGTACTCAGTGGGCAAAGACTGAAAGCATTTCCTCTAACAATATGTAGAAAATAAAAAGTGATGTTACAACTCTTACAATATTGGGTTTTATAATTGCTCTTGTATTTATCTTTACTGAGATCTTTATTTCTTCAAACACCTTGTGTTACTGTCTCGTGTCCTTTAATTTCAACCTGCAAGACTCTTGAGCAAAGAATTTTGTTCAGGGCAGCTGTACTAGTGATAACCGAACTCCCGCCCCCCGCCCCAGCTTTTGTTTATCTGGGAGTATTTTAATTCCTCCCTCACATTTGAGGAACAGTTTTGCCAGATACAGGGTTCTTGGTTGACAAAGGGTTTTTTCTTTTAGTACTTTAGATATATTGGCTCACTACTTTCTCACTTCCAGAGTTTCTGGAACTCTTCCAGAGTTCAGAGAAACATGTTGATAATCTTATTGAAGATCCCTTGTATGTAATGAGTTACTTTTTTCTTGCTGCTCTCAAAATTCTGTGTTTTTGTCTTTCAAGAGTTTGATTACAATATGTCCTAGTGTGAGTCTTTCTGAGTTCATCCTACCATGAGGTTGTTGAGCTTGGTTGTTGTTCTTTATGTCTTGTTATGGTTGTTTGTTATCATCAAATTTGGGAATGTTTTGTGATTATTTCTTCAGATATTTTCTCTGCTACTTGATCTCTCCTCTTCTGGGACTCCCATGATATATGTTTTGGTCTGCTTCATGGTGACCCAAGGTTCCTTAGTGTCTGGTCATTTTCTTTAGTCCTTTTCTTTCTTTTCTCAGACTTAGTAATTTCCATTGTCCTATCTTCAAGTTCATCAGTTCTTTTGCCTTTGAATTGTTATATTGAATTTTTGATTTATTGAACTTTTTTGCTTCAGAATTTCCTTTTGATTTTCCTTTAGGTTTTCTCTCTTTTATAGACTTTTCTATTTTATCTTTTATAAATTTTCCCTTTTATTTTTTCATTTTCTTTGTTCACCTTCTCTTTTAGTTCTTTGAACATCTTTAATATGGTTGTTTTAAAGTCTTTTTGTAGTAGATCTAGCACCAGGTTTTTTTAAAGGCCCTTCCTTCCTTTTTTTCTTTTCCTTCTTTCCTTCATTCCTTCCTCTTTTCCTTTGAATGGACCACACTATATTGTTTCTTTGCATGCCTTTTAATTTCTTTGCTGAACACTGGACTTTTGACTCTTAGGATGCTCTAACTCGGGAAATCAGATTTTCCTCCTCTCCTAAGGTTTTATTTTTATTTTGTAGTTGTTGTTTTGGGGCTTTTTAATTGTTGTAGGCTATCTCTGTGCCAAGAATCAGTCTGTAGTATAAACTTAAGGTCTTCCTCAGGTCTTTTTTTCCCTGCCTGCCCTTGTGTATGTGGCTGCTTTTGAATATCCTAGGTTTCAGTGTCTGACTCTCAAAAGGGGAAAAAGAGAAAAATGAAATGGTGGGAGTAGGTGTATGCCCTTTAAATCCTCTGGAGTCCCTTCAACCAGAGGGGGAAAGACTTGTATCAATTATGGGCAGTTCAATAATGGCCACTGTCTCTTTGCACCCCAGTGATCAGAAGCAATCAGAGCACAGATCCCCTGTATTTGGAGGGTAGTTTTTGTTTGTTTTTGGTTTTTTCCCCTCCTGGGTTCTGTAGTTTTTGTGCCAGCTACTCCAGGACCACTTCCCCAACTAGCTGTTACAGGGCAGAGGATAGGAGTTGAATAGCTGCTACTGTGCTAAGAGCTAAAATTGACTGAATTAACCACAGTTTACCATCCAGTACTTCCCCTGGAAGTTGCAGACCTTCAACAGACTACTCTGGAGTTCAATACAATTCCAAATTAGTTATATCACATATATTCTGCCAGTACAGTTATTGTCTGGGTGACAAATTTGTGGTACTTCCTATTGTGCCGTCTTCCCAGAATCCATCCTATTTATTTTTACATACACTCCATCTTACATTGATTCCTTAAGTGATAGCATTTACCTTTTAATGCAGTGTGTCTCAAATTAGAATCTAAGATGTGTTCTCTGGGGTTTGTGAGTTCTTTATATGAAAAACACTTGTTTGTAATTTAGTAGGGGAGAAGGAGACAGATTAAATAATGTAATAAAACTTTGATAAATGGTAAAAGGAGAAATTCAATGCACAGCATTAAAGTGTTTTCTAAACTCCTAATTTTGGCCTGTTTTTAAATAACTGGATTTAAGAATTATTTAAAGGTTTTTTAAAAAAATGTAATACTGCTTTTTGAAATTGTATAAGGATGCTGCAATGTGTTAACAGCAGCAATCCCTGTGAGACCCATTATTAATGAAATAGAATGCTAAAAATTGCATGAGCAGAATTATGTTTCTTAAGTCTTGTTATTGATACTTGGTTAAATTCTTTAGGGGTTTACTAGTACCTCTTTTTTAGAATATTCCTGTCCCTTTACTAACCCCCATCCCATCTCTAATTGTATTATAGGACTTCATTATTATCCTAGTTGAAACATACACAATAGTATATTAATTTATAATATACTAATATATTAATATATATAATAATAATGGATTAACAGTAGTTTCCTGTAGTTTACAGTAAGTTTTCCTTTGTATTTGCTGTATCTTCACATAGTCCTCTTAGGTAAAAACATGTGTTGCTATCTCTTTATAGATGAAATAAATGAGTTTAAATATCACTTGTGACTTACCTGTATAGTCAGATTTACTTGAATGGTGGAGTGAAATAGAGACAGCACCAGAATCAAGTCTTTTGGTGTCACTTGAAGTCACTTGAAGCAAGGTGCAACGGAAGGGGTTTCTTCATTTGAAATAACTTTCAAGTAGATTCTTCTTAATTCTTGTTGGTGTTTAATTGACTGCTAAGTAAAGGTGATAATTTCATGTCACCTGTTCTGCTACCCACTGTCTCCCAGTTACAGATCCCAAGGTCTTAAACTAGCCAGATTTGCTACCATTTCTAATTTTAGTACTCTTTACCTCAGCTTTTTCAAAGTATGTGCTTTCTGTGGCCAAATTTTTCTGCATTGCTTCCTTTAGAAGTACCCTGTTCTTTAACTTTGTTTCTAGGGTGTTGTGTCTTTCTGAATTGTGTATCATACCCTCCAAACCCATTCAGATTGTCCTACCCATTTATTTCCATTCCTACCTCCTCCAAATTGGAGAGCTAGGGAGTATTATTTTCTCAGAAACCATTTCTGTATTTCATAATACAATTATAATGAAGTAAAATTACTAAGTAAAAATAGAATTAAGTAAATTATTATTAAGTAAAAGTATAGTTTGTTCCAAGTTAAATGTCTTAATTCTATACTTACTATTACAGTCTTAAATATTTTATCTTTATTTTAGGCAACTAGACTTGAGACAGACATCATACCTCTTGAGCTTCCTTTATATAGGCTCTTATTCGAGACTATTTTTTATGACCTGTCTTTTTAAAATAGCTAGGTTTTCTTACCCTGACATTACTTTAGGTCGAAATTCTTGCTTAATCCTCAATGTGAACACTCTTGTTTCTTTTTTTTTTTTTCCAATTTATTTATTTTCAGAAAAACAGTATTCATTATTTTTTCACCACACCCAGTGCTCCATGCAAGCCGTGCCCTCTATAATACCCACCACCTGGTACCCCAACCTCCCACCCCCCCGCCATTTCAAACCCCTCAGACTGTTTTTCAGACACTCTTGTTTCTTGTCCAATTTCATGTTTTTTATTACCATCATTTCCCTTCAAGTATGATCACTCACTCATGTTAATTCTAAAGATACATCTAAAAATAACTTATTGTACGTATATTACCGTGTTCTTCAAGTCAAAATTGCAAATTATTTCACTAGTCTGTATTTTTTATTTTGAACAGAACTTGAAAATTAAAATCAACTTTATGGTGTGAATGCTAATAACTTAATAGCAACTCTGACCTATAGTATTTTACAACTGCCTTAGTTATTAACCTCCTACAAACTGAGCAGTTGACTCAATATAATTTTTTTGCTTCACTTTTTATTAAAATTTTCAAAAATACTGGGGCACCATGGTGGTTCAGTGGGTTAAGCCTCTGTTTTTGGCTAAGATCATGATGTCAGGGTCCTGGGATCCAGCCCTGCATTGAGCTCTCTGCTCAGCAGGGAGCCTGCTTCCCCCTCTCTCTGCCTACTGCTCTGCCTACTTGTGTTCTCTCTCTGTCAAATAAATAAATAAGATCTTTAAAAATAAATACTTACATGTAGGGACGCCTGGGTGGCTCAGTTGGTTGGACGACTGCCTTCGGCTCAGGGCGTGATCCTGGAGTCCCGGGATCGAGTCCCACATCGGGCTCCCAGCTCCATGGGGAGTCTGCTTCGCTCTCTGACCTTCTCCTCGCTCATGCTCTCTCTCACTGTCTCTCTCTCTCTCTCAAATAAATAAATAAAATCTTTTAAAAAATAAATAAATAAATAAATAAATACTTACATGTAGAGGGAATAGTATGTGAACTATTATTTCACATACTATTAATATGTGAACTAATATGTGAATTATTGTGAACTATTAAATTATTAATATGTGAATTAATATATATGTGAACTCTCACATATACTCATTACGGAACTATAACAAATCATTAACTCATGTGTGCTCATATGATCCATAATCCCTCCCATTTCTGTCCTCTCTTTGTCATTATTTTATTTTGAAGTAAGTTTAATACTTTATATCATTTTGTTTTTGTATATTTCAATATCAAATAGACTTTTTATAGGACTAGAATCAAAAGATAACTTCTGTACAACGATGATGGTAAAAAACAACTTTTTTTCACTGTATGTTTGTTAATAAATGGACAGAGGGAAGCAAAAGGCTTTGTTGCCATAATTTTTGAAGAATGTAACTTCTTTTGTAACTTTAAGTACCCTTTTCTTTCTTGTCATCATCTGTAATTGCTTAAACAAAACGGGGTGAAGTTGTACCATTAATTTTTTTGTTGAAGTGAAATACTATCAATTTGAGGAATCTCTATGGGTCATTGGATAATTTCAGATATTCATAAAATCTCAAATGTCTGTAAGTTGACTACTTTTACTTAAATAATAATCATACAAAGAGTATTTGTATCATGTTGATTAATTGAATTTAAATTAAAAATTTGAAAAACAAATAGTATTTGTATTTATTAGGGTTGGTTTTCACTAAATTATTTGAAGGTAGAGTATTACAGTCAAAGGTAGGACCTGCATATAAAGTAGTTAATGTCATGTTTATATATAATAAGGTTTCTCATTTTTAACCTGCTGCTTCATGTAGCCTAAATGCATATTATATAATTATTTAACCATGCAACTGGGTTGTCCTTAGCATATCATCCAGATCTAGTTCTTTGCCAAAAATAGTGTAAAATATTTGAACCTTTTAGGAAAGCCCATACACTTGGAAGAAAATGGTTATTCTGTATATAATGTTTCTTTCACACAGTTTTTATGTTCAGTTCTTTAGTTAATTGGAATAGCAGAATTATTAGTGTTCATAAACATACCTCCTAAAATTGGCTTAAAGGATAGTCTCTTTTTTTTATTCTAAGAAAATGTCATTTGAAATGGTACTTTTATACTCTTAAATATGCAGGAGAAAGATAATTTTGAGGGGAATCATGTCAGTTTTCTGGTATGTTCATGATATGTTCTGATATGTTTTTCATTTGGTATTGATTGCATTTTATTCCTTAAATTTTATTTCATCTACAGAATAATTTCCAGGTCAACCAGAAAACCAAGCTTCTTTCAATCCATACTTAATCAGACATATTTATTCTACTTGGTTTTTTTGCTGTTGTTTTGATTTTGGTTTTTTGGCTCTTGTTATTCTGTGAGTGGTAACAGGTGGTAAGCAATAATTGCAACTGAAAATAGAATTTTTTTCTGGGTGATAAAAGTTGGAATCTTCCTGGTATCCTTGGGAATAGAAAAGCTAATGATATCTGAGCAACCTGGGAAGAGTTCTTATGCAAAGCATATTTGTGGATTTTTTTAAGAAGACTGGTAAACTTCTTTACAAATGTTAAGAAAATTATGTCTGTTTTAGCAGAAATAATTTATTTCTCAAAAGCAAATTTAACTGTTTATACTTAATTCTTTTCATCTGGTGCTGGAAACTGAATTCATTGATTAACATATGGAAAGCTCATATAAAATTATAATTTAAAAAATAGCAGATCTTTCATTTGCTTCTGACATTTGTGAATGTTGATATGGAATGTGTCGATTTTCCTGTTAAGGTAACACATTTACAATACTTTTCTTTAAGGCAAATCCTCCTCCAGTACTGGTCAACACAGAGAGCTTGGAAACGTCAACTTATGTAAGTCCAATTTCCTCCACACATTTAAATAATAATTCTTTTCCTGTTCAGTTTTTGATACATATACAAAGATCACAGCTTCATTTTCTTTAACACATTGTACTTGTGTTGTTCTTTCACTGATCTGTAATTGTTAAAGTACATGAAGCAATACTTCTTGATTGTTTTTTTTCCCCATACTTAATGTAAAGCAGAAATGTTGAAATAGAAATTTATGGTTTATTTTTAAATTAAAATGGTCAGTTTTCACTAAAGGCTATCATTGACCAGTGGTCTTTACACAGTGCCATATATTCAGTCATTTTAGAAATCTAGTTGAGTGACTAGATTTTTAGTACCCAGGTTTATATGTATACTCAGATATTAGTTATATAACTTCATACTGAATTGAGTAGTACTTCTCTATAAAATTACTTTGTTAAAAAGCCCTTAAAGATAAGCACCCAGAACAGCAGAACCTAATCCAACATTTTTTACTCCAGAGGAAAATGTCTTTGGAGATGTTTATGTAGAAGTAGTTCCTATGCTTTTTTTCCCCCCCCCATTCAGATGGTACATAATTTTATAGACTGTAAAAGTTCTTTTTTCCCCATTTTTAAATAGTTGATTTCAGTTTATACTTTAAAACACTGCCTAATCCAAGGTCATGAGGATCCTTGGGTTTTCTTCTGAGAGTTTTATAGTTCGAGCTCTTACACTCAGATCTTTGATCCATTTTGAGTCAATTTTGTATGTTGTGGAAGGTAAGGGTCCAACTTAATTCTTTTGCATATGGGTACCAGTTGTCCTGTCCGATCACCATTTGTTGAAAAGACTATTTCTACATTGAATGGTCTTGACATCTTGTAGGAAATCAGTTAGTTATAAATATATGGGCTGAAGCAGCTGGGTGGTTCAATCCGTTAAGCATCTGACTCTTGATTCTGTCTCACATTCATTAATATCCAGCCCTGCGTCTGCCCTGGTTATGGATGAGAAACATACTTAAGATTCTCCCAGGGTCCTGGGATCGAGCCCCACTTCAGGCTCTCTGCTCCGCAGGGAGCCTGCTTCCTCCTCTCTCTGCCTGCCTCTCTGCCTACTTGTGATCTCTGTCTGTAAAATAAATAAATAAAATCTTTAAAAAAAAAAAAAAAAGATTCTCTCTACAGAGAGAACTCCCCCCAACTCTGCTTGCATGCATGCTGTCTCTCAAAAATATATATAAACATAAATATATGGGTTTATTCTGGATTCTTAATTCTCTACTAGTGATGTTTATGTGTATCCTAATGCCAGTACCACATAGTATTGATTACTGTAACTTTATAATATTTGGAATCAGAAAGTATAAGTCCTGGAGCTTTTTATGTTTGTTTTGGATATCCTGGGTTCTTGTGTTTCTATATGAATTTTAGGATCAGCTTGTCAATTTCTGCATGCAAAAAAAGGACAGCTAGGATTTTGATAGGAATTGATTTCAATCTGTAGGTAAATGTGGGCAGTATAGCCATCTTATCAATATTGTGTTTTCTAATCCATGAACACAGGATGGCATTCCATTTGTTTACATCTTTGTTTTCAGTAATGTTTTAATTTTCAGTGTACAAGTCTTAAACTTCTTTCACTTAACATTTATTCCTGAGTGTTTTGCTCTTTTAATGCTGTTGCAAATGGAATTGTTTTCTTAATTTTATTTATGGATTTTACATTGCTAGTGTATTAGAATATAACAGATTTTTAGGAATTCATTTAGAAATATAATAGATTTTGATCTTCTGTCCTGCAACCTTACAGAATGTATTTATTAATGTTTTTGTGTAGATTCCTTTACATTTTGTATATAAGACCATGCCATCTGCAAAAGGAGATAGATAGTTTTACTTCTTCCTTTTATAATCCAGATTGATTGATTGATTGATTGCCTAATTGCCCTGGGTAGAACCTCCATTACAATGTTTAGTAGAAGTATCGGGGGCAAATATCGTTTTCTTGTTCCTGATCTATGGTAAAAAGCTTTCAATCTTTTTCTGTTAAGTATGATGTATTGTACTCAGTTTTTAGTATTAGTAGATAAAATTTCATTGGCATTGGGGTTGGTTCGGTCTCTGTGCATTCCTGCTCTTTTTTTATATAGTGAAAAGTATTAACGGAAGGCAAGTTAAAAACAAATTCTGAGTTCTTATTGGTTTCAGTAATAAGATGGAAATGAAGTAATTTGGTGAAATTCTCATCTGTTTTTCTTTTTTTTTTTTCCTTAAGGTATCCTACAAATAGTGAAGGTTAGGAAAATTCATTCAATTTGACTTTGGTAGTTTTCTTACATACTTAGAATCTTCTTCACTTTTTCCATATATAAGATAATTGATAACTGCCAATATTTTTAAATCAACTGAAAACATTGCTGTTCATTGTTTAATAAAATCTTATAAGTACATTCTTTGAGGTTAAGACTTTTGTATTTAGTTTTGTTAATCTTTCAGTAGGAAGAGCATTTCCTTCTTCCCAATTACGTTTTTATTTTTAGGTTCTTACCTTGTGATGGTATAGACTTTGATATTTTTATTTGCCTGAAATTATGCATTAATAGGAACTATGAATCACATGACTGTTGATAAAATCTTTACTTCCAATATATTAATCTACAGTTAGGACTTAATTACTGAATTGAGCCTAAACAATAAGTTATTAGTAGATTAGGCTTATTTTTAAATCTTCCCTTGGAGAAGTCTTATACTGACTAATAGGATTTGTCGGTCCTGTTCGGATATATTGGTAGAGGCTAATGAAAAAATGAAAATCTTTGGGCCTATAAGGAACTGAGGACATGTTATAAATTTTCCTCTGCCTCTTAATGGCATGTATGTACCCATAATTAAAACAAATTGTATTAAAAAGAAAAAATTTTTACAGGTTAAAAATTAATAAGTGCTCTTTCAGTATACTAGCAGCAACTAACTGTAAATAAGTCCATTAAATCTATCAACAAAAATATGAAATACCTAGCAGTCAGCTTAACAAGAAATTACAGAGTTTATAGTAAGAAAACTATAAAACTTTGCTGATGGCTTCAAAGAATACCTAAGTAAGCAGAGAACAGATCTTACTGCTGAGCAGGAAGACAATGTAGAGATCATTTTCCCCAGATGAATTTGGTCTAGGACTAGTTATAACCCCCCAAAAGAGAGCAGTGGGGGTACAGGGACGGGGGTGGGGAAGAGGGGGAGAAGGGATAAGAAAAAGAGCAAGAGTTTTAGAATTTAGTTTCTCTGTTGTACTAACCACTTCAGTCACCATATGTGGGTAGTAACTCCTGTATTGGACAAGGCAGATGATAGAACATTTTATCATCACAGAAACTTATGTTGAACAGTTTGATTTATAAAAAAGTAAAAACTCAAGAGTAATCAAGTAAAATTTAAAATAAAAGTAATTGTGAGAGATTTCCCTAGCAAATAATAAAACATATTATAAGACATTGTTAATTAAAACAGCAGAGTTTTAATTAATGGATAGATCAATGGAATACAGCTTAACCTAGACATATGTTATATAATCTGATTTTCTTTCTTGGTCAAGTTTCTTTTAGATTAGTTGCTCTTAGTTACAGCTTTATAGGGTTTTTTCTCCATAAATGTTAGGATTTTTTTAAATGTTTAAGAATTTACCACCTATTCTTAAATGTCTTTGTAATTTGTGCCTTTTATCCAGACTACTGCCATAACTTCTTCACCAGTATACTTTTCTCCAGTTGTTCTTCATCTGTTCCATACTACCATAGCTCCTTTTCTGGAAAATCTTTTAAATCTATTTGATGCTCAGAAACTTTCAAGAATATTTCTCATTGCTTACTACAGCATTCAAGACCTTTCACAGTCAGGCCCCAGTCGACCTCTAGTTTCTGCTCCAGCGTTGATCCCCTACACAATCCTATTTTGTTGATAGGCCTAAATTCAAAACCCAGAAAATACTGGCAATGACAGTTCTCAGGAAGTATTCTAGATCTACTCTCATAATTTTAAAGAAGAAAAAATTATTTTGTAAATAATATATTCATTTTGCCTAAAGATCAGTCTCCTCTGGTTTTATTCCCATGTTACACCTCTCCCATCCTGCTAATTGAGAGTAATAAACCTTATATAATAATATATTAGTCAAGCATTTCATTCCTATTGGAAGCCATATTTTGTAAAGATATAAAAAGAAAACTAAGCAAACCAACCATTTTGTAGTTTTGCTGGAAAACATATTGCTGTTAAAAATACTACAGCACCATTGTTTTTTTTCACTTTTACTGTTAATGAAGTGCTACCTACAGAGCAATTTGTAGTTTTGGTAATGTACTCTTAGCATTTTGAAGCCCAGTTTGAGTATGTTCAAAGATGTTATCAAATTATTTTTATATACAAAATTATCTGACAGTTTTAAGTTATGGAGGGTTTAAGACTAAAGTCATTCAGAGTCCCTCTGTTCTCACTGTTCACCTTTCTTTTTCTTTTTTTTTTTAAATTCCTCAGAAGTGCTTCTTTTTTTTTTTAAGATTTTATTTATTTGACAGAGAGAGGTCACAAGTAGGCAGAGAGGCAGGCAGAGAGAGGAGGAAGCAGGCTCCCCGCTGAGCAGAGAGCCCGATGCGGAACTCGATCCCAGGACCCTGAGATCATGACCTGAGCCGAAGGCAGCGGCTCAACCCACTGAGCCACCCAGGCACCCCTCACTGTTCACCTTTTTAAGATCACTCTGTGTTACCTGGAATCCTCACCAGCTCTCAATGACTTAGCATTAAATTAAGCACTAAGCATATTTACCATATATTTACCTTTCAAGAAGGCTTAATTGTGAAAATCTCAAATATCTTAAAACAGAAATCATAAGGTCACAGTATAGAAATTTTAACACCAAATAAACACCAAAAAGGCCATATAAGCACACTTACGTTGGAATGTTTCCCAGAATAAAATTTCGGAGTATTTGGAAATAAACAAATGAACAAAAATAGAGCCCAGTGTAGCAGTTTTGAGATTTGGCCAAAGCCATTTGCTGAGAAAAATTTATTAACTTTAATGGATGTTTTTAAAAAGAGAAGAGTAATCAGCATAAATGAATTGGGTGTTCACCTCAAGAAGCTTTGAAAAAATTCTTTATTCTATATAAAGAATTATCAATTATTTATTCTATGGAAAGAATAAAGAATTGATAAAAATAAAAGCAAAAAAGTAATAGCACAGAATGTGATAGATTAATTAGTATTAAAACTACTTTGAATAAGAACTGACACTTTTAGCAAGTCTGAGCAAGGAAAAATAAAGGTGATACAGATAACCTTTAGAATAAGGAAAGTGGTGGGGCGCCTGGGTGGCTCAGTGGGTTAAGCCGCTGCCTTCGGCTCAGGTCATGATCTCAGGATCCTGGGATCGAGTCCCGAATCGGGCTCTCTGCTCAGCAGGGAGCCTGCTTCCTCCTCTCTCTCTCTCTGCCTGCCTCTCTGCCTACTTGTGATTTCTCTCTGTCAAATAAACAAATAAAATCTTTATAAAAAAAAAAAAAAGAATAAGGAAAGTGGTATAGCTGCAGATAAGGGTTTTATTTTTCTCATAAAAAAAGCACTTCCAGTCAAGTTGGTAGGATATGTATATGTATAAACCTCCTGCATTTTAGATGCATAGAAATCTGTTAGGAGGTGGGGGAGGGACAGTAAAATATTCTCTAAACTGAGAAGGCACTTTGAGATGAAAAAATGAAGTAGGCCGCTCCATATAGTTTACACAGTTCTGTTCAGGATAACTAACCGACAGAGGAGGGTGGGTTTGGGTGGAAAGTCCGAATTGTCAGCAGCTACATGGCTGTTCTCCATGACGTCTGACCTTGGTTCACAGATTTTGTAGAGTGAGGGGACTTGCAGAAGAGCATTGTAGTGAGATCAAAGGGTTCACATGCACCTAATTGACCACTAACCTTTAATTGGATTTTGTGGTGACATCTGTTTGTCAGAGAGGGGAAAGACCATATTGTCTCTTAACAGATTTGTGGGAGGCCAAAGGAAGCCTCCCCATATCCAGGCCGTGGTGGGGATTTCTAAGACATGTATATTAATCTCCAAGGGGCATGGTACTTGGGGTGCCCAGAAGTCCTCAAGCAAAACATATGAACAAGATGGAGGGCCTAAGATGGAGTCAGTATTGTCCACACTCCTACAGAATGAAAGATTTAAAAAGAAGAGAGAGAGAGAGAGAGAGAGAGTGTGTGTATGTGTGTGTATGCATTCATAACATAATCTCAAAAACAAGGAAAACTACTTAGGTAAGAAAGAGAGTTAAAGTAGTAGTTGGGTTTAAATCCATTAGAGCCATAGAACCCAAAAGGTAGAAGAGATGTTTCAGAGGCCCTCAAGAAAAAACTCCTGGGCCCCGAACTGGACCTGAAGTAGGGGTGCTTTCTTATAGTATGGTGAAGAAAGCAAAGTAGCTTACATAGATACCATTATTCTGTTGTTTCATTATTCTATTGATGTATAACAGACCACCCTGAAACTTCAGTGGCTTAAAATACAGTTCATTATTCTCACAATTTTTCGGATTAGCTGGAAGTTTCTTCTGCTTCATATTGGCTGGGACACTGGAAAAGGCTGGAAGATCCAAAATAGTCTCATTCATGTGACTGGCAGTTGATGATTATTGCTAGTTAGTGCAGCTGGGGCTTTTGGCCAAGGGCCTTAATTCTCCTTCATTTGAATCTTCCATGGGCTGTTTGATATTCCTCACATTATAGCTAAGTTGTTGCCTTTTTTTTTAAGATTTTATTTATTTATTTGAGAGCAAGAGAGCATAATCGGGGGGGGTGCGTGCTGCAGAGGGAGAGAGAAAAGTAGGCTCCCCACTGAGCAGGGAGCTGGATGTGGGGCTGGATCCCAGGATCTCATGACCTGAGCCAAAGGCAGGTGGGTAACTGATTGAGTACCCTAAAAGAAAGGCAGATATTACAAGGGATCACATGACCTTGAGAACCCACACAGCATCATTTGTGCCACATTCTTTTCAACAGAGCTCATCTGGGACCTGCCTAGATCCAAGGGAAGGAGAAATAGATGACATCTCTTCATGATAGGATGGTTTAGTCATGTTGCTAAAGAACATTGAGGATGAAAGATGGGAGGCATCTAGAGGAATCTGGTTTATCACAATCCCTGTTTGACTTATCAAGTATTTTGCACAACCTCATATCAAAAATGTTTAAAGCAATGACATGAACCTGAATTAAACCAATTCCAAGGATTATTTACCTTTCAACAGTGGCCCTCACTGTGAAAATTTCTACTTCCAGGAGGGAGTAGGGAATAAATTGGAAAGAATAAGATAAAGTGCTTGGTCTATAAGACGTGAGCAAGAACTTGAATGGGGAATCAGATTTGGACATGAAATATTTAAGTGAAATTTGTGACAGAGGAAGCAGTAAAGTAACAGATGCAGAGGTGGAAATTTGCAAGATATGTAAAGGAAAGAGCAAATCATTCAAATTTGATGGTATGTAACACTCATGAATTATGTATATTAGGAATGAAGCTAAGTGATAAATTGAGGTCCGTTCATACAGAGCCTTGTATGAGTTTTTCTGAAAGTTTAGGAGCAGTAAGTATGTTATTGGACATGAGCCCCAGAAAGATCCATCAGTGTAAAACACATTAGAGTTATTTGGGCAGCAGAGAATACTAGTCCGAGTGTTGGATTATTACATTGGCAATAATCCAGAGGAGATTAACAAAGGCTTGAATCAAGGTAGTAGAGATGAGAATGAAGAGCTAATGGTTTTCAGAAAAATTGAAGTATTCAAATCAATAAGAACTGGCACCTGATTAGATGTGTGGATCAAAGCAGTGAAAAGAGTTGAAGTTCCATAATACTAAAAGCCGTATGGGGACGCCTGGGTGCCTCAGTGGATTAAGCATCTGCCTTTAGCTCAGTCATGATCCCCAGGTCCTGGGATGGAGCTTCATGTCAGCTCCCTGCTCAGCAGGGGAATGGCGGAATGCTAGCAATCTTCTTCTCCCTCTCCTTCTGACCCTCTCCAGTGCTCATGCACATGTGCTCATTCACTCTCTCTCAAATGAATAAACTTTTTAAAATATTAAAGCTGTGTGTACCCTTTCTGTATTTTAAAGTCATAATACATGAATTGTCAACTCATTAATTACATTTGTGCTCATCTATTCCTTGAAAATTTTACCTAAAATTATTAAAATGAAGTCAGATTATTTGATTACCACCACATTTAACAGGTTTGCATTAATAAATTCTACAAAAATTATGTCTTGACATTTCAAATTTTATATTCTAAATTTCTGTGCTACTTCTTTTTTCCATCAGGTTAATGGCACTGATGCAGATTACGAATATGAAGAAATCACACTTGAAAGGGTAAAAACTTAATTATCTTAAGATTTTATGCATAAATCTGTTGCTTAAAGAATTCTTTAAATATACTGCTCTTTCATACAGAATTCAAGGGAAAAGATTTTTCAAAAGCATAACTATGTAGTATTAGTTTCTTTTATAAGTACACATATTATAAAACTAACCATGATATTTTTAAAACATGTTGCTCTTCTCTAATAACTTTTTTATTAAAAAATAAACTTCTTATTTAAAAGAGTTCTAGATTTATAGAAAAGTTATACCGAAAGTTTCCACTTATCTTGGCCTCAGTTTTGCCAGTTGTTAACATCTTACATTACTGGAATACATTTGTTTCAACTAATGAACTAATATTAAGTATTATTATTAACCAAAGTCTATACTTCATTTGGATTTCCTTAGTTTTTATGTTTTTCTCTTTCAGAATCCCTTCCAGAATACTACATTACACGTAGTTATCATGTCTCCTTAAACACTCCTCTAGTCTGTTTTTCAGATTTTTCTGTTTTTAAGTTTTACTTTTTTCATGTGAAACATTATTGATTTAAAGTATTTAGTGTGCTAGTAATGTGCTTATTGTTAACAGTTTTCTTTTTTAGCATAATGATAACCATAGTTCTAATGGACAAGATCCTATTGAAAATTAGGCTTTCCCCCAGTCAGAAAATAATTTAAGGGTACAATTTAGATGTGTAAATTTTCTTGTAATAGTTACCTCTTGAGAATATTTGCATTCAAATGTTGATGGATTTCAGTAATGCCACCTTGCCTGACAAGCATTTTTGAGAAATAAAGTGTTTCACAGAAGTAAAATTTTCTAAGTAACTGAATGTCTGTTTAAGACTGAAATCCAGGGCACCCGAGTGGCTCAGTTGGTTAAGTGTCTGCCTTCAGCTCAGGTCATGATCCCAGGGTCCTGGGATCAAGCCCTGCATCAGGCTCCCGGCTCCGCGGGAAGCCTGCTTCTCCCTCTCTCACTCCCCTGCTTCTGTTCCCTCTCTCGCTATGTCTCTCTCTATCAAAATAATAAAATCTTTAAAAAAAAAAAAAAAGACTGAAATCTTAGATAATTAGGCTTGTTTAAATGTGAAACCAGAGTGGACTTTGAGTGAAAATAGACCTGAGAGGGTCTTTTACATGTATGCTAGATCTTTACTGCCCACTACCCAAATTTGGGTTACTATAACGTAGTATATGTATTTTAATATGGTATTTTTTATTTATTTTTTTTCCAGCTTTATTGAGATATAATTGACATGTAATTCTAACTTTTTAATCTTATTCATTTTCATTCTCTCCCAGTGCCTTATAAATTTATTTAGTTAGGAATGGACATGGCTTTTTCACTTATTAAAAAACTTGAGTACCCGGAATTGGAGAGATGTTAAAGACTACAAACTTAGATGAATTATTTTCTAGAGATCTAATGCACAGCATAGTGATTATAATCAATAATACTATTTATATGCTTAAAAATTGCTAAGAGACTAGATCTTAAATGTTCTCACCACAGAAAGAAATGACAATTATGTGAAATGATAGAGATGTTAGCTAAAGCAGTGGTTATAATCATATTGCAACATGAAAATATGTCAAATCAACATATTGTACACCTTAAATTTATATAATGTCATATGTACATTATATCTCAATTTTTTAAAAAAGCAAAGAAAAAGAACGTGAGTTCCTGAATGAATGGTAACATCACACAACCATTGATCCTATTATTCGTATTCTAGTAACTCTAGTTTTACTCTAGTAAAAAAGAGTTTAGACAAAAAAATGATTAAAATAGAATTTTAGAACACATCACAGTAGAGGGAGTATTTAAGCTATTTAATTAACAGTTAAGTAATCCGTTCAGATGTATCTGCTTATTTGAGTTGCCTGAAAGCCAGAGTTAGAAGATTTTTGCAAAAATAAACAATTTTTTAATACCATTGCTTAGAACATTTATCTTTAAAGACTTTTTCGAAGCAGTGGAAACTTCTCTTCAAAGAAAATCCTACTTAGAAATACGGTATGTAAAACAAGTAAAAACTAGCACTGCTTTGGCAAAATTGACTTTGTTATCAAGAAAACTCACCAATTGAGTTCTCAGGTTGGACTTTCAGTATTTAAAAAATGCCTTTTGCTATTCAGCTATCTTGGTTAAAGATGTCAGGGATGGGGAAAAAACATGTCAAAGATGATGACTTAACAGATATAACTTGGTCATTTTAAAGTCAGCTGATGGCAAGGTTAGTAAAAGAAAAGCACCGTCCCTACCCCATTTTTAAAAAGTTGAAATAATGTTAATTTTACCTATTCAGAAATAATTGTAGTGGGAAAATCACTTTACTTTTTTTTTTTTTTTTTTTTTTCAAGAAATGTTTGCCTTACCAAACCTGAGTGGGATACATTCTAAGAGACCTATCAGTGACGTCTGCAGAGGGGTGACTGATCTAAGGGCAAATTGCATATACTTTGAAAGAAATAACCATAATAGACTATACTTCAGAAGTATTTAGTTCCGACTCAGAAGTAATGCCTTTGAATTCTTCATAGAGGAAAAAAGAGCTTTCCTTATATTTCTTAATTTAGAATCTTCATGTCTCCTACATAGACACCTTTATGTATATGTTCCCCATGTTAGTACAGTTTGTAGGTTCTAAAATGACAGGAACTTCTCAATAAGGGTAATTCTTACTCAATCTCAATTTTTTTTTTCTTTATCCACAGGGAAATTCAGGGCTTGGTTTCAGCATTGCAGGAGGTACGGACAACCCACACATTGGAGATGACTCAAGTATTTTCATTACCAAAATTATTACAGGGGGAGCAGCTGCCCAAGATGGAAGATTACGGTACATTTTGCATTTTGTGTTGTGATGCTGAATATAATTTGTGTATTTTTCTTTAGGCAGATTGAATAAGGAATCAATACAAATAAACACAATCATAAACCAGTATAAGGTAGATGTTCAAATAACAAATGAATGAGATAATTGTGCACTAAGCATTGTTTCCCTCTTTTCATTTAGGAGTTTAGTTTTATCTCAGATACTATAACATGTTGAAAAATAAATTTGATTGATGGTTTTAAATGTGAGCAAATTTGGGGCGCCTGGGTGACTCAGTTGTTAAAGTATTCAGGTCATGGGCCAAGCCCTCCTCCCTTTCCAGCTCTCCCTGCTTGTGTTCACTCTCTCACTGTCTCTCTCTGTCAAATAAATAAAATCTTAAAAAAAAAAAAAAAGTGACGAAATTTATAGAAATCAGAAAATTCCCTTTGTATTTTTTTATTCTCTTTTTTTTTAATTTATTTTCAGCATAACAGTATTCATTATTTTTGCACCACACCCAGTGCTCCATGCAATCCGTGCCCTCTCTAATACCCACCACCTCCCAACCTCCCAACCCCCACCGCTTCAAACTCCCTTTGTATTTTTAAATGTATTCACAAAATGTTTTCCATTTGTTTCCTGGGTAGGAAACATGTATATAAACTTAGGGAGATGATACATACCTGAATTTGTATCCTGTACCAGAAAAAGTAAAGATTATGCAAACTTTAAAAAAGTAATACATTTTCTTAATTGAATGAATGAAAGTAATACTGGTCTCTTATTTGAATTCAGTGTTCCATTGTAGAAGACAGCTTTAGCATACTTTGTTGTTTCCTTAGGCCATACATTGTCGCACTTTTCCTATGCTCTTGTTTGTTGGTATATATGTATATATATATATATATATATACACACACACATATATATCTACACCAACAATATATACCAACAATATATTACTTTATATATATAAAGTAATATATTGTTACTATTACTATATATATAGTAAGAGTCACAAGTTTTAGAACTAAGGATTTTTATATAGTCTGTTAAAAATAACATCTGGGGCGCCTGGGTGGCTCAGTGGGTTAAGCCACTGCCTTTGGCTCAGGTCATGATCTCAGGGTCCTGGGATCGAGTCCCGCATCAGGCTCTCTGCTCGGCAGGGAGCCTGCTTCCTCCCCCTCTCTCTGCCTGCCTCTCTGCCTACTTGTGATTTCTCTCTGTCAAATAAATAAATAAAATCTTAAAAAAAAAATAAAAATAACATCTGTTTATAAGGCTGTTGGTGCCTTCTGTAGCTCTTCAGTTTCTTGCCTTCTCACTGGATATGACAGGTGATAGATTAATGAAATAAGTTGGATATAAAATTAATAATTTGACCATTCCTGTAAATGTAGACATTTACTTCCTGATTCTGTTATTGGCCTTTTATTTGTCCTTATGTGAAAATTAATGTATTCCGTTTGTTTCAGTGAAGAACATACCTTTAATATTCTAATATATCACTGTCTTCACATACAGAGTTTCTTTCCTCTTAAGAAAGTTAATTACAGAAAAAGTTAATTATGGAGAACCTTATCAGGAACAATTTTAATATTTTAATTGTCTTTTGTTCTCTTTCCCTGCCCAGTTACAAATGATTGTTTTTCCCCCTGATGGAATGCTATGTAATTTAAACTGAGACCAGAACTGGGGGGAACGTTAGGACTAGAACAAATCAAACTTTAAAAAAATTTATTCCGGGGCACCTGGGTGGCTCAGTGGGTTAAAACCTCTGTCTTCGGCTCAGGTCATGATCCCAGTGTCCTGGGATCAAGTCCCTCATCGGGCTCTCTGCTCAGTGGGAAGCCTGCTTCTCTTCCTCTCTCTCTGCCTGCCTCTCTGCCTACTTATGATCTCTGTCTGTCAAATAAATAAGTAAAATCTTAAAAAATAAATATATTCCTTTGTCAAATTAAAATACATTATTTACATGAGAAACCTTTTAATTAAATGATGTAATCTTTAGCTTTATATAAATTTCAAGAAATAACTTTATTTTTTTAGATCTATCTAGTTTGAAAAAGCAAGTCAAAAAATTACTTTTGGATATATCAGTGATTATCTCAGTTTTGCCACCACTGTCTCCATGACTTTAACTAATTATTTTGTCTGCACTTCTGTTTTCTTTGAATCATAGCTCTGTCAGTCATTACCTGGGTGACCTTAGGAAAAATTATTTAAACTCTTTGTGCCTCAATTTCTCCATTTGTGAAAAAAGAATAATAAGTATATAACTACCCTACAGGTTGTTGTAAGGGATAAAACACTAAAATAAGTACCTGGCATGTGGTTATTGCTAAATAAATACTAACATGCTGAATAAATAAAGCATAACGTATCTTAATGCTTACACATAATAAGCATACAAGAACCATACAAATTATAGTTGTCATTATTATTTAATATTTTGGGGTGATAATTTGTTATTTGCACTGTTTCTTTTGCTAGCCCTTGGAAAACATTTGTATTTATTTATATGAGTATTTGATACAGTGGAATTTAACAAAGTTTCTTCATATGTATTTTCTCTAGTAAATAATTCTCTTTACCTTAAAAATGAAAATGACAAGCAATTATCAAAGTGAAAATTAGAGGGCGCCTGGGTGGCTCAGTGGGTTAAGCCGCTGCCTTCGGCTCAGGTCATGATCTCAGGGACCTGGGATTGAGTCCCACATTGGGCTCTCTGCTCGGCGGGGAGAGCCTGCTTCCTCCTCTCTCTCTCTCTCTGCCTGCCCCTCTTCCTGCTTGTGATCTCTCTCTGTCAAATAAATAAATAAAATCTTTAGGGGAAAAAAAGTGAAAATTAGATATTTTAATATTTAATTTTTATTTTTAATATTTTGGTTTTTTTCTCAGGGTCAATGACTGTATATTGCGAGTAAATGAAGTAGATGTTCGTGATGTGACACATAGCAAAGCAGTTGAAGCATTGAAAGAAGCCGGGTCTATCGTACGCTTGTATGTAAAAAGACGGAAACCGGTATCAGAAAAAATAATGGAAATAAAGCTCATTAAAGGTCCTAAAGGTATGGAGGGGGCGTCTGGGTAGCTCAGTCAGTTAAGTGTCTTTCTTCGGCTCAGGTCATGATCCCGAGTCTGGGATTGAGCCCTACATCGGGCTCCTTGTTTTGCAGGGAGTCTGCTCCTCCCTCTGCCATTCACCCCACTCATGTTCTCTCTCTCTCTCTCTCTCAAATAAATAAATAAAACCTTTTTTTAAAAAAAGGTCTTAAAGGTATGTAATAATGAAACTAAGATTATTATGAAATTACTGAGATAAATGTAAGTATCTACTTTTTACACACATTCTAAGATTCACAGTACTGGTAATCTACAGAATGTGTGTGAAGTTTCAGAATTTCTATTCTGCTGATTTTTGTTTTAAGTAGAGTTTACTTAAACACTTTTAAGTCTTGTATAGTGTGGCTGTTGTCATCATCAGCCTACAAAGTACCTTTAAATACAGGTACACAGGCTAAGTTAAAAGATGAAAATATTTGTAAGTGTGTCATTAGTAGTTATATCTACAGTGAGGACAGTTAATATTTGATTTTTGAATTTTGAAAACATTGATGGGATTGGGGATAAATGGAAATACTGATTCTAATTTATAGCTTCATGGAAGTAGTAGTATTCCAACAAATGAAAATAAGAATAGAGAGCTACAGATTTATCTGGTTTTGAAGCTATGGGATTTATGAATTACAGAAATTCTTTATTTAAAAAATTATGATCATAGAGAGGCTGATTGGTGGTATAGTTAGTTAAGCATCCAACTCTTTGTTTCAGTTTAGGTCCTGATCTCAGTGTTTTGAGATGCTGCCTGTGCTGGGCTCTGGGCTCAGGGCAAGGTCTACTTAATAAAACACTCTTTCACTTTCTCTCTGCCCCTCCCCATCTCTCCCACCCCATCCTCCTACAATCGAGCTCTTCCTCTCTAAAATAAATAAATCTTAAAAAAAAAAAGGTAATTCATAGATAATTGGGAAAAGAACAAAATTATCCACATTTCTAAAGGCTGTTCTGCTCACCACCAAAAATTTTATTATTTTTCTCAATTGTTTTAATCTTGTGAAGGTATTAAAAAAGTGTTAGAAGCACAAACATTATGGCAATAAAAGTGAAACATAATTTTGTAATGCCTCTTTGAAACAAATAAATGCACTTACAAAAAGACTTTAAGAGGTAACCTGGTGGGGGAGGGGGAAGGAACTTACTTATAGGAATATATATATATATATATACACATACACACACATATATATGATCATACATACACACACATATATATGATCATCTACTGACTACAAAGCAAATATATAAAACTTAAAAAGTAGGGAAATAGGGGCACCTGGGTGGCTCCGTCACTTGAGCATCCAATTCTTGATCTCAGCTCAGATCTTGATCTCAGGGTTGTGAGTTCAAGCTCCCTTTAAAAAAAAGGCAAATAGGGGCGCCTGGGTGGCTCAGTGGGTTAAGCCGCTGCCTTCGGTTCAGGTCATGATGCCAGGGTCCTGGGATCGAGTCCTGCATCAGGCTCTCTGCTCAGCAGGGAGCCTGCTTCCCCCACCCCTCTGCCTGCCTCTCTGCCTGCTTGTGATCTCTCTCTCTCTGTCAAATAAATAAATAAAATTAAAAAAAAAAAAAGGCAAATAGATTCTTTTGTGTAAAAAAAAAAAAACATGAATGTGATAAGATGGCCAATTTTTAGTTTTTAACCCTTACTTTGGACTTAAGTTCTTGTTAAATGATGAAATTTCAAAACTAATGTTTTCCAAACAGGTCTTGGGTTCAGCATTGCTGGAGGTGTTGGAAATCAACATATCCCCGGGGATAATAGCATCTATGTAACCAAAATAATTGAAGGAGGTGCAGCACATAAAGATGGTAAACTTCAGATTGGAGATAAACTTTTAGCAGTGAGTATAAGAAATTTGTTATTTTAAAAATCATTTTGATGTCTTCTCTCTCTCTCTCTCTCTCTCTTTTTTTTTTTTTTTTTTGTTAACAAACTAGAATTTCTGTGTGCCAGAAATGTCTAAATAATATTTAAATGAGTGAATACTAATCTTGGTTTAATCGAAACCTGAAAAAATAACTCTTGGTATTCTCTGATTAGCCTTTTTTTTTTTTCCCCTCTACTAGCTCCCCCCCCTTTTTTTTTCTCTTCTTGTTGAAGGGTTAGGGAGTTGGATGCACAGAATTGTTTAAACAATGTCATCTTTCATGTGACTTTTTTCTCTCCCTTTTTTTAACTTAATTATAGTATAATGGAAACTGCTAAAGTCTTTACCCAACCCAAAACTAGAATATCAACGATTTGTGTTTTATTCATTTGCTTTTTAAAAAATTGTTTAATTGGGGGCGCCTGGGTGGCTCAGTGGGTTGAGCCTCTGCCTTCAGCTCGGGTCATGATCTCAGGGTCCTGGGATCGAGCCCCACATCAGGCTCTCTGCTCAGCAGGGAGCCTGTTTCCCCCTTCTCTCTCTCCCTGCCTCTGCCTACTTGTGATGTCTGTCTGTTAAATAAATAAAATCTTAAAAAAAAATTGTTTAATCACATACATATGCCTGAATATTTTGTGTAATGTTAATTTATTGGGAAATTTTTTTAAAGGCTATTGTGCTAAATGTAGTCTTTTAATACTTTCTTTTACTCAGTATTGGTTTACTGAGATTTATCCATATTGTTGCCTGGAGCTGAAATATTCATTTTACCTCTACATAATATTCTGTTCTGGAACTATATGGTAGTTTATTTGTGCAGTCTTCATCAATAACTGTCCTAGTCTATGTTCCCTGGAAAAATACCTGAAGAAAAGCTACCATGCTAAGGTTTTGTGGGGAGGTATAATCTTAGAAGCTTAGAGTGAGTAAAAATGAAAAGTGAGGCAGACAATAAGGGAAGTCAATACAAGCTATTATATTTCTGAGCTAGCCATAATTTCATAAGAAAATGTTGCTATAATTGCCTGTCGTATAGGACAGTCTTACAGGCAGGTGATATGATACTTAAATAATCTTTAGATCCAGCCATCCAGAGAAAAGAAAGGATTATCTCTCTGTCTCTTCTTTGGTAGAGTCTCCGATGGGGCTAACTGTCCCAAATTTCTGGGCTGTTACTCAGCTCCTCTAGGCAAATGCTAGGGAAGCCAGCTCCCATACTCCATAGCATAGTATGTCGTCTGAACTCAGGATGGTGGAAAGAACCAGACCCTCAGTGATCTAGACAGATCAGACACAGGCTTTTGACATATTAACAGCTCTCACTCTACAGAACAACATATCAGCCATACCCAAGCACAGCCCTTAACCTAGGGCCTTCAACCCTAGATTGAAGGAGCTGATACTGAGGAGATGAGGTGAGAGAAGCAGTAGCCAAGTTTCTCCAGTAAGCCCACAGCCAAAGCCTAGTAGGCAGGTAGGCTCAAGCAAATCTGAAAAGGCACATAAACTAGGTCTGATATAGTGGGGAGTTGGGTTATTTCCTTTTTTATTTTTTTTTTCCCTTTCTTTTTTTCCTGGTGGTATGAATAATTCTGCTAGGGAGAGCTGCTTTGTGTTCTGGTAAACATGTATATACAAGAATTTCACTTAACTATTTATCCTAGACTGTGGTCATGGAATATCCTTTTAGTAACATTATAGCAAAAACATACTGTTTTTCAAACCAGTTATAAAAATGTACACTCCTGTCAACAATATATAAATGATTTCTTTGTTGTACATGCTATCCAGTACTGCCTATTGTTGCAGCAAGGAGATAGACTGTTATGAGTTAATAATGGGGAAGAGGAAAGAGCTGACTTTGAACTGCTTTTCTGCACACACACACACACACGCGCGCACACGCGCGCACTGTTGAAAACAGCCTTCTTTCTCCACTTAGTTTTTCATTTGTACTTCTTTTTTTTTTTTTTTTTTTTTTTGTTTAAAGATTTTATTTATTTATTTGACAGAGAGAAATCACAAGTAGATGGCGAGGCAGGCAGAGAGAGAGAAGGAAGCAGGCTCCCCGCTGAGCAGAGGGCCCGATGTGGGACTCGATCCCAGGACCCTGAGATCATGACCCGAGCCGAAGGCAGCGGCTCAACCCACTAAGCCACCCAGGCGCCCTTAATTTCTTAGATACCATGTTTTCCTTTTATGGTTTTTCCAGAATCAGTTTCAGTGCTTGGGAAGCCAGCAATGTATGCTGATTGACTATTTAGTAAGGTTTTGGTTGTCATAATTCCACTGAAATTATCTAATTCTTAGTTCTCATTTTAATTGACACATCAGGCATTCGACATGGTTTCCTCCTTCTTCAGACACTTTTTCCATTTTGCTTAACAGTTATACCTTCTTTCTTGGTATTCCTCTTATCTCACTAGTCTTCCTTCTCGTTCTTCCTTTTGGTGCATCTGTCTTCTCCCTAACCTCTAAACATTGAAGTGATACAGGACTTGGTCCTTGTACATTTTTTCTTCTTTTTGATAAGTGGTCAAATAACTTATTGTCTCATTGCACATGGTAGGTATTAAGTATTGTTTTCTGACTTCAGTTTTATTTTTATACATAACAAATATTTTGTGCTTGGCTGTAATATAAAATTTTTTAAAATTTTATTTTTCAGTGTTCCAAGATTCATTGTTTATGCACCACACCCAGTGCTCCATGCAATACGTACGCTCATTAATACCCACCACCAGGCTCTCCCAACTCCCCCCACCCCCCAGAACCCTCAGTTTATTTCTCAGAGTCCACAGTCTCTCGTGCTTTTTCCCCCCTCTCTGATTTCCCCCAACTCACTTCTCCTCTCCTTCACCCAATGTCCTCCATGTTATTCCTTATGTTCCACAAGTAAGTGAAACCATATGATAATTGACTCTCTGTTTGATTTATTTCACTCAGCATAATCTCCTCCAGTCCCACCCATGCTACACAAATAGTAACAAATTCTGGTTGCAAATATACATATGTGCAAGTCTTTTGGAAAATCTCAGAGTAACACATCTTTTACATTCTCCTTTCAATTCAGTTTGCTTGACAGGTAGATACTCCTAATTTTAACCTTTTGCTGGACATACAGTATTTTTTCATTCGCTTTAAGGAATTGCCTTTCAGGGGTCCTAGTTAATTGACAGCATTCAATCACACTTCTAACCTTGAAGAGGTCCAAGCTAGACACATTATCCAGCCTGTTCATGGTCCTTCAAACTGTATGAAGTTGAAAATGCTCCCCCCAAAACTCTACTTCCAACATTTCTTTTTCCTTTCAAAATTTGCAATATCCCACTATTTTTGGCATCTGAGGTTACTTGGTAATATTAAATTTTTAGCAGTGGTTCTTGGCAAAACAGTTGACAAACCTTAGAAGATTTCATCTAGTCTCCTTTCATATGTTTCAAGAGTCCTGTCAGATTTAATATATCTAAAATTGAGCTTCTGAGTTTTCATCCTACGCCTCACCCACCACCCTCAAGTCCTGTTCGTGCACAGTCTTCACATCTCATGAAGTGGGAACTTTATCCTTCTGTTTGCCCAGGTCTAAAACTTCAGGATCATTCTCCTTCATACTCCTTATTGAATCCCATAGCAAATCTTGTCAGCTCTTTTATCTGTTATCTAAAGCTGCTTAAGAAAACACAAAAATTAGTGACTAAAACAACAATAATTATTTACACTTCTGTAATTTAGGTGGGGTTCAACCAGGACAGTCTGTCTCTGTTCTATATACTGTCACTTGGTAGCTGATCTAGGGCCAGAAATCAACTTCCAAGTTGACTCATTTATGGCAGACAAGTTGGGAGGGCTGAGTGCAGGTGGAGCTGTTAGCCAGTGGTCTCCCCACATGGCTACATTAGGCTTCTCACAAGATGGTGACCAGATTACAAGAGGGATATACCAAAAACACAGGCTCCTGTGTGTGGCATTTATCAGTCCTCTCTTTGTATCATAGTTATTAATGTCTCACTTGGCTAAAGCTAGTTACATAGCCAAGCAAGTTTCACTGTAGGAAGGGATTTTACAGGTGTGTGAATACCAAGATGCATGGCTCATTGCAGGCCACCAGAGGAACAGTTTACTTTATATTTCAAAATGCAGGTAGACCTTCACTGTACATGATAGTGTGGGACCATAAAAATGACCATGTAGCTGAAGCCCTGCAAAGCAGTATTAGTAATTGGTGAAAGTTAATGATTGTTTTATGACCTTTAAAAATTTTTGTTGGAATGTTAAAAACTCTCCTCGGGGCTCAGTGGATTAAAGCCTCTGCCTTCTGCTCAGGTCATGATCCCAGAGTCCTGGAATCAAGCCCTGCATCAGGCTCTCGGCTCAGCAGGGAGTCTGTGTCTTCCCCCCACCTTTGCCTACTTGTAATCTCTGTCAAATGAATAAATAAATGAAATCTCAAAAAAAAAAAAAAAAACCTCTCCTGTCAATTATATAGGTACAAATTAGGGAAATGAAAAATACACTAAAATGAGTATTTGTTTAGTACCTTGTAATTTTAAAACATTAGAAACATTTATGATGTTTTATTTCTTTTTTTTTAAGTTTTTTATTTATTATTATTTGACAGAAAGAGAGGGATCACAAGTAGGCAGAGGAGCAGGCAGAGAGGGGGGGGAAGCAGGCTCCCCGCTGAGCAGAGAGCCCGATGTGGGGCTCGATCCCAGGACCCTGAGATCATGACCTGAGCTGAAGGCAGAGGCTTAACCCACTGAGCCATCCAGATGCCCCTGATGTTTTATTTCTTTGCCAAAGAAAAAAAAATTACCAAAAAGAGGGGCGCCTGGGTGGCCCAGTGGGTTAAAGCCTCTGCCTTCGGCTCAGGTCATGATCCCAGGGTCCTGGGATCGAGCCCCACATCGGGATCTCTGCTCAGCGGGGAGCCTGCTTCCTCCTCTCTCTTTGCCTACTTGTGATCTCTGTCAAATAAGTAAATAAAATCTTTTTAAAAAAATTACCAAAAAGAGGAGCAAAATTAAGCTAAAGCTAGCAGAAGGAAGAAATAATTAAGATTAGAGCAGAAGTTAATGAAACAAGGAATAGGAAAGTGAGAGCAAAGATAAACCAAAACTTGGTTCTTTGGAAAGGTGAACAAAATTGACAAACCTTAGCTAGACTCATAAAGAGAAAAAGGAAGGCTCAAATTTCTAAAAGTAGAAATAAAAGAGGGGACATAAGGAAATACTTATATTTATGAATAATTATAGGCCAACGTATTAGATAATTTATATGAAATGGACAAATGTCTAGAAAGCCACCACTACCACTTTTTTCAGACTGTACTGAAGAGTATAGACAGGAAAATAAAAAGATATGCAGATTGGGAAGGAAAAAGTAAAAATTGGTAGATTACATCTACAAATACAGTTTTACTTGCATATAGAAAATCCTAAGGAACCTATTGATAGAACAGTAAGTTTAGCAAGGTTCTAGGATATATATCACTACCTGAAAATCGATTCTGTTTCTATAATAGGAGATAGATGAATGGCTAATAAATAAGTGAAAAACTCAACTATTAAACAGTGGAAATAAAAACTTAATGTACAAATTGAAGCATGCTTTTTTATAAATTGATTCTGTCCAGTGTTGGCAAAAGGTCTGAGTAGATGGGTATGACATGCTCATGTTCTATGGTAGTGAGTATAAGTTGACTAAAGTCATTTATTTAGAGCAGTTTAAATATCTGTTAATATTTGAATGGCTTAATAAACTATGGTATAATCACACAATGGTGTACTGTGCAACAGTTTTTTAATTCTCTGTGCCCCAACATGGAAAGATCTCTTAGTTACTTTATATTAAAAATCCAGTTGCAGAATAAAAACTTTAAGATAGTCTCATTTTCTTAAAAAAATCTAAATATACCTTACATATATTCATAAATACCTAAGAACAGAAGAATTAGGTTTGGGGATGTGAGGAATAGGGACTGGAATTATGATTGGCTATTCCAGGAGTGCCTGGGTAGCTCAGTCCTGCCTTTGGCTCAGGTCATGATCCCAGGGTCCTGGGATCGAGCCGCATGTCAGGCTCCCTGCTCAGCAGGAAGCCTGTTTCTCCCTCTCCTACTCCCCCGGCTTGTGTTCTTTCTCTTACTGTGTCTCTCTCTATCAAATAAATAAAATCTTAAAAGAAGAAAAGATTGGCTATTCCATTAATACACATAAACAACTTCCTGATGTGATAGTAAAAATGGATATTTTCTTTCTATATATCTTTATATTCCTTAAGTCACTCCTGCTTTTCTCATATTTTGGTATACTTGTTTATAACAAAAAAGCAGAAAGCTAGTGAAAATGTCCTAAAACAAATGTCTTTTGGAATTTTCTTTTAGGTGAATAGTGTGTGTTTAGAGGAAGTTACTCATGAAGAAGCAGTAACTGCCTTAAAGAATACATCTGATTTTGTTTATTTGAAAGTGGCAAAACCCACAAGTATGTATATGAATGATGGCTATGTACCACCTGATATTACCAACCGTAAGTCTGTTTGCTTAACTCTCTTATTTCCCTATTTTTAAATATTTTAAAGAAACTATATTAAGCATTTTAACTTAATAGTTTTTAAAAATCAAATTTAAATCAGAATCTTGATAGTAAGAAGGGGTATGTCCTTTTTCAAAGTTTTATGTAAGTAACAGTCACCAGAGGTATTTGCAAGTAATGCACATTCCTGTTTTGTCTAATAGTTTTGGGATGTAGTACAGAAATTTACCTTAACAAGCAATTCTTTTAAAATCTTGGTAATTTTGAGGTGCCTGGTGCTGCTAGTTCATGGACTATACTTCAAGAAATACTATTAAATATTTCTGAAACTTGGGCTTATCTATGTTCTGTTATGTGAGCACAGATACTATTTTTGTACAAGCTTCTGGTATATTACCTAACTGTATTTGTATACAGTACAATTGTGTTGCCTAGAAATGAACTGTTAGGAAAAGTAGTAATGTAATTTTAAGTTTCCTCTTTGATTTCCAGTTTCCTTTTTAATGTACAGACTGGGATAAGATTTAAGGAATGTGTTTTGTGTTTGTTGAAAATGGAAGTTTTATTTCTTTGGTGAAATGAGTTGATATTAGAAGCACCCATGTGTACCAGAGATCTTAAATGTACTCTCTGTAGTCTGCTTTTCCAAGTGTTCCTCATTTAAATTGTAGAATTTTAGAGGTATTTGTGGTTTTATAAATGGCAAGGTTCCAGTTTTAAAACTGCCAAATTTCATTATTGTCATTAGTCATAAGTTAGACATAAATTTATTTTTAAACAAATATACTGTCTTCCAGCGATCCCTCTTCATTATCTGCCCATTGATTTATTAATTACTCAAGTATAACTGAACTTTTAAAAGTCACATTTAGTTTCTTTAATGGAGAAGGGATGATATCTTTTTTTAAAATACTTCATTTATGTGAGAACAGAAGTTTGCTACTTGTTTAAAATTCTCACATATAGTTGGTCCTACACATGAACTTTATATAACCGTTTTATGTATTTTTATTTGATTAGACATATAAAATTCACTAAAAAGCTATTTTATGCACCAGTGCAAATATCAGTCTTATTTCTTTATTATGCTGCCTTATCTGTTCAAGACAACAATGCATATTTGTAACACTTGTTTTGTGAACTGAGTTGGTGTCCTGATTATGACCAGGTATAGACAGCCAAGCTGCTGCTTATATGTTGAACTGGAAAAAAAAGTTATTTTTTAATTGAATTACCCATTTTTATATATACTAATATGACATATAGAAATGGAAGAACTACCGTGTTCAGTGGGAAGCCTGCTTCTCTCCCTCTTCTGCTCCCCCTGCTTGTGGTCCCTTTCTTGCCGTCTGTCTCTCTGTCAAAGCTAGTCCTAAAGAGTGATAATTAGATAATGATGGTTGTCTTCTTTATAGGCATAGATAGCTTTCCTTTTTTCATCTATTGAACTAATAGAACATTGTGAAAAAGTTGTTTATCCTTGCTAGTTCAGCTCTTTCCATAAGGTTCTATTTCCATTCTCCTCTTCTTAGGCAACTACAATTACGAATCTTGTTATATATTTCCAGCCCACGTTCATACTACATAGGCTGTTCTTATGTCATTTATCTATGTGTTTTTTAAAAGGCATTTGTGATTCAGGGCACCTAGGTGCCTCAGTTAATTTAGCGTCCAGCTCTTGATTTCAGCTCAGGTCTTGATCTCAGGGTCATGACATCCAGCCCTGCATCAAGCTCCACACTCAGTGCAGAATCTGTTTGAGATCCTCTCTCCCTCCCCTGTATGCACACGCTTTCTCTCTCTCTCTCCCTCTCTCTTTCCCTTTCTCTAATATAAATAAATAAAATCTTTTTTTTTTTTTTCCTCCAAAAGGCATTTGTGATTAAAAACTTCTTACAGGGTCACCTGGGTGGCTCAGTTGGTTAAGCATCTACCTTCAGCCCAGGTCATGATCTCAGTCCTAGGATCCAGTCCTGCATCTTATTCTCTCCTCAGTGGAGAGCCTGCTTCCCCATCTCCCTATGCCTGGCTCTATGCCTGCTTATGCTCTCTCTGTCAAATAAGTAAATGCAATCTTTTAAAAATAATAAATAAATAAAAATAAATAAATAAAAACTTTCTACCGAAATTATTTTTACCTATCATCTTTTCCGAAGTCCTTGTCATCAGACTATCCAACTTACTTTAGTCATTGAAGATTTTAATGCCAGGCCCATTGTCCTTGCTACTACTATTCATACTGTCATTCTCGGTGGTGTCCAGCCACAATTCACACTGATGACTTATTCAACAGTCTGGCCTCTTTATTTCTTCATCTCTTTCTTCCTAACTATCCTGCCCTCCACTCCACTTCAAACACATGGTTCCATATAATAATTTAGAGCTTATCGTTATCAGGGCACCTGGGTGGCTCAGTCGGTTAAGCCTACCAACTTTTGATTTTGGCTCAGGTCGTGTTCTCAGGGTTGTGGAATCGAGCCCTGAGTCAGACTCTATGCTCAATAGAGAGTCAACTTGAGATTTTCTCTCTTTCTCTGCCTCTACCCCTTCCCAGCCCCATGTATTCTCTTCTCTCTCCCTCCTTCTCTATCTCTAATAATTATATCTTTAGATTATTTCATTATAAGTATCTTCACCACCTCAATTTTTTAACTATCTATCTCAGTTCATTTATCCCTATTCTAGTAATTCATCCTCATTTTGACCTTCCATTCTTTAACACTACACCTTGATTGCCCTCTTGTGTCCCCATCTGTCTATGTTTTTGGCTTAACTTCCATTATTTGTTATGATACTCTCTCCATTGCATATATCTTCTATTCCTTTGGCCCCCCAAATTCCTCCTTTTCAGAATCCCAGCCAAGCTTCAACCTACTGTCTTCCTTCATTCTTGCTCCCTAAAAAGCAGAACATCACTGGAGAGAAGTACAAAACTTTAGCTTAAGTTATGACCATAAATTTCAGGTGGGGTCATACTCTTGTGATTGTAACCGAAATATAGATAATAACCAAAATAGGGCACCTAGAAATAAAAGTGGGTTTCTTACGAAGGGAAAAAAGTCCATTAGATCTAACAGAGAACATAGTTTCTCTGCTGACATTAGAATTCTCATTCTGGTATATTACAGGTTTCTCTCACTTTTAATTTATATTCTTTTCACCCAGAAGGTCTCATTGAACTTCTGACTTGGTTACTGATCTTTTTCCACTTTTACATCAAGTCCTTCCACTTGGCTTCTTTTCTAAATCTTGGAGGGCTTTGATCATTAATCTTGATAATAGGCTTCCTTGTTTTGTAGTTCTCTGGGGAATCTTTTCACTTGGGATTTGCAGTATAGGAAATAGTGTTGTTTTATCTGATCTTCTTTAGGGTTGTCATTTCTTTGGTAAGAACATTAATTTTTAGTCCCTGCTGTGTTGAGATATTATGCCTTACAGGTGAGAATGACTCTTCCAGAAAAGATCTATTGAATAAAGTCACAGTCTGCACAGATATGCAGGGGAAAAGTACCTTTTCTGGTTTGGGCAGTTGACCAAAGTTCTTGTCCTTTTGCATTTTGTTGTCATTGCTCCAACCATAATTGATAATGAGGCAAAGATATTTGAGTTCAAAATCAGTAAACCATAGACTTTAAAGGGCTGGTGATTATAGAGGTTCACATGAGTTTCTTGCTTTAGAGCAACCTGCCAGTTTCCTTGAAAATCACAGATGTTTTTGCTTATCAAAGTCCAAAGGAAAGACTTTGGACTTCCAAAGTCAAGAGCCATAGTAGAAAGCCCTTTGGCTTAAATGCAGAAGAGCATCTTAAATGGGAACTAGACAGAAAACAGTTACTGTTGGACACTGCAAACCTGTAAAATGAAAGATACACCTAAACTTCTAAGCCCTATACTATCAATAGACATTGTAACTTTTTCTTTTTTGTATGATTAGAGACGGAGATGAACACATGCCTATAGAGCATGCATTTTTTCCAGTACACCATGATTTCATTTATTACCAGTTGTCTTTTACACAGGTCACTTCATTCCTTTTACCTCTCAAGCCACTATAATAATTTAAACTAGTGATCTTTGCATTTTTATACTCCTGATTGTGTTATAATGCTTTGTGCATAGAAGACAGTAGTATAAAGTGAAAGAAGAGACTGATGGTTAAGTAATATATATTACAGCTAAATTTCGAAATGCTTTTTAACTTTATCAGAAAGCCTCAGGAAGTTAAATATAGCTTTCAGTGTGTTTTGATAGTGATGCAAATAATTCAGATGTGCTGTGTTTTTAAAGCTACAGCTGAAATGTGTTGCTTACCTGAGTAAGGAATAGCTTTGTAATTTCTCTTTTTTGTTTTATAGAGAGAGAGAGCACACAAGTAAAAATAGGTGAGGGGCAGAGAGAGAGAGGGAGAGAGAGAGAGAGATTCTTAAGCAGACTCCATGCTTATCATGGAGCCTGACATAGGGCTTGATCTCCTGTCCCTGAGATCATGACCCGCGCTGAATCAAGAGTCGAGCATTTAACCTACTGAGCCACTCAGGCACCCCTATAATTTTCGATTCTTAGCTCTCACTAGAATTACAACTTATAACATTTACAATTATTAAAAAGAACCAAGGGATAATTTTGCTTATTTTTTATTTTTGCTTCTTACCAGGTTTTCATTCTTTTATGGGTACATTAAAAAGAATAATTATACGGGTGCCTGAATGGTTCATTTAGGTAAAGCATCCAACTCTTGATTTTTACTCGGGTTATGATCTCAGGCCATGGAATTCTGCCCCATGCCCACTCATATGCATGCCTGTACTCTTTCTTTCTAAAGATTTTATTTATTTATTTACAGATAGAGATTACAGGTAGGCAGAGAGAGGGGCGGCGGGGGAAGCAGGCTCCCCGCTGAGCAGAGAGCCCAATATGGGGCTTGATCCCAGGACCCTGAGATCATGACCTGAGCCAAAGGCAGAGGCTTTAACCCACTGAGCCATGCAGGTGCCCCACTCCCTCTTCTAAAATAAATAAATCTTCTTTAAATAAAGCATAATTATAAATTGGGCTGACAGATCTGAGCTGGTGTCAAAGCATAGAGGTTTTTTTTTTTTTTTAATAGACTTTATGTTTTAGAGCAATTACAGATTGACAACAAAATTAAGCAGAGGGTACAGAGATTTCTTATATACCATCTGCCCCCATCCATGCACAGCCTCCCCTATTATCAACACCCCCCACCAGAGTGAGATATTTGTTACAACTGATGAACCTATATTGCTACATCTTACCCAGAGCTCACAGTTGACATTAGATTTAACTTTTAATTGTATATTCTGTGGGCTTGGACAAATATATAATGACCTGTATCTACCATCACAGAACATACAGAGTAGTTTCACTTACTTAAAAATCCTATATTCTGCCTGTTCCTTTCTTTCCTCTAACCTGTAGGACCGCTGATCTTTTTACTGTTACCATAGTTTGGCCTTTTCCAGAATGTCATATAGTTTGTATCATACAATATGTAGCCTTTTGAGGTTGGCTTCCTTCACATAGTAATATGCATCTAAGGTTTCCCATATCTTTTCATGGCTTGATAGCTCCTTTCTTTTTAGTGCTGAATAACAATTTGAGTGTACCACAGTTTATTTATCCATTCACCAATGGAAGAACATCTTGGTTTCTTATAAATTTTAGAAATTATGAATAAAGCTTCTTTAAATATCTTTGAGCAGGTTTAGGTGTAGACATAAGTTTTCATCTCCTTTTGGTGAATACCAAGGAACATGATGGCTCATATCATATGATAAGAATATGTTTAGTTTTATAAGAAATGGCCAAACTGTCTTCCAAATTGTACTCCAGCTGTATAGTATGAGGGTTCCTGTTGTTTCATATTCTTCACAGCATTTGAGGTTATCATTGTTTGGTATCTGAGCTTCTAATAGATGTACAACAATTTTAATTAGCATTTTCCTGATGACATATGGTGTGTGGGGCACCTTTTTCATATTCACCACCTTTGGTCTTTGGTGAGGTATCGTTAAGGGTCTTTGGCACATTTTAAAATTGAGTTGTTTTCTTACTGTTGAGTTTAAGAGTTCTTTGTATATTTTGGCCAACAGTTCTTTATCAGGTGAGTCTTTTGCAAGTATTTTTCCCCCAGTCTGTGTCTGGTCTTTTATTTTTTTATTTCTTATTTTTTAAAAGATTTTATTTATTTATTTGACAGACAGAGATCACAAGTAGGCAGAGAGGCAGGCAGAGAGAGAAGAGAAAGCAGGCTCTCCGCAGAGCAGAGAGCCCGATGCGGGGCTCAATCCCAGGACCCTGGGATCATGACCTGAGTCGAAGGCAGAGGCTTTAACCCACTGAGCCACCCAGGCGCCCCAGGTCTTTTAATTTTTTAGATAGTGTCTTTTTCAGAGCAGAAACATTTTAATGAAATCTAGCTTGTTTATACTTTTTTTTCATGGATCCTGCCTTTGGTGTTTTATCTAAAAGGTCATTGCCAAATCCAGAGTCATCTAGATTTTCTCCTATGTTATCTTCTAGGAGTCTTATAGTTTTGTGTTTCATGTACAGGCCTTTGATCCATTTTGAGTTAATTTTTTAAGGTTTATGTCTTGATTCGTTTTTTTTTTCTTTTGCATGTGGATGGCCTGTTGTTCCAACACCATTTATTGAAAAGACTGTCTTTGCTCCATTATATAGCTTTTGTTCCTCTGTCAGAGATCACTTGACTATATTTATCTAGGTATGCTTCTGGTCCATTTCATCTAGGTTATGAAATTTGTAGGCATAGAGCTGTTCATACTATTTCTTTATTACCCTTTTAATGTCCCTGGGTTCTGTTGTTAATGTCCCCTCTTTCATTTCTGATATTAATGATTTGGCTTCTCTTTTTTTCTTAGCTTGGCTAGAGGATTACCAATTTTATTGATCTTTTCAAAGAAGCAGCTTTTGGTCTTAACTGATTTTTACAGTTGATTTCCTGTTTTTTAATTTCATTGATTTCTGCTGTAATTTTATTCTTTCCTTCTTATTTTGATTTGCTTTTTTAATTTCATAAGGTAGAAACTAAGATGATTCATTTTAGATTTATAGTATTGAATGTATTTAGTTCTATAAATTTCCTTCTTAGCACTGCTTTCACTGTATCCCACAATTTTGATACATCATGTTTTCATTTTCACTTGGTTCAAAATACTTTTTAGTTTCTCCAGAGATTTCTTTTTTGATCCATGTATTATTTAGGATTATATTATTAAATCCCTACGTATTTTGAGATTCTTCAGCTGTCATTTTGTTACTGATTTCTTTTCATTCCGTCATGATCTGAGAGCAGACATGGTATGATTTTTTTTTTTAATTTGTTAAGTTGTGTTTTATGGCCCAGATGGTAGGTAGTCTGACTTGGTGAATGCTCCATGTGAGCTTAAGAAGAATGTATGTTCTGTTGTTGGATGGAGTAGTCTATAGGTATCCACTATATCCTGTTGATTAGTGATATTGTTGAGTTCAGCTATGTCCTTACTGATTTTCTGCCTCCTATATCTGTCCATTTATAAGAAAAGAATGTGGATCTATCTGTTTCTCCTTGCAGTTCTGTCATTTTGGCCTCACATAGCTTGACAGTATTGCTAAATGCATACATGTAAGGAATTGTTATATCTTCTTGGAGAATTGACCCTTTTGTCATTATGTAATGCCCTTCTGTATCTCTCATACCTTTGTTTATTTTGAGTCTTCTCTGTCTGGAATTAATACAGTTACTCCCAGTATCTTCAATTAGTGTTAGAATGGTAGTATCTTTCTCCATCCCTTTACTTTTCACCTGTATGTGCCTTTATGAAGTGGCTCTATTATAAACAATATATATTGGGTCTTGTTTTTGATCTACTCTGATAATCTGGTCTTATAATTGGTGCATTTAGACCATTGATGTTCATAGTAATTATTGATATTGTTGGATTAATATCTGTTATATTTGTTACTGTATTCTATTTGTTGTTCTTGTTTCTTTATTTGTTATCCACTCTATTTCTGTCTTTTACAGTTTTACTGAAACATTTTATTCCATTTTCTCTCCTTCCTTAACAGTTAAAGTCTCATTTTACTTTTTCAGTTTGCCCTAGAGTTTGCAATATACATATCAACTAACACTATACAGCTTCACAGGTAGTGTAATTACCTTAAAATAATCCTAATTCCTCTCTCCCATTCCTTGTGCCATTGTTGACATTCATTTCACTTATACATATACACATATGTATACATAGGCATATATAGTTGAATACAGTGTTCCTGCTGTTACTTTCCAAGAAGTTAAGATGTAATTCATATTTTGTATCTCTATCAGTATAGTGGGTTTTTTTTCCCTGTGACTTCTTTTTTTTTTTTTTTTTAAGATTTTATTTGACAGAGATCACAAGTAGGCAGAGAGGAGGAAGCAGGCTCCCTGCTGAGCAGAGAGCCCCATGCGGGGCTCTATCCCTGGGCAGAGGCTTTAACCCACTGAGCCATCCAGCACCCCCTCCCTGTGACTTCTTTTTAGATTCCTCTCCTTCCCCACTACCTTTTTCCTCTTCTTTGAAAAGGATATTTCTATGTGTAATTTTCGTGGCATTTGACCTACTTGGTGTTTTCTGACCTTCCTAGATCTGTGGTTTGAGGTCTGATGCCAGTTTAGGGGAATTCTTAAGGTCATTATTATTGTTTCAAATATTTCTTCCATTCTTTCCTTCCACATTTGGTATTCACATTTCATAAATGTCACACCTTTTGTAGCTGTCTCACCATTCTCAGATATTTTGTTTTAGGTTTCTTTGTTTTGTTTCATTCTTTTTTTCTCTCTCTCTTTGCTTTTCAGTGTTAGTGGTTGCTAGTGAGATATCCTGAAGTTCAGAGATTCTTTTCTCAGCCCATCAAAAGCATTCTTCATTTCTGTTAACAGTGTTTTCGATGTCTAGTATTTCATTCTGTTTCTCTTAGAATTCCCATCTCTCTGCTTATTGCTCATCTGTTTTTGTATAATGTCTGTCCACTAGAGCCATTAGCATATTAATCATTGTTGCTTTATTTTTTTAAGGTTTATTTCTATATTTTAGAAAGAGACAGAGAATAGTGGAGACAGAGGACAGAGGGAGAGTGAGAGAGAGTCTTAAGCAGACTCCACACTGAGCACCAGCCTGACGTGGTGCTCGATTTCATGATGCTGCGATCATGACCTGAGCCAGAACCAAGAATTAGACACTTAACTGTCTGCACCCAGGCACCTGTAATCATTGTTGTTCCAAATTCCTGGTCTGATATTCCAAAATTTCTGCTGTATCTTGAGTCTGTTCTGATACTTGCTCTGTCTCTTCCAGCTGTGTTTTTGCCTTTTATTATGTCTTGTAATTTTTTCCTGATAGTCAGGCATGATGTGTTGGGTAAAAGGAACTGCTGTAAATAGGCCATTAGTAATACGATGATAAGGTGTTGGAGAGAGAAAGTGTTCCTAGCCCTGTGATCAGGTCTCAAGTCTTAATGAGTTTGCACCTCTGGAATGTAAGTTACACAGTGCCTCTCAGTATTCTCACTTCCTCCCTTAGGTGGGATAGGATGACTAGAATGGACTGGAGTTGATTATTTCCCTTACCCCAGGTCACTGGTCTCTGATAAAACCCTAGCAGGGTAGGCTTTGATCATTTCTCCTGAAGGCAGACTCTGTTATGAAAAACAGAATGCTCTTGTATATTTGAAAATGAGTTGTTTTCCCTTCCTCCTGTCAGTAGCACGAGGAGATTTTTCTCCACTATTCTCTATGAGAGCCTGCTAGAGATCCAGGAGGTAAAACTCACAAATGTGAGTTTTACTCACAAATGTGTGGGCTCCCCCCAATAACAGGGTCCCCCAGAAGTGTTTTTACATGCTGAACCTCCAGCAATTTGCCAGTTACAATTCAGGTTTCTCTATCCTAACACTAGTTCCCACAGAGTTTTCTGCTGTGGTAATTTATAATTCTCTGTATTTGCCTACCATTTTCTCCAGTTTGGGGGCAGGAGTTTGCCCTGTCATCCCCCTTATCCTAAAGGTCTTATCCTAAGGTCTTATCCCCCTTATCCTAAAGAAGACTTGAATTTTTAATTTTTTTAGCTTTTGAAGGTGTTGTTAGAACAGAGTGATGACTTCCAAGCTTCTTACATGCCAAACTAGAAGCCAGAAGTCCCTTAATTATTGTAAAATTTTATCGAGCATAATCTTTGTGAACCTATTTTTAAACTTTTGGTTTTCATTATTTACAATTAGATTTTAAGTAATAAAAAGTTTTTTAAACTTAATCTGCAAAATGACGTCTCGGAAAAATTAAGTTATTGTACTTTAGATTTTGTGTTACAGTCTTTTCTAGGACAGCCTTTTAAATGACACTTCTTAGATTTCACTGTGCAAATCAGTTAATGTAAAACTCCTTTTTAGTTCTTTTTTTTTAAGAGAAGACAAACATGATAAGTTTACTTACTGATCTGAATATCTATACTAGTTTTTACTAGTATAGTAAACTTGAACTTGAGCTTGTCTAATTTTTTAGAAAGTTGAGCTTGCCTAATTTTTACCTGGTCTTTTTCAACTTACATAAATAAATGGATATGAATTATACATTAACTAACCTTAAAATTGATAATTCACAAATGCAGTTCTGAATGGCTCATTTCACTTAAAGTGCTTTTTGCTTTATTTTGAAGCTGCTTCTCAACCTGTTGATAACCATGTTAGCCCATCTTCCTACTTGGGCCATACACCAGCATCACCAGCCAGATACTCACCTGTTTCAAAAGCAATGCTTGGAGATGATGAAATTACAAGGTAAGGAACTGAGCATTTGTCCTTCGTAAATAAAGCCAATTGTTAGAAGAAGTTGTAATCAGCCAAGTAAGATAGCCACAATTTTCAGTACTAAAAGATTTTACTGACAGATAATGAACTTAAACCTAAATTTTTTTCATTGGAGGGTTCTTTGAGGAGGCTGAAATATAAAATTATTTTTATATTCCAGGAGCACCTGGGTGGCTCAGTGGGTTAAAGCCTCTGCCTTCGGCTCAGGTCATGATCTCAGGGTCCTGGGATCGAGCCCCACATCAGGCTCTCTGCTCCGCGGGGAGCCTGCTTCCCTGCCTGCCTCTCTGCCTACTTGTGATCTCTTTCAAATAAATAAATAAATAAATAATATTCCAAATAAATCACTGCCCTTTTTAAAAACATACTACTTTTTTTTCAGAAATAGTTAATTGTGCTTAGAAATTATCATAGATAAAACTAAGTTAAGAATATGCTATGTATATTAAAACTAACTTTTCATATATCCCTGTTTAATATATATCATAAAATTTTTTATAGCAGTAATTTGGTTCATGTTTAGAATTCAATAACTGATATTTTCTTTCCTTGATATGCATCCTTGATATCCTCACTCCTAATATGACTTTACTGTTTTAAATAAAGTTTGTAAATCCGCCTTTTTATTCCCAAAGAACTCTTAAGTATGTGGGAAAAAATCAGTGAAAAGTATTTTAGATCTTTTACAGATTATTTACTATAGTAATAATGTTATGTTTATACAGATTGCTTTATAATTTGTACAAGTATTTCATATTATAATATTTAACATTAAATGTCTGCCAATTAATGTCTGTTTTATGTTTTTATTAATTGTATTATTGTTGGCATTATTATTTTTGAGCTTTCAAAATTGTAATTGTTGTCAGACGCTTGACTCTAGGCAAGGATTTTTTAAGGGCAGATAGGAAAGAATATTCATCTATGTCCTTTTTTTTAAGAGTTAGCTACATTGAAAACTTAATTTATAGGGGCACCCTGGTGGCTCAGTCATTAAGTGTCTGACTTTAGCTCAGGTCATGATTCCAGTGTCCTGAGACTGAACCCCATATTGGGCTCCCTGCTCAGCAGAAAGTCTGCTTCTCCCCCTCCAGCTCCCCCATGCTCGTGTTCCTTTTCCCACTCTATCATAAAAAAAATCTTTAAAAAAAAAATTGTAAATATGTGCTCAGCAATTGTGTTGGGAGTGAAAATTAGCAGAAAAACCGGTTTTTGTGGTTATCTCTTTGTGATATGAATTTTCAAGACTGTTAAGTCTTTAGGCTGTTCTCCTATGCTGATCTGGCATGGCTTTGTTGTTTTCTAATAGTGCCAATTATAGAAATAAAGAGGAAAAATAGTTAATGACTTATCCAGTCTTTAATTTCTACATATTTTTCAAACTAAAAAATATGTTATATTGGTGTCTTGATTGCTGTTCCCCATCTTTTTTTCATTCTATATCTCTTCTTCATAAAAAAGTCCATTTTATTGGACTTTTTTGGTATTATACAAGTTTACTTGTTTTGTTTTCTTTTATGTGAAAATCAGGTGGTTGATTACTGCATATACCTTCCTGAAACATGTGTTTTAGCACTCCCTTTTAGTAATTACACAACTTTGTCCAGATATGAAGTACAAAAAATCTTTACTCTCACATTAGAAGTTCTCCACAATTTGACCCTAAGCAATCTTTCAGAGGTTATCTCACATTACCAATTTTAAAAAAAGGAAAGAGGACACCTGGGTAGCTTAGTTGGTTAAGTGTCTGTCTCCAGCTCAGGTCATGATCTCAGGGTTGTCCTGGGATCTAGCCCCGCTTCAGGCTCTCTGCTCAGCAGAGGAGTCTGCTGCTCCCTCTCCCTCTGCGCCTACTCTCTCACTCTCTCTTTCTCTCTCTCGAATAAATAAGTAAAATCTTTTTAAAAAATAAATAATATAAAATTAAAAAGGAAAAGAAATCCCAACATACAGAAAATTGATGATTCTAAAGTTCATTTTATTAACAGCTTTATTGAGAGATGATCCACATATCATACACTTATCGCATTTAAAATGTAAACCCAGTGATTTTTGGTATATTACATTATTAATTTTTTAATTTTTTAAGGACTTATTTTTTTAAAAATTATTTATTTATTTATTTGACAGAGTACAAACAGAGGGGAGCCGTAGAGAGAGGGAGAAGTAGACTCCCACTGAGCACAGAGCCTGATGGGGCTTGATCCCAGTACCCCAGGATCATGACCTGAGCCAAAGGCAGATGCTTAACTGCCTGAGCCACCGCAGTACCCCACATTATTAGTTTTTTTAGATGTGCAGTTCATGGGCATTAATTGCATTCACAATGTTAGGCAGTCATCACCATCTATTCCAGACCCTTTTTGTCACCTCAAACAAACTATAGCCACTAAGCAGTAATTCCAAATTTCCTCTCCTCCCAGTTCCTGGTAACCTCTGATCTAGTGTACTGTGTGTCCTATACATTTGCTTATTCTGGATTGTTCATACAAGTATCATCTTAAAATTCTTTTGTGTCTGACTCTTATTTAGCATGATGTTTTCAGGATTCATCCATGTTGTAGCATGTACCAAAACTTCATTCCTGGGGTGCCTGGGTGGCTCAGTCAGTTAAGTGTCTGCATTTGCACAGGTCATGATCCCTGTTTCCTGGGATGGAGCCTCGCATCAGGCACTCTGCTTAGCAGGGAGCCTGCTTCTCCCTTTCCCTATGCCTGCCACTCCCCCTGCTTGTGTGCTCTCATGTTCTCTCTCTTTCTGTGAAATAAGTAAATATATATTTTTTAAAACCTTCATTCTTTATGGCTGAATAATATTCCATTATGTGTATATACCACATTTTATTTATCCATTCATCTGTTGATGGACCCTTGGGTTGTTTCTCCTTTTTGGGTATTGAGAATAATAACCTGATAAACATTGGCTTGCACTTTCTTGCATCCTTGTTTTCACTTACTTTGGATATATACTAAAGTGTGGAATTACTGAGTCACCTAGTCAGTATGTTTACATTTATGAGGAACCATTTGTTTTCTATTGCAACCACACCATTTTACATTCCCACCATCAATATTTGAGGGTACAGTTTCTCCACATCCTCACCAATACTTGTTTTTTTCTGTTCTATTTTGTTTCATAGCCATTGTAGTAGCTGGAATAAGACTAAAGATGTTGAACATCTTTTCATGTGTCTGTGTTATTTGAAAAATCAGAATTTATTTTCCTCTGAAATACTGTTGGATTTTAGCAGAGTATTTTACATTATTATTTATATAAAATTTATATTTATATAAAGCTAATATGTATGTGTAGCTTTTTGCTTCATATGTATATACTTTTTTAAGTTTACATACAGTATAATACTAGTTTCAGGTGTAGAATTTAGTGATTCCGCACTTACTTACAACACCCAGTGCTCATCACAAGTGCTGTCCTTAATACTCACCACTCATTTAATCCATCCCCCCTCCCACTTCCTCCATATATGTTCTAAAGTAATAGAAACCCTATACTATAAGTCCATCATCTAACAGTGAAATGAAACATCGATATAATGAAAACTGTTTTGTCCCCTGATCCTGCACTGCCTCATCAAATGAACTGTTTTCCTGAATTTGGATTTATTATTCCCTTTTTTCTTTAATATATGTGTGCATGTGTTTAATATTTTCTAAACAATTTATTATTTGGTTTTACTGTTTTTGACAAAATGTAATTTTGTTTACACTGTAAGTGAACCTGGCAAAGCTGAATAATGATGAAAACCTATGTATGACTGGAAAATGCCAGTTTAGGTATTTAGCAAATGCTTTAAATTAATTCCACATTATATGGAAGGATCCCTAAAATTTATCTTTTAAAAATATTTACCTCTGGCGGCTCCTGGATGGCTTATTCAGTTAAGTGTCTGCCTTCGGCTCAGGTCATGATCCAGTGGTCCTGGGTCTGAGCCCAAGCATTGGCCTCCCTGCTCAACAGGAAGTCTGCTTTTCCCTCTCCCTCTGCTGCCACTCGCCCGGCTTCTGCACATGCTCTCTTGCTCTCTCTCGGTCAAATAAATAAAATCTTTTAAAAAGTAAAATTTACTTCTGTTAAGCCTTTTGTTACTGATAGCTTTTTGAAATGTTTTAGAAAAATCCAATTAAATTTTTAAAATATTTACCAAATATGATACATTCTAATTTCAAATAATATTCTGTATCTCATCTGCTGCTGGAATTTTCATGGTTTTACCAGAGGTATACATGGTATTCACACAACCATTTATAACTGGCAGCAAATATGAGACACTAGTAGTGGTAAGATGTATTCTGATTTCAGAGATTTTAAATAGGGGGTGGGGAAAAGTCTTATCTTAGAATGGATGAACAGCAGAGAGAGTTGGAAGGGTATGACTTAAGTAAAACTATTTAATTATTTTATACAAAAAGTTTAGAGATGGGCAGTTCAGCATTTGTGTAGCAACCCTTAGGTCCATGGTGTCTCTGGGATTCTTCGGTCTATAACCTTCATGGTTATAATATATATTTAAATCAGTAATAGGATTTTATTGTTCATTTTTTTGTGGGGGGGTTATTTTGGGTGGGTAAGGGAACAGAATGTGCTTTGTTTTTGTTAGGGTCTATCTTTCTTTGGGAAATAACAATAAAATTTACCTTTATTTCTCAGAGGTCAAAATAGGGTCATAGCCTCAACTTAACAAAGAGGAATGAGATTGCTATGACTGGCTTAGGTTAGTCATGATTCATCCTTTTGAGACTGGAAAAAGGGCCTACCTACCTTTTCTAAGATAAAGGTTTATCTGCCTTTTACAATATCTAAGAAGTAAGGGCAGTGACTGATTCCTAGGTAATAAGATGTGTACAACCTCAGCTTTTCTTAAGTGTGTGTATTTCTTGAGTAGGTTCTTTATGTCATTATTTTTTTAAATTACCACAACTTTTTTCTCCTTTTTGTTTTAGTTTCATGTTTGTTTTTTAACAAAAATCATTGATTTTTAACATGTGTTTTTAGCTTTTATTTAAAATAAGAATTTTTCCTTTAATTTCTAAGCCTACTTTGTAGACTTAGAATCTCTACTCTTGTCTTGAAAACCTTAACTTTCATCTAGCTTTATTTATAATTTGATAATATAAGAGTTATCAGTAGAGAATTCTCACTGATAAAATATGAAGTTCCATATAAAATTTCTAAGGTGTTCAATATTTTTCTAATTTTTTTAGGGAACCTAGAAAAGTTGTTCTTCATCGTGGCTCAACAGGCCTTGGTTTCAACATTGTAGGAGGTGAAGATGGAGAAGGAATATTTATTTCCTTTATTTTGGCTGGAGGACCTGCTGATCTTAGTGGAGAGCTGAGAAAAGGAGATCGTATTATATCGGTAGGATATGTTAATCAAAATAACATTTTTATAATTATAACTATGACCTACTATTAGAAGTGGTTTTTTTACATCCTAAAGTTATGGGAGATATTTTGGTTATTTTCCTACCATTTTGCAACTTAATTGTAGGATTGCAGTGTTGTCTGAGAACATATTCTATAGGATAGATTTTCTTCTGATATTTGACTTACCTATAAGGGGGTCAACTCTTTATAAATGTGCTTGAAGAAAATTATGTATTCTCTATTTGTTGACTGCAAGGTTTTCTGTATGTTTACTAACCTTGTTATTTATGTAGTACAGATCTTCTTTATACTGTAATCTATTGTCTGATCTATTATTAAAAGATTTTTTTAGGCTTTCTGAAGTGATGGTGGATTTAGCAGTTTGTCTTTGCAGCAGTTTTTAATTTTTATATCTTTGAAATTATGTTATTAGATGCATCTAAGTTTAGAATCATTATTCCTTCCTGGTGAGTTGAATTTTTTTATCATTATGTGATAATCCTCTTTATAATAATAGTTTTTACCCTAGAAGCTGTGTTGCCTGATAATATGGCTCTTTTGTCCTCGATATTTGCTCATCAAATTATCTTTATTTCACCCTCACTTGTAAATATAATTAAATCTAAAGAGCTAGGTTGACAGCTATTGTCTGTCAGTACTTTGAAGATACTGTTTTATGTTCTCTGGGTTCTTTTGTTGCTATTTACAAAAAAAGATCTGCACTTTGTCCTGTTTGCAAGTGATTTGGTTTGGTTTTCTTTTTTTTTCACTGACTACTTTTAACTGACTACTTTTAAAGTCTCTTCCTCTTTGGTGTACTACAATTTAACTAAAATGTGTTTATGGCGAGCATTTTATTTATTCTGTTTGGGATTCATTGTGCTTCCTAGATCAGAGGAGTTCTGTCCTTAATCAGTCTTGGAATCTTAACCAGTATTTTTTCAAATTTTGCATTTCCCACATTGTGTGGATTCTGTCCTTCTTCAGTTCCTATGAGAGGATATTATCTTTTTGTTCTGCATATCTTTTAACCCCCATTTCGTATTTATCAACTCTCTCTCTCCTTGTACTTAACTTCAGTCATCTGCTTTCTAGTTCATGAATTTTCTTCATCTGCTCTTTAAGCCAAAACCAATTTTTTAAATTTTAGAATACCCTTTGCTTTCTAGAAATTATTTCTGGGTTTGTTTGTTTGTTTGTTTGTTTGTTTTCAGTCTATCTTGGTGGTTTTTGTGGATTCTTTGTTATTTACAGTTCCTAATATTCTTTTAGATTTTTCTTTTAAACATATTTTATATTAAGTGCTATAAATAAGAGTTCTGTTTTTTGAAGCTTACAGGTAACTAATACATGTGACCTATGATAAATTGTTTTATTCTAAATTTTGCACTGTGAGTTTTCAGTAGTACTCAGTGGTGTGATGGGAGAAAAAGAAAGAATAGATGGGGATGAGGAAACCAGCCAAATACCTAACATGTAATGGCATCACTAGACTAGAAAAACTAATAAAAATTCTAGGAAGCCACAGACCAAGTCTTAACACCTGTCAGCTCTTTCCCGTTGGTCTTCATTGAATGCTCAGATGCAGTAAACCAAAGGTTGGGAACCAACAGAAGAGAATTGAGAAAAAATGATTCCTGAATCATACAAGGTACCTGCTCATAAAAATAGGGGACCTTGGGCAGAAGATCTGTGAAAACCAGCCCTAGGTACTCTGTACTTGAGGTGTTAAGACATAAGAGTTGGCGGGAGGGGTGGCAGATAAGAGAGTTCAGAAAAAGCCTTCTGAGACTGTGTGGACAGAATGATATCTCCAAAGACACAGCAAGCCTGGGCCAGATCTTGAGAACAGAGAGAACTTAACAGCAACTTAGAAGCTGGCAGCAGGTTTATAAAGCAGTTTTAAAAGCCAGCAATAAAACACTAAGTGATCCTGGTAATCTCCAGGATCTAGTGCTAGTACCCCATCTTATGTCCCTCGGGGGAAAAGGTTTTAATCATGCTCTCAAACACATAAACTGAACTTAATTAAAAACTGCAATAAAGTACAGTTGTAGTTCCCCCACTGTTGTGGCCCAACACAAGGGTTGTTCCCTATTCTGGGATTAAATAGTATTTGTTTCATCCTCTATAGTTACTTTATCTGAAATTGTCTACTTTACAATTAAAAATTACAAAACATGCAAAATAAAAACCTAGTTGTCAGGACAGAAAGCAGTCAATAAAATTAAATCAAGAGAAGGCTCAAATGTTGTATTTATCAAATAGGGTCTTGAAAATAAGTATGATAAAATCATGATGATAATGATGATAAATACTAAAGAGTATAGAGGTAAAAGTAGAAAATACGGATGAAAAGATTGGAGAATTTAGACAACGTTATCAATACTACAAAAAAAGATCACACGGAATGGCTAGAAAATTTTTTTAAAAAAACTGTCACAAATGAAAATTTTATTTAAAAGATTTAATAGCACACTGGACTCAACAAAGGAAAGAATCTATGAACTTGAGCATAGGACAAAGTTTCCAAACTGAAATGTAAGGGGCAGTGTGTAGAATTTGGGAAGAAAAAGCAGACCAGAGCATTTAAGATCTATGAAATAGTATCAGTAATGAAGAAGAGACAGTCTGTGAAAATATAATGACAGGTTTCTAAAACTGATGAAAAATACCAACCTACAGGTCTATGAAGCTCAGCAAACGGGACCTAGATACATCATAATTAAAGTATTAGACAGCTACACTAAAGAGCATGTGTTAAAATCAGTCTTAGAAACAACATGTCTACATAGGAACAATAGAAATGACAACTGACTTCTCAATATTAATATCAAAATGCAAATCCAACTGAGGGATATCTTTAAAGTGCTGAAGGAAAAAACTATAAATCTAGAATCCTATGTCCAGTGAAATTATTTATGAGAAATGAAGTTGAAATAAAGACATTTTCAAATGACGATAGCTTAGAGAATATGTCCCTTGCAAACCTGCAAGAAATACTAGAAGAAATTCTTCTGATTAAGGAGAAATTATACCAGGTGAAACCCTAGATCTGCAGAAGGAAATTAAGAACAACAGAAAGTATACCTGGATAGATATAAAAGGTCTTGAAATTTAAAAAAATAATAATTGTACCTATTTTGTAAGACTATTAGCCATTTAAAACAAAAATAATTGCATGTATACTAGGGGTTATGACATATAGAAGTAAAATACAAGGCACTAGAGCACAAACTGACAGGAAAAATGGAATTATACTAGTGTTTCTTACAGCTTGTGAAGTGATAAAAATTTATTTGAAAGTGGACTGTCATATCTTATATTTACATGTCCTTATTTCTGGAAGAAGCCCTAAAAATACTACCAAGAGCTATAGTTTTAAAAATTCAATACAGGAAATAAAGTGAAATAAAAAAAAAAAAAAACCATGCTTCTTACAAACAAAGGCAGAAAAGGAGGGGAAAAAAGGGTAAGTAAAAAGCAATATGAAAAGATTGGTGTCTTTTCAACTCTGTTGGTGTCTACATTGCAGTTAACACTCTTAATTAAGATGCAGAAATTATCAGCTTGGTTAAAAAAAAAAAAAAAACACAAGATATATACTCTTCTCTAAAAATTCTCTTTAAATAGACGCATATGGGGATGCCTGGGTGGCTCAGTCAGTTAAGTGGCTGCCTTCTGCTCAGGTCATGATCCCAGTGTCCTGGGATCGAATCCCACATCAGGCTCCTTACTCGGCAGGGAGCCTGCTTCTCCCTCTGCCTCTGCCTGCCGCTCTGCCTGCCTGGGCGCTCGCTCTCTCTCTCCTCTCTCTCTCTCTGACAAATAAATAAGAATAAAATCCTTTAAATAGACGCATATGTTCTAAGTAATAGAGTAGAAGAAAGTATAAACTATATGAACAACACATGAAAGATGGTGTGACATACTCCTTTGAGGCAAAATAGACTTCAACAAATATTATTATTGATAGATTTTTATAATGATAAAAAATATTATTTCATTGTGAAGACAAAACAGTGTTCAGTTTGCATGTGCCTAATAATTCTTTCAAAATACATGAAGCAAAAATTATCAGAACTAAGGAAAGAAATGGAAAAAATGTACAATCAGGTTGGGGATTTAAACATACTTCTTCCATAATTAATGGAGTAAATAGCAAAAGAAAAAAGAAATTTGTGTCCTTATCACTCATTATCTACAAAAATTAATTTGAAATGGATGATAGAACTAGGAGAAAACATACAAGAAAATCTTAGCGAACTTGAATTAGACTAAGATTTCTTAAATAGGACTACGGGGCTAAGTCAGTTCAGTGGTGAAAAGAAAGTCTTTTTTTAACATTTATTTTAGAGGGAGAAAGCAGGAACAACCTAGGTAGGATAGGGAGGAGAAAACAGATTGTCAAGCAGACTTCCTGCTGAGCACAGAGGCTGCCTCAAGGCTCAATCTCACAACCCCTAGATCATGACCTGAGCCCAAATCAGGAGTCAGATGCCTAACTGAGCCACCCCGATGCCCCAAAAAGAAAATCTTTTTAAATAAATGATGCTGAAATGACTAAATATCTATATAGAAAAATATGAACTTCAACCCCATTTTAGTCCAGATGTAAAAATTAATTCTACAGGGATTTAAAATCTAAATGTAAAGCCCAAACCATAATCCTCCTAGAAGAAAACATAGGAGGATATCATTGCAACTCTGTGGTAGACAAACAATCTCTTGGACAAGATACATAAAATACTAACCATAAAAAGGGTGCATTAAAAAACCAAATTGGCAAGGAACAGAGTAGGAAAAAATATTCTTACTGCCTGTATCTGACAAAAGACTTGTGTCCAGAATACATAACCATCTCCCACAAATTAACAAAAAGATGAGGAATGCAGTTTTTTAAATGAGCAGAAGAATTAAACAGATACTTCACAAAACAAGATATATGAATGGCTTATAAGTACATGAAAAGGTACTTAACATGAGGCATCAGGGCAGTGCAAAAAAAACCCACAGTGAATGAAGAGGTTTGTCGGATTTGGATAGGAGTGATTTAACTTTTCTGTATCTTGATTGTGACAGTGTCTACACAACATGTGCAGTTGTCAAAACTCTTTAACTGTAAACTAAAAGATTAATTTATTGAAAGTAAATTATGCCTAAATAAAAGGAAATAGAGGTGATCTTTGAACAACACGGGGTTGAACTGCATGCATTCACTTATATGCAGATTTTTTAATAAATACAGTCTAGTATGCTAAATGTATTTTCCTTTTAAGATTTATTTATTATTAGAGAGAGAGTGCACAAGTGAGGTGAGGGGCAGAGGAAGAGGGAGACCATCAGACTTCCCACTGAGCTGGGACCCCGATGCGGTGCAGGGGTGAAATCAAGAGTCAGACACTTAACCGACTGAGCCAGGTGCCCCCCCCCACGATTTTCTTAATATTTTCGCTACTGTAAGAATAAGGTATGTGATATACAATTGGTAAGACTTTTAGTCAGCAGTAGACTATTATTAGTTGAGATTTTGGAGAGTCAAAAGTTGTATGTGGATTTTTAACTGTGGAGGGCAGCATGTAGTCCATATCCCACCCAGGTGAATGGCTTTAAAAAAAAAAAATGACAAACATTGGTGAGGCTGTGGAACACTGGTAGCTCTCATTCATTATTGTTGGGCATATTGTATAGTCACTACAAGAATTTTGGGGGAAGTTGTTGAGAAATTAAACATACAACTAACCTTATCACCCAGACTTTACCCAAGAAATCATGTCTACAGAAAGAGTTAACAGAAAATTTCCATAACAGCCTTATTAATAATAATTGAGATCTGGAAATGACTCAGGTGTCCATCAATAGCAAAATAGCTAAATAAGTTGGCATACATTTATATAATATAACGCTACTAACCAATAAAAAGAATCAAACTACTGAAACACAACATAGATAACACTAAAGAACATCACCTTGAGTAAAAGAACCACAAAAACACATACAGTAAGATTCCAGTTACATGATAATCATGAGTAGAAGACAATAATTTCTATTAAGAGAAGTCAGAGTGGTTGTCGGTAATCATACTGATTAAAAGAGATACAGTGAGTTGGATGATGGAAAAGGTATATATCTTGTTAGTAGTTGTGGTTTCATGGATGTATACAGTTGTTGAAAATTCTTTCAACTCAACTTCAAATTTTCACATTGTTTGTAATTTTATACTGTAATTTAAATTTTTTAAATAAATTATAGTATATTAAGGACAAATTGGTGAAAAGGAATGAATTTGTTAAAAATAAATGTTAGATAAATTAGCTAGATGTTTAGAGGAATAAAATTAGCTTAGAGCCTCACTTCACACTTTGTGTCAAAATAAATTTTCAGTTGGCTTAGAGATAGGTGCAAAAAATTCAAAGCAAAAATAGATTTTTTTTTTTTTTAAAAAATTGTCCATGTGGGACAGCTTTATATGGGTCACTGACATACTGCTAGATAGAGTATGTTAGACTGACCAACACAAACTCGTTCATGCAGAAATTTCCCAGTTTCAGCACTGAAAACCCTATGTCTGGAAATGCCTTTAGTCTTGATTTTAAAACTGAAAATCCCAGACAGTCCAGGCCACTTGCTCACCATAATGTGAGTGTAAGTTGCATATGGCCTTACGTTAGGCTATGTGCATCAGTAGCCTTAAAATTTTAATGCTTACTAAGCTTCTTTAGGGAAGTAGCCTAAGAGCAGGAAGAAAATATGAAAAAAGATATTCAAAACTAAAATAAAAGACTGTTAGGAACAAATTAATTTAAGTACCTCATTAAACAAAATTGAGCTGTCTTCAGTCTTTATCTTGAATCAGGATCACTTCAAGGCCTTATTAAAAAACAGATTCTTGGAGCACCTAGGTGGCTCAGTGAGTTAATCTTCTGCCTTCTGCTCAGGTCATGATCTCATGGTCCTGGGATCAAGGCCCCCATTAGGCTCTCTGCTCAGCCGGGAGCCTGCTCCGCCTGCCCCACCTCTCTGCCTACTTGTGATCTATCTCTCTCTCTCTCTCTCTCTGTCAAATAAATAAATAAAATTGTTAAAACAAGAACAGACAAACAAAAAACAGATTCTTAGACCCTCTTCCCTGAAGTTTTCAATTCAATTTCAGTATGACTTAGGTAGGATCTAAAATTCTATATTTCTAACAAGTTTTCATGAGATACTGATGTTGCTGCTCTGGGGACCAAACTTTGTGAACTACTATTCTAAAGACCATCCCTCTTATTGATGTTCTTAATGATAACCCATATCACTGAGAAAAGTATGAATGAGTTATTTGGGAAAGCATGGAAATAAATCCTAGGTTTTATAAAATATTCTTTCTGATACATTTAATTTTGTTGAAGAAAGAAGCTTTTGAAATCAAGATTCATTACACTTATATAGAACACTGTAGTTTTCAGTATGGTATAAGTTAAGTATTCCCGTTATGCTAGTTATGAGAAGTATGGTATAGAATACAATTTATATTTGCTAAAAATTTAGACTCGTAGACTCTTAGAATCAAAAGTGACCCAAAAGTCTTCAATGAAAATTCTCTTCTCTGTAAAGAAAGTGAGAAAAGTGGCCAGAATTGTTAGGATGAAGTTGTTCAGAACTCTAGAATTTAACCAAAGGCTTTCAGCAATTCAGGAAGTATATTCAAACAAACAACCAAAAAAAAAAAAAAAACAAACCTAAATATTCATGAGTGTGAGCTTTTGGAGTTTTAACTGGCTTAATGTCTTAAGTTCCATCCTCTGCTCTCCATGATCATATTAGCCTTGAGAAATAGTCCACATTTATAGTGAAATCAGTAACCTCACAGCCACTAGAGAGCAAGATGGGAGTAGAACTTTCAGAACCTCTTTCCCAGAGAACTGTCATAAGTTGACCTGTCTGGTCATTCTTTAAAAACCCATTTGCAAGGCTCTCTGTTTTGACTTGAATCAGAGCTGAATCAATGCAAAAGCCTTTTTCCCTGGGTTATTTGTTGAAACAATTATATGTATATTATGGCTGCCTGAGACATTGGATAATAGTTGAAGCAAATAATACATTAATCAAAACCTTAAAAGGATAAACTGGGGAATGAGCTATCCATTAAGGGTTTTGAAAAACTCTGACATATTCCTTGGAATCTAGGGAGACACATGTATGTTCTGGACACTGCATACTCCGGAAAGATCTGAAAAGGTCCTAAACTCTGACCTCTGACTGACCATGAGGCTCTGTGTGGACAGGAAGTGACAATTTAAGGCAGAGTTATCAATTGTCTAGCTGTGTTTTGAAGACATTACCCAATATGCACACAGAGCCCTTCAGCAAAGAGTCCAGCCATTAATACAAAATGTCTTACCAGTCATTAACTGACCACCAAGCTAACCAGGCAGTGACTTCATTGGCAAACACATCAAAAAATACAAATTTCATTGAAATTTTACCAAAACCAGGAAAGTTACCAAAAACATCTGTCATTAGCAGCAACAGTAACAAGCCCTGGGCAGGAGGACATATCTAATTTCTGGAATTGCAACATTATATTATTTCAGGTGTCTAGTTTTCCACAACAAAATCGTGAGACATGCAGAAAAACAAGAAGATAAGGCCCATACACAGGCGGGGGGAACACAATCAATAGAAACTGTCCCTAAGGAAGTAGAATATTGGATTTAGTAAACCAAGACATTAAATCAGATACTTTAAATATGTTCAAAGAACTAAATAATGGAAAAATAAAGAAACTATCTCAGCAGGCAGAGAATACCAATAAAGAGGTTTCTATTATAAAAAAAAATAGAAATTCTGGAATTGAAAAATACAGTAACTAAAAAGCAGAAGTGCTCTAGACAAACTCAACAACAGCTGTGAGCTAGCTGAAGAAATAAACCAACAAACTTGAAGATACATCTCTTGAGATTATCTAGATGAAGAACAGGGGGAAAAAAGAATAAAGAAAAATTAAGAGCCTTAAAGACTTGTGGGATATCATCAAGTGTATACCATATACATAATGTGTTTAATAAATACATAATGAAGTCATTGAATGACAGGAGAGCTAGGAAGATTGAGTAAATAATGACTGAAAACTTGCAAAATGTGATGAAAATCATTCTACACTTCTGAGAAGCTTAGTGATGAACTCCAAGTAGAATAAACTTGAGATCCATACCATGCATATATCATAATCAGACTGTCAAAAGGCAAATATTGAATCTTGATAGTAGAGAGAAATGATTCATTACATACAGGAGATCTTCAATAAGATTAACAGCTGATATCTTGTCAAAAAACATGGAAGCCAGAAGACAGTAGGATGACATACTCAAAGTTCTGGAAGAAAAGAAGTTATTTTCCGAGGATTCTATATCCAGAAGCAAAACTATCCTTCAGAAACAACAAATCAAGACATTTCCAAGTAAACAGAAGCTGAGGAAGTTCATCTCTAGTAGATCTGTCCTGCACGAAATACTAAAGGGAATCCTTCAGACTAAAATAAAAGAACTTAAGTCCATATGAAGTAACTTCATATGAAGTAACTTACATCCATATGAAGAAATAAAGAGTGTTGTTAAAGGTAACTACATTGATAAATGTAATACAGTATAAGTATATTTTTTGTTTATGACTCCTTTTTTCCTGTCTGATTGAAAAGACAACTGAATAAAGCAATAATTTAAGCAATAAGTTAAATGTGTGCTAATGGACACACATTTTATAAAGATGTAATTTATGTGACAATAGTATGACAAGGTGGGTAGAGGGCACAGAGTTACATAGGAGCAGAGTTTTATACAGCAATGAAATTAAGAAAGTAGAACTTGTGTTAATTATAACCAGAGGAACCACTAAGATAAATAACTGAAAATATAGATAATAAACAAGGTTGTTAAAATGGTACAGTAGAAATTATCTGTTTAACAAAAGAAGGTAGAAGTGTAGTAATGAAGGAACAGAAAAGATATCAGACATGAAGAAAACAAATAGCAAAATAGATGACATAAATCTTACTTTTTTAATAATTACATTAAATGTAAATGAATTAAACATTCCAATTAAAAGACGGATATTGACAAGGTAGATTTTAAAAAGCAGGATGGTGGGTAGGGGAGGCACCTGGGTGGCGCAGTCAGTTGAGCGTCTGACTCTTGGTTTTGGCTCAGGTTACAGTCTAAGGGTCATGAGATCTAACCCTGTGTCAGGCTCTGCACTTATTGAGGAGTCTGCTTGAGATTCTCTTCCTCTGCCTCTACCCCTGCCCCGCTGCATGTGCATGCATATGCTCTCCCTCACTGTCAAATCTTTAACAAAAACCAGTATCCAACTATATGCTGTGTATGACAGACACATTTTAGATTTAAAGACAGTGGTTTACTTTTCAACAAAGATTAAAAGGTTAAAAAAGATATACTATGCAGGCAGTAATCAGGAAACACCTGTAGTGACTATATTAATATCATACAAAGAAAACTAAGATAAAAATTATTACTAAAGACAAAGTACATTTTATAATGTATATGTCCTATAGATTACATATGATATAGTATATATTGTATATATTATATCATTGTTGACGAATTTCTAGAAAGACAAACTGTTGAAACTGACTCAAAAAGAAATTGAAGGGCACCTGGGTGGCTCAGTGGGTTAAAGTCTCTGCCTTCAGCTCAGGTCATGATCCCACAGTCCTGGGATCAAGCCCCACATCGGGCTGTTCTGCTCAGCAAGGTTCCTGCTTCCCCTCCTCTCTCTCTGCCTGCCTCTCTGCCTACTTGTGATCTCTGTCTGTCAAATCAATAAATAAAATCTTAAAAAAAAATTGAAATTATGTATAGGCCTGTAACAATTAAGAAGACTGAATTTATAAAACATTTCACAAAGGCAAGAGCCCAGGACCAGATAGTTTCACTGGTACAGTCTACCAAACATTTAAAGAATTAACACCAGTCATTCACAAACTTCCCAAAAAAGGAAAAGGCATAAAGAACACTTCCCAATTCATCCTAGGAGGACAATACTGTTTTTATCAAACGAGAGAAAGACATAATAGAAGGAGAAAACAACAAACCAATATTTCTTACATCCTTATAGATGTAAAAATCCCCCCAAAAATTGCAAACTGGAAACAGAAGGATAAAAAAAATCATATACCGGCATAAAAAAGGGACTATATACTGTAACCAAGTGGACTTTATCCAAGAAATGAATGGTTGGTTCAGCATTAGAAAACTAATCAAAGTAAGCACTATATTAATAGAGTATAGACATAAATGACACAGTCATCTCAATAGACACAGAAAAAGCACTTCTCGAAACCAGCACCATTACATCTTTCCCTCTAAGATCATAAATAAGACAAGGGTGTCTACTCTTGTCGTTGTATTCATCATCGTACTGGAGTTTCTAAACAGGGCAGTTAAGCAAGAAAAAGAAATAAAAGGCTTCCAGATTTAAAACAATGAAGGAAAACTCTATTTGCAGATTCATGATCTCTTAATACAGACAATCTTAGAAAATCCAGCAACAACAACAAAAAAGCTATTAGAGTTAATAAACAAGTTCAGTGACTTTGCAGGACAGAAAATCACTATAGAAGAAATAGCTGTATTTCTGTATACTAACCCTGAACTACCTGAAAGTGAAATTAAGAATTTCTTTCCTGATTTGTTATTCAGAGAGTTAGAAATTAGTTTTACTTTATGCTCAAACTAGAACTATTTTTGCGTTGTGTTGTTTTTTTTAATAGCCTTCAGCTAGAAATAATCTCCAATAAAAGCACATTACATTGCATTACATTTCTTTAGATTAATGTTTTTTTAATCTTGATTTTTCATCCAAGAACTACTAGATATTTACTTAAAGAATACAAAAATACTAATTCAAAGGGATACATATACCCCAATATTTATAACAGCATTGTCTACAGTAGCCAGATATGGAAATAATCCAAATGCCCATTGATGAATGGATAAAGATGTGGTGTATTGTGTGTGTGTGTTTACATGCACACAAATGGAATATTACTCAGCCATAAAAAAAGAATGAACTCTTGCCATTTCAACAACACAGAGCTAGAGAGGATTATGCTAAGCATAGCAAATCAGTCAGAGAAAAACAAATACTATATGAATTCACTAATATGTGGAATTTAAGAAACAAAACATGATCAGAGGGAAAAAGAGAGAGGCAAACCATAAAACACTCCTAACTATTGAGAACAAACTGATGGTTACCAGAGGGAGGTGGGTGGGGGATGGGTTAAGTAGGTGATGAGGATTGAGGAGGGCACTTGTGATGAGTACTGGGTATTGTATAGAAGTATTGAACCATTAAATTGTACTCCTGAAACTAACATTACACTGTATGTTAGCTAACAGGAATATAAGTAAAAACTTCTTTTGTTTTGTTTTGGGTTTTTTTTTTTTTGACAATGCTTAATTGTTATAGATGACATCGATGGAGCAGTTGGTGAAATTGAGTAAATTCTGTACATTAGTTAGGTGCACTGCACCAATTTTAATCTTTTTTTTTTTTTTTGGTGTTCCAAGATTCATTGTTTATGCACCACACCCAGTGCTCCATGCATTACATGCCCTTCTTAATACCTACCACCAGGCTCACCTAACCCTCCTCTCCCCTCCCCTCCAAAACCCTCAGTTTGTTTCTCAAAGTCCACAGTCTCTCATGGTTCATCTCCCCCTCCAATTTACTCCAATTCACTTTTGCTTTCCTTCCCCTAATGTCCTCCTTGTTATTCCTTATGCTCCACAAGTAAGTGAGACCATATGCTAATTGACTGTCTCTGCTTGACTTATTTCACTCAGCATAATCTCCTCCAATCCCATCTATGTTGAAACAAAAGTTGGGTTTTCATCCTTTCTGATGGAGGCATAATACTTCATTGTATATATGGATCATATCTTCTTTATCCATTCGTCTGTTGAAGGGCATCTTGGCTTTTAAAGTGTATTTGTTTTAACTTAGCTGCATAATGACATCCTTTATAAAAAATATCAAGTATCAGGTCTTTACATGGCTAAAATGTTCTTTTATATAAATTTTAAAACCCCAAGAATTTCTAGGCTCATGGTCATTTTTTCCAAAATTGGTATATGATCTTTCACAGATTTGAGACAAAACACACTTTCATATAAAAATTGCTTGACAGTTGTTCTTTCCAAAAATATTTGCTCAAGGTTTCAAGCATTACTGTAGTCTATTCACTGCTGATTTTTAGGGGGAAAAAAACAACTGAAGTATTTAAAGCTATTACTATTCAAATATAATGCTCCCATGAATGTCCATTTAAGTTTTGCTAATAGTGGAAAAGGTACAATGTCTTAAGATAGTGTGTTTGCAGTATATACTAAGTATTGGCAGCCTTTAAGAAATAAGAATTGGGGTGCCTGGGTGGCTCAGTGGGTTAAAGCCTCTGCCTTCGGCTCAGGTCATAATACCAGGGTCTTGGGATGGAGCCCCGCATCGGACTCTGCTCAGTAGGGAGCCTGCTTCCCTTCCTTTCTCTCTGCCGCCTCTCTGCCTACTTGTGATCTCTGTCAAGTAAATAAATAAAATCTGTAAAGATAGATAAATAAATAAATAAATAAATAAATGCCTTATTTATTTATTTAACAGAGATCACAGGTAGGCAGAGAGGCAGGCAGGGTTGGGGGGAAGCCAGCTCCCCGCTGAGCAGAGAGCCCAATGCGGGACTCCATCCCAGGACCCTGAGATCATGACCTGAGCCGAAGGCAGAGGCTTTAAGCCACGGAGCCACCCAAGCACCCCATAAATAAAATCTTTTTAAAAGAAAGAAAGAAGTTGCTTTCTTTCAAGTGGAATTGATCGCATCAGTAGTTATTTCACCCAAGGAAGGGCCCTGTTTTCAAAACACCTCTTGTTCATTTGGTAACATTTACTCTGTCTAAATGTCAGTCTTTGAAATCTGAGCTATTTTAGTACTTTTAAATACTTGCCTTCCTATTACTCCAAAAGAATAAAAGCTTAGTCAAAATAAGTCAGTTAGAGAAAGACAATTATCATATGATCTCTCTGATATGAGGAATTTGGGAGACAGGGAACGTGGAGGGCAGGGAGGGAAAAAATGAAACAAGATGGGATCGGGAGGGAGACAAACCATAAGAGACTCTTAATCTCCCAAAACAAACTGAGGGTTGCTGGGGGTGGGTGTGGGTGGGATAGGGTGGCTGAGTTATGGACATTGGGGAGGGTATGTGCTATGCTGAGTGCTGTGAAATGTGTAAGCCTGATGATTCATAGACCTATACCCCTGGGGCAAATAATACATTATATGTTAATTAAAAAAAAAATGGAGAAGATGGCACCGAAAGCTAAGAAGGAAGCCCCTACCCATCCCAAAGCCGAAGCCAAAGCAAAGGCTTTGAAAGCCAAGAAAGCGGTGCTGAAAGGCGTCCACAGTCACAAAAAAAAGAAGATCCACACATCCCCTATGTTCCGACCACCCAAGACTCTGCATATCCGAAGGCAGCCCAAATACCCTCGAAAGAGCGCCCCAGAAGAAACAAGCTTGATCACTATGCCATCATCAAGTTCCCCGACTACTGAGTCAGCCATGAAGAAAATAGAAGACAACAACACACTTATGTTCATTGTGGATGTCAAGGCCAACAAGCACCAGATCAAACAGGCTGTGAAGAAGCTTTATGACATTGATGTAGCCAAGGTCAACACCTTAATCAGGCCTGATGGAGAGAAGAAGGCATACGTTCGGCTGGCGCCTGACTATGATGCTTTGGATGTTGCCAACAAAATTGGGATCATCTAAACTGAGTCCTGCTGGCTAAATCTAAATACAATTTTTTCATGATTAAAAAAAAAAAATGGAAGCTTAGTTTGGGGAAAAGAATTGGAACTAAAATGAGTAATAGTAGTGAAAGTGTGGCAGAAGTTGAAAGGATGCTACATACAAAATTAATGTCCCTCCCATTGCTTGAGTTGCTAGTGATATAAGCTGTACAAAATTATATTTGTTGATATTTCAAGTTACCAAATTAAGATATGTTTCCCAAGAGATTGGTAGGCCACCTCCTGGAAAACTGGAAGAAAATGTTTTGGTTTTGCTCACTTGATATTAAGCAAAATATTCTTAGTGAATAAAATTGCTTTCATTAATAGTAATGAAAAGTAAATAAAAGTAATGTTTTATTTTACTGTATACTATACTTTAGTAAATTGGAACAAGAAGATGTTTTAGTGAAAAAATTATTGCATGTAATTTTTTTTTCTGTGCCTACTCAAAAAGGCTATTATGGCTTCTAATCAGTGTGAATAATTTCTTTCAAATTTAAGATTCAATTTGATTTACAGGTAAACAGTGTTGACCTCAGAACTGCCAGCCATGAGCAAGCAGCAGCTGCTTTGAAAAATGCTGGCCAGGCTGTCACAATTGTTGCACAATATCGGCCTGAAGGTAATAAATTTCTTGCTGTCTGTGTTTATTGCTTATTTCAGTTTTTAGAATTCTTCCTCTTAGTAATGTTTAACTTTCCAAGCTTAATGTTTTTGTTTTGATCTCTTTTATTAATCTAGTATTTGTTTAGTCTGAACCTACTTCACAGTCCAGGTCAAAATGTGTTCAGTAGGATGTAGGAATTTGTTTGAGTATTTCACTGTTACTTGGATTAATTTTTTTAAGTGTTTATTTTTTAAAATCTGTCCTTTAACCAAACACATACATTGTGTTTGGTTAGTGATCCCAAAGGATTGTATAAAAACCATATACAATGATAGTAGCATTGCCAAAGAAAGGTAGGTCATCCCAGTTTTTTCTAACTTTTGAATTAGATTGTATGTTAATATCAAGATTTGAGATATATTTATAATAGTCTTTATTGCTGTCTAAAATAAAGAGAAAAAAATAACAAGTTTGGTATGTAATGTGTTTCTAAATAGTGAAGTATCATGGACATGACCTGAGTTCCTAGGGGAGGAAGGTGGTAATGGAAAATTTAAGGTCATGCCATATTTAAGCATATGTAAAGCTCTAGTGGTGTACATCAGCATAACCACTTCTCCAATAAAACCTCAGTGGAATTTAAAAAGCTTAAACACCCAGAAGAATATATAATATACTGGCTAGTGTTCATAAACAACAAGGTGAAAAAGTAAAGAATGATGTGCTAAATGAGTCAGTGAAACAATTTCTAATTTAGTAACTGTTAAATTTATTATTTTTTTCTTAGATTCAAAGTTATTTTTGCAACAAAACCTAATAAATTTATTTAGCTAATCAAAGTAGCATGTAGGGCTTTCCTTGCTATTTCATAATATGTACAGTTGGGTTTTTTTTTTTAAGACTTTATTTATTTATTTGAGAGAGAAAGCATGAGAGGGGAGAAGGTCAGAGGGAGAAGCAGACTCCCTGCTTATGTAATGGATAAATTCCAAATAAAGTTACATTACCAAACAAATAGAAACTAATATATGAAATCAGAATGCCAATTTGTTAATTCAGTGAGAAACAAAACCTCCATTGGGGCACATACACTATTATCTTCTAGGCAACACATTCTCGCCCCATAGGTATGCTATATGGAAACCAAGTTATCAATATTTACTGAGATACTGGCTTCTTATTATAGAAGGGTTCTCATTTATATACATGCATAAGAAATATAGACTATTTAGGTATGATTAAAGGTAAGGCATCTGACCTCTCCCAGAAAACATGCAAAAGCAACAAGGAAACTAAAACATACATGCACTTCTATCAGCAGAACTCCACCTCACATTAAGCAAAACTAAAATGACAGATTGAAGACCTGGACAACAAAACATACAGGCAAAGGCTTACTTATGCAGCTTGGAGGTCTGGTAGAAGCCACACAGAGAGAGGGAAGAGTTAAAAACATGGAATGTTGAGAATTCTCAGTGGTGGCAGAACTTAGAATATGACAGAAAATAACTCTTTCTAAAGGTGAGGAGCTTCTTTTTTGAGGTGTAAAAACAGGAATTGGAGTGAACATGCTAAAAGAAGCCCTCGTTGATGTGGTTTGGTTTAAAGAAGTAGAGTGGTTGTATTTGGGTGAAGGAATCTGTCTTGATAGCATTACATACTGTGACAGTCCTTTGGTTTCAAAGGCCATGAAGATAGTATGCTTCCATCCCTCCTCCACCCCTTAACTTTCTGATTCAGCCAAATAGCTTGTCCTGCAAAATCCAACTCATTTGGTAATAAGTAGTTAAAAAGTAGCTGTTCTGGCATTCATACAAAGATAAGAAGAAGAAGTGGAAACAAACAACAAAGCTTAGCAACAGGTAAAAGTCACATACCCACACACACACAAACATTGGCATAGATGAGATGAAAATTTGATCTTCATATTTTTGGCAACTAATACATTCAATTCTTTGAAAGAAGATCACTAAATAGAAGTGTAAGAACTGTACAGAAAAAATGGCTTCACAACCAGGAGATTGATTTTGAGATAGCAGAACCCAGGAAAGAAAAAGCAATTTCTTAAATTGAACACAAAGACAAAAGAGATACTGCAGAAAAATCAAAGAGGACATAGAGGATAGAAGAGGAAACATAAAATGAAACAAATGAGAATTTTAAAACAGAAAATACTAGCAATGAAGGACAGCCAAGTATGTATATGCAATATATACAATTAGACTTTCTAAAAAAAATTTTTTTAAGAAGAGAATAAATGTTTGAAATTATGCATTGAAGCAGACTTTACTGAATTAAAAAGAAGTGAATCTTTCTCTTGAAAAGAGAGCACTTGATAGGAAATTGACTCAGAATCATCAAAATTCAGACATACTCTAGTTAATGTTTGGTAAAATACTGGTTATGTTTAATAAGGAGTTTAAAATGGTAATAGGAAGAACTACTCTAATGCTTGGTAAGCATAGACCAGAACAGGGATAGTTAACTTAGCCATTTTTTATATTTAGCAGCTTTTAACTAAGCCTCATTTACCTCTATAAGCACTAGATATACTTGCCACTGATGGTTGGAAAGGGTAGGCTACTGTTTTCCTATGATAGTTACTGAATGGGCCCAAGAATCTTCCTTTCAGATTGTCTCTTTCTGTGCCTGTAACTGTTTTTGTTTTCTTTTGTTCTTTTTTGAGATTTCTGTACTTCATAAGAACCTTTCTGATCAATACTTTTTCTTTAGTTGTATTCAAAATTTAAACTGTTCTCTTGAGGGAGCCATTTTTTTATCAAGGAGAATTTGTGTTCTACTTTGATTATTCAGGTAGCTACTGTTTAATAGTTTCTGTTTCCAGGTTAGATCCTTATGTAGATTATTCTTACAGATATATTTTTTTCTAAACATCTTGTGAGCACCAGACTTGTGTATTTTTTTTTTTTTTTTGACAAACAGAGATCACAAGTAGGCAGAGAGGCAGGCAGAGAGGGAGGGGGAGGCAGGCTCCCTGCTGAGCAGAGAGCCCTATTGGGGCTGGATCCCAGGACCCTGGGATCATGACCTGAGCTGAAGGCAGAGGCTTAAACCACTGAGCCACCCAGGCGCCCCCTTATTATGTATCTTATTTGATGTCGCCAACTGTATTTCCCCATAGTGTTTGCAGTTGTGCATTCCTGAAACAGTTATTTTACCATTTCAGTACATGGTATCTCCATTGATTCTTTTTTTTTTTTTTTAAAGATTTTATTTATATATTTGACAGAGAGAGATCACAAGTAGGCAGAGAGGCAGGCAGAGAGAGAGAGGAGGAAGCAGGCTCCCTGCTGAGCAGAGAGCCCGATGCGGGACTCGATCCCAGGACCCTGAGATCATGACCTGAGCCGAAGGCAGCGGCTTAACCCACTGAGCCACCCAGGCGCCCCATTGATTCTTAAGCCAGAAGCCGCAGAGCCCCTTTCTCAGTCTCTTTGTCACCAGGTACTTCCCTAACCAAAACCACCATCATCTCTTATCTATTCTAATAGCCTCTAACGAGTCTTATTTTTTTTTTTAACGAGTCTTATTTTGTTCTTGATTTTCTCCAATTCATTCTCTGTTCACCAAGCAAAGTGATCTTTTTAAAGACAAAGATTGCATTATTTCTCATTTAAAACATTTTTCATTAACCTGTGAATAAAATCTAAACCCTTTAATAGGACCTGGAAGGAAAGGCCTTGTGTGATTGAGCACAGCACAATACACATGACCACTGCATGCCCTTGTTCTCCTTTCCTTTGCTCCTTTTTTTTTAAATTAACATATAATGTATTATTTGCCCCACGGGGTTACAGGTCTGTGAATCATCGGCTTACACATTTCACAGCACTCAGCATAGCACATACCCTCCCCAATGTCCCTAACCTAGCCACCCTATCCCTACCGCACCCCCCCAAGCAACCCTCAGTTTGTTTCAGAAGATTAGGAGTCTCTTACGGTACGTCTCCCTCCCTATCCCATCTTGTCCTTTGCTCCTTAAGCTCTAACCATACAGATCTTCTTTCTGACCTTTTTATTGCATCATATACTATCCTCATTCTCTGATCATTCTGTACTTTCTTAAGAGTGTTCTTTTTCCCTCTTCTTTTATTGCTGGCTCTTTCTCATGATTCCATTTCGGATAGCACTGTGATATTTTTTCTTTATAACGTTTAACACAGTTTATAATTAGATGTTTATTTAGGTGCATGTTTGTTTATTATTTATTTAAACCTTGCGGTAGAGCCTTATGAAAACATATAGATGATGAGATAAACTCAGATGACAAAGCTAATAATAGCTAGGATTCAGTCCCTAATCTGTTACCTTCAAAATCTAGATACTTTTCACTGGGAATATTTTAATGAGTGCTTAGTCTGGCAGTGTTGATGTTTACTGTAATCTTTTACCATAGCTATGGTACTGTTGCCTAATAAAAACATGATAAGTACCAATAAAGCACAGAAGACAGCCTTTCCTAAGGTTAGGAATTCAAAGAAAGTACCTCATGTTGCCTGGCATGAGAAAAGATACCATAGAGTAGGATTGGAGCTTAATTGGCAACCTAAAGAATGGATAGGATTCAGATGGGCAGATAGAAGAAATGACATCATAGGTTAAAAAAAGAAAGAAAAAAGGCCAAAAATAGAAGAGTTAAAATTTAAAAGCATGTTTTGGGTACTTTGAAAACACCTGTCCTCCTTGCTGTATTGCTTACATTGTTTATTTATAAGGCAGTGATGGTATAGCTTTATGTTTCATTTTAATATAAATAATATATTTTTAACAAATGTATTTTTGTTGTACAGAATTTTTTTAAAAATATATATTCTACATCATCAGTGTGTAATTGCTGTGAGGGCCAAGAATATAAGTTGAAGGCTGATTTTCTTTCTCAGTGAGAGGAAGAATATACTTTTATACTATAAGTAATATAAAAGGAGTCACCTGACACTCTACTAATCAGTCATCTCTCTGCAGTTAGTATCTTCACTTTACTAATGATGAATCCCTTGGGATTCTCTGCTTCATTGATAATCTGACATATATGTGTTCATACAAAGAGCAAAGAGGTAAGCTTTTGATAGGAGTAAGTTTTTGTTTTTCAGGATCTGTAGCTCTAATCAAACATGGGCACTGGAATTACTGTGCTAGTTTTTGACTCCATATTCAGAAGTTACGAAATTTTGACAAATAGTTCCTGATCTATGTAGTTCAAGATCTTCCTGTGGATTAGATAATAGAATATAATAGAAAAATTATGTGCCAGATATGGTACTAACCATGTTACATTTATTAACTCTTTTAATTCTCATAAAACCTGTAAGGTAGGCACTATTATCTCCATTTCACTTTACAGGTGAGTAAACAAAGGCACAAAAAGTTTTAAGTAATTTGCCAGTTATACAGCTAATTAAGTGGTTAAGATTTCTTCTAGCCACTTCGTAGAGGAGGAAAAACTTTCTCTCTAACCTTTTAGTTTCAGTTGCTAGGGCTTGCAACTGAAACGGACAAAAGACCAATTCACATGAGGGAAGCATTTATTTTATACGCCTGTGAGGAGCCAGCAAAAGAAGTAGGGCTTATTAATTGCTTATATCTAACTTAGTATGGAAAAAAGAATTGAGAGAAAAACCTGTGGGAAAAACAAATACGTTTCTTTAGGAAGAACATGAGTTTTTAGGAGAAAGTTTCTAATAATGTGTCTATATAAATAAGAGCAGTCTTTCCTTCTCAAATCCCCCCAGGAGATGGAATTTATGATTGCCATATTTATTTTGGTCAGATAAGGGAAGCTCTCCAGAGGCTTTTTTTCCTGCCTTCATTCAGTCCCCAGCGTCTTCAGTTTAAAATAATCTTTATGACAACTCTGGGGTCCAAGTGGGTCCCCACACCCTAAAAAGCTCTAACTTCAGATAGTTATCTCCTTGTTCCTCAGGTACACTATGTCAGCTTTCAGACCTTAAATCTAAATTTTTGGTTCAAAAAATATTGATTATATTGCAGTAATATTATAAAGGAAAAAGAGATAAAAGAAAAAGAATTAAACTTAACGTGAAACTTACATTCTCTTTTCCATTGGTTGTCTTAAATTTTGAACTGTTTTTTTTCCAGGAGAAAAAAAATTCCTTGAAGTTGATATTATTCCTAATTTTTAAGTGACTAAACTAGAATCGAGAAAAGTGAGAGTTTGATCAGAGCAACTTAATTTGTCTGAATTACAAAGCCTTAATTTAAATCTCACCTGCAGAGGTAGACCTGAGGCAACCTCATGTTGCCTGGCATGAGAAAAGATACCATAGAGTAGGATTGGAGCTTAATTGGCAACCTAAAGAATGGATAGGATTCAGATGGGCAGATAGAAGAAATGACATCATCTCCTCATTTTACTTGCATTATTTCTTCCTGGTGACAAGCAAAGAGAGAAGTACAGACTAAATGGAGGGGTTGTATTGGACCAGTGGCACTTCTTTGTAAGCAAGCATTTGTCATCTCTTATACTGATTTTCTCTGGCTGGTTCCTAATTAAATTTTGTTTTAGTCTATTAATTTTCTTTTGTGTCTTTCTACTTAGCTACTACCTAACCAGCCTGCCTTCGTTTTCTCCTTTAAACCAGTTGTATCTGTTCTCTGAGAGCTCTTGCTCTCAGATGTTAAGTTCAGCATTTAATTAATGTATTTCATTACAGAGTATAAATAAGTTTTTTTCTTCACAGTTGGGATTGCAAATTTAAAGAGAATGGGGGAGATACAATTTATCCTCACTCTCTTCCCTTAATTTCTTCGTCTTTTCACTTCTAGCAGAGTCAAAACAAAGACTAGAAGTTGAAAGGGGGAATCAAATGCAGAAAATAAGCCGTTAAACATTTTCTCTCCTCTTAGAAGCATACACATATTATTTAACTTATGGCCAGAAGTTTAGAGACTCCCTGAATGTATTTCATGACAAGTTTGAAGCTTTCTGAAGTACTCAATGGAGAAAACTTTCTGTATAACATTTGTTTTCTCCCAGTGTAGCTTTCCTGGAATGAGTTGTGATACGATTTTTAGGAGAGGGATATAAATAAGTGAAAAAAGAAATTAAACTCTCCCCCCAAAATAAAATCTAAGAAAATGGTATATAGGATGGGTATACAGTGGAAATTGATAGAGCTAAAAGTATGAATTGATTGGACAGGAAAGTGAGGAATCTTAGCTACATAAATGAAATGGAAGGTTTAAAGGAAAAGTAAATTTGAGGAAAGTGTTGAAGTATGTTCTGAACAGACAGATGGTGAGGAGGCATTGTAAATATTAAGTAAAGACTATAAATATGAAAATCTGAGTAAACACAGTGAGGCACAAATTTAAAAAATTAGTAGGAATTGACTTAGCTCTCTAGTATTTTTTAAGGTCGAAGAGACCTTAATTGCTACTTGTAGTAACTTAGGAAAGAGTATTCTTCTTTACTATAAAAAGTAATGTGATAGGGATGCCTGGGTGGCTCAGTTGGTTAAGCTGCTGCCTTCGGCTCGGGTCATGATCCTGGGGTCCTGGAATCGAGTTCCGAATCGGGCTCCTTACTCAGCAGGGAGCCTGCTTCTCTCACTGCCTCTGCCTGCCTCTGTGCCTGCTTGTGTATACTCTCTCTCTCTGGCAAATAAATAAAATCTTTAAAAAAAAAAAAAAGTAATGTGATAAAAATATATTTTTTTTAACAGAAGGATTTTAAATTTCTGAAATGTAGAATTTTTTTTAAGATTTTATTTATTTATTTGACAGAGATCACAAGTAGGCAGAGAGGCAGGCAGAGAGAGAGAGAGAGAGAGAGAGGAGGAGGAAGCAGGCTCCCTGCTGAGCAGAGAGCTCGATGTGGGACTCGATCCCAGGACACTGGGATCATGACCTGAGCTGAAGGCAGGGGCTTTAACCCACTGAGCCACCCAGGTGCCCCCTGAAATGTAGAATTTTTAAGTCACTAAGGCTTTCCTTAATTCAACTGGCAAATTCACTGCAAACCACTAATAATGCTACATGAAATACAATGAACATTTTATTAAGGGCATCACAGAGCTGTTAAGGCAGTAAGGAAGCACAGACATCACTTTTGTATCAGAGCTGTGATGTAATGGCTTATAAGAGCCAAATTGTTGAATTTTCCAGAATTTGGTGAAGTAGTTGTTAAATAGTCATTATTAAAAATAAAATTGTGGGGGCGCCTGGGTAGCTCAGTGGGTTAAGCCTCTGCCTTCAGCTCAGGTCATGATCTCCAGGGTCCTGGGATCGAGCCTCACATTGGGCTCTCTGCTCAACAGAGAGCCTGCTTCCTCCTCTCTCTCTGCCTGTCTCTATGTCTACTTGAGATCTCTCTCTCTCCCTGTCGAATAAATAAACAAAATCTTTAAAAAAAAATTGTGGGGCATCTGGCAGGCTCAGTCAGGAGAGCCCATGACTTGATCTTGGGGTTATAAGTTCAAGTCCCACATTGGGTGCAGCGATTACTTAAAAAATCTTTAAAATAAATGACTAAATGAATAAGTAAATGGACAAATATATTTAAGAGATTAAAATATTAAAAACTAAAGCAGTAAATATTGAAAACTTATCACTTCCTAATAATTTTCTGGTATAACCACTAAAATAATGGATTGATAGAGCAGTGGGACACATGGAAAATTAAAAATAAGATAGTAGACTTAAAGTTAATCGCCCAGAAGTCCCTCCTCCCCATTATTAGGGGAAAAAAGCTGGATAGCAAAACCAATATTTATTTAAAAGATCTTTAACAAAACTAGACGAAAAGATATCCCATGAATCCCAAAATACAAGCAAGTATAAACAAGTTATCAATAGCTATGAGACCCTATAATACCAGCATCTGTACAAGGAAAAGCAGCATAAGAAGCCCAAAAGCCAATCAGTACTCACTAGAAAATGCAGTGCCCAATTTGAGAACAGCACCTATAACTGTAAGGGTTTTTGCACAATCTACATTTTAACTGTAGGGGATCTACAGTAAGGTATAAGGGAGATGTGCCCTCTGACACATTTAAACAGTGATAGCTCCGTTTTCAGTTTGAAACCCCACGCCAAGAGAAAACTGAGAATAAAATCCAAATTGAGCAGGATAGGGATAGTAGGGCCAAAGGAAATAGAAGGTACGGACAAGTAGGGGGAAAGTACAGCACCAGGAAGCCTTGCAGTGTATGAGATAATCATATCTTTGAACATTTGTCAGAAACAACAAAAGAGGGAGCTCCAGAGCTGTGAAGATGGAAAAGCTAGCCTAACCCAAATAGTCTTATCTAAAAGTTCAGGAAAACTGGGAAGCCTGGGTGGCTCAGTCAGTTAAGCATATGCCTTCAGCTCAGGTCATGATCTCAGGGTCTTGGGATCATGCCCCATGTTGGGCTCCCTGCTTAGTGGGGAGTCCGCTTTTCCTCTCCCCTACCCCTCCATTTGTGGATGTGCTGGCTTACTTGCTCTCTCTTTCTCAAATAAAGTATTTAAAAATAAAAATAAAAGTTCAGGAAAACTAGTTCGATATAAAAATGAATAACAGGGCACCTGGGTGGCTCGGTGGGTTAAGCCGCTGCCTTCGGCTCGGGTCATGATCTTGGGGTCCCGGGATCGAGTCCCATATCGGGCTCTCTGCTCAGCAGGGAGCCTGCTTCCTCCTCTCTCTCTCTCTGCCTGCCTCTCTGCCTACTTGTGATCTCTGTCTGTCAAATAAATAAATAAAATCTTTAAAAAAAAAAATGAATAACAGAGGGGCGCCTGGGTGGCTCAGTGGGTTAAAGCCTCTGCCTTCTGCTCAGGCCATGATCCCAGGGTCCTGGGATTGAGCCCCACATCAGGCTCTCTGCTCAGCAGGGAACCCGCTTCCCTGTCTCTCTGCCTGCTTCTCTGCCTACTTGTGATCTCTGTCTGTCAAATAAATAAATAAAATCTTTAAAAAAAATGAATAACAGAAAAGGATCAGTACTGAATCCAATGGAAAACTGTTTGAAAAAATGAAAATAAGGATCAGAATAACATCTCCACAATGAAAGTATACCAGAAAAACATGTCCATGAAATAAATGAAAAGTATAACCTTAATATTTCAAAACAAGTTAAAAAATAATTATGGGACTCCTGGGTGGCTCAGTGGGTTAAGCCGCTGCCTTCGGCTCAGGTCATGATCTCAGGGTCCTGGGATTGAGTCCTGCATCAGGCTCTCTGCTCAGCAGGGAGCCTGCTTCCCTCTCTCTCTCTCTCTGCCTGCCTCTCTGTCTACTTGTGATCTCTGTCTGTCAAATAAACAATTAAAATCAAAAAAATAAAATAATTATGGAGTATATGAAAGAACAGCATAAGTGAGTTGATAAAACATAAAATTACTACATCTAAAGAAAAAATGTATTTTTTTAAGATTTTTTTATTTATTTGACAGACAGAGATTACAAGTAGGCAGAGAGGCAGGCAGAGAGAGAGGAGGAAGCAGGCTCCCTGCTGAGCAGAGAGCCTGATGTGTGCCTCGATCCCAGGACCCTGAGATCATGACCTGAGCCGAAGGCAGAGGCTTTAACCCACTGAGCCACCAGATGCCCAGAAAAAATGTATTTTAAAAAATTAAGTTTAACAAAGAGCAGAGGGAGGAGGTAACACATGGGACTGGTTAGAGTTCAGTCAAAGAAGTGGTTGGTAGTAGAGACAGAAGACTCCTTACCTACAGAGAGACTGATCCAATGAATACATATATGCTAAGAGTAATATTATCTATAATTTTCATTTTTAGAGAAGGGGTAAATATGGAAAGGGAAAAATCTAAAATAAAAACCTGTAAGATTAGAATTAGAAAAATTTGTATAATATAAATATGTGTCTATTTAACATATAGTGTGTGTGTGTGTGTGGGTGCGCGCACGTGCGCAGATGCGCGCGCACATGCATGCACAAAGTTCTCTAGCTCTGTCCACTAAGAGAGCCTGGGCCCAATAGCAATGTGTACACCTAACACTCAGATCTTGGCTTCTAAATACTCTTCCCCACCAAAATTACCAAGGCTTTTTGAATTAATGGCCAGTTCTGGGGTGGGACAGAGAAAATACTAGATTATTCTGTAGTACTCTGTTCCAGAAAGCAAGTAAATGCTGAAGGAATGATGGTCACGTGTCAAAAGGACAGAATAACCAGTCTGAAAGGGTTTCCACTGGCTAAATTGAACAAAAATTTGAGGTTATACTGCACTGAGTAAATTCAGAAATCCTGAGTCTTTACTAATAAAAATAATTGTATTAGTTGGAAGTTTGATGAGAAGGGAGAAGTGTTGTGATTTCAGTAGCTTACTATTTGCAAAGGGAAGAAGTAATTTCACAGTAGAGAAACCTGGCAGTTACAAACTTCATCAAGTGCTGAACGTTAATAACATTAGTAATGAGAAATCAAAATTGTAAAACTACCTGCCAGGGTGCGATGGCGAGAACATCGTATCTCTTCCTTGATATTCCTGCCAAATTTGCATAACCTGAATCTAATCAGCTGGAAACATCAGACGAACCTAAAGTGAGTGACAGTCTACAAAATAACTGACCTGTTATCTTCAACAGTATCAAGCTTACAAAGTCAGAGGAAGACTGAGGAACTGTTATGACTGAAGGAGACTGAAAAGATCTGACAACTAAATGCATATATGCTCAGATAGGACAGTTCATGATTTTAAACTAGATCCTTCTCTGTACCGGGCATTATTGGGGAAACTTCAGAGAGGTGTGAGCATTACATAGTAGTAATGTATTAATGTTACTTTTTTATTTTCATGGCTTTGTTGTTATATAAGAAAATACTGTTATTTATAGAAAATATATACTGTTCAAGGGCAAAGAGACATCAGGGTAGCAAGTTATTCTTAAATGGCTCAGGAAAAACACTGTCTGATTACTTCAGTCTTTAGAAAATATATTAATGTAAAAATAGATTTGAGAATGACAGAGTAGGCAAAGAATATTCAACATACATGTGGGAGTTTCATAGGGGGAAAAAAAAAACAATGCATATAGAATGTATAAAGAAGAAAAAACTCTCCCAAAATTGAAAAAAAAAAAAAAACTACATATCAAAACATTCTGTTTACCTAAGGTGATAACCAGCACAGGGAAATATTCTCATGAAATTAGTGGGATTAAAAGAAAAATACATACACATACCCTACCCTCCAACCCCCCAGAAGCCCCTTAGCCTCCCTGCTTTTCCTTCTCCTCCCAGCTCCATTCCCCTGGGATCGATCCCCTCCCAGGACCAGTCCGTCCTGTTCCATCTGTTCAGGATGACATTGAAACTGAAAACAAATTGAGAACAAACCAAAAGTTGTATGGCAGTTTTTACTTTCTACCACTCATTTTTAACTTCACAAATAAATGATAACAAAAAATCTCAAAAAAGTAAAAAATTCAGTGGAATTCCAGCCCCACTCCCCCCCCCCAAAAATGCCAGTTAGAGGAAAGAAAATGAGGTAGTCATTAGAACTTCATTCAGCACTGGCTCATAGGAAACAGTAGAGTCAACATACTCAAAGAATCAAAGAAAGAAACTGAATCAAATAGACTTTCACATATAAAGGCTGCAATCAAATGTATAAACAACAGACTGATATTTAGGTCACTCTGAGAGGAAAGAACAAACTTCAGACACCCAAAATGATGGGAGGGGTGCTGCCCTAAGGACTGGTGCTAGCAATTAATTTAGTTGTAAGGAGGAGAGTATATAATTGGAAAAGACTGTATGCGCTGGCAATTTGGATAAAGTACAATTATCAGAAAATGGGGAAAATTTGAAGATCCTATAAAAATAGCATAAGTTTTCTAAATGCTTTAAAGTTTTTAATTGGATATAAACAGATATTTCAGTTCGGCTCTGTGGAGATTGCTCATGGTGAACAAAAGATTACCATTAGAACAGAAGAATAAACAATATAAATTGTATATTTATATGTTTATCTTTGAGAGTATATAAAATTTATTGAATATATTTTATTAGGTATAAATATTTTATGAAATATTAAATATTAATGTTTGGGATAATTTAGTATCTTTATAAATACATTTATAAATATAAATTTATATGTAACTCCTCATTTTAGGAATTTAGTATGTATTTTTGATTTTAAGGCTTGTTCTTTTATGTTTGTGTGTGTCTAAACAAAAGAGACTGCACAACAAGAGTGTGTTCTAGTTACTTTTGTTTCATAGCTACTCCAGAGCTTAGTGGATTAAAACAATAAGCATGTTATGGATTCTGTAAATTAGGAATTCAGTCACAATTTTGTCTGGATAGTCAAATAGTGTCATACACTGAGGTCACTTAATGGGATTCAGCTGGTGGGTGAGGGTCCAGAATGGCTTTACTCCCCTTGTCCTGTGCCTTGGTGATACTAGCTGAAAGTCTGGGCTCAGAACATCATCATGGGACCTCTGCAGCATGGTGCTTTGAGGGTTATCAGACTTCTTATATGGTATCTGACTTCCCCTCAGAACAAGCATCCCTAAAGAAACAGGCAAAAGTTTCATGGCATTTTCTAATCTAACTTTGAAAGTTGCATATAATCATTTCTACCATGTTCATTTGCGTGGGAGTCATAAGGCCAGCCAAAATTCAAGGAGAGGGTGATTAGACTCCGCCCTCTTGATGGAAGAACATCAAGGTCACATAGTATAAGAACATGTGGGATGCAAGCATGTGTCTTGGGAAAATACACTCTGACACAACTACTCATATAGCAGGTTTGTGTATATATAAATCATAAAATAGTATGAATAGAACTGAGATCAAACAACTTCAGTTATATCAAAAGTTACCTTAAATGTTCAAAGAAAACAATTTTCAGATTTGCCGATAAAGCAGAATCTCTTTACAGTATCTTTTTGTAACAAAGAAATGAAGGTTAAACGCAAAAGAACTATAGAGTCATTAAAAGAATGAGAGATGTCTATATATATGCTACTCTGCAGTGTCCTTACTCTTACTGCTAGTAAGACTGTTAATGTACTTGTTAAGTAAAATAAGCATGTTGGGAGAAATGTGTAGGTTACTGTTTAAGGAAGGAGCAATATGATGTGTGTGTGTATGTATGTGTGTGAATATATAATGTATATATTATATACATTATGTATTACATACACACACATTATATATTACATATATTAAAATAAAAGAATAAGTATTTGTGACTATATTTACATATATGTATGTATCTCCTTCTGTTACTAAAAATGGAAAAATAAACTTTTTTTTTATTTCAATTTTTAATTTTTTTTTTTTTTTTAAGAAGAGGGAGTTTTTGGCCGGTGGAGGGCCAGAGGGAGAGGGAGAGAGAAAATCTTAAGCAGATTCCTCACTCAGCATAGTGCCTAGTACAGGGCTCCATCTGACAACCCTGAGAACATGACCCAAGCCAAAATCAAGAGTTGGATGCCCAACCAACTGAGCCACCCAGGTGCCCCTGGAAGAATAAACCTTTCTTAAAATGTTTTTATTAAAAAAAAAAATGTTTTTATATATAGTGACCAGGAGAGAGTAGGGTAGGAGAGAGGGCTGGAAGCTAAACTTTATCTTTAATATCCTTGTTTTACAGATACAACCTTGGAACTATTTTACTTACCTATTAAAAACAGTGAAAAATTTAAAGAGCAACCTCTAAAAATTAAAGGTGAAACTAAATAAGAAAGAATGGACCTAAATGTATATCCAGTTGGCAACATTAGCACCTAGGGAGGAACTATTCAGAGCCACTTTAAAACAACTATTAAACTGTATCTTTCTCTCTCTGTCTCTATAGACCTTGCTCTAAGTAAGATAAAAAAGAAGTAGGGAAAGTAATTAGCTGTTTTCAATAATGATGCCATGGTCTTAGTTGTTGGTGGTGTTATTTTAAAGCTGTTGTGAATGTAATACTGGATAAAATGTAACTCACCATGCAGCACTCTGTTATTCCCAGTGTCTTGAGAACTAGAATTCCTCTTATACAAGAAAACACATACAGATGTAAGATAAAATAGATTAATTAAAAATCTAACAGTCCTAATTTTTAATTAGAAGAACCAGTATAGGGGTGCCTGACTGGCTCAGTCAGAGGAGCATGCCACTCTTGATCCAGGAGTCATGAGTTCAAGCCCCATGTTGGGTGTAGAAATTACTTAAATAAATAAAACTTTAAAAAAAAAAAAAACTTTTAAAAAAGAAGAACCAGTATAAACTCAAACTTCATTTTGTATTTTTATCCCTGTCTCCATCCATCAATCTTCTGTATCTCAGCTGTGTCTACACAAATATGGTTTGCCATGAGTTGTTAATTGTTGAATTGTAATGGATACATTATAATATTAACGTTTATATTTAAAATTTTCTATTTTTAAAGAAAAATAACATTTTATTACTTATTAATGTGAGCTTTTAAATGTTTTTGAGTTTTTTGATAAATTGTTGTTTCAGTTAATCTTAGTACCTGAGAAACAAATTTGATGACTTCCATGGGAGGAAGACTACCTCCACAGTATTCATGCTTACTCTTAACTCTGTCGTCTTAAACTATACAAACTCCCAAGCACGGTATTTGCTCTTGCTATAAGATTGGTTTTATAAGAAAATCTGATCAGATCTAATCTAATTTCTGTAAAATAATTTATTATAAATAAAGAAGAAGATATAAGAGTGTGTAAGTGTATAATTGCAATATATTTGAAAAAGTGCCTAAGGTTTTAATAGATTAGGTAGTTTTTATGATATAGCCTAAAATAGTTCATCTTCAAAATCATACTTGTTTTTATATAAAAACGATCTTAGAATGTTTATCCAAATTGCTTTGTGTCTTATTTTGGCATTTTAAAAATTTATAAATTTATAAAATGTATTAAAGTAAATTTGATTTATTAATTTTTAAGGCATATTTTTGCTGTCTATTGATTGTACACAAGTTTTGTATTTACTCACATAAAAGTAATGATTTCCTCAAGGGGAAAAAGGCAGTAAACAAAGAATCTATTACAAATCATATTAGGTATGTTCTTTTTAGGTATAAAAATCAGAATAAATTAGGAGTTTTAATTTTTAAAATTTACAGTTAAATTAGATAGTAATATGAGATTCATACTGGTATTTTGATGCATGAAAGTTGTCTTTTACTTGATTAAATGTGATGTGAACTTTAAAATAGCATATGAGAAAGTTCTCCTTCAGCCAGTTCTAACTTACGGTACATTTAGAAAAAAAAAATTTTTTTTTTGACGTTTGCATTTTGGCCAAAATCTTACACAGGTTACTCTTTTAAGGTTCTAACCACATTTAATCAAATATAAGACCACTAACATATTTAACACTTTATTTTCAAATACTTTATTTTTTAGAATGTAAAGTATAAATTTATTTTTTTTCCCATCAGAATACAGTCGTTTTGAAGCCAAAATACATGACTTACGGGAGCAGATGATGAATAGTAGCATTAGTTCAGGATCAGGTTCTCTTCGAACTAGCCAGAAGCGATCCCTCTATGTCAGGTAAATTTTTTTTACTTCTAATTATGGCAATCCTTATTTATGCATGCAGATTCCTTCACATTTTTTACTATGACTTAGTTTTACTATAGAAAAATACATTGCAGGGGCTCCTGACCAGCTTAGTCAGTGGAGCATGCATCTCTTGATCTCGGAGTTGTGAGTTTGAGCGCCATATTGGGTGTACAGATTATTTAAAAATTAAATTTTTAAAAAAGAGAGAAAAATATATTGCATATCAAGAAACATAATTTTATGATTGATTTCCTGAGTGTATCTTTTGTTATTATAATTGTATTAATGAAAGTTATACAACCCCTTGAATAATGATAAGTAACTATACTGTAGCTTGGTATATCATAACATCCAACACTTTTACTTATATTCTTCATAATAAAATGTTCTGAGTAACATTGAGTCACTATAGCAATTTCCATAATAGCAAAGAGAGCATATGGAAATAATAGCTTAAAATGTGAATAACCTCAGTAAAGGACACAGATTCAGGAAACTTCTACATGCATTTTTTGAATATTTGGGAGAAGTCAACCTTATTTTTCTATAACTAATTAATGTGATAGCTTAAATCTAATAATAGTAAATAGATACCATTAGTATATAAACTGTTCTTACCGATAGATGACCTATTTGTATTCTGTATACACCTTTTTTTTTTTTTAGCAGAGCTTTTACTCAGTACTTTTATACTATTATTTTAACTGTAGTAGATGACTGCAGGTGATCTCTACAATTTTTCATTATTTTTTCCTTCCTTCTGATACTATTGAAGAACATTTCTTAGTGTGTTTTATTTATTCTTCTGATGAGAGATGATATATGTTCTGTAAAATAGGCAAGTATCCCATACATGTTTACATATGTGTATAAAAACATTTATACAAACATGTACTCTGTATTTGTTTACATATGATATTATTTATTCTCTCAAATAATTTTATTCTGTGATAAAAGAATAAAAGGAAATTTTTCTCATTTTCTTCACTTTTTCTTTTCCTACCCCTACCATTCCTTCTGCCCTACCAATGATCTGAAATCCTTTTAGTGTATCAGATTTTTCTTTCCCTCCACCAATTCCTGCTATATTTATTAAATATGTATATATTATATATTTTTTTAAAAATATTCTTTTCCAGAGTCCTTAAAATATTTTATGTAGTACTGATATCCACAGAAAAAGGAATAACATTTCTGTTTATACTCTCCTTCTTTCATTTTTTTTTTTTTTAAGATATTTATTTATTTGACAGAGAGCACAAGTAAACAGAGCGGGAGGCAGAGGAGAGACGCAGGCTCTCCACTGATCAGGGACCCCCATGCAGGACTCTGTCCCAGGGCCCTTGGGATCATGACCTGAACCAAAGGCAGCTGCTTAACTGACTGAGCGACCCAGGCACCCATCTTCTTTAATTTTCTTCTTCTTTTTCTAATTTTAGTATAATTATGTGTTGCCTTATTTAATAAGTGATTCGTTAAAAACTTTAAAAGGCACAAAAATCAAAACATTAGGTTATAATTATTTTGGATACATTTAATGAATCCTCTTTCCTTTTTATTTTTTAAAGAAGTAAATATTTTTACAAGTTATATGTTACCAGAAAACTTAATGAAAAATAACTGTCACCTCCAGACAATCTCCAATTTCATTATCTAGAAATAAACATCTCCATTTTCTTAACAAACTCCCTTGCCTTTCTCTCTGTATTTCTAAATAATATGCATATACTGCTGTTTTCCAGTTTACCAACTTTGGACATTATGGACTTACTGCAATGTAGATAACAACTTTCTCTTTCATATCAAACCATTCTGCCTCTTCCTCTATCACTCATAGTGCCATCACTGCTAATAAAATTAAAAGCATTTAGAGTCATGTGACTATGTAGTATCTGTCATTACTTACTGAAATAGTATATTATGACCATGCTTCCTTTCTTCAACCTTCATTTCTCGTGGGCATAATAATTGTGTCATTTTTGTTTGATTAATTGTGCATTTAATTTATTATTAAATATATTTATCTTACAATTCTCTGGAGTTTTTCACATGATGAAACATGATTGCACGTATGATCTTACCACTTCAGATTTTTTCCATCTTGTGTGTGAGAGAGAGAGAGAGAATAAAAGCATATGTGAGCCAGAGGGGCAGGCAGGAGGAGGCAGAGGGAGAGAGAAAAATCTTAAGCAGGCTATTACCCAGTGTGGAGCCCAACATGGGGCTTGATCTCATGACCCTGAGATCACAGCCTGAGCTGAAATCAAAAGTGGGATGCTGAACCAACTGAGCCACTTAGGCACCTCGATTTTTTCCATCTTTCTGCTCCAGTCTGGATTGTTGCTCTATAGACTTGCTGTATAGGTCTGACATAGGACTTGCTTTGCCACTGTCCTATTCCTTTTAGATCTCTGCTATGTCACCGTTGGTTTTTGAGATGCCACCTTTTCTTTCTCAACTTAACTTTTATTTTACCAAAGCACATTCTTCAATAAATATTAAAGAAGGGGTGTGTGGGGGATACTTTTTACTCTTAGCATGTCTGAAATTGACTTTATTTTGCCTTCTTCTTCATAGAGAATTTGGGGTGTAGGGGAGGGTATAATATCCTATTTTATTTTCTGAGAGCCCCTTCTTTTTTAATCTTATTTTGTCATCCTTTATTTCATAGACATAATACCTTCCCATGCTTCTCTAATATTCTCCTTCTCAGATTCTCTGCTTTCTCTGTATTTCTCTTTTCTAGTTTACTTGTTTTCTTATTTTTTATATAAGAGGTGATCTTTTTTAAGATTTTATTTATTTATTTGACAGAGAGACAGGGAACACAAGCAGCTGGAGTGGGAGAGGGGGAAACAGGATTCCTGCCAGGATCCAGTCCCAGGACCTGGGGTCATGACCTGAGCTGAAGGCAGATGCTTAAGGACTGAGCCACCCAAGCACCCCTCTCTGAAGTGATCTTTAAATATTTAGTGATCCTAGCCCAGATAGGCTCCCTCGCTCAGTGGGGAGCCTGCTTCCCCCTCTGCTTGTGTTCTCTCTCTGTCAAATAAATAAATAAAATTTTTAAATATATATATTTAGTGAAGCTAGTGCATTTAACTAGAAAATAATTATCTTTGTTCATTGCCCTCTCCCACCCCAGGTCATTTTTTTCTTTGGGGTCATTAAATATCTCTAGAAAAGAATCCTTATTCCCTTTCCCAATATAAGACAGGTTGCTAGTACTTGAGTTTTCAGTGTACATCTGCATTCAAGGGTTCAGCAGCATATACCTTCACACTAGGTCTCAGAGCCTAGGAAAAGGAATATTAGACATATTAAAACTAGCCACAGCATTTTGCTTGCAGATTCCTTTTTAATCTATTTTTAGGGGCACCTGGGTGGCTCAGTGGGTTAAGCCTCTGCCTTCAGTTCAAGTGATGATCTCCACATCCTGGGATCAAGCCCCGAATCAGGCTTCCTGCTCAGCAAGGAGTCTGCTTCTTCCTCTCTCTTTCCCTCTGCCCCTCCCCACGTTTTCTCTATCTCTGTTTCAAATAAATAAAATCTTTTTTAAAAAAAAAAATCTGTTTTTAGTTTAGCACTTTTCCTCTCCCCACCAAGTTCCAAAGTACAGAGCTTCTCAAGTTCTGTTTCTTTGGAAACTAAACCCCTTATCTTCTATGGGTTTGGGAACAGGAGAAGGAATCTGAGGGTCTGAGTGCTATATGAAGTGTTTCTACCAGTTCTTCCGTTTTCTCTGCTGTAACTTATCTCTGGATCTTATCTACCTGGATTCTATACACTTATACTTCTGAGCATTTCTAGAGTCTTGCTGAATAAATTATTTCAATATCCCTTTCTTCAGACACCCCAACTAAGCTTCCTCTAATCTGCAGCAATGAATGGGTCTACCCTAAGATCCAGCAATACCATCAGGGAAATTCAAATCAAAACCACATTGAGATAACACCTTATGCCAGTTAGAATGGCAAAAATTAACAAGGCAAGAAACAACAAATCTTGGAGAGGATGTGGAGAAAGGGGAACCCTCTTACACTGTTGGTGGGAATGCAAATTGGTGCAGCCACTTTGGAACACTGTGTGGAGGTTCCTCAAAAAATTAAAAATAGAACTACCCTGTGACCTGGAATTGCACCACTGGGTATTTACCCCAAAGAAGAATGTCATGAAGAAGTAATGAAAAGAAGGGCCATATGCACCCCAGTGTTACAGCAGCAATGTCCACAACAGCTGACCTGTGGAAGGAGACAAGATACCCTTCAACAGATGAATGGATAAAGAAGATGTAGTCCATATATATAATGGAATATTATTCAGCCATCAGAAATGATGAATACCCAGCTTTTGCATCAACATGAATGGGACTGGAGGAGATTATGCTAAGTGGAATAAATCAAGCGGAGAAAGTCAATTACCACATGGTTTCACTTACTTGTGGAACATAAGAATAGCATGGAGGACATTAGGAGAAAGAAGGGAAAAATGAAGAGGGGGAAATTGGAAGAGGAGACAAACCATGAGAGACTATGGACTCTTGAGAAGCTGAGGGTTTTAGAGGGGAGGAGGGAATAGATGGGTTGGCCCAATGATGGGTATTAAGAAGGGCACGTATGGCATGGAGTGCTGGGTGTTACATGTAAACAATGAATCTTGGAACACTACGTCAAAAACTAAAGACATATGGTGACTAACATAACATAATAAAAAATTTTAAAAAGAAGAAAAATTAGGTATCCTACCTTATTTCTCTCAATACTGAATGAGAAATTTTTAAAAATGCTTTTAATATAATCCTGTGGCAAGCCATACTGAATTCTAAAATGAAGATAAACCTAGAGGGTTGCCCTAAGTTTATAAACAAAGAATAAATATTAAAAGGTACTCTTCTCTTTATTTTGGTTATACACACTGGGTCAAACAAAATCCCTGACAGATATGAGTTACTAGTTATATACTATAAGACTGGATTAACAGAGTGATTATTTTGTGAGTTAATTATTCCTTCCATTCATTCACAAAGCTAGAGTCAGTAGAATTTTCAGAGTCAATAACGATGAAAACTAACTACAGAGGACTTTAACTCCCGCCAAATATTTTAGAAAAAATATACTGTATTAATATAGTAATTGTAAAATGTTAATCTTTTAAAATTTGATAAAAAGAAAAATTGTGTTCTATTACTTGATTAATGTACAATACTTAAGCTCTTATTCAAAGGAGTTCTCTTAAGGGAAGAATCCTAGCAACTACATTTACAATATAATATAATTTATTCATTTTGGGGTTCTAATTTGGCAACTGAAATTGGGATACAAATAAAGAACTTACTGTAAGTCAGTTTTACTATTTCTTTTTTGTCTTTGTGTCTGTTATAGTGCAAATTCTTGAGCTTGGCATTATTTTGCCTAGTATGGTATATTGTTTAATTATTTGAATTATATATACTTTCAGAATCCCGTGTTAACTTAATATTGGTAATATGATAATAAATAATCTTGGTGGGGGGCACACCTGGGTGGCTCAGTCAGTTGAGCATCTGATGTTTGGATTTGGCTCAGGTCATTATCTCAGAGGCTGTGAGATGGAGACCCTCATTGGGCTCCTCTCTCAGCAAGGAGTCTGCTTGAAGATTCTCTCCCTCTGCCCCTCCCCTACTCACACGCTCTCTCACTCTAAAATATAAATAAATCTTTAAAACAAAGAAAAACACCAAATAAACATGCACTTTTTTCTTCTTAATCTAGAGCCCTTTTTGATTATGACAAGACTAAAGACAGTGGCCTTCCCAGTCAGGGATTGAACTTCAAATTTGGAGATATCCTCCATGTTATTAATGCTTCTGATGATGAATGGTGGCAAGCCAGGCAGGTCACACCAGATGGGGAGAGTGACGAAGTTGGGGTAATTCCCAGTAAACGCAGGTAAGTATAAGTCCATTACAGACTTAATACTTGAACGTAGGGCAACACAGACAAATAATTGTTGGTTTTTTAAATTATTTCACTGGGGTGATTTTTTTTTTTGCTTGGTTTTCCATATTGTGTTTCATTTCATTTTGTTTACCTTATGTTATAACCAATGACAGAATTAAAGAATATGATGCCCCCAAAGAGAAATCTCTCTAAAGCTCCTATTTAGTTGCTCAAAACAAAATAAATACATTTAAATAACTTTACTATGTATCTTTACCATTGGAGGGAGAAAGATTTAAAAGCTTCTGTACTTTATCCAGACAGGTGGTAATGAAACTTACTCAGTTTTCAGGATTTTTGATTTTGTGAATTGCCTCCTTTAGACTTGAAAATTGAAAGTGTAAATTAAAATTTTTAGAAGTATCTGGTATTTGCTTCACATCTCTTTCCTTGCTTAATTTAGAAGTATTGGTACATTCCCTGGTCTTTCCTCTTTGCTTTTAACCATTTGTTATAAGTGATACATACTTACTATCTACTGGCAAAAATGATTAAGTGGAGATAGTCTTTGAACAGGATGATCCCAGCATAAAGAACCCTTTGTAGGGCTATGAAATGCTGCTGAGTGTTCCTGTTTTTGTGGGAAAGGTATTAAAATGTCAGTTTGTATGTCTCCCCAAATAACTTATTTTTGAGGTCTGATTTGTGCAAATCTTTGCCTGAAAGTCTTTTTAGGTTTTAAAATAGCCTATAAAAATCATTAATGAGACATTAATGTTTATTCTAGCTGGTTAATTCACATCAGGTCAAGCTTATGATGTAATACTTATTTTAAGAGTCTATAATTGATAAGTATGCCAAATCATCTACCTGTTTATAGGCCTCTCTCTATATTTATATTACTGTTTATAGAAGTTGAAGAGTAGGAGTATTAAGGTATAACCAAGATTTGTAGTTGTGGTTTGGGGATTTATGACCGTTCTTGGCTAGATCCAACTATTTGGCTAGATCATACATTTGGTAGCAACTCCTCTTTTAGCAATGCAGCCCTCAGCATAACTTTTTTCCTAGAATAGAACATAGTCTGCTTTAAATTCAGAAATGCTTCCTCTGTCTCTGTGCCTCATTGAGTCAGTAGAAACCTCACATCTTAAATACCAAAGTCAGAGTTCCTAAAAATTGTCTTATCCTTTGGCACCTCCTATCTTGCATGGGCTTTATGTGTGTCTGCAACAAATAAGAAATACACTGACTTTGGTAGAAAGTGATTCTTCTCTTTAGCATAAAAATTCTATAAAATTGAGTTTAAAAACTCAGAAGTGCTGGAGGAGACTTAAGACCCCTCTAAATTTCCAAATTACAAATAACATTATAGAATATAATTTACCTTCCATAAACCACATATGGAACCACAACTGATTATGCCATTTTATTTTGAATGTATTCAAAATTTGAATTTTCTTAAGGAAAACTATCTCTTAAACCTTTTTACTTCTAATAATAGCCCAAGGAATTGTAGTTAATACAGCTTTCAGCTTTTATTCAGGAATAGTATTTACAAATAAACAACAATTTAAGTCACTCAGCTACTTAGTGAACAAGGTAAGTATGAGAAAACAAAGCCATTTTAAGTTGTAAACTTTTGCTCACTAAATGTTAGTTTTGCAGTCCCCTCAGTAAGTGCCTAGGCAAAATTACAGATTAGTTAATCATGCCATGTACTCTCTAGTCATGTCATGGATTGTTCTAGAATAGTAAAAACAAGTGTTAAGCCCATGACTGCTACGGTTCTTCTGTACTCACAGTAAAACTGTATCACTAGATAAGGAAGAAAATGCATTTATTTACAAACAATTTTGGTAGGTTTTCCTGCTATATACTAACATAATTGCTATGTTGAAATTAAGGATAAAAGGTGTAATTGACATGAAATTTTATAAGGTTCGTGTTGGTATTGCAAGCTACATGAAACATTTGTTTTGGTGTAATTTTATTGGCTTGCTTATTTTGAATAGTTAACACTTTAACAAGTTTCAGAATTCAGATCTAAAAGCTATACAGGCTTCCTCTTAAACTGTACTCCTGGCACCCTTTTCAGTTTTAGAGGGATAACTAACATTACCAGGTCTTGTATATCCTTCCACAGGTATTTTAAAGCTCTTTAAGATTTTTTGTATACCATAATTGGTTATTTTACGTATTTACACAAATGTGTCACTGGAGATAAATTTAATTTTTGTATTTCCCATTTTTTAATAAAAATTTCAGAGCTACAGCAAAATACACAAGGAAGAATAGTACAAGGAACACCCACATATCCTTCACTACTTTCTCCAGTTGTTAACATTTTGCCCTATTTGCTTTCTCTCTCTCATGCTTGATTTTTTTTAGGATATATGCATGCCCCATGCTAAGTTAATATTGAAACAAAAACACCAAAAAACAAAATCCAGAAAATTGCTAAACTCAGAAGTGGTTCCTAATAATAATTTCAGTATAATTACAGAATATGAATTAATCTATAAGTACACATGTTCTGTATTTTGGTAGTTCACAAGTGGTTTTGTTTTGTAATGAGCCCTGTATTTCACTTCCAGAAATTATTTTTAATTTGGGGATACAAACCTAAACGGTTTCTGAAGGTTTTAGAATATAAAAATACCCCATGCTAAAGTATCATTTCTGATGATTTCTAGTTAGACCCTTAGATATTTTGGTATACTTCAAAAATAACATTCTGTACTTTGACAGAGTTGAGAAGAAAGAACGAGCCCGGTTAAAAACAGTGAAATTTAATTCTAAAACAAGAGGAGATAAAGGGGTGAGTATATGAAATGTCCTTTCCTAGATATTAATAATTGAGAATAATAGGCTTTTTCATAATTCTTGCCAGAGCTACACTATTAAAATTAGAAGGATTTAGCCATAAGAGTTAACTATCAACAGCTCTTGCCATGATGCTTTGTAATAGTAGATGCTGAAGTAAGTAATTTATTAAAGCACTCATTTTACAGACCTTTCCAGATTATTGAAACTGTCATTTGATGTATTCTTAACAACATACTTTGGTAAGGTTATTTTTACAAGTGAAATAAATTCAGCCTTCCTTCAGATGTCCAGTTAGAAATTGTTATTAATCATGATAGCTAATTTAATCATCTTCTGAGACGATATGCCCCAGAATATTATTAACTAGGTCATAATGTAAGTTTTCATTTCCCCCTTCACAATTTTTTAAGAGAATCCATGCTTTAAATATTTGAATCGATATGAATTTTTATTTTGAGGGAATAAAGAAAGGGACAGTAGAGGATGAGTTTATAGACAGTCAAGAAATACTTCTGAATTCTTTCATATATAATTTCAAATGTGTTTTTGTTTTCATTTTTAAGTTCTGCTTGTTGATGCCAGTACATGAAAGAAATACTGCAGGCTTTGTCCTGTATGATGTGTGTAATCACTACAATGGAATATTGTAGTAATAAGCCTGAAGAAATAAGCTGAACACATATGTTGTCTTGAAATACTATTCATAGGAATGTTTTAGTTTTTTTTTAATCTAAAGCAAAAGTTTTATACATCTTTTGATCATATTTCAAATGAATGTGTAAAGTTAACTCTGCAAATTAATTAACCTTATCATCTGTACTTCTGATAGCACTAAGCACTCAAACATAAAGGCATAAAATTAAAGATAAGCAATATCCTGAAAGAAATTAAATCTGAGTAAATTGTATAATGCATTCAGTTATCTTAAAAATGATAATTTCCTTTAAAATTGCAGCTTTCAGAAAATAAATTACATAGTATGATCTGAAGCAATATTTAAAATAGAAATTTGGGTGAGGGAAAAAGCCCAAGTAAATGCTCAGGATTTGAAATCTATACAATGCTTTTTGTGCTCGTTTTATATATGTCTTTAAAAATAACTTAGTAAAATACACTGTCAATGTATTGAAAAAGAGGTTGCATGTTGTAACTTTTCTTCCATACTGTAAGAAGTTAACTGAATTAACGACATATTTAAATCTTAGTCTTGTTTGTTGACTGTAACCAACCTTATACACAGTCACTGTGTCCTAACACAGCACCAGAAGGATGCATGATACTGAGTGGGGTAAAAATACGCTTGCCATTGATGCAGAACTGCATTTCTTTCTGTACTACAATTTCCCATTCTGAGTTCATCTTTTCCTTCCTTACATGGTGGTTTATGGACTTATTTCCACTGCAGACTTACAACATTTCAGTTTCTCATTAACATTTTTAACATCCATTTAGCTATTTTGACATACCACATAGAGAAATTCTGTGCTTAATATATATCATGATTTTGTGATATTTTATCAGTTCTTTTATTTATACTCTCTTGCAATATAGCATTAATAACAGTAAATAATTAAATAGAGTATTTTGTATTGAAAATGTAGACAATCCAGAGGTAGTATGTTTCTTCAGTTTTGTGTTGTCCCTGCACATATTTGTCTTCTTTGCTTTGTGCTATTTTCACTTTTAATAAATTCTTCATCCAGAGGACATTAAATGTAATACAATTAATTCTTTCTTAACTAACAAGCATTTCTTTCTGTCCTATATTATGATATCTTTATGATATCTCATTTTGGCTAACTGTAAAGATACCAAAAATCAAAACATTTTAAACTTCATGTTTCTTTTGGTTGTTTGCTGTGAAACTGACTCTGACCACTATATATGCAGTAGGAGGGAAAAATACCTTTTATTAAAAACATAACAGTTTTATTAGATACCATAAAAATTGTTACTTTATAAATTCATTGATGATTTTTATGAACAAGAAGATTTCATCTTTCCCTAAATTAGATTATCATAAATTTTTCTGTATTGAAACTTTAGTTTTCTTCTGTTTCTCTATTCTAAAATTCGGATTCAAACAAAGATTTTTATTTAAATAATGCTACTTGACAGTTGTAAGTCCAAATTTCCGGACAGTATTTTTTCTTATCAACTTAATTTTTAACTTCTGCTTAGCATTATCATAGCCTCCAAATTTTAGGATTGAAATCAGGACAATCTGTTGGACTAATGAGCTCTATGAATTTATTAATCCTGAATTATTGATATGAAAAGGAAAAAATAAAAGTTTAATCTTGTTTTTATGTTAAGATTCCTGCCAAAACAAATCCTTTCAAGTAATAGAATTGGAGCAAAAATTACTTTATTCTCCCTCAGCACCTAATTGCCAGACATCATATGCTTAAAAATACAGGCATGCCAAAACATACTTCCTGATGTGGATATACTTCAAAATAATGATAGCATTTTATGACATTGGATTAAGCTCAAGAAAAGTCAGAACAAGATTTTTTTATCCTTTATATTGTTCCTGCCTCAAAAAGTAATAATTCCTAAGTGTTATTGCTAGGTCAGGCCATTTCCTTCAAGACATAATGTTTGTGACAGAAATTACAAAAGAAGTTATTCCTCTTTAATAGCATCACCTTTCTTAATGTGGCCTGGTTTTAAATCTGTGAAGGCACAAATGGGACATTGAAGAAGGGAGAAAATCTCTTTCTAACATCTGTGTAGTAGGGGACATCAGATCAGCTGTGCAGCTCCTCCACAGCAGTACTGTATGACTATTAGGATCTTCATTGCCTTTTGGCTTTTATAGGCACCTGAATTTTTATTTCCTATTCAAGATATGGTGCCAATGAATTTAATCTGGTTCCAGTTTATTTATATATACTTTTAAAAATAGATGAATATAGTAGAGCTTAAAGACAGATCAGTTAGGATGGCATTCATGTTGGCCAGGAGAGCTCTGACTCTTCTTTCTTGGTGGGATAGCTTCGATGAATCTTTTGCTGGATTATGTATGCTTGATGGACCCCTCTTAGTTTTCTTCTCATTTTCTGATTCATACCATAACTATTTATCTTTTTTCTCTTCCAAAAAATAATAAGATTGGTTCATTGTTTTTAAATATTCAGAACTAGCAACTTTTTCAGTTGTTTTGGTTTTCTTTTTTAATAGTGGCTTTTTGTTAGTTCATTGGAGCCACCAAAAAGGGGAGGGAGGGAATATGCTCAAGTCGGAGGAAAATGGAAGATTATTACCTACTGCAAAAAAATACTCGAATAGCCTAGAATAATGACTTAAAATAGCTTTTGCTATAGAGCACTTCATACCTGGGAATCTTCTAGAAAAATATGAATTGATAAGAACAGAAGTTAGCAGGTTTGTACTATAGTGGTAGCTAATTTGAGTTACTTTTCAAGTGGCACTTACTCCTTATTTCTAGGGTTTTGTTTTTGTTTTTTTTTTAATCAAGTAGCACTTTCTCCTTAGTTCTAGGTATTACTGAATTGCACTGTAAATTTTAAAATATTTTAAGTTGAGAAATGTTAGAGTTTATACAAAGTCAGAAATTCACTTTGTGATTAATAAATTCATATACAAACTGCACACTGTGGTCACAAGAGTCAGCTTCCACAGAGCTGCTAGGCTGGGCCTTTGTACACACAGATAGTAGACATCCCTTTGTTTTGCCCCTCCTTCTCTTCTTCAGCAGTCATTCAATGACAAGCGTAAAAAGAACCTCTTTTCCCGAAAATTCCCCTTCTACAAGAACAAGGACCAGAGTGAACAGGAAACAAGTGATGCTGACCGTAAGTATGTGGATCCAGTGGTCAACTGAAAATAAATGTAGAGGGACCTACTGCCCTGCAGTTGGTTGTTACCATGGAGACAGTTTCAAGAGCTGCAACAGGTTACTAATTGTCTTAAACAGGGGCAACTTAACAGACATAAATTAATTTGCATACCAATCTTAACTTTTTCGACACCTTAGGAATTCTTAATTTAAAGCTAACAGTAATTTTAAGGTATGTGTTTAAAATAAAGTTACACGTTGGAAGGGTTCTTAGAAGAAACACTTAAAATACTCTCAAATAATACTTTAGAGGAATATTATGGATACCTGAGAAGCTACTTAATGATTATACTATATGTAATTAATTGGTCATTAAGCATTGACAATCTTTGATCATAGATCCTCTGGAATTCTATTCTATCTTGTATCTTCACTATATGTAGACAGTGAATTTTACTTTTAAGATAACAAGAAATAATCTCAAATTTTGCTTCTCTACCCTAAATCAGCTTTTAAGCTAAAACTTTGATTTCTTTAGTACATTACATTCAGCTGCTAGCTTATTTCAGACTTTCAGAAATCTACAAAAACACTCTAGAATATGTGCACCTGTAATGGTCTTGGAACTGTCTCTTATTGTAGCACCAATTTTATGCATTACTGACAACTATTTTCTTTGATTATCTTTTTATTGCTTGCTCTCTGGGAACTACTCTCTACAGGAGATCCCTGACGACATGGGATCAAAAGGCCTGAGTAAGTGATCAAAATACTCCCAAGTTATTTTTTAACCTCCATCTACAGACCTACCTTTTTCAGATACATTTTGAGATTCATGGTAGTGCCTTTCTGGCATGAGGAGGTATATGATTTAGATTGCTTTTAGACTTTCCATGTTAATAATGTGCTTGGGATTTTTATTTCTATAATACATATCTTTTGTTCTTCTGATGCTCCATTTTTCACATGTCATTTGAAAAAATTGCTCATAATTACATTTTCCTTTTTGTAATCTTTATGGCAGTTACTTTTGCTAGGTTTTTTTTTTTTTAAGTAAAAGACTTTTTTTAAGCTTTTTAAAATAATACTACCTACCTTCATTACTAGAATGTAGAAAATAATCTTGCAGTTTTCTGTCTGCCAGGCTGTTTTGTTAAGACAAGTTAAAATCACTTCGATTGTATGTTAGAAAAGCATTGCTATGATGTGAAACTGTAGAATATAATGAGTCTTAAGTTAATAGAGAAGAATTGTGGACCTCAAGTTCAAGTAGCGGTTGATACATGGGAACGGAAATTGTAGCTCTCTTTTTCCAAGGAGGTTGTAAATTATTAAAAGAATTATGAGATATACTATCCTTTATTTTTCCTTTAACCAAGATGTTGTCAGTGGTTTTGAGTTGTTCTTACTTAATTTTCTAACTAGTACTTAGTTTTCATATAAACTTGGTACAGTCTGGTATATAGGAGTCATTCAGTAAATGTTAGAGTGAATGGATGAAACAAGTCATTTTTTTAGCAAACAAAAGTTCAGATTTATGTGTTCTCAAATTAATTATATATGAAAGTTTATCAAATATTACTAAGTTATTTTAGGTGACAGTGACTCATAGAAGTAATCTCTTAAGCTAAAGTTTTTTCCTGGATGGTTATTTCTATTTGGATTACTAAGCATTTTGAAAGCTTACTTTTTGTAATTCATTGGTCATTAAGGATATAGCCAATCATTTAAGCAACCAGCTGTTGATCTCAGTGTGGTCTTGATCTCAGGGTTGTAAGTTCAGGCCCCATATTGGGCTCCACACCCAGCATGTTAAAAAAAAAAAAAAAAAAAGGGTAGGGTCACCTGGGTGGCTCAGTTGTTAATCATCTGCCTTTGGCTCAGGTCATGATCCTAAGTCTCAGATCAAGCGAGCCCCACATCAGGTTCCCTGCTCCATGGAACGCCTGCTTCTCCCTCTCCCACTCCCCCTACTCATATTCCCTTTCTCACTATCTCTCTGTCAAATATATAGGTAAAATCTTAAAAAAAAAAAATTAGAGATCAGTATCTTTTAATTTTCTAACATCTACATTAATAAACATTATATTTCATAGAAGGTTTTTCCCTTGATTTCTGCTAACTTTATACTGGAATTTTAATCTAAAGTATAGGTACTTTTATTTCAACCTTAAAGATTAAAGGTTTGTATTAGATTGAAGACAGTATACTTTATATGTAATTATTTCTATATAGACACATCTTGCCTATGCCTTTTTAAGATACAGCTAGAGACACAAATTTGCTATTACTAATGGCACCCTTTTTAAATCTTTTTTACCTTTGGTGAAAATCTTTAAAACTGGAAAATATTTACATAGATTCTTAATGCTATAGAATCTGTTTTGAGAACGATGTGTTTTAAAGGTGGTATGATTCAGCATAAGGACCCACAGATTTTTTATTATCTGCTATAAATCATTAGAGACCTGTGGAAAACTCATTGTAAAGGAACTAAATGAATTTGTTTACTATATTGATACTGTTATGATGGATGGTAATTACACCTTGACCATATCTTATTTCCATCTCTCATTTGGACAAAAGAGAAAAATAGTAGCTGATTACCAGACAGTGTCCTTTAGAAAATGATTTAATTTTCTGGAGAGAGACTTAAGATCCCTTCAGTGATAGTTTTTGTGCTTCATCTCACAGGAACTAAGATAATTTACTCACCTGGTAACATGATCCAATCAAGAAGATTTTGTTTGGAAAATACTGAGGGAGATAGGAAAATATCAGTAAGAATTCTAAACTTGGATAAAACATATGACTAGCAATTGACAAGGTGCCAATTGTTATATAACAGAAAATGCTAGGGAAAGGGTGGTCAGAAACATTATTTGTAGCCTCAGTAATCCATATTCTGAAGTTCCAAATACAGGAAATAAACTAAGCAGAATCCTGAGATTTTAATATAAAGAAATAAATTTGACTTCTGTACATATTCATCAAGCCTTATTGAAACAGGACTCATGAAGGGACTGAGAAGAAAAGGCATAAATGCAGAGAAACAAATCCAATGAAGAAATGGAATAACACTGAATATCAAGAAAGATGTACATCTACATGTAATTTCATATAACCTGTGAAAAATAGGGTATTTTAATTAAAGAGAAAAGTGATAACCTAGAACACTTTTCATACACATGAACTCAGTGATTCTACAAAAAAGGGAACCAAATAAATCATTGATTTGCCCTGTTGAGAGCAGAAGAAACAATGAGAATTGGCCTTTCCAATCCTATTTTGACTAACAACTAACTAGAATATGATGGAAGTCTGAGAGAATGCAAGTAAATCATCATAGCTGTGAAAAGCTAGAAATAGAGATGTGTTCAGCTTGTATATCTTAAGAAGGCAACTTTGAAAAAGTCAGAAGGAAAAATGTAAGATTCCTTTAGCAGAGACTTTTTAAAAAGTAAGTTCAGGAGGAGCTATGTAAGGTGCTCAAAAGTGAAATCATGATACATAGTTTCAGGCGAGGTTTGTAGCTGTAGTACAATTTTTATAGTTTTCCGTTCTGTAGAACATCTCAAAAACTCTTAGGTACATAAGAAAGAGATATGTAATGGGAAGCTTTCTCAGAGACTTAGAGAAGCAAAGTTGTGTAGAGCTCTTAGATGCCAAAACCAGACTTATTTGTAAAGAGTGAGAGTAGTAGTATTGCTTGAGATTGGTGACATATAGGTAGTAGTGAGGAAAACACAGAAAAGGCATTTCATACATTCTCAGGAAGAAATGTTTGATGAGAAAGGGGAGACTTGGTTAGAGATTTGAAATGACTGTGGTCATCAAACTTCATAAAATCAAAATTAAAACTCAAAGAATATACCATGTATGTCAAAGGGGGATAATGCCTTTACACTACGAATTCCTAAATAAGAAACAGACAAATCTTCATTTGATAACTGAATGGAGGTTATGAGAAGAATGCTCAAAAGATAACAAGTGAGTGTATGAAAATACTTGATGTCCCCAGTAATCAATAAACAAAATGATAGTTTCTACCCATCATCTTGACAGATATTTCTTTTAAATTTCTTTTAAATACCACAGAACCCAGTGGTATTGTTTTATGGAATCACTAGTTTTAATATATAACCACTATGCATATCTGGAAAAATATATCTTTTGACCTACTAATTCCTCTTCAAGGAATTATCCTAAGTATGTAATCAGAGATAGAGATAAAGGTTTATATATCAGTAAGTTTAATTTTATTGAGAAATTACAGTCAAAAAAATATGAAACCATCCTAAAATATGAAACCTTTATATTTGGGAAGTGGTTAATGAAATATGATTTATCTGTATTTTGTAATATCATATAACCATTGAAAATCATATTAAAACATGACATGGGAAAATGCTCATAATATAAATGAGAAAAAACAAATATGAAACTATATTATCTCAGACTTGTAAATAAACATATATTTAGGGCAATTTTGAATACTGTTGCTTTGAACAGGCTTGCACATGTCCTTTGGTCAACATATATATGTCATCATATTGGGGAAATACCGGGGAAAGGAATTGCTAGGTCATACATACATATATCTGTTGAGCTTTCGTAGTGGCTGCCAAATAGTGGCTGCCAAATAGCTTCCAAATAGTTTGGCTGCCAAATAGTTTTCCATAGTGGTTGTACCAATTTCCCCAACCCCAGTAGTATGTGAGTTCCAGTTGCTCCTTACCTTGTTTGGCATATCTGTTTTTGGTTTTGTTTGTTTGTTTCTTTGTTTGTTTCCATTATAGCCATTCAGGTGGATGGTAGAGATACCTGTTGTAGCTTTATTTTGCATTTCCCTGATAAGTAATTACAGGAAAAAATTAGAACACCTTCTTATATGTTTACTGGATTTTTTAATACCTTTTTTGATTAAGTTTCTTAAAAATATATTTTTAAATATCAAGAAGAAAGCATTTTACCTTTCTAATAAACTCCCAGCAGTGGTGACAATGCTATCCAAGAGCCAAGCTTTGAATAGCAAGATTTTCCTGTAGAGTTAGGTAAAAGGATACCTGAAAGAACTTGAAGAATTGATCACATAACAACTATAGGTAATCTTAGAGAACTCAAGATTAGGAGAAATCCCCAGAAAAGACAAAAGAGATTTGTAGTAGCTTTAACTTTTTACTGTATAACATGCCAAATATATTCAATAGTAGAAGAACAGTAAACCCCTGCAAGTATTCATTTACCCAACTTCTGTAATTGTCAACTCATGGTTAATTTTGTCTCTTCTGTACTCCCACTTACTTTCCTCCTTCACTCACTCCATTGCAGCAACTAATGTTACTCTCTTTTATGTATTAGAGATTGTAAAGTACACTACTAATCCTAAAATAAATTTTAAGAATTTTTTTTAATGTGTCGTTCCTACTTTCAGGAATGAATTTTAAGGAAATAAGACAAGTTGTATAAATGAAAACATTCCTAATTACTGATGTTGGTGGAAAACAATTTAAAGCAAACTAAAAAGTCTGGGTAATAAGTAGTAAGGTAAATTATGATTTATCAGTTTAATAGACTTGGATGCAACAATTTAAAATGATTGTTTCGAAGTACATGGGTAACATGGGAAGAAATTTTTAAATATAAACTTTTTTAAAACATTTTATATGTGCTTGTCATATATGATTCAGTCTTTTATAATTTTTAATGTCCCTGCTATATATAAAATATTTATAATCATAGTTAAGATTAAGTTCTATCTTTGCACCTGAAACTAATACAACATTGTATGTCAACTGTCCTGCAATATTTAAAAAGGAAAAAAAATTATATCTTGTTTTTGCAGGTTAGAATAACAGACTTAGTTTTCACTATGACAGCAATTCAAGAACTATTACCTTCATTTGAAATCTTACATTCTGCCATTCTCAGAACTCTACAGTAGTACATCTTGATTTTAGGAGATTCTGTGGGTGGCATGGTACAGCGGATATTTCTCCTCAAGCTGTTCTCTTAATCCCTTAAAGAAAGAGAAATTTAGATTTCTCTTTCTACTGTGGAAAATTTTGTTTTTTAGTTTTTATAATTTTTTTTTAACTCTCCAGAGATACTTATTGAGAAAACATTCAAGATTATGTTTACATGGGGAGAGTACCTGGTGTTTACCCAACAAGTTATGAAATGGAGTCATTTTCAAGGGGAGGCCAGGCAATTTGCAAGTAGATGTATTTGCTTTATCTTTTTTTGTTTTGCAAAAAGCAGAACAGCCATTGTCAGTTTTATCAAAACAGAGTTTCTCAGAACTACTCAGTACTCAGTACTAGTCTATTTTAAAATACAGTCCCACCTTCTAGAATTCCCTTCCATTTGACTTACTTTGGCGCATATGAATCTATGACATCTAAGATATTTTGTCTGTATGATCTCAGAAACCTGGATGTTCATTCCCCTTCAGGAACAAGAAAGAAGCTGAACTAAAAGCAAGATCATTTATTTTTTTAAGATATCCCTTCATTAAAATGGGCATCTCTTTGCTCAAATATAACTTGTGTCTTTTGTTAGTCATTACTGTTTCAAAAAATTAAATTAAATGGTGCCAACTGCATTTTCTCTTTTTGGGTTCTATGTCTACATTTGGACTAATTAAGGATCACTTTTTTTCTACTTGATTATTTGTCATAGATTTTGTTCATAAACTGTGTTGTACAAAAATGGAGCATTGTCCTTAATTACAGTTTCTTTCCTTCCTAATTCATATTTATTTGGGGGAAAATAAACTTCAAAGAAAATCAAGATGCTTTTTTAAAAATTCTTTGAGTATGTGTGATCTATACCTCAACATTTTGTAATGTCGCCTTGTGTTTATTTTGATAATTTGCTTCTTTAAACTCATGACACTGTGTTTTATTTTTTCCATTGTCCTGCAATTTCAGAGCATATAACTTCTAATGCCAGCGATAGTGAAAGTAGTTACCGTAAGTGTTTCAATACTTGTTCTTTTGTAATCACAAGTAATACGTATACCTTGGGAGTTTTTTTGTCTTAGTGATACATTCTAAATACTGAACATCAGGTGCTTAATATTTTAAAATCAGAGAGAGCCAAGTAAAATTCTGTACTTGAAAAATAAAGTCATACTATGTATAAATGTTAACAGAGTTCCCAATTTTTAATAAAACTCTAAAATCCTTTTTACACACAGTGCTACTTGTGTACATTGTGTGTGTGTGTGTGTGTGTGTGTGTATCTTTTACAAGAAAATACCTGGTTAAATGAGGGGTAAACCTATATTTTACCATTTTCTTTAGTAAATCTCTTTTAGTATGAGCATTTAAATATTTTTCAGTAATGCTTATAGTTAGCTTTATTTCCTTTTTTACTCTTTGTTACCAGTAATTATCTAGATCAAGTTAATGTTTACTACCAGCTTCTGGTGAACCTAAACGAAGAAGGAAATAATATTCAACAGTTGCTCAAACAATAATACTGATTTTTTTTTTGGTATCCTTATGTTACATTTTTGCTATTGTATTGTTAAATGAACTATACAAGCATCTGGAGTTTTTTAAGAGATTTGGGCATGGGAGAGGGAAGTACATGAATATTATCAGTTGTGGTACCTTAAAAATTAAAATTGCTTTTCTAACTTTTTTTTTTTACTGCTGTCTAATATGAAAGTAATCTTGATTACAGATGAGTATGGCTGCTCAAAAGGTCCATCCTGTTAATATCAGTCTCTGATATTTTTCATGTTGACAATATATACTTTTAACCCTCATTCGATTGGTTGTTATCTTTTTCATAATAGTTACATAAATGTCTTTTTTTTTTGGTGTGGGAATGTGATTTCTTATTAATGTTTTATTATCATATAATCAGAACTCACCATAGAGTAGTTGAGTAACTTTCTAGTCTTGGAAAAAGAAAAAAGAGGTAATGAAAGTATATACTGTCTGTCGCACCATTTGCATGAATTGTTAGGTGTGGAATATTTGACTTGCATGTTTTTGCTAATATGTAAACCCTGTTTTACATACAGTATTTTTAAGGTAGCTTTTAAGTATGTATTTTATATATTATGATAATAAAACAGTGAAATACACTTTTAAAGCCAGTATATGAATTTAAAAGATCATAGCTGCATACTTGTGCTATAAAACCAGTGCCAAATTTAGTGAAAAACTTGTTATAGAATCATGATAATCAAGGAGAAAATCCTCAAATATGTTATCCGACATTGTTTGTTTTCATGGAACCACTTGAAGTAACAGTCCTTCCTAATTTGTTTTCTATACGTGTGTGTGTGTGTGTGTGTGTGTGTGTGTGTGTTAAGAACTAGAATTTATAACTCTTTCCATTCCTTTTGCTGAGTCAAGATACCATTTGTATAATTTTTTATTGACAACATTCTTAAGCTCTAAACTTTTAATTTAATCTGCGAGGATTTGACTTCTAAAGTGCTTTCAAATAATTAAAAATTAAAAACAAGTATTTTATTTCATTTGCTATCTATCTGATTCATAGTTGGAGAGAGAAGAGAAGGATTTCGTTTTACCCAAGACCTTTTTTTTTTTGAAGCTCTAATTGGCTTTATTAAGCAATTTATGAATTGTGCAACATCCCATTCTAGCAAGTAGAAGGGAGCACCCTTATCTAAAGCTTTTTAAATTCATTTTAATGTAATTTTTTAATTGAATAAATGACTTATTAGAACAGTTAGTGAATTTTTTTCATCAGTGAAATAGTGACAATAGTTTTACCTTTACATTAAAAATTTTTATAATAAATAGTTGTAATTATAAAAATGTATTTATATCCTGTTAAATATTGCATCTGGTGGGACCAAACCATAAACATGTTCTTAATAACAGTAAATTACATAAATACTCACATATGTAGAACTTTTCAATCAAGTATTAGTTTTAAGATACTTAACAGTTCTTAGCTTCTAAATAAAAAATTAGTATCCCATACATGACATCACAAATGAAGATTTTAAATAGATCTAATGACAGTTTAAAACACAGGATATCATAAAGGTATTTATTAAATAACACATTTATATCTTGTTTCTACATTTATCAGACTTTATGACTTCATAATTTGCTATTTTTTTAACTTATTTTTGCCATAAGTTATTTGTAAAGTCCCTTTTTCTACATCTTTGCTATTTTCTAAGGAAAGTCCTAGCAATTTATATGTTACGTTTGAAGAATTAAATTAGCATTAGTTATCTTAATAGATTTTCTCATCTGTATTTTAACTAATAGGTGGTCAAGAGGAATATGTCTTATCTTATGAGCCAGTGAATCAGCAAGAAGGTTTGTGAAGCCTATTGATATTTTTTAATCTTCTAAAAAATATATACTTCTTAGTTTAGAAAACAGATCTAACTTATTTTGATAATTTGCTTTATTACAAATTTGATAATTTACAAAATAGTGTTTTATTAGAATTTTGCTATGCATTTTTTCTGTTAAGAATATATAGAGAAATTTGCCATATACATTTTATGAAACATGGTTTAGTTCACAGTATGTTGAAATCTAGTCATTTTATATTAACTGTTTTATAATGCTTTTTTTTTTCCTAAGCAGCTTCTTTCTTGTGCTAATGATAATGTCACTGTCCTTCACTGACCCTTTTTCAAAGTTTTGGAAACACCTTTGATCTCTCTGTTTTTCAACTCCCTTGTCCAGTCAGTTTCTAGGCTCTATTTATCCTTCTCTCCTATCTTCCTTTATTTATAACCTTCTTTTTATCCCTCCTACCATGTTAGTTCTGGTTCTTACTGGCAATCTCCCTTTTTCTAGCATGATCCATTACAATCCACTGTAAGGTGTAATCCACTTCTATTAGATCATCTTTCTAGATCACAACTGTGATTTTATCACCTCTTCTACCCAGTTTCTTTTTTGCCCTTCTTTGATCTGCTTCCTAACAATTTCTACTTCAAAAAGGATCAGTAAAACACTAAGCTTTGTTTTCTCATTTATAGTGAGGTGATATTAGCAATGTATAGAATTATATTTTTTGTAATTTTTAAGGATACTTTTGTTCTCTACTCTGAAGAACACTGATGTTTGTTGAGTGTTTATGCCTTTTAACACGCAGTTTATCTTTATAGTTAATTATACTCGACCAGTGATCATATTGGGACCTATGAAAGACAGGATAAATGATGACTTGATCTCAGAATTTCCTGACAAATTTGGATCATGTGTTCCTCGTGAGTAACCACATAAAAATTCTTAATTATTGGTCTTAACATTTTGTCACCATGTGTGGTAAAAGTACACATTACCATTTTTTAGTGGTTTATACTGTGTTATCACTTATTCTTCCATATTACTGTCCTTTTTAAAATTTCAATTAACTGCTGTTGTGTTGAACTTTACGAGATAATCACTGAAGCAGAAATTGGATTTGTTCGGCACCTGAGTGGCTTAGTTGGTTAAGCGACTGCCTTCGGCTCAGGTCATGATCCTGGAGTCCCTGGATTGAGTCCCACATTGGGCTCCCTGCTCGGCAGGGAGTGTGTTTCTCCCTCAGACTTTCCCCGTTTTGTGCTCTCTCTTTCTCTCTCATTCTCTTCCTCTCAAATAAATAAGTAAAATCTTAGAAAGAAAGAAAATGGATTTGTTGTGTTTAATACTAAACACTTCCTCAAGTTATTTTTTATTAAAGATACAACTAGACCAAAACGAGACTACGAGGTAGATGGAAGAGATTATCATTTTGTGACTTCAAGAGAGCAGATGGAAAAAGATATTCAAGAACATAAATTTATTGAAGCTGGCCAGTATAACAACCATCTGTATGGAACAAGTGTTCAGTCTGTGCGGGAAGTAGCAGAAAAGGTAAGCACCCACGGGTACCTGGCTCAGGTGCCTGGCTGACTCATTCGATAGAGCATACGATTCCTGATCTTGGGGTTATAAGTTTGAACCCTGTGGTAGGTATAGAAATTACTTAAAAATAAAAACTTTAAAAAAAAAAAAAAGCACCAAAGTGATCCTAGAATATAGTTTCTAATCAGATGTACCTTTATAATATAAAAGAATGATGTAATCGAAACTTTTAATCCATATTTTTGAAAAAATACAGGATAGATGTTTTAGAATTGATCATTTTAAACAATGTTATAAATTTATTCAACTGAATATTTAATTGTGGTGGCCTAGAAAAATGCATACAAAGTAAAGTAGATTGGGGTACTTAGGTGGTTCAGTTGGTTAAGCATCCGACTCGATTTCCACTCAGGTCATGATCTGAGGATTGTGAAATCAAACCTCACATCAGGCTCCACACTGGGCATGGAGCCTGCTTAACATTCTCTCTCCCTCTCCCTCTGGCCTTACCCCAGAAAAAAATAGGTCAACAAAGAAAATGAGAACAGAAATGGTAAAATGAACCTAAGGGAGGTTATTTTAAGGTGCTATACATTTGCCAGACATAGACCTTGTATTTAGCAATAGCGTTCCAACATCTAGCATAATTAAAAAGCAGTGTTCATCAATAAAATTAAATAAATTAAGTAAAATTAGGGGCACCTGGGTGGCATAAGAAGAAATAGATCATTTGACTAGTCCTGTATCTACTAAAGAGATTGATTCACATTGACATTTTAATACCACACACTCCAGACACAGATGGCTTTACTAATAAATTTTACCAAACATTTAAGGAAGAACTAAAACCCATTTTCTACCATAAAATTTAAAGAGAGTGAATACTTCCGAGTTCATTCTGAGTCCAACATTACCTAAGTTTCAGAACTTCAAAACACATTATAAAAAAAACTATAGACCTCCCATGAACACAGATGCAGAAATTCTAAACAAAAATTAAGCAAAATGAATCTTAACAATATATGATAAAAGATAATGTGCCAGGTGCCTGGGTGGCTCAGAGGGTTAAGCCTCTGCCTTCGGCTCAGGTCATGATCTCAGGGTCCTGGGATCGAGTCCCACGTCGGGCTCTCTGCTCGGCGGGGAGCCTGCTTCCTCCTCTCTCTCTCTCTCTGCCTGCCTCTCTACCTGCTTGTGATCTCTGTCTGTCAAATAAATAAATAAAATCTTTTTTTTTCCAATTTATTTATTTTCAGAAAAACAGTATTCATTATTTTTTCACCACACCCAGTGCTCCATGCAAGCCGTGCCCTCTATAATACCCACCACCTGGTACCCCAACCTCCCACCCCCCAAAAAATAAAATCTTTTAAAAAAATAATAATAATAATATGCCATGACCAAGTAGGGTTTATGCCGTAAGTGCAAGGTAAATTTAAACATTAGAAAATCAGTTAGCATAACCCACCGTCTTAAACTAAAAAAGGAAAATCATACAATCATCTCCATAGTTCAAGAAAAGCATTCAGCAAAATCCAACACCCAAACCACTTGTTTTTAGAATTATAGTAGACCTCCTAGCCAGTGCCATAAGTTCAAAGGAAGTAAGAACAGTTTTTCAGATTGGAAAGGAAGAAGTAAAATTGTGTTCATTTGCAGATGATATGATTATGTAAAAAATCTGATAGACTCTACCCAAAAAACTACTAGAATTAATAAGTTTAGCAAGAATGAAGGATACAGTGTAATTTGTTACACAAAAGACAACTGTATTCCTATGTACTTAAACCAGTGATAAGTGGAAATTTTGAAAAACATTATTTATATAACATTATTTACATTACTTACATAATGTAAATGTTTACATTTATATTCAATTACATTTTATATTAAAATGATCAATTCTGTAATACCTATATTTTTCAAAAATATGAATTTATTAAATAATGTAAGTTATTTATATTATTTACATAAAAATATTAAATACTTAAGAGATAAAGCTAACACAAAAGATTTACAGATCAGTACACTAAGAACCACAAAGCGTTGCTGAGAGAATTAAAGCCATAAATAAATGGAGAAATACATCATATTCATGGTTTTCTAAGCTTTAATATTATTTAGATGTCAGTTGAACTTTCAGACTTAGTACAACCCCAATAGAAAATGGCATGCTAATTCTCAAGCTTATAGGAAATGTGAAAATCTAGAATAGCCAAAACAACTTTGAAAAAAAATCAAAGATATGAAGACTTACAGAACTTGTTTTTGAGACTTAGAAAAATACAGTAATCAAGATTCTATGGTACTGGCATGAAGACAAACAAGTAGATCATCAGGACATACTAGAGAATCCTTAAACGGACCCACATATATATATGGACAACTGTTCAAAACTGGACAAAGTTCAAAGGCAGTTCAGTGGAGAAGGGAATAGTCTTAAGGAGCCTGGGTGGCTCAGTTAAGTGTCTGCCTTTGGCTCAGGTCATGATCTCAGGATCCTGGGATCGAGCCCTGCATCAGGCTCCCTGCTTAGCAGGGAAGCCTGTTTCTCCTTCTCCCTCTGTTGCTCTCCCTGCTTGTGCTCTCTCGTGCTCTGTCAAATAAATAGAATCTTTTAAAAAAGGGAGAGGGGATAGACTTTTCAACAGATGGTGCTAGAACAATTAACTAGCCATGCCTCACATAATATATAAAAATTAACTAAAAATAGATCATAAATGTAAAGCCTAAAACTATAAACTGTAGAAGAAAACAGAAAAATCTTCATGACTTTGGGTTTGGCAAAGATTTTTTAGATGGTATACTGAAAGCACAGTCCATAAAAGAAAGAATGATGACAAATTGGATTTCATTGAAATTATTAAAACTCTGCCCTTGAAAAAAACTCTTAAGAGAATAAAAAAGGCCATCTACTAGGAGAAAATATTTTCAAATTATGTATCTCATAAAAAACTTGTATTCAGAATATATAAAGAAGTCTTGTAATATAATAATAAAGACATCCCAATTTAAAAATGGGCGAAGTATTTAAAAAGACATCTCTCTAAAGAAGATGACCAGTAAGCACATAAAAAGATATTCAGCATAATCAGTCATTAGGAAAATGCAAATTGAAACCATAATGAGTTCCTATTACACACCTGTTAGAATGGCTAAATTATTTTAACTGACCATTACTAAGTTTTGACAGAGATATGGAGCAAATGGAACTCTCATATTCCACTAGATGAAAATATAACATTTTATATACAACCACTTTGAAAAACAGTTTGAGGATGCCTGGGTGGCTCTGTCAGTTACTTATCCACATCTTCATTTTGGCTGGGGTCGTGATCTCAGAGTTATGAGACTGAGCCCTGCATCAGACACACTGGGTGTGGGGGACCCTGCTTAAGATTCTGTTTCCTCTCCCCTACCTGCCCCGCCCCTCATGTGCCAGCATTCCCTGAATGAATTAATGAGATTTAAGAAAAAACAGTTGCCTAGCATATGATCCATTTCTGGACATTTACCCAAGAAAAAAGAAAGCGTATGTCCATACAAAGTTATCTATAATCACAGGAGACCAGTGATTGTTTGGGAAAGGACTAGAGGGAGAAGTTTCAAAGAGGCATGAGGAAACTTTTGAGGGTGACTAATACGTTTATTATCTTGATTTTTGTGATGATTTCAGGGTATATACACATGTCAAAACAAACTGTGTATTTTAGGGGTGCCTGGATGGCTCATTTGGTTAAGCATCTGCCTTCAGCTCATGATCTGGGGCTCCCTGCTCAGTGGGGAGTCTGCTTCTCCCTCTGCCCCCCAGCCGCCATGCTTGTGCTCTCTCTCTGTCTCCCAAATAAATAAATAAAATATTTTTTAAAAAATCTTTTAATTGTGTACTTTAAACACCTGCAGTTTATTGTATGTCAGTTACACCTTAAGCTGTTTAAAATAAAAACTGACAGTCCATCCTTGCTGAACTATTTAAATGTTTTGTCAACTCACATATATTTTTTACACTAAAAATAAATCATAAATTGTTTTTTAAAGAATTTAAGGTAGAAAATAGAAGATCTAGTGCTCGCTTCGGCAGCACATATAGAAAATAGAAGATCTAGAAAAGGTTAACACAATAGACAAACCGTGAGCTAATCTAATTTTTTTTAATTTTTTAAAAAATATTTTATTTGACAGATCACAAATAGGCAGAGCAGCAGGCAGAGAGAAAGGGGGAAGCAGGCTCCCCACCAAGCAGAGAGCTGGACACAGGGCTTAATCCCAGGACCCTGAGATCTTGACCTGAGCAGAAGGCGGAGGCTTAATCCACTGAGCCATCCAGGTGCCCCCAAACCTAATTTTTTTAAAAAAAGGAAAAATAATAATAGAAACAGAAATGTCAAGGGGACATACCATGTCATACCAATCATAAAAGACTATTTGTATATGTCTATATAAACAAATTTTAAAACGTGTTTGTGATGGATAATTTTTTAGAAAAATGTAGTTTACCAAAATTGACCTATTAGAAAAGGAACGATTTCTTTAGAAGAAATAGAGCAAATTATCAAGGAACTACCTGACAAAGAACACCAGACTCAGATGGCTTCTCAGGGGAATTTTACCAAATCTCAAAGGTTAGATTGTTCTAAAGCCCTATAATCTGCTCAGGAGCATTCTTTTTTTTGATATCTAAGTGTGCTGGAGACAAGAAAAATCATAGACCAATATCACAAATATTAATGCAAAAATGTTAAATATTTTTAGTAAACAGAATCCAGTACCACATTGCAAAAGTAATACACTGTGACCAAATGGGACTAAAGGAATTTAAGGTCAGTTCAAAGTTAGAAAATTAATTAATATAATCTTCCACAAAGCTAAAGAAAAAAATCATATATCCGTAGATGCCTAAAAAGCTTTTGGTAGAGTACCTTTCCTTGGGGGTGGAGGGACTCGAAAATCTGGAGATTGGTGTTACATTTTAAAAAGGAAAAAGAAGGAGCACCTGGGTGGGTCAGTGGGTTGAGCCTCTTGCCTTCATTCAGCTCAGGTCACAATCTCAGGGTCCTGGAATCAAGCCCTGCATCAGACTCTCCACTCAGCAGGGAGCCTGCTTCCCCCTCTCTCTGCCTACTTGTGATGTCTGTCTGTCAAATAAATAAATAAAATCTTTTTTTAAAAATAAAAGGAAAAATGAGAGAGATGAAAATGGATGAATGAATAGACAGATATTCTTAATTTAAAATCCTTAATAGGGGAAATATGAGGCAAAATACAAGGCAGTTCCATTATTGAGGAACAAAGCAAGGATGTCCATCATCTCTACTGCTATTCAACATTGTACTCAAGTTATTCATTGTACTTGAGGCATTAGTGCTGTTAAGACAAGAGGAACCAATTACATGCATAAAAATTGAGGGGAAAAGTAAAACTGTCTCTATTCTCAGATAATAGTATACCTGGGGAATCATATAAAATCTATCACAATATTGATAAAATTTATTTTGTAAAATAAATTATAAATTCATTATAAAACTAAAGACTATTATAAAATGAAAGATACTTTTAAAAACTAGAGCAAGGTTAGCAGTATATAAAATTAAGATGTATTGCTCATGGGACGCCTGGGTGGCTCAGTTGGTTAAGCAGCTGCCTTCGGCTCAGGTCATGATCCCAGCGTCCTGGGATCGAGTCCCACATCGGGCTCCTTGCTCGGCAGGGAGCCTGCTTCTCTCTCTGCCTCTGCCTGCCTCTCTGTCTACTTGTGCTCACTCTCGCTCCTCTCTCTCTCTGACAAATAAATAAATAAAATCTTAAAAAAAAAAAAATTAAAAAGTTAAAAAAAAAAAAAAAGATGTATTGCTCATGGGCACCTGGGTGGCTCAATCATTTGGGTATCCACTCCTCTTCATTTCAGCTCAGGTCATGATCTCAGGATCATGAGATTAAGCCTTGCTTTGGACTCCGTGCATAGCAGGGACTCTGCTTGAGATTCTCTCACCCTCTTCCCTTCCACCCCCTACCGCCCACTCTTGCTCTCTCTGTAAAATAACAAATAAAATCTATAAATAAATATTCCTACTAAATTGAAATTGTTCATTGAAGTATACTTAAGTCCTTGGATTACAGTATGTATTATGAGGGGTGCCTAGGTGACTCAGTTGATTAAGCATCCCACTCTTGATTTTGGCTCAGGTCACGACCTCAGGGTCCTGGGGATTGATTCCTGTATCAGGCTCCACACTAAGTGGGGAGTCTGCTTGAAGATTTTCTCTTGCTCTCTAAAATAAACAAATCTTTCTTTAAAAATGCAGGCAGTACCTGATTTAAAATATAATAAAATCTATTTAATAAGTTATGATTACTGCCCTATTTAACATAGGAACACCTTTCATAAATATAAAAATCCAAATGGCCTTTGTAAGTGAATTTAAGCATGTCAGAAAAATGTCCTAAATCCAGAAGTGGGGTTCCTAAATTGCCAGTTTGTGATCAAGTTTTTGCTGGTCCCCAATAAAATGAGAAATAGATTAGTGGTAATGAGGTTTTATAAGTTAAAATTTATTCAATTTTAAAGATTCTCCTTCATTTTAGGCTTTTTATCTTCTTGTTGATTGTATATTCTTTAAAGAAATGATAGTTAGGAGGGCACCTGGATGGCTCAGTCATTAAGCGTTTTCCTTAGGTTCAGTTCATGATCCCAGGGTCCTGGGATCAAGCCCTGCATCAGGCTCCCTGCTCAGTGGGAAGCCTGCTTCTCTCCCACCCACTCCCCCTGCTTGTGTTCCCTCTCTCCCTGTGTCTCTGTGTCAAATAAATAAATAAAATCTTTAAGAAAAAAAAGATAGTTATGGTAAAATGGTAGCTTAGGGTGGTTGTTTTTCTTGGCAAAATAAATTTAGGAGCCCCATATTGGTTGCCATTTTGAGACTGGTCTATGAAAGCTAGGAGTAAGGGAACTGTATTTTCATTCCTTTCTAAATGTAATATTTGAAAATGGAAATTAATTATTCATAGTCATTATTCATTGTCTTCATTTCCCCTCTGAAATTTGCTAACAGAAATGACAAGTTTGCTTAAAGTGAAGAGGAGCCAAATGTATCATAATCCAGATTTTGTACCTGTAGGAAATGTACCTTTGATATAATTGAAAATACTTGGTTCACTTGTTTTTCTTCTTTATTTCCTCTATTTTAGGGCAAACACTGTATCCTCGATGTGTCTGGAAATGCCATAAAGAGATTACAGATTGCACAACTTTACCCAATCTCCATTTTTATTAAACCCAAATCCATGGAAAATATCATGTAAGTATAAATGCCTAAAGCACAAACCTCTAAGTACAAATCCAGTGTCTGTCACGTACTAGACTGGATCGTTTACTTACCTTTGCTGCATCTCAGTTCCCTTATCTGTAAAATGGAGAGAATAATCGTATACTCACTTCAAGTGGTTATTGTGAGGATTGAATAAGCATTCTGTGATATCAGCAATCAGCAGCAGCAGCATTAATATACTAAAGTGTATATGGTAACATGTATTAGAATTTTAAGCCTAAGTAGTCACATGTGGCTATTAATTACTGAATGGTCTAGCTCTGTGTAACCACTAAAAGAATAAAATAATGTGTAACTACTTACTAATAGAGGGCAAAAATTGAATTTAAATAAAAACTAAAAAGATAAAGAGCAAATAGAAACAAAACAGTTGGGACAAAATGGATACAGTTAGTAAGATGATTTAAATGAACCCAAATATTTCATTAACTAAATGCTAGACTAAATGGTCTGATTAAAAAACAAGGATTGTCAGAATAGTTGAAGAAAAAATAAACTAGATGTTGCTCTTGTAGGAGGGGAAAAAATTCTTTTCTCTCTACTAGGTTTTCACTTGGACCTCTGTAACAAAAGACATATTAACATACAAATTTATTTTTAATTCAGGTTTCACGTGACATGAAAGCATTCATAAGGAAATGAAGACCCAAAAAAAACAGTTAAATTTGAGCATGTTTATACTAGGTTTGGTGACAAATGGTGACAAATGTAATAGTACCAAAGAATATAAGAGTAGCAAACTTAGCAAGGCCTCTTTGTTCAAATTCTTCTCAGTGTCCCACCGTCTTTGGAGATAAGGATGTTTGTTTCCTCCAGGTATAGAAATGCCACCTCTCACATGAGGATCTTTGCCCTGCCTCAGGGAAGGTCAGAGTCCTTCATATACCTGCCATTTTTCAAATTCCTTCAGCTTAGAATATTCAGTATGCCAAAGTGCTATATTTTGGAATAGTGTGTTATGATACCCATCAACTATATGTTGCTTTCATAAGACACATCTTAAATATTAGGCCATGGAAAAGCTGAAAGTGAGAGTCTAGAAAAAAAGGTATGTCGTACAAACATTAACCAAAAGTAAGTTTGTTTGTATTTGTTATCAAAGTATATCTAAAGGCAGGAAATTATTGCTGGACATAAAAATGAGCATTTCATAAAAATGAAAGAAAGGTTCAGTCCATCGGGAAGGTATATTTATACATTTGTACTTAATATAGTCTCAAAATAAGTAAAGTATAAATTGGTAATTATACAGGAAAAGAATAATTCCAAAATCACAGTGGGAGAACTTAACAGGAAGTAATAGAATAAGAAAACAAACATATCAGTATGGATATAGAACACAAAGTAAAAACTTTACCTAACTAACGTATGTAAAAAACACTGCATTCAATGTCTGCAATATGTAAAGACACATTAATTTCAAATGCACATAGAACAATTACCAAAACTAATTATATGCTAAGCCACAAATTTCAGTGATTGAAAACAAAATATTCTCTGACCCTGGTGAAATTAAAATAGAAATCAATAATTAAAATAGATAACTAGAGGGGTGCCTGGATGGCTCAGTCTTTGGACGTCTGCCTTTGGCTTAGGTAGTGGTCCCGGGGTCCTGGGATTGAGCCCCGCATTGGGCTCCCTGCTGGGTTGGGGACCTGCTTCTCCTTCTCCCACTCCCCCTGCTTGTATTCCCTCTCTCGCTATCTCTCTCTGTCAAATAAATAAAAATCTTTTTTAAAAAAAATAGATCTCTAGAAAATTCCCATATATTTGGAAATTAAGCATGTTACTTCTGGATGGGTCAAAGAAAAAAATCACAGCATAAGTTAATAAATGTAATGACAATGAAATTGTCAAGTAAATGAATTTGAAATATGGTAGCCTTGGTGATGGAAAATCCACAGCCCTAAATATTAGGAAAGAATGTAGGAAGTCAAATGTTAGCAGTCTAAGGTCTTGAGAAATTAGAAAAAGACCAGTCACTGAAACTCAAAGAAAGTAGAAATACAGTCAAAGAGAACAAACATAGTAGACAAGATCAACAAAATCAAAAATATTTTCTTTAAAAATACTGCATACCGTTAGTGAGAAAGATCAAGAAAATAAAATAAAGGCATAAATAGTATCAGGAATGAAAATGGGATATCACTGCACATCAGATAGACCTTAAAAAGGTTAACACAAGCAATCCAATAGAAAAATGAACAAAGGATTTAGCTCACGAAGGAGATATCCAAATAGTGAATAAACATATAGATGGTACTCAATTGGACATGGAAGCACAAGTTAAAACTGTAACATCAGGGCTCCTAACTGGCTCAGTCGGTAGGGCACGTGACACTTGATCTCAGGGTCATGAATTCAAGCCCCACTTTGGACATGGAGCCTACTTAAAAAATGAAAGAAACACAAAAAACCCTACTGTCATATTCTGCCACCCACACACCAAAAATAGCTAACGTGAAAACAGTTGTTAGCAAGGACATGGAACAACTGAAACTCCTAGCACTGATGGGAGTATAAATTTGGTACATCCACACTGGTAAATGGTTTACAGTATCTCCTAAAAACTGGACATACACATAACTTAAAGATCCAGAAATCTCATTTCTAAAAATGTGCCCAACAGAAATGTTTACATATGTTCACCAAAAACAGGTACTATATTGCTGACAGAAGTACTGTTCAGAATAACCAAAAACACTATTCAAATATAAATCAGTGAATACATAAATTATGACCTACTTACACAATGAAATATTCTACAATAATGAGAATTAGCAATCTCCAACTACACTCAAAAGTATGGAAGAATCTCACAAACATAATCTGAGTAAAAAAGAAATCCCTACTTAAAAGTGTATGTAGTCTGGGATTCCTTTATACATATTTTATGATTTCAGTATAATCATGGCTCACAGAAGTCAAATGGAGGTTACTCTTCAAAGGTAGGTAGGTGACTGGAATGAGATTCTGGGGTACTGATGTAATGTTCTAGATCTTGATCTAGGTACTAGATGGTACACAAGTAGGTTTAAGTTGGTTAAAATTCATCCAGTTGTATATTTATGATATTCCTCTTCTATCTTTGAAAGTTATACTTAAAAAATCTTTCTGAAAAGTCTTAAGAAACAGAAAAGGAAAAAAAAAGAAATAGAAAATCTAATGCCATTCCTATTAAAGAACTTAACTCTCTTATGAAAAACCTTCCTAGAAATAAAACACTAGGCCAACAGGATTTACTGAATTCTACCAAAAGCTAAATAATACAAATCTTAGCACAAATTCTTCCACTGATTTTATGGACATTAATTTAATACCAAAACCTGACTAAGACCTCATAGAAAATGAAAATGATAAGACAATCTTTTTTCCAATTTATTTATTTTCAGAAAAACATTATTCATTATTTTTTCACCACACCCAGTGCTCCATGCAAGCCATGCCCTCTATAATACCCACCACCTGGTACCCCAATCTTAACACAAATATAGATGGAAAAATCCTTGCCAAAATACAAATAAATTGAGTTCAACAATTAATTTTTTTAAATAAGATAAAATAACGAAGTTGGGATTAGTCAAGAATACAAGGTTAGTTAAACATTTAAAAATTTGTCAGTGGTAGAGCTAGAGAGAAGATGCAGTAAGAAGCACCAGGAATCCATTTCCCCACCTAGACACAAATGGACTTAACAGAATTTGTCAGAAGTAACTACTTGGGAACTCAGGAGTCTATTGAAAGCTTGAAGAGGAAGGTTTCTTGAAGCGGAAGGCTTCTAGGGGAAGGTTTGAATGATTAATTTTGGTTAATTTCAGCTTTTAGGCTGATAGCAGCTACCTCTTTCCCCACCTTCAGCCCATAGCAGGCAGCCATGCATGCCTTTCTTGAGTAGCTTGTGGGGGCCAAGGTGGGCAAAAAGATTTGGTTCTCCAAATTTCAGATAACTGTGCTCTAATAGCTGACTGCTTCTTTTGGTTGTAGAGGTGCAAACACAAAGGCAGGTGTCCATTGTCATTGTTGCAAGTCCCTACCCCAAGAAAAAGTGTCCATTGTCATTGTTGCGAGTCTCTACCCCTAGAAAAAGAACAACAGTCTACACCCAGAACTAACAATAGGAAGGAAACAATAAAGATTAGAGCAGAGAGCAACAAAAGACAAAATAGAAAGTGATAGAGAAAATCAATGAAACCAAAAGTTGATTCCTGGAATAAAAAAGACAGACCTTTAGCTAGATGGACTAAGAAAAAAGATTTAAATTACTAAAATCTGAAATGAAAGTGGGGGCATTAGTAAGGAATTTATAGAAATAAAAAGAATAAAAAGGATTATAAGAGTACTATGACCAGTTGTGCACCCGCATCGGGCTCTCTGCTCGGCAGGGAGCCTGCTTCCTCCTCTCTCTCTCTGCCTGCCTCTCTGCCTACTTGTAATCTCTCTCTCTCTCTCTCTGTCAAATAAATAAATAAATAAAATCTTTTAAAAAAAAATTGTGTAACGGATGAACAAGCTCCTAGAAACACAAACCTACCAAGATTAAATCAAAAAGAAATAGAAAATGTAGAGAAACCTATAATGGCTAAGGAGCTTGAATCAGTAATCAAAACCTCCTAACAAAGAAAAGCCCTGGAGCTGGTGGTTTCACCAATGGATTTTATCAGGCATTTAAAAAATTAATGCCAATCCTTCTCAAACTTTAAAAAAAAAAAAAATGAACAGAAGGAAACACTTGTTAATTCATTTTATGAGGCAACCATTACCATGATACAAAAACCATATAAAGACACTGCAAGAAAACTGCAGACCAATATCTCTTACGAACATTTGACACAAAAATCCTCAACAGAATTCTAGCAAACAGAACTCATCAACATATTAAGAGGATTACACACCAAGGTAATTTTATCCTTGGAATACAAGGATGGTTTGACGTATTTTCATATGTCAATCATGTCAATATGTCAAATCATAATATGCCATATCAACAAAATGAAGGAAAAAACACAAATCATCTCAGTGCAGAAAAAGCATTTGACAGGAGCACCTGAATGGCTCAGTCTGGTAGAACATGTGACTCTTGAGCTCAAGGTCATGACTGTGAGCCCCACATTGGGCATAGAGATTACCTTTTTAAAAAGGGTACTTGAGGCTAAAATTTAACAAGTCAGGAAATGACAGATGTTAGCAAGGATGTGGAAAAAGGGGAACCCTCCTACACTGTTGGTGGAAATGCAGGCTGCTGCAGCCACTCTGGAAAACAGCATGGAGGTTCCTCAAAGAGTTGAAAATAGAGCTACCCTACAACCCAGCAATCGCACTACTGGGTATTTACCCTAAAGACACAAATGTAGTGATCCAAAGGGGCATGTGCACCCAAATGTTTATAGCGGCAATGTCCAATAGCCAAACTGTGGAAAGAACCTAGATGTCCATCAACAGATGAATGGATAAAGATGATGTGGGGTGTGTGTGTGTGTATACACACACACACACACACACAATGGAATACTATGCAGCCATCAAAAGAAATGAAATCTTGCCATTTGCAACAATGTGGGTGGAACTAGAGGGTATTATGCTGAGCAAAATAAGTCAATCAGAGAAAGACAATTATATGATCTCTCTAATATGAGGAATTTGAGAGGCAGGATGGGGGTTGGGGGGTAGGGAAGGAAAAAATGAAACAAGATGGGATTGGAAGGGAGACAAACCATAAGAGACTCTTAATCTCACAAAACAAACAGGGTTGCTGGGGGTGGGGGTTTAGGGAGAGGGTGGCTAGGTTATGGACATTGGGGAAGGTATGTGCTATGGTGAGTGCTGTGATATGTGTAAGCCTGATGATTCACAGACCTGCACCCCTGGGGCAAATAATACATTATATGTTAATAAAGATATTTTTTTAAAAAGGCATTTGACAGCATTCTCTCATGATTAAAAACACTTAAATAGGAATAGAAGGAAGCTACTTAAATGTGATAAAGCCATGTATGAAAAACACACAGCAAACATACTCAGTGGTGAAAGACTGAAAGCTGTTTCTCTAAGATCAGGAACAAGGCCAGGATACCTGCTTTTACCATTTCTATTCAGTACAGTTATTAGAAATACTAGCTAAAGGAATTAGGCAAGAAAATGAAAGGCATCCAAACTGGAAGGGAAGAAATAAAATTTGTTTGCAGACCATATGATCTTATCTATAGAAAACCCTAAGGACTGCAGATAAAAACTCTTAGAAGTAATAAATAAATTCAGCAAAGTAGCAGCATATAGAGTCAACATAAAAAATTAGTTGCATTTCTATACACGGACAATGAACAGTCTGAAAAGGAATTCTATTTACAGTAGCATCAAAAAGAATAAAATGCTTAAGAATTATTTTAACCAGGGAGGTGAAAGATTTGTAAAACTATAAACTATAAAGTTTATAAAGCATGGCTGAAAGAAAATAAAGAAGATAAAAATAGATGAAAACACTTCTCATGTTCATGGATTTAGGAGACTTAATGTTGTTTAAATGTCAGTACTTACCCAACATGATCTACAAATACAATGCGATGTTTGTCAAAATCCCAATGACATTTTTTGCAGAAATAGAAAAACCCATACTAAAACTCACATGGAATCGCTTAAATAGCGAAAACAATATTCTTTTTAAGATTTTTTAATTTATTTATTTGACAGAGAGCACAAGTAGAGCAGCAGGCAGAGGGAGAGGGAGAAGCAGGCTCTCTGCTGAGCAGGGAGCCCCATGTGGGGCTCCATCCCAGGATTCTGGGATCATGACCTGAGCCAAAGGCAGCTGTTTAACACCTGAGCCACCCAGGCGCCCCCAAAATAATATTTTAAAAGAAAAAAAACTGGAAGACTCAGAGTTCTAATTTTATAATTCACTACAACGGTACAGTAACCAAAACTAGTATTGGCATAAAGACAAATATGACCAGTGGAATACAAAACTATAATGAGATATCACCTCACACCTGTCAGAATGGCTAAAACCAAAAAACAAACAACCAGTGTTGCCAATGATATGATGAAAAAAGGAACTCTCATGCACTATTGGCAGGAATGCAAATTGGTACAGCCATTGTGGAAAACAGTTTAGAGGTTCCTCAAAAAAATTTAAAATAGAACTATCCTATGATTCAGGAATTACCACTTCTGGGTATTTATCCAAAAATACAAAAACACCAACTCAGAGATACCTGGGCGGCTTAGTTGGTTAAGAATATGCCTTTGGCATGATCCCAGGGTCCTGGGATCGAGTCCTCCTTTGGGCTCCTTGCTCAGTGGGGAAGCTGCTTCCCCCTCTTCCTGCAACTCCCCCTGCCTGTGATATCTCTCTCTCTCTCTCTCTCTGTCAAATCTTTAAAAAAAAAAAAAACCACTAACTCAAAGGTATACACACACCCCTATATTTATCGCAGCACTATTTACCATAGCTAAACCATGGAAGCAGCCCAAGTGTCCACTGATAGATGAATGGATAAAGAAGAGGTGGTATGTATATACAATGGAATGTATATACAGTTAAGCAATAACAAAGAATAAAGTCATCATTTGCTACAACATGGATGGAGCTGGAAGATACACTGAGCAAGATAAGTCAGTCAAAGAAAGACAAGACCATATGATCTCACTCATGTAGAATTTGAGAAACAAGTAAAGGAACAAGAAACCAAGAAACAGACTTAACCACAGAGAACAAACTTATGGTTATCAGAGGGGAGGTGGGTGGTGGGATGGAGGAAATAGGGGATGGGGATTAAACAGTACACTTACCATGATGAAAAAAATTAAAAAGATCAATGGAGTAGAATAGAGAGGTCAGAAGTAAACTGTTATATGTGTGTGTGTGTTTTTTTTTAAGATTTTATTCATTTATTTGACAGAAATCACAAGTAGGCAGAGAGGCAGGCAGAGAGAGGGGGGGGGGAAGCAGGCTCCCTGCTGAGCAGAGAGCCCGATGCGGGACTCGATCCCAGGACTCAGATCATGACCTGAGCCGAAGGCAGCGGCTTAACCCACTGAGCCACCCAGGCGCCCCTATATATGTGTTTTTTTTAACAAGGATACAAAACCATTCAGTGGGGGAAAGTGCAGTCTTCTCAACAAATGGTGCCAGGAAAATTGGGTATCTAACGTGTAAAAGAATTAAGTTGGACCCTTACTTAACACCATATACAGAAATTAACTCAAAATGGATCAAGGACCTAAATGTAAGATAATAAAACTCGTAAAAGAAAACATAGGACATGGAACACGGGGTGTTATACATAAACAATGAATCTTGGAAACAACATCAAAAACTAGTGATGTATTGTATGGTGACTAACATAACACAAAATAAATTTTTTTAGAAAGGGACAAAAGCTTTACAACATTGGATTTGGCATTGATTATTGGATATAACACCAAAAGCAGAGGTAACAACAACAAAGATTAGTTTCCATAAATATTTTTTTTAATATTTTATTTATTTGAGAGACAAAACAGAGCACAAGCAGGGCAGAGGAAGAGGGAGAAGCAGACTCCCAGCTGAGCAGGGAGCCCAACATGGGGCTCCCAGCACTCAGGGATCATGACCAGAGCTGAAGGCAGTTGATGGAGCCTGTGACTTTTGATCTCAGGGTTGTGAATTCAAGCCCCATGTTGGGTGTAGAGATTACTTAAAATCTTTAAGTTTTGTATATCAAAAGACATGGTCTACAGAGTAAAAGGGCAGTCCACAGAATGGGAAAAATATTTGCAAATCATTTATCTAATAAGGGATTAATATCCAGAATATTTAGAGAACAAAAAAAAAAGACAATTCAAAAATGAGGAAAGGACTTGAATGGACCTTTCTCCGAAGGAGATACAGCCACAGCCAACAAGCAGATGAAAAGATTCATAGAGTTACTATATGATCCAGCAATTCTATTTCTAGCTATGGGCTGCTTTTTTGAAGAGATACTTGTACATTCATGTTTATGGTGGCATTATTCCCAGTAACTAAAATGTGGAAGAAATCAAAGTGTCCCATCAGTGAATGTGCTGATAAGCAAAATACGGTACATATATACAAAGGATGGAAATTCGGCAGTATGTCCATGGATGATGGTTGCAGGCATTATGCTCAGTGGAATTAGCCAGTCACAAAAAGACAAATACTGTATGATTCCACCTTTATGAGGTACTCAGAGTGGTCAGAATCATTTTTAAATAGGAATAGAATTTTGGTTTTACAAAACAATTGTAGGTTTGGATGGTGGTAATGGTTGCACAACAATATGAAGATACTAATACTAGCGAACTGTACACTTAAAAATGGTTAAAATGGTAACTTCTATGTTATGTATATTTTTTCATTATTTTTAATGAATCTTTTAAAATCCATGTAAATGTGCCACATTAAGAGATTATAGGAGTAGGGGCGCCTGGGTGGCTCAGTGGGTTAAGCCGCTGCCTTCGGCTCAGGTCATGATCTCAGGGTCCTGGGATCGAGTCCCACATCGGGCTCTCTGCTCAGCAGGGAGCCTGCTTCCTCCTCTCTCTCTCTGCTTGCCTCTCTGCCTACTTGTATCTCTCTCTGTAAATAAATAAATAAAATCTTTTAAAAAAAAAAAAGAGATTATAGGAGTAAAAGCATAGGATCATTTTAATAAATGCAGGAAAAACATTTAATAAAATAAACATTCATTCATGACAAAAAAACATTTTTCAGACTATGAATAGAAGGGAACTTCCTTTATCTGATAAAAGGTCACTTACAGAATATCAAAGCAAATGTCATACTTAATGAAAAAATATCGGAAGCATTCCCTTTAAGTTGGGAACGAACTCTCATATACCAATCATCCATCTGCAGCAATAATCATCAGCTGTGACCAGTCTTGTTTCATCTATCTCCCTACCCCTACCCATCCACACCAGATTATTTTGACACAAACCCCAGACATTATATGATTTCATCCATATATTTCAGTATATATTTGAAAGATAAGAATTATGTTATTAGAAAACATCTCTCATGTCACACTTAAAATTATTTTTTATATCATTAGATCCAGTTTTTCTGATTGTCTCATCAGTTTTGCTTATGGTTTTTTGGTTTTTTGGTTTTTTTTTTCAGCTTATTTGCCTGAATCAAGTTCCAACTAAGATCTGTTTGTGACAGTTGGTTGTTAATTCTTTTAATGTATAGATTCTCCCTCCGTATCTTTTTTTTTTCCAGTTTATTTGTTAAAGAAACCACGTCATTTCTTCTGCAGAGTTCTCCCCAGACTATATTTTGCTGATTGCCTTCTCATGTTGTTGTTTCATATGTTTATGTATTATCTTTGTTGTCCATAAATTGGCAGATAGATTTCTAAGCTCTTAATATGAAATTTTCATCAAAGTGAAAAACATAAAATTAATGCTTAGTTTTTTTGGCTGCCTTGAGCCAATGCAAAAATTTGTTGAAACCCTCTGTCAATTCAAGCATAAAGCTTAATATACCTAAAGTGACTGAATCTAATTTTTAATGACATTCATATTCTCAACAGAGTTCAGCTTTTCATGGTTTTATGCTTTATGTGTATCTTCTCTGTCATCTTTTTTCAAAAAGGATTATAATGTACTAATTGCTAATTTCTACATTTATTTGCATAGGGAAATGAATAAGCGTCTAACAGAAGAACAAGCCAGGAAGACATTTGAAAGAGCCATGAAACTGGAACAAGAATTTACTGAACATTTCACAGGTTGGCATCATGTGTGTCTGTGCCCTGACAGAATTTTGATTTGGAGCCATATAAACTGACCTATTGAACTTTGAACTATGCCCACATCTACCAGTAATTAATTACATGGCTAATACTATCTATTAATACTATGTAATTAATACTGTGTTTTTCAGAATAATTCATCTAACCTAGGCAGTGGTGATGAGGAATCTTAAAAGTTAGTGTTTCTTAAGTGGTTCATTAGGACATATTAGACTGGAGAAAAATAGATTCAGACTTGATTTCTTCTGTGAAAATGACTTTTCTGATCTTATGCTTTATAAATTTTGATCCATTTTAGGATATTATTTGTTTTTTAAAAAATGAGTGGGTAGCAATTCCCAAATAATCTCTCATTCATTTCGTCCTTTAAATTATTCTCCAGGTGTTCACACTAAGTACATCAAATGCCATGGTGGTGTAACCCATGTGCTTTTTTTCTTCTTTTTTTTTTTTTTTTAAATAATTTCAGACTTACAGAACATTCACAAGAGTAGTACCAGCAATTCTCATACACTTTTCACCCATATTTTCTAAATGTTAACATTTTACCACATTTCATTTTTTTCTGAAACACTGAAGGGTAAGTTGCAAGCAGGTGCCCTTTTGCCTCTTAAATACTTCGGTGTATATCTACCAAATATGCAAAAGCAAAAATCACCAAATCTCACCTTTTGATCAATATTTAAAATTAAAATTCTTATATTTTTCAAGTAGGAAAATTACTGAAATGAGTGCCTATTACTAAGCAAACAATACGTAAATGGCCTTTTGCTGGATGAGTAACTAATTCTAAGATTTCACTTCTGTTTCACCAATAATTGTTACCGTGAAGATAGACAATTAATGGAGTTTCTAATTTTGTTTAATTATTACAGCTATTGTACAGGGAGATACGCTGGAAGACATTTATAACCAAGTGAAGCAGATCATAGAAGAACAGTCTGGTCCGTACATCTGGGTTCCAGCAAAAGAAAAGTTATGAGGACTGATGTTTCTCTGTTTCTCTTTTCCACGATCTCATTTTCTCTGACACTGCTTTGCCCTTTCCTTTTGGAGTCTGTCTACAATACTCCCTCCACATTGAATCATATCCCACTCATCATTGTCTGCAGTTGTGCTTAAGTTTTGACATCTAGGGTCTCCTTCAACTTGTAGCATCTGTATTTTATGTCACTATTGGTTTGTGGCCATTTTTCAGAACTGAAGATGGAATGGCCTGACCAGCTATTAAGGATTTGGGGAGACTGGGAAATTGTGGTAAAATTCCTTAATGTTTAAGGGAAAGTAACTTTAAGATTTTCAGAAAAGCTTTATATACATTCTTTTCAAATTTCAGTATAAAGGAAAGAAAAGTGGTGTTAATCAGTGATTTAGTAAACTTCGAGCAACAGTGCACGCTTAACTTTAATAGCATGGTTTGGCCAATATATTAACTTTCAAGTCCTTATCTCAGTTGACTTGTGTTATCCAAACAAATATTTCATTATAGACAAATAAGAAAAATATGTTTTTTAATTTCAAAATTAATGTCTGCATTAACTTTCATAATTTCACAAAGGGATATTCATTTTTCAGAAGAGTTCTTCGTGTTTTTCATTATTTGAGGGGTTTTTTTCTCAATACATTTGCTAGGAATAGCGGTGTTATAAATGTTTTTAATCTACTTGTACAGCACTATTTATAGTGTCTTACAAAAGTTCATACATAACGATCATCACATTTTCTGAATTGAGGCCATGTTTAGGTGCTAGGGGAGCTCACCTTTTACACATAAGGTTGAGGAAATTTCACAGACATAAATACAGACAGAACAGACATTACAGTGATGAGGTAGTAATCATTATGGCAATGGAAAAGGAGTCCAATTCATAGTCTAAAACTTTAAATGTATTCTTAGGGATCAGATTTTAATGAATATTTTACCCACAGTAACTGCCTATTTTGTTATAATAAAATATATATATATATAAATATATATAAAACTTTCTTTAACTAAACTCTGTAACTATGGGAATTATTTTCTTTACATAGTTGCGCACACACAAACATATATATATATATTTAAAATATATTTTTTCTTTTGCCACCTACTCTTTTTGTTTGGTTTTTAAATTAAATATTAATTGATTAGACTTTATCTTCCTTAATCATGTGAACTGAAAATGGGGGTATGGTGGTTGTGGAAAGAAACCTTTAGGGAAATTAGATTACATACAGAAGTATAGGCGTGTTCTCCTCTTTTCTACAAAAGTTTTCAAATGGTTCCTGGTTCTGTTTTGAGGGTTTTTTTTTTTTTTTTTTTTTTTTTTTTTTTACTGTTGTTCTTGTCATTGGGTTTGGATTTGGTCTTCTGCCTCTCCTTCCAGTTCTCCTTTCACTAATAGGCAAATAAGCAAAAGCCTCATGTGTGTGTTTTCCCCTTAGACTGCACACCTTTCACCTCTTGTAGCTGCTCTACACTAGAGTTACACAGATCTTCATGGACAGCAGTTTTAAGAAATTTTAGTGAAAGGTAGTTATGATTTCAGAAATCAGCTTCTCTGGTCTTTTAATGTTTGGCTTCCCTTTGCTTTTTTGGAGTTGTTTATTAAGTATGTGTTTTTGACAGCCTCCTCATTACAATTCTTAAATGAGTACTGGTTTGTAAAGGATTATCAACATTATCCATTCCATTTATGAGAAAGAGGAGAACAGCTAATAAACTTTGTCGTAAAATCCATATGTTAAATGTGTCTTGAATTATGAAAGAATATATTGTTTACAAGCAAACATTTTCTGGAAACAACCTGGAGCATCGTGTAATTTATAAACTGGATTCATGGGCCATAAGGGAATCTAATCAAATTTTATTCCGTAGGTCTTGGAATTGAGTATGTTAACACATTGAAATAAATACTATGGCAATAACAATAATTACACTAGGTTGTTACCAAACATAAAACAGCTAGAAGAAAATTATTGTAAAATGATCTCAAGAGTCCCAGAAATCACTCTACAGCAAGACCCCAGCATAAGGCATTTTGAAATATTTACTGATTACATGTTCTAAAATATCAAGAGGTTATAAAAATGATGCCATTTATCTGTTAAAATGTTTATTACATTGCTTTTGGATGTCCTTGTTCAGTGATGTTTTTGTAAGAAAACACAACTTTTGTTCAGCTTTCTAGATTGTATAGAATTATTAATAAAAGTACTAATTGCTTAGTACTACTGTGTAACAGCTTTAGTATATTATCATTTAATTTTAAAAGATAAGAATTTAAGAATTACTAGCCCCATGGTAAGACCTAAATGAAATCACTTGCCCAAGATGACTTAGCTCTAATAAGTGGCAGTGCTTAGTATTTGCTCTGCCCCATGTTCTAATATATTAATGCTGCCTTGTTTTTCTCAGCCTCTACTATGTAAGGCACTATGACTCATATTATGTTAGTGCCCCTTTATAGAGACACCCCTAGATGAGGTCTTTGCCCAGAGTCACACAGTAAGTAAGGACAGATCCATAGAACAAGTCACTTCATATCACAGCTGAAAGAAATGTTTCTGGGAGACAAATCAGCCCAGCACCATCACAGTGACATACAAAAAACTTCTTTGGAACCAAAAATGGGGAGGTGGGGCGGGGGCAGGGGAATGGAACAGTGTTCATTAGGGGGAAAGTCCATTAGTCTGATACAGAGAGAATAATATTTCAAATCATTATAAGATATTCCATATTTTTACTATGCTTCTTAATATTTTTAAGTTGGCAAAAATTTAAATGCCTCTTAAATGTGACTACACATTTCTGGTTGCTTTTCTATTTCGCATCTTCCCAGGGCTTTTCAAAAACGATGGAAACAAGCTTGCAGGAGAGACTCTCACACCTGGTAACCCACTACATAGTATTTAAATTCCAAGATAGCAATTTGGAGGCTTATTCATGAGAAAAATTTGTTTACTAAAGTATTAAACAGTTTACTTCCAAAATTCTGTCTGGAGTACTCCTAATTTACAGAGATCTCCATGTCTTAACCAAAGTTATACTACAAATCAGGAACAGAGCCAGGATTAGAACCTTTGATTCCAGGATCCTGAGACAGTGGTTTTTCTACCATCCGGTTCCTTTTCTTCCCGTGCTATAAGCTGAATTTAGTGGGTTATTCAGTCCCTCAAGGGTTGAATTACTCATTAAAAGAAAGTAAATATCTGTAAACTTAAAAGATTTTATTGAGGTGCTTCAGTTTTTTGAAAGATACCAGGGAAAAACAACAAATGTCACTTTTCTGATCTAAGTTTAGATTATCTGGTGTTTTAGTCCAATGTCAAAGATTCCATTCCAATGTCAAAGTTCCTCCAGAATTGCACAGTATAGCTCCTACTGGCTTTGGCAGTGGAGTGCTGTAATATGAAGGATGTAGGCTATGGAATCAGAGCTTGACTTAAAGACCAGCTCCACCACTCACTGGTTATGTAACTAACCTTGGACAAGTCGTGTCATCCCTCTTTCTGTTTATTTACCTCCAAAATGGAGATATTTGAGGGCACCTGGGTGGCTCGATCAGTTAAGTGTCCCAAGTCTTGGTTTTGGCTTGGGTCACGATCTTGGGGTCCTTATGTTGAGCCACAGCAGGCTCTGTGCTCGGTGGGGAGTCTGCTTCTCTCCCTCTTCCCCTCCCCCCTGCAAGTGCGTTCACTTTCTCATACACACACAAATAATATAGAGATACTTTAAGAATCTGTATCAGTACATTCTAAAAGTTAATTCCCTTTTCCTTTAGAATCAGAAGCCTGGAATTGTTGCAACTTTGTACAGATTACCTTGAGCCTTCATTTTAAATGGGATTTGAATGACTATCTTGCAGAATTGTTTTAAGGATTAAATAAAGTAATGTTTACAAAACAGTGATCATAGCATCTGATACTTGACTCTTTCTGCCTTCCTCTGGAGTATGTTTATGATTGCTAACAAAAGAATAATAGGGTCCACCGTTCTTCACCAACTGTAGAGAAATTTTCTTTAATGGACTTTCAGTGAAGAAATTATTTACATTTCAGTCCTTATAATCATGTTTACTCATCCCTACTCTGTCAGAGATGTGACTTTTGCCTACTCTACCTCAGTCTTGAACATGGAACTGGAAGACATCAAGACTTCATAAGCCATCCTCATATCTGCACAGTGCTAGACACAACAGTACCCAACAGTTTTCTCTCTATTGAGAGTCTAGGAACAGGCCTGGTAAAGATTATTTAAATCACCCAGGTAAGATACATTTTCTTTTTCTTTTTTTAAGATTTTTATTTACTTATTTGACAGAGATCACAAGTAGGCAGAGAGGCAGGCAGAGAGAGAGAGGGGGAAGCAGGCTCCCTGCTGAGCAGAGAGCCCGATGCGGGACTCGATCCCAGGACCCCGAGATCATGACCTGAGCCGAAGGCAGCGGCTTAACCCACTGAGCCACCCAGGCACCCCAAGATATATTTTCTTTTATTCAGTTTGACATAGAATAGTCACTACTTATCCATGATTACTTTCTCAGTGACTGCTACCAGCTCTTTCTTCATATGGTTACCTGAGAGTTGGCAAAACAAATCCTGGTCTGCCGAACAGCAGTGTGAACAGCATTTGTGGTCAGGTAAACTGATGTCATTTGAAACTCAGGAACAGGCACCAAACCTGACCAGGGAGAGTTTCACACTACAATTTTTTCTAGCGGTTTCTATTAGTATAGTAGAGTATAGAGATGGGGGAAGATGAGAGGAAGGAGAGAAGACAGTGAAGGCTGGAATTCTCTCCCACTACCCTTTTTTTGTTGTTGTTTACTTGTTATTGAAGTATACATATATAAAATGTATAAATGTCACAAGTGTACATATACCTCAATGAATATTTACAAACCAATACCCACATAACAATCAGAATGAAGCTCAAACAGAACATGACCAGCACCCTAGGTACTCTGCCACATCTCCCTCCCACTTATTATTCCTACTCCAAGGAAAGCCACTATCCTTTTTTTTTTTTTTAAGATTTTATTTATTTAGTCATGAGAGACAGAGACAGGCAGAGGGAGAAGCAGACTCCCCGCTGAGCAGGGAGCCCGATGTAAGGCTTGATCCTAGGACCCTGGAATCGTCACCTGAGCCAAAAGTAGATGCTTAAGGACTGAGCCACCCAGGCGCCCCTCCCACCTTTTCTTTTTAAGATTTTATTTATTTGACAACTAGAGAGAAAATGCACAATTAGGCAGAGCAGCAGGCAGAGGGAGAGGGAGAAGAGGCTCTCTGCTGAGCAAGGAGCCTGATGTGGGACTCCATCCCAGGACCCTAGAATTGACCTGAGCCAAAGGCAGCTGCTTAACCAACTGAGCCACCCAGGTGCCCCGCCCCTTGCTTTTTAAAAAGACTGACTTATTTTAGTGAGAGAGAGCAGGGTGAGGGAGAAAAGCAGGCTCCCTGACAAATGTGGAGCCCCAGGCAGGGCTCGATCTCACAACCCTGAGATTGTGACCTGAGCTGTAATCAAGAGTCAGATGTTTTAACCAACTGAGCAATACAGGCATTTCCCTAATTTTGTATCTTTTTAACTTACGTACAGTAAAATTCTCTATGGTGTCCAGTTCTGAGAGTTTTGACCCTTGTATATATAGCATGTAGTCACCCCCAAAACTTCTAGTCCATACCTTCTGCCCCCAACCTGTGATAACCACTGATATTTTCTTAGTGCCTATAGTTTTGCCTTTCCCAGGATATCCCCTAAATGGAGCCATATCCTATAAAGCATTTTGGGTGTGGCTTCTTGGACCTAGCAAATGCATTTGAGGTTCATCCATGTTGCTGCAGAAATGAAGTTTGTTATTTTCATTGCTAAGTAGTAGCCCATTTTATGGATGTATCATTCATTTATCTATCTCTTCACTGAAGGACTTTTGGGTTGTTTTCAGTCTTTCCCACTATACTTTTGTGCTTTTTTTGCAGCTTTAGGTCTGCAGGAGGAAGAATCAGAACCAGAAATGGGTTTCTGACCTGACAGCTGTGCCAGGCCCTCCCATCTCTACCTCTCTCTCACTACTGTGAGCATCCACACATTTGGGCAGTTGTACAGGAACTTATTATCCTAAAACCTTAAATGCAGGATAATATATCCCAAGAGCCTGTTTATAGAACAAAATTATATTTAAAGTAGGACAGTACGAGAGTAAGTAATTTCAAATTTTTAGATTTTCAAATTCCCAGGAATAATACTCAGATGGTCCAAAAGCTGGATGTGCCAGTGACCCATGCCAGGTTCTCATTGCTAGTGTCCAAAGGGAAATAAATGTAGTCTACCTAGGATAGTAGTAGATGAGATGAAAATAGTCTGAGAAACCAATGGAAACATTTGTTAAGGTGAGATTAATAGCCTTACAATTTAGGAAGCAGTCCTGAGACAGCCCTAATCTTTCAAGAAAATCTAGTTTGTTGAACACCAAAGAATTGTAGCTTGTGTTTTAAATTAATGACTACCAATTTCTTTTAGCTGGTAAATTCTCTGTATCTTAAAAATTACTAATATTCTCTGATTAACAGAAATCTAATTCCAATGCAGCATATTTTTTAAAATATTTTATTATTTATGTGACAGAGATCACAAGTAGGCAGAGAGGCAGGCAGAAAGGGGGGGCAGGCTCCCTGCCAACCAGAGAGCCCGATGTGGGGTTCAGTTCCAAGACCCTGGGATCATGACCTGAGCCGAAGGCAGAGGCTCAACCCACTGAGCCACCCAGGCACCCCTCCAATGCAGCATATTTAAGGAATCCTTGACCCAGAGCTGCCCATCCCCTTCACTGATGGCATGCAGATAGCACAACTGGCCTTGTCTGTATTTGCCATCCATATCATAATATGACTTGATCTTTCTTGTGTATTTTCAAAAACAACAATAACAACATTAGGTCATTCCTCTTAATTGGTGCCAAACTAAACCTTAGGAACTACTGGTGTTACCCAAAATAGGAATAAGCCATTCAAATTGAGCATGTATTCATCCCTGTTTCTGCAAATCAACTGTTAATGACCAATATCATTTGGACAGTTTTTACCTACAGTAAAATGATTTTTTAAAAACTGTATAGAAGTCTGTGCACAAAATAATTAGCATGTGAAACAAGACATGGTGAATTCGCTGGTGGAAGAAAAGATTAGAACAAATGATCTAATCTTTCTTTAGGATGTCTAAAATCAGGTTCATTCACCTCACAGATGGGAGGGCTAAAGACAAGACTTACGTCCCATATGTTTCACACTAGGAATCTCTATGAAAAGGTTTCTAAATCTTGTGACAGTCATTTGATCAAAAATATCTACTTCCCTAGTGGTATTTAAGACTAGAAAAGATGTCTTAATAATCCCTTTCTTTCTCTCTGAAAGTTCAGTGCTTGCTTCGGATCTCGTTTATCTGATGTTCCTTACTTACTCTTACTAGGAAAAAACTTTACTAACCTTTTAACTATTTTTCTACCAGTAGCTAATAATGGTTGTGCTTAATAGAATATTCTCTCCATCACCCACATTTTAACCTTAATGCTTTTTGACATTTCTCTTCCCCAAATATTGTTGATTGTTCCTTAATGTCATATTTTTCTTGCTATTTCTTTTTTTATTATTATTTTTTAAAGATTTTTTTATTTATTTCACAGAGAGGGAGAGATCACAAGTAGGCGGGGGGGAGAGGGGAGCAGGTTCCCCACCGAGTGGAGAGCCCGAGGTGGGGCTTGATCCCAGGACCCCGGGACCATGACCCGAGCCTAAGCCAAAGGCCTCAACCCACTGAGCCACCCAGGCGCCCCTTCTTGCTATTATTTTCACTGTCATCACTCTAATCCCAAACCCACCTACAACCTGCTGATTCCTGAGGTGGCCTCTAATTCATCTCTCAGCCTCTTAATTTGCTCCCTTCCTGACCCAGCCATCACCAGATGACTTCTAAAATGCAGCTTGGATTGTGTTTTTCCTCAGTGACCTTCACAGGTCCCAAATCCAAACCAATAAACTACCTGTCTAATACAGTTTTGGAACATAGTATGAGGTCCATCGGTCATGTCCCGCCACCTACCTCTCCCGTGGTATCTCAGCAGTTCTTGCCTTTGGCTGTTGCTCATGCAAAGCCCTGCCTTTCTTCAAGGCCCAGCCTAAATCCCTCCTCCTGCAGAAGACTCCCTGTTACAGCCCTGGAACCTGAACACCTGCAGTGTGTGTATACTGGGGGTCCACCGAACACCGAGGATGTTCTCCCTGTGCTGCTTCTACCTCTTTAGGTGTTTGGTCTGTCTCAGACTGGGTGGCCTTCTCCTTGTGTTCATCTGCCCCAGTTCGGTACCCATGGCAGGAGACCAGAGTGCACAGCTTGCGGGCCTCTCGTGCAGCAAGACAGTCTTCACTGCCTTGACTTTTCATGACCTGAAAAGATCACCGTGTGTTAGTGGCCACTTCATTTGCAAATCGGTCAGAGTTGGGAGGGAAGAGTGGATGGGAGTGGGTAAAACAGTCTGACTACAGATCTCTAAATCAGCCAACGTTTTTTTATTTAATTATAGTCCTTTCTGGTCCCTGGTAGAGTAGTCTTCCTTCCTAACATGCCTTGTGATTTTTCTCTTTGTGTCAATTTTATCTTGTGAATATGTTTTCATGATAAGTCGTCTGAAACCCTCCTTGGAAGTAGCTGGGGTAGCAATAACTCCTCTGTAAGTCTTAGTGACAGAGCCAAATATAGTATTCTTGATTTTATTTCTTTATTCTTTAGCTTCTTTTATACTGGTTTCTACTCATTAAATCTTATATTAAGTGAAACAGATGGAGATTTATTAATGGCTTAAAAACTCTATCTCCAGGGCTGACCTCGGAACCTGCTAATCCTCCTTTACATTTTAAACTGTGGGTTGCAAGGAAAGTTTTCAGGAGAAAAAAATACTTATTTGTTTGATATTAAAATAATAAGCCAAGCTCTGGGATCCTGGGCTTATATTTGAATGCAGGTTTAACTCAGAGCTTTTTCCACCCCTCTTCTTTCCCATTTCCAAGGAGAAAGCATCGTCCCTTTTCCTTTAAGATTACCCTCTCCACTTGTCCTGATCTTATTTCTTACATCCTCTTCAATTACGGACCCCGCCCCCGCACCTTTTCCTGTATCTTTAGTCTCCTTCCTGCATGGGTTACTTGTGCTCTGATTATATGATCAAATCTTTCCTATCCTGGGGCACCTCAGTGGCTCAGTGGGTTAAACCTCTGCCTTCAGCTCAGGTCCTGATCTCAGGGTCCTGGGATCTAGCCCTGTATCAGGCTCTCTGCTCAGTGGGGAGCCTGCTTCCCTCTCTGCCTACTTGTGACCTCTCTCTGTCAAATAAATAAAATCTTAAAAAAAAAAAAAACTCTCCTATCCTATAAAAACTTTCCATTGACTCCTAATCCCCTTGAAGCAATCTCTCTCCTCTGCCTTTCTTAAGCCAAATATCTTTAAAGAGATACTCTGTCCACTTTCCATTGATTTATAATAATAATAGTTTGTTGAATGCCTACTGTATTTTAGACATGAAGCTAGACATTGGGAATGATGGCAGACAAGCCACTACCCTGCTCTCGTGAAGCTCAGCCTCCTGGCCAAGCCTCAGCCCTTGCCATCCCACTGAACCTGCTTGGACAAAGCTGTCTGTGGACCTCCTACTCCCCAGATTCTGTGGCTCTTCTCAGTCCTTCCCCCTTAGCAGCATGAAACACATAAACAGTAATTCGTAACATCCTAAAACTTAATAGAAATCATCCTCTATACTCAAGACCCTGTGTTTAGTAAAGAGAAGAAAGCACAGAATCTGCATATGAAAAGCTTATACACACCCTCAGGTAGCCCAAGTGACCAAGGCTCCCCTAAGTGAAGCTTCCTGGGGAAAACACATTTTTAAGAGGCAAAAGCTCGTATTCACAAAACTTGCTCAACATATCTACCATTGATCTCAAGAAACAAATTCAGATGTATTAGCCAGTCAGCAAGTACACAGTGGACAATGTCAGGAGTAAGAACATAATACCATCTGATAACACATTTTCTGCTGAAATGTTCACCACTGCTAATATTCTCTGAGCATACCAGTCCATTCAAGGGTTCTCCAAATAAAAATAGTCTGGGCTTATTCTTAATTAGTCAAAGACATCACAGCTCATAGAAATAGAAAAATATAAACCATGGTTTATTGAGATGAAAAAATATGAATTTTCCTAAGATTCTGGGTAAAAGAACTGCGCATCCATATTTTGCTGGTTCTTTTTGTTTTTGTTTTTGTTTTTGTTTTTTCCCAATTTATTTATTTTCAGAAAAACAGTATTCATTATTTTTTCACCACACCCAGTGCTCCATGCAAGCTGTGCCCTCTATAATACCCACCACCTGGTACCCCAACCTCCCACCCCCCCACTGGTTCTTTAGTCCACAACTGTCAACACAGGTTCTCTACCTCCTGTCATCAAAGGCCCCTTCTTTCTGAGTCCCCAGAGACTATCTTTACTGTGTTCCATCCCGTAGCCTCTGCTACTGTATCTCAGTTCCCTGGCAAGCAAGCTCCAAGTGGGGGTGGGGGCACCCTGAATCCAGACCCAGATCTGTGTCTTTGGCAGAATGTAGTAGAGTACTTTGTATTTCATGTTATGGAGTAGAGTCAGGGAGAGAAAGGTAGTCCCAAAACAGAGTTGTCTAGGTCCCAACATGTTATAGAAGTCTTAGTGAAACTAGTTCTTGTTTCTAGAAGGAAGCTCAAAGGTACTCTTCCTCTTCTCAGTCCTCAGTATGAGCCCAGAATAGGTCCCAAACTATGCTCAGTGCTTCTGCTCCTCTAAACAGCTGTTTCTAGGTCAAATCACTGGTTCATTATTCTCCCACTGCATCCCACCCCATTCCTCTGATACACCCACGGATGTCCTTACCTCAGAAATAGCAGGATCCAGGCTCAAGCCAAATCAAGAGTTCCCCATTACATATAGATATCTATGTGTGTAATTTCCATGGCCAAAGCTATGTCCATGCTACGACCAAGCAAATGAGTCAGACATAGAAGCCTCTAGAACCCAGATACAGCAAGTTCACTGGTGAGTCACAGTTGGGGAATGACTCTCCAGAGATAGGGAAAGGACCTGACTGCGAGATTGCTCACCCAACCTCTTAGGTTGTAGCTGTCTGACACCTTATCAGTATCACCTGGAGTTTTGCTAGAGAAATATCTTCATGAACACAAAGGTATTTGCCAGTACCTTCTGGTTGCTCCTGGACTATAACAAAATGAGCCTTGTCATCCTCATGGTCAGGAGGGTGAGACTTACTAAGGATGCTTCTATTTATTTCATCCTCTCAGGACAGGCCATAGCCCCTCTGCCAGGGCCACCTACTAGTCTGTTTGTGTGAATCAGACAGAGGGGCCTCCTGATGGATCCAGCTCAGAATGGAAAAACAGCTTCCCGTACATGTCCCCATCCGACTGTCCAGAGAAGACATCTTTTGGGGGAGGAAGAATGGCACACCAGAGCCACCATGACCTACCTTTTCCATATGGAGAAACTGAAACCCAGAGAGAGGAGAACGAACCCGCCGAAGGCAGGTGATCACTGGTGAGCCAGTGATCACGGAAGAACATTGGTCAGGTCTCCTGAAGTCAAGCCCATGGAACTGCCACGGATCATCTCAGGGTGTGAGAAGCAGCAGCTCCCTTCCCCACGGAGCAGACTAGGCTCCAGGACTCAGACACCCGGATATTTCTCTCACACTCAGTGTTTTTACTACATGTGTCCTTTATCCAAGACAGGGAGGCTCTCATTCCCGGGTACTTACAAGAGGGCAATGACAAAACATAAGGACACAAATGGAAGCAGAGAAGTGAGTCAGAATTTCGACAGTCCACTCCCCACTTCCGGTCTACCTAGAACAGTGTTTCTCAGACTGTGCTGTGCAGGAGAAGCAGAAGCATATTTTGCTGGCCCTACCCCCAGAGCTTTGATTTAGCACATCAGAGGTGGGCCTGAGAATGTGCATATCTAACACGTTCCTGGAGGGGGGGGGTGTGCCCATGCTGTGGGGTCTAGGGCGCACTTTGAGCCCCCGAGGCCTAGAAAAATAGACAACTCAGCTTTTCCTCCCTCATCTTCATTCTCTTTCTCCTTTCATGGCCCTCTCTGTCCTTTTCTGCTTCTTCCTCCCCCCCCCCTTTTTTTTGGTCTTCTTCCCATCTTTCAAACATGATGGGATGAGCCAAGCTGCCAGGGCTGCGGGTTCTAGTTCCAGCTCTGTCACTTACTAAATGTGTGACCGTAGGGTGAAGTCACTTCCCTAGCGTAGGCCCAAGGAGAGACAGCCCCCCCCACCCGCCACCCTGCCAGCCCCTCCCCAGAAACCATCTACCCGGGCTCATCCCTTTATCACCAGACACTGTGCGATATGTACTTGCGGAGAGGCTGGTGAATGAATGTGCTGGTCTTTCAGCTTGCAGTTCAAACTCTGGGAATCGACTTCTTCCTTCCAAATCTGAGCTTCTCCCTCTTCAGTTGCACATGATATTAAGGATCCTTCTAGAACAAGGAGAGGGGCGGATGGTTGAGGGGAGAGCACTCTAGAACAGCCTGTGAACTGGGGTAATCAGACCCCCAGACAACAGGCACCTGACATTCAGGGACAGAGGAACACCGGGGACCCCGAGTGAGTGTCAGCGGCTAGACTCGGTCACTGAGGGCGGCCGAGGTTCCAGCAGGGGGCGCCAGAGAGAGAGAGAGAGAGCTAAGACCCGCGTGGTCCTCCCAGGTGTCCGGCCTGGGGTGGGCGGATGTGCCCGAGGGGCGTGGACCCCGCCAAGGCACGCCCTGGCCGCGCTTAAGTAGGAACAGGCCAGGGCTAATGAGGAGGGAGAGGGAAAGCCCCGGCTGCTGCGGACCTGGGCAGACCTAGAGCTAGACCCGCCCGCGCGCAACCCGGCCCCACGCTAGCTCCCGACCGCGCCATGCGGGGCCGAAGCGTGGTCCTGTGGCTCTTCCTCGCTCTGCGCACAGGTGAGGTCCGGCCGCCTGGCCTTGGGAGCAGGAGGGGAAGTGTGTCCTGAATCCGTATCTCCCCGGAACGAGGGGAGGCGTAGAACGGCGGCAGCCGCAGCTGAAAGCGGCCGAGGGAACTAACTCTGACCTCAGCTGCCTGGGACGTCTTGGAGGAAATGGCACTGACATGGGCCTTGAAAAAGCGGGCCTTCTGACTGGCCAAGGAGAGAAGCAGTCGGAGGGGTGGAGGGGGGAGAGCCTTAGAAGATCAGGAGGAGAGCTGGGAGGATGGACTCGTTTGATAGCCGTGGATGCTCCAGCAAGGTTTGGGGGCCAGAGCCCCTTGGCTTCTCCCGAGCCCCCCCCCCCAGAGAAGATTCTAAGGGACTGGAAGGGAGGGGCGGAAGATGCAACCGGGAGCCAGCCCCAGGGCGCCCTGCAAGGTGCATGGTGGAGGAAGGTGCTGCTGGGTCTTTCGTGTCTGCACTGCCCCCTCCCAAGGCAGCCAGGACCAGCGCAGTGAGGTGTGAGGTTGGGCCTCGGGGAGCTGCTGGCAGGGTCGCCGGACACTGGACGGCCTCACCGCTCTGACCTCAACGAATACCAGGACCTGCCACCTCCGTCCCAATTCTGCAGTTGCCCGCCTGGCCTACCAAGGGGCAGTCCTGGGGCTCTGGAGAGGGGGAGGCCATTTCACATTACAGGGTGCTGTGGGGAGTTGAGTCACAAAAGGTAGGCTGTGGAAGAACTTGCAGTCTTGACCCCTGGGGTGGGGTTGGGAAGGACAGGCTGCGACAAGAGGATGGCCTGGTCACTGGGGGCCCAGAACGGGACCCAAAGCTGGGCCACATGAGTGGTGGATGGAGGAGCTTGGGTCTGCAAAGGCATCCACCCCAAGGAAATCCGCGCCACTTTTGCTGGGCCCCCAGGCTGGGAGCTCTCTTGGGACTCTGATCTGGTCAGATGCCAGGACCCAATAGGGTCCCCACTGGGAGGAGGGACCTAAGCAAAAGGCCACTGAGGACCTGTGCCTCCTGGCTTTCTACGTAGGTCTTCTTCAGCACAGAAGATGGATTTTCTCATCTGCTCTCAGCTGACAAAGCAAGTTCAGAGAGGTCAAATAAGTGGCCCGAAGTCACCAGCTCCTCCTCCAGGAGCAGAAACTTGCGCTCAATCTGCTGATTTCCTCAGCTTCCCCTAGGCAGGGGTAGGGGAGCCTGAGGGTGGGTTTGTAATCACAGACACTCCCGTAGGCTGCCAGGCTCCTTGAGGGCCACCGCCACCACCTCCCAGTCTCAATTCCCAGTTGGTGAGGAGGGCTGAGGAACACTGAGTGAGAGACCCTACTGCCCTCTGGTTGGAGGACACAGAGGCCCAGAGAGGCCAGAACAGGGGCAGGAACTAGCCTGGTCATGGAACCAAACAGGACTCCTCATCCTCTTTCCACCCAGCAGGCTGCTCTCCAGGCCAGTGAACAGGCTTATGACTAGCTGAGTGCTACCCTAGGAGACGCACCCCCCCACCCCTGCCTTGGCTTCTGTAAAGTTCCAGGTCCAGAGCCACCCCATCTGCCCCAAGTGCGGGGGTGCATGTCCCTACACGCACAGACCTCTGTGGTCTGTGACACCTCTTTCTGCCTCAGATCTCCCAGTGGGGGGGCAGGGCTATTGCACGGGACTGGCTATGCATGCTCAGGGGGTCACACAGCTGCTGGGGGGGTCGGGGGCAGGGGTGGGGATGCTCTCCGTGGACGGAGCGCTGGGCCTCTGGGCCTCATGGGTCCGTGCCCCCAGCGCTCAGCGGGATGGAAGTGCGGTGGTGCACCACCTCAGACCAAGAGCAGCAGAAATGCAGTGACATGAGCAAAGCCTTCCAGGAGGCCGGGATCCAGCCACCCGTCGTGTGTACCCAGGGCACCTCAGTGGACCACTGCATCCAGCTCATTGCGGTGAGTTCCAGCCCCTCACTCCACCAGACAGGAGGTCTCTGACTCAGAAGGGAGCGCACAACAGCATCATTCACAGAAAAAGGTGCTGACTTCCCCTGCCAGGGCCAGGCTGAGGCTCTCTGGAGTTCCCCAGGCAACAAGGGCCGGCTTGTTTCCTGCCAGCACCCAGCCCCTGGGAGGGCACGGGGAGGAGGGCCCTGGCTCAGATAGGCCCCAGCAGGGAAAGGTATCGAAGAGGCAGAGTTTCCCTTCCACCAGGCCCCTGCTAGAGTGGGGACACTACCCACCCCACCAGGGGGAGCCCAGACAAAAAACCTCTCGGGCAGTTTTCCAGAATCAGGCTTGTGCAGTTTCTCAGGAAGGAGAAATGCCCCCCGCTGCCTGGCCTGGGTGAGTGAAGGGGGGTTGCAAAGAAGTGCTAGGCCGCAGATACGCTCAGCTAGCCCTGATGCTACTCAGAGCTTGGACTTCGGTGGCAAGACAGGGTGTGGACAGAAGCCGGGGGACCTGGGTTTTCACTTCAGCTCGGCCCTTGATTTCTCCCCAGACCTCATCCAAGTCACACACGGGCTGTGGGCTTAGGTAGGCTCCATGGTGAGGAAAGCAATTACACTGAACTAGAATTTTATCACGCACCTCAGGACACCAAGAGCATACTGCTATTTGTGTCTGAAATGAAAAGGGAAAAAATGAAGAGGGCATTTATGGGACTCAGTCTGCATCCTAGAAAACCTGAGAAACAGGTTAACAGTAGAGTCAGCGCTGAGAAACAGGCAAACGAGGGAGATTCCCTTTTTACTCTGTGCCATTTCGTATGGCCTTATTTTTTTTTTTAAACTATGGAAAGCCATTAGAAGCCATCATTTTTAAATAACATAATTAAGGCAAGCCCTCAGCCCAAGCTGTCACCTAGGACCTGGTAAAGGGTAAGCCTTCTAGGCCCTGGTGGTACGAGGCCAAGCCAGGGCAGGGTTCCTGGGCCGGACAAACAGGACCAGTGTGGACCTCTGTGGCTTTTCAAGGGGCCCTGGGCAGACTAATGGATTCCCCTGAGCTCCTGGCTGAATGGGCCAGGGTGGCCAGCCTGCACTGACCCGCATGTTCCCAGCAGGCCCAGGAGGCTGACGCCATCACCTTGGATGGAGGAGCCATTTATGAAGCAGGGAAGGAGCACGGCCTTAAGCCTGTGGTGGGCGAAGTATATGATCAAGGTCAGAGGGTGGGGGGGGCAGGGGGGGTTGGGCTGGCGGGGAGGAGAAGAGGCTGGCTTTCTTTCTACAGTGTGTTCTTGTTGCACCTGGCCTAACCGACAGCCCTCAAGTTGGTCAGGAGCCCTGTCCCTAGAACAGTCCTGGGATCCAGGCCGGACAAACCTACAGAGACCCCCGCTGCTAAGTCTCTCTTGACACCCCCCTCAGAGCAGGGTTGCCAGAGACACAGGACTGACCAGAGTCCGTTCTTCCCTGTGGGGAGCCCATCACCCCTGTAATTTGCACCCACAAGCTCTCACTGAGGGGCTGCCCCATGTCTGCCAGAGTTTGGCCGAAGTTCAGCGGCCCTGTCAGAAGCAACGTGGAGGAGGAATAGTGCAGAGGAGTTGATTAGGATCTGAGAGCCCAACAAAGGAAGAACGCATCCCAGTTCTGCCCATTCCTCTGAGCCTCTGTGACTTTGAACAGCCTTCCTTCCCTGACTGGAAAATGGGGACAGTGACACTTTCCTGTCACACAGACCAGATGAGTCAGCATGGGCACACCTGACCTGTGGTGTGTGCTTAGAAATAGGAGTTCCTTTCCCCCAGTCCCTGCACCTCACCAACCTCACCAAACACATACCTCTAATTCAGCCTGCCCTTTGGAGCTCGGCCCCCCACCCTGTTGTCCAGAAGACTAGCCCCTGTCACAGCCCAGCTTGCTGTCACCCCTGAGAGCTCCCCCGAAAGGGCTTCTCTTTCCTGCTTTCCCGGAGCTCTGACTCAACACTGTTAAGATCCTGTTCTCTCCTGCTTTTTTGTTTCTGTCTCACTGCAGTGAGTCCCTTGAGGAAGGGCCTAGTTCTCCTCTCTGTAAAGCTGCTGGTACCTGGTACCCGGCACAGGGCCTCACTGGGCTGCTTGGTGAACTGATGACCATCAGATGATACAGGACACCGTCTACCCAGCCAGCCTTTCTACTCAGAAGCCAGGAACTACCCTGCCTCAGTGGCCCTCTTTAATTCACACTTTGAGCCCCTGCTGCTTGCTAGTCATGAGCACAGAGTCACAAGCAAAAGAGCCAGTTCCTGCCCGCAGAGAGCAGGAGTCCATAGTTACCAGTGTGGGAGGTGCTGTGGAGGAAATAAAGGCCACAGGAGGAAGGGAAGGAATGTGGGGGAACCTACTGAAACAGAGCAGACAGGAAGGCACCTCGCTTCTCTGAGGTGACCTTGCAGCTGAACCCTGATGAGGGTCCCAGGCGGGACAGAATTTGGTATGTTCCAGGAATCAGAAAGAGAGGGCATGGTGGGTCCATCAGAGGGAGGGGACAGGCCAGGCTCCTTAGGTTGGCAGGACGTTAGCTCAGCTGTGCAAGAAATAGCACTGGCTTTGTTTTCTAGAAGTCCACTCATTCTGACTGTGGCCATCCCACCACTACAGGGTAGTGGGTGGGCGGGGAGACTGGGGGAAGGGAGGATGTGATGCCTCTGGTCATCAGTCCCCGTGGATGAGTCATCCCTGTCTTGCCTGAATGGCCTGTTGTGGGCCACATTTGACCCAGGGGAATCTTTGCAGGGCTGCCCACCTACATAACATCCCATTCACGGTTCTGAGTGATTTGGAATATTGATAGTTTCATCTGTTCTCTCTCCTCCTCTCCCTCCCCTTTCCCCCTCCTTTCTCCTCTCTATATTCTCAGCACCTAATGAGGTGAAGATCCTGCCTGTCCCACATGCTCCTCCCACCACTCTGCCCCCATAACCACGATAGCACCCCCTCCATCCCTCTGCGTTCCCCAGGGGGCCTGGACTTGGGAGAAAACAAGACTTGCAGGCTGCTTCTGCTTTCTGTGTGGCTACAGAGCCCCGCTGACAGATGGAGACTTAGCCAAGTGCCCGCTGACGGCAAGGAAAGGAGAGGAATGAGCCTCTGGGAATGGGGTCCTGCCAGGTCAGACAGGAGGGGGCTGGGGTCTCCTGCTGAAACGTGGATTGTACCCACTTGCACTCCCAGCAGCCGGGAAGCCCGTGTCCACATGCTTGTGTACATCCCTGCACACTTGGACGCAAGTGCACATGTGCCCAGGTAGCTGTGCACACACGTCCATGCATACATACCCGTCTCCCACAACCTTCCCACCTGAGTTCAGTCCCTCTCGTGGCTTCTCCCCTGCCACCCTCACTCCTCTCCTGTCCCTCCTTCTAGAGGTCGGTACCTCCTATTACGCTGTCGCTGTGGTCAAGAGGGGCTCCCACGTGACCATCAACACCTTGAGAGGTGTGAAGTCTTGTCACACGGGCATCAACAGGACGGTGGGCTGGAACGTGCCCGTGGGCTACCTGGTGGAGAGCGGCCGCCTGTCTGTCATGGGTTGTGATGTGCTCAAGGGTAAGGGCTTTGGGCCCGGCAGGGGCTTCCCCTGCAGGGGCACTGGGTCTCCTTCCTGGCCACTACCCTGACTTCCCTTGATGGGTGATCTCCCTTGGGCTCCCCTTGAGCCTCCCATAATTAAGGAGCAGCACCATCACACCTCCTCCAGGGCCTCCCCGACCCCCGGGTGGTGGTGTCAGCCTTTCCTCATTCGTGCTGGCCAATCTGGGGCAGTCATAATTAAAGCTCTGGTGGAGCAGCTCTTGGGGTGGTTGATACATGACCCTCGCTGGCTCCTCCCAGAACCCTAGGACACAGCCAAGGACAGGCCCACCCACAGCTGGGAGGGGGGTGATGCCCAGGGAGCAGCTCTCACCTGCTGCAGACCTGTGCAGGTCCCCTTTTCCAGAAACACGTCCTCAGACAGATGAGAAACTTTTTTCAGGACCCCAAACAAGCTGCCAGCTTGCACCCAGAAAGCTCACAACTGGGGAGAGACCTACAGCTCCCCAGTTGATTGACTTACAGTGAGAAGAGGGGTGTCCTGCCACTAGAACGTTCTCCAGTGAGAGTTGAGAGGGATCCGAGAGGGGTTGTCAAGAATAACACACGCTGGGGGAGTGAGCTGAAGCCCCATGTGCCTGGCTGGAGTCCCCAGCCGTCAGCCCAGGGGCCAGGGCTCATCTCCTGCTTATCCTGCTTTGGGCTTCTCCTGGCCACGCCACTCTGACAGTCTGTCCACAGGGTGCTCCAGACCGTGATGTGGCCACTGACCTCTGACAGCCACATTTGTGAACTGCCCTCTGAGGGGTCATACTCACACCCCCAACAGTTCGTCCACGAGTGCTGCCTCCTGGTTTGTCCCCTCCGTGACCAGTAATTCAGGGGCTGGGAGTTGGTGGGAGAGCCGCGGGAGAGCCCAGACTTTGCTGTCAGAGAGTAGTACATGTCGGCCCTTCCCAGCATGGCCGCCTTCAAGTACAGGACTCTGCCCTGTTGAACTTCAGTGCCCCATCTGTCAAACAGGTCAGGGCAGAGTCCCAGGCTGTGGCGCTGCCAGGGCTGCAAGAGCTCAGAGGACATTGCCATGTGATGTGTGTCCCCGAGTACATCCTCGCTGCATGGAGCTGCTGTTATTTATGAGCTCACTTCATGCCCCTTGGGGGCACCTTGCTGTTGGTTGTGGGCACCTGCACACAAACCGCTGTGTGCACACACATGCACAAGCCCGTGCAGCACGTGCCTGTGCGTGGACACATCATACACTGCCCCCGGCAGCTTCAGCTACCATGTCAACCAGCACGACCCGTGGGAGCGTGGAGGCCCGGTCCTCTCAGACAGTGGCCAGTGGCCGGGGACGGGTGGTCTGGCAGTCAGTTGGCGCATGTATTGAATTTCCACTCCCCTGGGACGATGCCAAAAGAAAACCTGGAAAGGCAGCCCACTGGGGCAGAGCTGGATCTAGCGGGCTGGTGCACCAGAGTCCTCACCTTCTGTGACACGGAGGAGACCCCGCGCACAGGACGGATGGTTGTGCACGGGGTGGATGCTGGGTCACAGCGTGGCAGGGGCCCCGGGACTATGCAGATCTGATCACTTCCCCATTGAAGCCTTCCTGCCCGTACCCCTCCACCTGTTTTGAAAAGCTTTTGTCTATGAAATTGTAGGCGTGACATCATAATTTCTTTTCTCCCCCACTTTCATCGATTACGTATCACTGACTAGAAGCGAAACCCGCCGTGGGAGCAGTATGTGTGCAAGAGTTTGCAGTGGTTTGGGGATAACTGCTTCCTTCCTTTGAGCCATTTTAAAGTAACACCACTCCACAATGCCCCTTGCTGCTTCTGGGGCCCCAGTTTGGGAATCACTGGCCCATCCATTCTCCCATTTTTTGCTCAGACTGAAGCTCAGAGGGGCCAGCACATCCCTGGGGGCCCAGCCCCACTGCAGCCTGAGGAGGGTGAGCTGTCCCGGGGGCCTGGTGGGTGGCTGACGGGCCTCCCTCTCCCTCCTCCTCCCCACAGCTGTCAGCGACTATTTTGGGGGTAGCTGTGTGCCCGGGGCAGGAGAAACGAGCTACTCAGAGTCCCTCTGTCGCCTGTGCCGGGGCAACGCTGCCGGGGAGGGGGTGTGTGACAAGAGCCACCTGGAGAGATACTACGACTACAGCGGGGCCTTCCGGTGAGAGGGCAGGGGCGGGAGGAGCAGAGTGGGGGCCCTGGAGGCCGCAGGGAGGGTGGAAAACAGCAGGGCACTGCGAGGGCCCCAGGGGAGTGGCCCGTTGGCTGCATCTCCTCAAAGGGCCCTTTATATAGTTCATGTGCCTGCTTAGTTTAAAAACGTCCAACTGGAATACGCCAGGCTGGGTTGGCTCACAAAGTCAACATGTTTGGTATTTTTAGAGATGAGGACTTAGAAGAAAACGGCAAAAACAGCCTTTTGCCACTTTCAGGTCCCCATTCTGGTGCCTCAGACCAGCGGGGAGGGTGGGAAGCATGGAAAAATGTGGCAGGGACCCTGAGGTCTTGGTCCTCGGGGCTGGCCTCAGCTCTGCACCTGATTAGAGCTGGTACTTTGGGTAAGCCGTCCATGGGGCCAGAAGAGTCCCCAGCAGCTGTGGGACAGCTGCCTCTGTCCACAGATGAGGGCCCATGTTCAGCAGAGCTTGGAATGGAAGATTGCAGAGCCTCTCTAAGCTTGGCCTCAGTATTTCCACCTAGAGAGCTGGCTGGGACCCCAAATGGGCCCACCAGACACACCCCTCCATTCCAGAGCAGGCCTCCCAGAGGGCAGAGGAGCTCAGCCCCGCCCAGGCTCACAGTTTCTCCCCACAGGTGCCTGGCAGAAGGGGCTGGGGATGTGGCCTTCGTGAAACACAGCACGGTGCTGGAGAACACGGATGGTGAGTGGGAGGGGTCAGCCCCAGGGAGCAGCATCTCGGGCCTTGTAGTTGTCCGTGGAAGGAAGAGATGGGTGTTCTGAGCGGAGTTCAAATGGCTCCGTGGGGCGAGGGGGCTGGTAGACACGGCTGCCCTGCTCTGGTTTGTGTCTGGCATTGGCTTCCACTTTAAGACTGGGTCCTAGTTGTGCAGAAACATTTGCAAGTCTCTGTATGAATCCTCATCTACCCTTCCTCCTCCCGTTATCTGGAGAAGCCGTCCATTTCTGATCCTGGAAGGAGATCATGGTAAATGGGGTTAGTGTTCTATGTAGATCCATTTATTGTCATTTAGTGGTTTTTTTTAATTTTGCAATAATTGAGCTTTAGAAAAGTTGCAAGAATAATTCAGAGAATTCCCATTTTTTCCAAAGATTGGTTTATTTTAGAGAGAGTAGGGGAGGGGCAGAGGGAGAGGGAGAGAATCTCAAGCAGACTCCCCACTAAGCCCAGAGCCTGCGCTCGATCCTGAGATTGTGACCTGAGCCAAAATAAGAGACAGATGCTAACCCAGCTGAGCCACCCAGGCATCCTCCCACCCACGTTTATTTTTTTACCCAGATTCCAACTTGAAGCATTTGCCACGTTGGATTTATCATTCTTTCTCTATTCATATGTATTCTTTCTTGGAGAATACATTTGCCTGCTCATGCCCTTTAATATTTTTGTGCGTATCTCTTAAAAACAAGGAGATGTGGACCTAGGCACAGCACAGTTAACCAAATTCAGTAATTGTAACATGGACTCAATACCATTATCTAATCTATAACACATAGTCCAGATTCACTACTGGCCCCAATTCTTCCGTTGTAGCAACTTTTTTCAGGTCCAGGATCTAATCTGTGATCTCTCACGGTAATTAGTTGTAGGTCTTTTTAGTTTCCTGTAACTGCTGAGCAGCTTCTCAATCTTCCTTTGTTTTTGTGGCATTGACATGTTTGAAGAGTCAGGCTGGTTACTTTATAGAACATGCCCCAATTTGGATTCGCGTAAGAATCATTTATTTAAGTTGAGATACAATTTGCATGCAACAAAATGCACCCTTTGAAGTACAGGTCTGTGAGTTTGGGCAAAACCACAGGTGCATAATTACCACTGCAGTCAAGATAGTGATTGTGACCAACCTTCCACCCTGTAAGTTCCTTGATGCCCCCTTCTGGCATTCACCAGTCACTTTGTCTCTCTAGTTTTGCCTGTTCAATAATGTCTGATCATTGTCTTTTTTTTTTTTTTTATCATAACCTTTACCTTTAAAAGCAGAAGGTCTGTCATGTGGTCTGACATTCAAGAAGGCAAACAATATGAACCAGATTTGAAAAAGAGAAATGATTTGAAAAAGAAGGAAGCACATAGGATTATGTCCTGGGCAAGATGATGGAGGAAATGGGCAGCCGGGACTTGGGCCTCAAGATCAAGCAGGGGAAAATGTCAAAGTTGGAGAAAGAATAGGGGTGTATGGGGTTAAAGTTCGCGGTTTTTAAAATTTATTTATTTATTTATTTATATTAAGGGGGTCAGTGGAGGCAGAGGAAGAGGGAAAGAATCTCAAGCAGACTCCCACTGAGTACAGAACCCAGTGCAGGGCTAGATCCGTGCCCCCAAGACTATGACCTGAGCTGAAATCGAGAGTCAGATGCTTAACCAACTGAGCCACCCAGGTGCCCCTAAAATCAGCTTTTTTAAAATGTTGATGGAAGGGTGCCTGGATGGCTTAGTTGGTTAAGCATCTAGCTCTTGATTTCAGCTCCAGTCATGATCCGAGGGGCCTGGGATCAAGTCCTGCATTGGGCTCCTTGCTCAGAGAGAGAGCGAGCCTGCTTCTCCCTCTCCCACTGCTCCTTCCCCAGCTTGTGCGCTCGCTCGCTCTCTCCCTCTTTATCTGACAGATAAAATCTTTAAAAATTTTAATTAAATAGGATAAAATGTTGATTAAGTTAAGGAAGTCTAAGGAGATAATTTTTAAAATTTTATGCAAAAGATTGGTAAGAGCAAAAATGGGAATTGACATTCCAACTGTTTGAAGAACAGGAGTGGCAGATTGCAATACCTAAACGGTGCATTTGTGTCATGGGGGAAGGCCAGACCATCCCCCAGAGCTCCGTACAAAGGCTTTGCAGCAGATGAAAAGTAGAGAGCTGGGGAGGGAGGCGAGAAGGACACAGAGTGATTGCTAGGAAGGCTTGAAACCATCACACGGACCTTAAACGCGACCTCTGTGGAGGCTTCCAAACTAGAACTCTCAATTTTGGGGTTTGGGAGTGAAGAGTTTTCATGACCCCACAAACTATTTTTACCCTTTCTATTTCCTAGTAGAGGCTTATCCTCCTCATTTGAAAAATTTAAAATTCTTAAAAATGTTGTTCTATAAGACCATCTGTTGAGTTACAGTTCTAAAATTAGACTTCTTAATATTCCTATCTGGTGTCCATAGTCACTCTTTCAAATAAATCTGGCTTTCTATTATAAATGAGTTTTATGGAAAATTTCCAAAAGGGTGGGGAAAATACTTAAAACGACAAGTGGAAAAAAAAAAAGTAGGGTGCAAGGGGCTCCTGGCTGGCTCAGTTGGTGGAGTGTGCAACTCTTGGTCTGGGGTCATGAGTTCAAGCCTCACATTGTGTGTAGAGATTACTTAAATCATTTCTTTAAAAAAAAAAAAAGTAGTGGGGCGCCTGGGTGGCTCATTGAGTTGTGTGTCTGACTCATCATTTTGGCTCAGAAGATGATTTCATGGGTCATGAGATAGAGCCTTCTCTCAGGCTCCATGCTCAGGGAGTCCGCTTGGGATTCTCTCCCTCTGCCCTTCCCCCTTCTCTCTCTCTGTCTCTCAAATAAACCTTTTTTAAAAGTAGTAGGAGCAGCCATGGCTGGCTCAGTGGGTTAAGCTTCTGCCTTCGGCTCAGGTCATGATCTGAGGGTCCTGGGGTCAAGCCCCACATCGGGCTCTCTGCTCAGCGGGGAGCCTGCCTCCCTTCCCCCCTCTCTCTATCTGCCTGCCTCTCTGCCTACTTGTGATCTCTGTCTGTCAAATAAATAAATAAATCTTTAAAAAGAAAAGTGGGGGGTAGCAGGATACAAGATTGCCTATCGGATAGTCCTTAACTGTGTTAGAAATGGTTAGAAAATAGAAAAAACGACTTGGAGTAAATATCCTGAAACACAAATAGAGTAATAACTGGATTAGTGCATGGGCAAAGCTTTGGAGAGAATGACCCTTTTCTCTTGGGCCATTCTGTCTGGCTGTGTTCCCGCTGTGGCCCCTGCCACCTGCTCAGAGTCTAATTGAGTGTCCAAGGGCAGCAGGGACCTCCTGGCACATTTCTCTCTTCCGAAGCTCCTCTGAGTCACTTAGTCTTACTGTTAATGAACAGGCCTGTTTACACGTGCTGTATTACCATCACATACCTCTAAGCCACGTAAGTCTAAGCCAATACAAGCTTTATAGAAACTGGTGAGGGTTTGGAAATGCAAGTCAATAATGACAGTCTCTTGAGATATCTGGTCTTGTGGAATGCAGTCCCCAAGCTCCTTGTCATTCCCAGCTCTGGTCTTGACCTCCTAGAAGAGTTGGTTTTCACCGTGAGTCTGTGGCCCTCCCCATCCTTTCCTGGGCCTTTCTGAGGCCCTTCCCATAACTCCGCCAAGGACAGGAGTTGGCTCACCACAACCTTCCCATTTTCCCAGGGAAAACTCTTCCCTCCTGGGGCCAGGCACTGCTGTCCCGGGACTTTGAGCTGCTATGCCGGGATGGCAGTCGAGCTGATGTCACCGAGTGGAGGCGATGTCACCTGGCCCGGGTACCTGCTCACGCTGTGGTGATCCGGGCGGATGCAGACGGGAGCCTCATGTTCCGGCTGCTCAATGAAGGCCAGGTGAGTTCAGGGAACCCCCCCAACCTTGCACGGCTTTCCAGATGGTACTAAACCTCCTTGTCTCTTCCCAGGGTAGAAGCTCAGCTAGAGTCATCACTGGGCTGGCCAGCCAGGCCAAGAGGGGGCAGGACTCAGAGACCCACCCTGGGCCAGACCACAGCTAGGGAGGTCCCTGTAGTGTCCAGCCTTAGTGTGAAGGAGGGACCAAGGGTGTGAGCTGGCAGGCAGAGATAGGAGCGAGGAGGGCTAGCCAGAGAGGCAGACTGGGGACCTGGGCACCCTTCCAAGAGAGCTGCTCATGTTTGTGGCTCTTAGAAGTAAACCCAGAGTCTATGAGCCCATGAACAAAATGACAAAGCCAACAAATGTCAGAGGACACCATTGATTAAATGTGAATAGTGTTAAGGTGATATTTATAAGCACAACAATCCCTGGGCACTCAAGCTCTAGGTACGTTTGCCCCCAACCTGTGCCACCATGGCCAGCCGCGTCCCACATCGTCAATCCCATTCCAACCCTGGGCCCTCGGTGTGACAAGGCAGAGTGCACTGGGGGAGCACAGAGGATGTGGGTGGGGGTGCCTGACCAGAGGAGCCACAGGCTGATCTGAGAGGAAGGGACATGCTGCCCTCCCCACTGGCCACACCTCCCCAGCCCCCTCTCCTGTCTGTCCCCGACACACAGCGTCTCTTCAACCATGAGAGCAGCAGCTTCCAGATGTTCAGCTCCAAGGCCTACGGCCGGAAGGACCTGCTCTTCAAAGATTCCACCTCCGAGCTGGTGCCCATCGCCACACAGACCTATGAGGCCTGGCTGGGCCGCGAGTACCTGCACGCCATGAAGGGCCTCCTCTGTGACCCCAACCGTAAGTCCACCTGTCCCCTGTCCCACGAGCTCCAGCCCAGCCTGACCACAGGCATGCAGTGCTTTTTGGAGAGGCAGCTGGGAAAGGACACTACCCCAGAGGCTGTGCCCCTTGGCCTCCACCTCCCTGCCTCTAGGGGTTTGGAGAGGAAGCTTCTCCAGAGATGGTTGGCCTGCTGTATCCTGGATGCCCCATCAGCTCCAAGGGGTAGGATCCAGACCATCAGGCCGTGTCTTGGAAGCATCTCCCTGCCTATCCACACTGAAGTCATCAAGTCCCAACATGCTCTCTCCTCAGTGCCTCACGCTGCCTCCTGCCCACCCCATGGCCAAGGCCCTGGCTCGGGCAGTGTCTGTTGAGTGGACCATTGTTAGTCTACTGTGGGTTTTCTGTCTTCTGCCCCCTATAGTCAGGGAGACAGCATGCTACTCAGACACAAGACAGCCATGATCTCCCCTCAGACCTCCTCACAGCTCGCTGAAAGAGGCACAGTTATCCCCTTTCTGTGAGAGGAAACCGAATCAGAGGGTAAAATAACTTACTTCTCATAGCTCATGAGGGAAAGAACCAGAGTTTCCCTTGGGCCTGACTACAAGCTCTCCCTACTGAGGTATAAGCCCCCATGACTCCACCCCACAGGCCACGCTCGGGGACAGCCCCTGAAGCGGGTGAGTGTGGTGGTGACCACAAGCTCACACACATACACAGGGCTGCCTCATTATCTGCGCTGGTGTGTGCTGTCCACTCCCGAGATCCAGAAGTGTGGAGACATGGCTGTGGCCTTCAGCCGGCAGAGGCTCAAGCCAGAGATCCAGTGTGTGTCGGCCGAGTCTCCCCAGCACTGCATGGAATGGATCCAGGTGGGGGTCGTGCCCAGGGGCGCAGAGTGGGCTGGGGGGCCAGGCCATGGCTGTGCCCAGGATGGTCCTTCCCAGCCCTTGCCATGCACCACCCGGTCTGAAGCACAGGCGGTCTTCTGTGCCAGCCTCAGAAAAGGGAGGGGGAAGGACTGACAGGGACCAGCCACCCCACTTCAGGGGAGGAGGGTGGGGGAGGGGGGCTGTTTCCTTTCAGGAACCCCGGAACCCTTCCTTGCTGAGTGGGGGAGCTGAGAGCAGAAGGAACATCTGGAGAGGGGTCCAGCGAGACATTGCTTGTCCTGTGGCCTTCAGTAGAGAGGCATGAAACGAAACACTACCGACCCTCACTAAGTACAGTGTACCTGGTAGTTCCATAGTAGTCCATTCTAGGCCTTTTTTCTAAGCTTGTCATGGCCCATTACATGGCCTGTGGTACCTGCTGATCGGCTCTGCAGCCACAGGTAAGGGCCCTGCCCTGCTGTGCTTCTCTGACTGGAGACTGAGGCCAGAGCTTGGAGGGGGCCCCGGGGCCCTGCAGGCAAGGTGGCTACAGTGGTCACAGCAGCAGCCTGGCTCCTGGACTCCTCCTTTCTCTTTCAATTTTTTTAAGATTTTATTTACTTGTTTTTAGAGAGAAAGGGCAAACGAGCAGGAGGAGGGGCAGAGGGAGAGGGGGAATGTCTCAAGCAGCCTCTGTGCTAAGCCCAACATGGGGCTCGATCTCAGGACCCTGAGATCATGACTTGAGCCAAAACCAAGAGTGGGACACTGAACAGACTGCACTACCCAGGAGCCCCCTGCCGCCTCTTTTTTATGAGCGAGTATGTGGGGCCTGTGGGCTTACGATGAGGAGCCCTTCTCAGGGCAATTCCTGAGCGCAGGCCAGACCATTGCCCCTCGGAAGTGTCCACACTGCCCCCCATTGACTTAAAGACCAAGAAGTGAAGAGTGGACAGAAATAACAGGAGGCCAGGATCACGATAGAGGACGGCCTCACAAGCATGCGAGTGCCATGTGCCGCACACTGTGCCAAGACTTCCATGGACCCCTTCCCTTAACCCTCACAGCAGCACGGGGTGGGTGTGACCACTGCCGGGAACCTGAAGCTGGCAGAGCTTGGAGAAGCCACCTGCTCACAGTCACCCAGCTCAGGGTGGGGATCCCCTTGCCCCAGGGCCCCAAGGAGGCTGGCCTGACCCTGACCACAGGTAGTGCTGAGGGAGGGGGTACTCAGCTGGAATGGAGGAAGGGGAGACTGGAGGGGGAGGGCAGGCTGTCCTGTGATGGGGGGGCTGTGGGGGTTGGGTCCATGGGCTAGAAAACAGGGAGAGATGCAGGAGGGGAGGGTTCAGCTTCCTATGGGCAAGAGCCTTCGCTCTGTCCAAACTCAAACAGGGCCAAGGGAGTGTCCATCACAAAAGGAGCAGACTGGGTGGTTCCTTGAGAACCCCAACAAGAGACTCAGAAATGCTTCATTCTCAGGCTCTCGGGGTGGTGGCCAGTGGATCTCTGACTCCCATGTGCTTCCCAGCCACAGTGGTCCATGGAAGAGGGCTGTCAGCTGGGCTGGGGTCCACCCTGCCCCCACAGTGGCTTGGAGGCCTGGGTCAGGGGAAGAGAGGGCCCCCAGAGGTGGATGCTCTGGGCTCAGAAATTAAGGCCACTGCCTTTACTCCAGCATCACAGCTTCATGCTTCTGGGCCCGAATGGCCTGGGGCGCCTTCTGGGAGGCAGGGGTCCCCTCTCTCCCCCTTTCCCACCCATTTTTTTCCCTTGGGGTTTGTCGCACTACTGTGTCCCGCTTACTAACCCCTATTTAGGTCCAAGGGGCAACCTGTCCAGAGGCTTCAGAATGGGCAAGAAAGGGTGGACGGGGGAGACCAGGGGGCTTCAGGCAGGTGGAAAGGAGAGGGCCCCGGGCCCTTCCTGCTCCCTGGGGCAGAGCTTTAACCACGAAACTTGTCTCTTGAGGCCTGGTTCCTTCATGTACTCACATTGGCATTTAGCAAATATGTACTGGCTTGTGTGGTGGGCCAGCCCTTGGCCGGGGGTGGGGGGATACAGCATGGCACCCCAGGCGTCTGCAGGCTGCAGTCTCTGGGGAGGGCAGGGATCGTGCACAGTTTTGACAACAGGAGCAGCAGCCCCCCAAGGATGGAGTGCTAGTACCAGCTACTTTCCCGTCTCTGGTCTTCCAAACCCCTTTCTGGCCCACACATCCCACAAGGAGGGGGAAGGGGTGCCCCGGGGGAGAGCCCGAGAGACCCAACCCTAGCACCTCTGTCCAGTCCTGACACTTCCCCTGCCCAGTCGTTCTTCTTGTCCCCATTCAGAACGGACAAATCGATGCAGTGACCCTGAAGGGCGAAGACATTTACACAGCAGGAAAGAAACACGGCCTGGTCCCAGCGGCAGGGGAGCACTATGCCCGTGAGTATAGGGGCCCGGCCCCATTCACTGCTAGGAGGCAGCTGAGAGTTTCATCTGGATGTCATCAGTCTTCCCAACCCCCGGGCCCTTTTTCCAAGCTCCCCTTCATGGTCTTTCTCCGGGATGAGTTGCTTTCTGTCACAGGCAATCCCCTCCTGCCTCAGGCTCAGTTTCCCCATTGAATCATTAAAAGCCTGGCAGGTGTGGGCAGCCTTTCTGTAAGAGGTCAGAGAGTAAACATGTTAGACTTTGCAGGCCACAGGTTCATTGGTGGTTTTGGGGTTTTTTATTACTGCTTTTTTTACAACCCTTTAAAAATACAAAAAGTGTTTCATACGGCTAAGCCAGGTCGTACAAAAACAGATGGAGTGTTTGCCACCCCTCAAGGAGAGGGCCTCCTCTGCCTTTCCCGCCTACCCATTGGGGCTCATAGAAGATGGCCCTGGGGCACCGCCCCTTCCAGTGGCCTGCACTGGGGCCTTGGTGCTCTGTCCTCCTAAGTGATGACTTCAGGTCCTTTCACTTGGACGTGAAGAGTCTCTGGGCTTAGGAAAAATGCTTCAGTGGCCCTCAGCTGTGCCTCCACCTTTCTCCCAGGAGGTGAGAAAAACACCACCTGGGTGTAAGGAAAGAAAAATCCCTTCAGATGAAGAATGATGGGGCACAGGTTGGGGGAGTCAGAACTCTGAAAAGTGGAGCCAAGGGCTGCTTCTCAGCCTTGGTTGGGGGGCAAGCAGGGATCCCACTGCTGGGTGTGCCCCTGGGGCTGGGACACTAAGCGGGGAGAGGTGCACGGGGTCGACCATAGCTTGAGGCAGCAGGCACCCTAGGGAGTGGGTTGAAGGCCCCCGGGGACCGGCCCCAGGGTCTTGCCTGGCCAGGCCAGGAATGCACAGGTGAGAGGCCTCACTGGCATCCCCTCCCCACAGCGGAAGACAGTAGCAACTCCTACTTCGTGGTGGCTGTGGTAAAGCGGAATAGCTCCTACGCCTTCACCCTGGACGAGCTCCGAGGCAAACGCTCCTGCCACTCTGCGTTCCACAGCCCCGCGGGCTGGGACATCCCCGTGGGCGCCCTGGTGCAGAGGGGCTTCATCCGGCCCAAGGACTGTGACGTCCTCACAGGTACTGCCCTCTGCATGGATGTACATGTGCGAACTCCTTGGCGGGGGTAGGATGGGGGTGTCTGAGGGTCTGGGAGCTGTCTCCCAGCAGGAGCCCACAGAACAACCCACAGAGCAGCTCAGAGAGATTTTCTTTTCATCCTTGATGTTCCCCGTTCTCTTGGGAAGGTTGGGAAATATTGTTGGCCACACTCGTAACCATCTGCAGGGGGTCGGTCTAGTTCTGTACAGGGTGCCATGGTGCCCCTGCCACTTACCCAGAGGGGAACTGGCTCGAACAGGCATGAGGAACAGGTAGCGTGCCTGGGCTCTGGGCCTGGCTGGGTCACTGTCCACTCATGGGGCTGTCCCCATATCCTGGCAGCCACTGGGCGTCTGGGGGACCTTTATGGAAAGTGGCCAGCCATCTGTGTAAGTGCTGAAGAAGACACATTTACCAAGCAGCTACCATATGCCATAACCAGTCCCCCCCCATGTGTTAAATCACATACAGTCATGGGGAAAGGAAGGCAGTAGGAAGCTGGCAAGATCCTGGGCTGACTGTGCACACACCTCTGTCCCGTCTGGCACCTCAGGAAAAAACCACATTTTTTCTTAATCCACCTCCACAAGCATACACGGAGTGTTAGGGTTGGCTGCTCCCACTCCTCTACAGCTGGGCAGTTGGCCTGACTGGAACAGAAGAGCTTATGAGGTAGTGAGTTCCCCATCCCTGAGAGAGTCCAAGGGAAGCCTGGGTGACTGCTAACCCAGAAGTGGTGCATGGGGTTCCTGTATCTGGACAGCCTCTGTAGTTCCCTGATCCCTGCAGTGCTCACAGGAGGAGATGCGCCCCTCTGAGCTGGGGTGGGCAGTGGAGCTGATGGATGCCCTGGAAACACAAGGGCAGGCAGAGTGGGCAGACCTGGGGGCAGGGGAGGCCCTCCCATCCCTGCTGCCCTTCCCTCTGCTGGCCCCTCGACTCAGCCCTCCCCCGACCCCCAGCTGTGAGCGAGTTCTTCAGCGCCAGCTGCGTGCCTGTGAACAACGCCAAGAACTACCCATCCCCACTGTGCGCACTCTGTGTGGGGGATGAGCAGGGCCGAAACAAGTGCGTGGGCAACAGCCAGGAGAGGTACTACGGCTACAGCGGCGCCTTCAGGTACCACGACCACCTGGGGATAGGGGATGCCTAGGGCCATTGCAGAGGCCAGGCCTTCCTGCCAGCACTGGCCTTGGCCTCTCCCATGGCAGGTGCCTGGCTGAGAATGCAGGGGACGTCGCCTTCGTCAAGCACACGACTGTCTTTGAAAACACAAATGGTACGTGACTGGGCAGAGGTGAGGAGGCTGGGGCCAGAGCGGTGCTGGATCCTCCAAGAGCTGTTCCCCATCTACAGCATGGTCCAGGCCGGGGGTCCTGCTAGGATTGGGGCAGAACAGCAGCTGGGGAAGACCGAGGCTAGAAGACTCTGCCCATGGGGGACCCCAGGGGCTCCAAGGTCTTCTCAGAACAGACCTCAGTCCACATGTCCAGGTGTGTAGGACACATGACATTCTTGACCAATCTAGAAACCAAATCTCCATTCCACCAAAACGGCAGAAACTCCACCTCTGTCAGTGGGGAGAGATTCCTTCCGGGGCACTGATGGAGCACCAAGGTGTATGGTGGGAGTGGCGGGGTCCTCAGCCCACATCAGCATCCAGGCTTCTGTCCTGAGCGGGTCAGTTCCTCATGCAGGGAAATCACTGCAGCCGGTAGGCCATGCCAGGCAGGGCATGCGCCCATTCCCATCACATGGGTGGCTTTTTCTCTACAGTCACCTTCCTGAGCCCCACCTGGGAAAAAGCACCCCCCACCAAGCCCACACCTGGGTCCTGTAAGGGTGCGGGGCCCTCTAAGCGTGCCTCATTTCCCTCCCTGCTCCTGTTCCACTTTGCCTTCAGCAAAGTGCTGGTCTTTCTCTGTACAGTACCTCCATGCAGGCTTTTGAAACCCCAAATGCTGGAGGCTCAGTCTTTCTCACTGAGAAATTCTTTCCAAAAACTCAGTGCAGAAAGGCATAATGTGCTCCGAAGGGGAGGAGGAGAGTGGTGGAGAAGAAGCAAGACACGCAGGGAAAAAAACATCAGGATTTCAAAACTTGGATCCCACCCTGCCTGTGAAGGTCACCCAGGCTGGGAGGGCTCCCAGGCCCTGTTGCCACCACCCCTCACCCATGCCCAGCTCCCATTGAGGACACTTGGGATGATCCTTCAGGAGGAGGGAGCTGTGGGCTCCCACAGGAGCCAAGGAGCTCTGTGTGGCCGCAGCCCTCTGCAGTCCTGTGATAGGCTTGGGAGGGGCCCTTTCAAGAGGCCCCCACCTCCCAAGGCCACTCCTTTCCCTTTATTTTTATCTCTACTTGAGGGCCCATGTGGAATTCTTCTGGAAATGGGAAGAGGGTGGATATTGAGTCAGTACCTGAAGACACAAAACTAATGCAATTCCCAAGAGCAGTGTTTCTCAGGAAGCCCTTGTGACCCCCTGCTTCAGCCTCAATGGGTTGCTGGTTTAAAACACAGTTTTGTGGGCCCCTACCCAAGTCGTACCAGGCCCAAGACCTGGAACACCTAGATGGGGCTCTTTGCCTGGGACTGATTAAGAGTCTTAGTTTTTCCACCTGTGCAAGGGGGGTGGTCACACTCCCTTGGTGTTCTGTCTTGAGGCTAGAGCAGGTGCTTGTAAAATGCCGGCATCATTCTAGGTGCTCTACCCACAGTGGTTTGGACCAGTGTTAGCAGTCCCTCTGGGCTCCTGGGTCCTGGCAGTGGAGCAGAACAGTTGGGGAATGGAGTTGGGAAGCTGGCCAGACATGGTCAAGGATTTGGGGATCCAGGAGGAGAGCAGCCTCTCTCTTCCTCTGTCCCTCTGCTGCTTCCCTTCAGGCCATAATTCTGAGCCCTGGGCTGCCCAGCTAAGGTCAGAGGACTATGAGCTGCTGTGTCCCAATGGGGCCCGGGCCGAGGTGTCCCAGTTTGCAGCCTGCAATCTGGCACAGATGCCATCCCACGCCGTCATGGTCCGGCCGGACACCAACATTTTCACTGTATATGGACTGCTGGACAAGGCCCAGGTGAGCCAGGGCAGGGGCTTCATCACTGGGGGGTGGGTGATGAGTTGAGCTGGGGTCCCCAGTGCCTCAGCGTACCCAAAGCAAACCAAGGAATGCTGCGGGAAAGTTCAGAGATTTTCACTTAATCAGGCCATTCCTTGACTATCGCTTCTGTGTCCTGCTTTATTAATGTTTCCTTCTCAGACGGACCTGCCCTGAGCAAGATTATGGGCGGGGGTGTGGTGCTAAGTCCAGTGGCTGTTTCTCAGCCCACATCTCTCTGACCCTTCAGCAGCACTGGCCACAGCTCCCACCTGCTGGAGGAACTTGTCCCCTTGGTTCCGGGGCCATACCCGCCTGGCTCTCCGCCTGGCTCTCCTCTCAGGATCAGTAGCCGCTCCTCATTTCCTGGCTTGTAACCACAGAGTGTCCCAGGGCTCCACTCCAGACCCTTCACCTGCGCCTGCTCTCCTGTTGACATTCCCCAGCCCCATGTCGTTAACAGTCCTGTGTACGTGGACAGCTTCCAAACACAGCCTCCGGCCTGCCTTCATCCTACCCTTCCATCTTGAACAACTGCCTGCTTGACATTTCTACTAGGATTTCTTACAGGCGCCTCGGCCCAAACAAGCCTGTAGCTGGTCTGCCCTGCTTCCCTCAGCCTCCCCAAGCTGCTCTGAGTGGCACCTCCAGACTTCCCATTTCCTCAGGAGTCATCTTCAACGCCTATCTTTCTCTCGCATTCTACTTCTAGCCCCTCTGCAAATCCTGTTGGCTGGACTTTCATATACATCTGGAAGGAACCCAATCTGACAACAGGGCCCTTCATTCCCAACCAGCCCCCACTTCCCACTTCCCACCGCCCCACCTCCCCTCTGATGTGATGTGGGGAAGAACCCCGTGGCAATGCACATTTTCCTGGAGAGAAGGCTGACCTGTCCTCAGAATCTCAAGCATCCATGAGTCCCCCCTCCCCCCAAAGATTGGTGGCCACTTTGAACCTTCTTCCTGGGGTAGCTGCTGTCATAGCTCTACTCAGGTCCCCTTTGACGACAGCTCAGTGAGTGGTTGGGCTTAGGCTGTCAGGCCAACGTCAATGCCCTGAAGGTCCTCACTCTTTGGTTCCCGGTGTCAGAGCCATGAACAGCAAGCAGCCCCTGAGTAGTGGTGGGCAAGCCCAGATGAAAGGTGGGTCTGCCTGTGGTGCTTTCAGGACCTGTTTGGAGATGACCACAATAAGAATGGCTTCAAAATGTTCGACTCCTCCAACTATCATGGCCAAGACCTGCTTTTCAAGGATGCCACGATCCGGGCGGTGCCTGTTGGGGAGAAAACCACCTACCGGGACTGGCTGGGCCCCGCCTACGTGGCGGCTCTGGAAGGCATGCTGTCCCAGCAGTGCTCAGGCGCAGGTAGGACCTGGCCTGGCGGTGGGTGGGCAGGTTACCCCTTTCCAGAGGACGAGCAGGTGTTCCGCCACATGCCCTTCCTCTGCCCAGCATCCCTGCTAGCCTTGCACCGCCAGTCCTTGAATGAATTCATGGATCCACTGGGTGGCTCTAGGAGATCCAAGTGAGGTGGGCGTGGCAGGAGGGTGGTCTGTGCTGGAGGACCCCCGACAGAGCGGAAGTAGTGCCTGTGTAACCCAGAGGGGCCTGGATAAAGGAAAGGAAGGCTACAAGGAACGGTGCAGAGAGGACCGAGGCAGCTCCATACATAGCATGAGGTCTCATTTTGAAAGGAATGAATATATAAAGAAAAATTGTAATAGGGCAGAAAAGGGGAACCTGGGGGAGTTGAGGGCACAGAAACACCCCCTGGGTCACGATGCGAGAGCTAGTGCCAGCTGCCTGCAAATGCTGTTCCAGGTGCCCGCGCGGAGGCCCTGACCGCCTGTGTTTGCTCCCGCAGCGGCTCCGGCCCCTGGGCTGTCCCTGCTGCTGCCTTCGCTGCTCCTGCTGGGCCTCCCGGCCGGCCTCCTACAGCCCGCCTTCTGAAGCAGCCCCGGGCAAGCCCGGCCCTCCCTCGGAATGGAAACCTACTCTGAAATGTCTATAAATAAGATGTTCTCCCCGCTTCTGGGGCCGCGGGGGATGGGAGAGGAAGGGTGAGAAACCCTGGAGCTCCCGGGAGCTGCGATGCCGGCACCGGGAGAAGCTGCTGTGATTGCTTCAAACCGGAATAAAAGCGAATGTGAAAGGAAGGGGCCCCCCGCCTGCAGCCGAGTTGGATGCGAGCAGGGCTCCCGCGTGAAGCGGCCCCCGCCTCCCCGGCACCACCTGGCCCGCGGCTACCTGAGGCGCCCGCTGGCCGGCCTCCCAGTCACGCCGCACCCACGGGCTGGCGGGCTCCCACCACCCCGCCTCGCCAGGCTGCGGATTGGAAAAGGCCAGTTACCAAGGCAACAGGCTGAGCCCGGCTTCCCACACGGCCCCCTCTGCCAGGCCGGCCCTGCCGAGCTGGGGGGGCTCCCGCCCGCCCTGCAGGCAGTGCACAGGCCCCAGTACCTCCGTGAGCCCCGCTCTGTCTAGGGTCTAACGCCCGCCCACGGCCTCCCTCCTCAGGTCTCTGGGTCTGTCCCTGGAGACATCCGCTGTATCAGGCTCCACCAGGCCTGCCCAGGAGGTGAAGCTGCTGGACACAGACAGCCCTTTGTCTTCAGTGGCTTGGCCTGGCCCAGACCACGGGACACCTGATGGGGTTGGGCTGGAGCGCAGGGGCCGGGGAGCACAGGGTGAAATCCGGAAGGGCTCCTCGGACTTCCTCGTGTCCTCAGCTCCCCTGAGTTTCCATCTCAAGATTCGTGTCCCCTCCTCCTCCTCCTCCCATGTGACACCCGCGGCCCCCCCCCCCCCCCCCCCCCCGGCATGTAGCACAGCAGTGATCTCCAGACAAGTGCTCAGCCTTGAGGACTGCACAGAGAGCTCCAGGCTAGGAGCAGCAGGCGGCCCAGGCCTCCCGGGCCACCCAAGCCCTCTGAGGAGGCAGGAACGGGCTGTGCCAAGGCTCAGGTTAGGCGCTGGCAGGGAGCCCCACCACCTCAGGGGTGAGCAGGAGGTGGTCTCAGCCTGCTCCAGCTCAGGACACGGCAAGGGTCCCTCTGTCTCCTCTCTGAGCCTCAGAGGGTCTTCTCTACTCCATTTTTGCCATGGTTGTCAGGGGAGCCAGAAAAGTTTTCCAGAACTGCCAGCTCTTCCTCTGAATTTTGCTCCCTGAGGAAAGAAAAAAGAGGAGAAACGAGCAAGCCACCCTCTCAAGACTGGGAGCCGCGTGGGTCTGGAGCTATTTGCGGCTGGATCTGCGGGGGCCTTGGGGACGCCGATGACAGGCTGGTTCCTGGTGCTTCGCCCCCAGCCGTGGGGGCGGATCCTTTCCATCTCCCCACCGCCAAGCCCCTGGCAGTATCCTGGCCACAGTCCTGCCATCCCAAGGTGCCCTAGTCACCGTGCTGGGGAAGCAGCCAGGGAGGACACCGCCAAGCCTTGTACCCTCTCCCCTGAGGGCACTGAGTGATTCTTCGACCTGATGATTGTTTGATTTTTTTTCTTGTTTAAAGATTTGTTTAGTTAAGAGTGTATTTGTTTGGCTATGTTGCACTGGGGTGACACCAGAAACTATAAGCCACGGAAAGTGTGACCTGTGTGAACGCTAGGTGTCGTTGGGTTTTTAGAGGACAGCAGCATGGGGCCACCTTTGTGTCAGTGCTAAGAAAAGATGTTGGCTTTGTTTTTTTAATAAAGCGAAACAACCAGTACCTGTTGAAGCCTGGAATCAGAAACTCTGCTGCTCATTGACCTGTCTTCTCAGGTGGCCAGAGGCCTACCTGCCCCACACCCTCCCCTGCCCAGAATGGCAGTTTCCACTCAGAGCCCCATTCCCTGAGAGCCAGAGTCGGGGACCAGCCCAGGCCTCAGGGCACTCCACTCGGAACTGGCTCCTAGCTGACTCACTGGAGGAGGGAAGGGGCCCGCCCTCTGCCCTGTCCAGAGGTGTGCAGCAGTGGGGAGCTGGTCTTCGTTCGTGTGCCTTGCTCTAGGTGGGAAGGTGGAGGTTCCCTGTGCTGCGCTCTCCCTGGCTCCTCTACTGTGTAGGCCCCCCTCCCTTCATTCCTGCAGCCCTGCCACAGCACTGGGTCTCACTTCTACTATCCTCGACCCTGTAACTGGGAGGTCTGCCTTATCTCAGCAAGCTGGGCCAGGACCTGCACCTCAGAAACTGTCCACATTGGCTCCCTGACATATGGCTCTCCCGGGCTGCCACTCCTGGCTAGAAGCTTTGGGAGAGTCAGCAAGCATCTGAGTCCCATCTCCACATCTGAAACAGCAGGTGGTGAGATGGGTGCTCAGGTCAGATTCTGCTGTTATGTAGGACATCCCACAGAGCACTTGGCACCCCCAGATGCAGGAAAGACGTTTGCTGTAACTTGTTAGTACTGGGACTCCCAAGAACTTGTCTGGGGGTTTCCTGGGAGAATCACCTGATCGCCCAATGTGGGTCAGGTGTCTTCTACTGGACCACTTAGCTCAGGCAACCATCTGGCCATCCTCAGAATCAGGCCACAGAGGCCCCACAGAAAGAGGAAATGAAATCTCGGTGAACCAGTTGGCAGTCCCACGTGGTAACTACAGGTCTGCTTTGGGTCATAGCAGCATTTGTCAAGTACCTGCTTATTAGTTCGTACTGTTAGGACCCCCTAGACATGGCCTAGAGGGACTCTGCCCCTGGGTTTTGTGCTTTAGAGCACTGTTTTTTAAATGGGGATGTGCCTGTGCTTCTAGGGATTTGGTTAGAAACAGATCGTGATTCACAGGTGTGGAGTGAGGCGGCAGTTCTACCTGGCACTCAGGTGGGGCCTACAAAGCGGGTCAGGGGAACCACACTTTGAGAAACAAGCCTTCCGAGGCCTCTGCTAAAGCCCTCCTCTGACCACACCCCACCCACAGCAGGAGGAATCACGGGGGAAGGGGCTGTGTTCACACCCAGAGCCCATGACCCATCATTTAGACCATGCTTCTGGAATTCAGGTTCCAAAGAGCCCTGAGCCAGCCTCCAGGTTTAGGACTTTTTCAGGCCCTGCCTCCAAAGGGTGGTCAGAAGGTTCCATCCGTAGGAGGCGTAGAAGGAACTTGACGAACAGGCTGCAAGGTCCACTGGCCTGTGCATGAGGCCCTCAAAGCATGGGCTGGAGCTGGGTGGGAGGAGAAACAGGGAAGCTATGGGAGGGGGTGGTCTTCCCTCTGCATCTCCTCTCTCAGTCTGCCACGAAATAAAGGTTCCTTGGCCAAAGTCAAAGGACTTTTTCTTTAAGTTCTTTAGCTCGATTTGCAACTTATAAATTTGTAGCCACAATGAGAGGTGAGCCTCCCTTGGCACTCTTGTCCTGGTCCCCACCAACGGTTGGGGGAGGCTGGCCTTCCATGCATATAGCTGTTAGCGCAGACAGCCCTGGGTTCTGGAAGACACCAAGAAGTTAGGTTAAGGGCCACTGCCGCTGTCTTCGGTCTCATTTGGAGAGGCCACTGGGTTGATGTGGTGGAAACAGCGATGGTGACAAGGCAAATGACCTTCCTCACCAAACCCCCCAACACAGACAGGCAGGTCCTGGCCTGCACAGCACAGATGAGACATCACCCCTACCTTCAGACTCCCCTCCAGAGCTTGCTTCACATGTTTATGATAACGATGTATTCCTCAGGGCTGTGTTCTTGTAACAGGTGCACACATTAGGTATAAATGCCTTTGCGCTTTTTTTTTTTTTTTTTTTTTTAAGATACTTCAATTGGGGAAAAAGAATGGATCGCTCACCTAGGGTTCAGGAAGCTTGCCTGCTGGTTCCACTCTTGCTATTCACAAATGCTTTCTCCTGCCTCAACCTCAGCTCCCAAATCCATATGCTGGGAAGTCTTGGATGGCCCCTCCGTGGTCCTGAGCTCCCACGGCTCTTCTCAGGCTCAACGTCCCCGTCTTTGTAGGATTCTCCCCTGGTCTATGCCAAAGCACAGAGGGGCCGGCCGGGAGAGCCCTTCTTTACGTCAGCCTTTCGCAGGTGCCTTTGGTTGCTGCTAACAGCCCAGAAATGGTTTCACAGGCTGAGTCACGATGTGCCCATGGTTCTCTGACTTGAGGGCTTCGGAATCACCTGGAGGGCTTGTGAAACCAGCGTGCTGCCGCTACCCCGAGTCCCTGATTCCAAGGGCTGAGAACTTGTGTTTCTGGCAAATCCCCAGGCAATGCCAACGCTGCTGATAGGCCACCTGGCTTGGAAGAGCCTGTTAAAGACCATGGAAGCTCCCAGGGCACGAGAACAGGAGTGCCCGCCCACTGGGTTCAAGGATTTGGGTGGGAAGGGTGAGTGGTGGGGAAGTACTCACGGAGGCCACTGAGTCCAGGCCGGAAGGAGGAGTGGCCCGTGTGACCGGGGCACCCGTGCGGTCCACGGGGAGAGGTGGGATGGGCAGGACGATGCCGACACACCTAGCGCAGGGCTCCCAGCGAGGTAGCTGAGGGGCTGGGGCAGCGTTCTCACTTCACTCCTGCCCGGCATGCGGCTCCATCCTCCCACAGGTCCGGGGCCCTGCACCCCATGCCAGGCATCTCTGAGGAGGACTTCTCTGGAAGAGAAGACTGCAGGGTTAGGGTAAGGACGCTGTGTGGCCAGAACACCCCTCTTCCTTCTTCCCAGCGGCCGATCTCCCCAGAAACCTCAGTGCAGAGAAAAACCCACTTTCTATTCTCTACTGTGGCCGACTGTGGGACCCTGGGGGACGAAGAGGAGGGCCCGGTGACTACTAAGCAAAATCCAGTCCAGACGGCTTCATGGCAGACTCCGTCTATGGTCACCCCCTATCCTTCTCCCCACTTCCTTCCTGGTGGTTTGGTTCAGGACGGCAAGACGCCCAGCTACAAAGGTTCGCTTTGGGTGACGCCACCCAGTTCTGGCTGATGAAACCTCAGAGCGAGTTCTAGGGTACAGATTTCTGGAAGGCATTTTCAAAAGAATGGGGCTAGCACAGGCTTTCCACTTTCCTGCCCAGAAAGCAGAGGCGAAAACCGGAAAATGGAGCAGGCTGCCTTGCCATGGAGGCAGCAAGCAAACAGAGAAAGGCACAGTGAGCAGAGCAAAGGAGAAAGACTAAAACCTGGGGTCAAGAGGCAGTACCCAGGCCTGGACTGGCCTGATCTAATTCCCTGGCAGCCAATCCAGTGTTCTCTTATTTTCAGCTGAATGTATGCCTAACTGACGTCAGCGGTGAAGGTGAAAAGACGGCAGGATCGGCCCCTGGGAATTGTCCTGGCTTTGGAACAGGCTGTGTGACTCAGGGAAAGTCATGGGCCCTCTCTGAGCCTCTGTTTCTTCATCTGTGGGGATGAATGACCAGTCTTCAGGGCCTCTTTAAGTTTTTCTGTGACTCAGAATCAAGACCCAGAGCATCTCCTAGGTGAAAGGTCTAGGCATAGTGGGGAGACTTCAGTGATGGGGCAGGAAGTCACCTGGGAATGGTGGGGACATTCTAGGGTCCCCACCCTAGGTCCCCACCAATAAGACCCTAGGATGACCTGGGGTCATCCTAGGAATGGACATCCTAGGGTCTTATAGGTGGTCAGCCAAAGGGAGATCCTGAAACATAGAACTAGGGGCACCTGGTTGCTCAATCAGTTAAGCATCCAACTCTTGATTTCAAGTTGGGTCATGATCTTAAGGTTGTGAGATCGAGCCCCAAGTCGGTCCCATGCTGGGCATGGAGTCTTCTTAAAATTCTTTCTCTCTGGGGCCCCTGGGTGGCTCAGCCAGCTAGGTGTCAACTCGAGGCATCTAGAAGCATCTCTCCCTCTCTCAAAAAATAGGTCTTTAAAAAAAAAAAAGATTAAAGTAGGTCTTGCCTACCTAAGATCTAGACGAAAGTCTGATAATGGACTATTTCCCAAAATCCTCCAGTCCTCCTTCCTCTCGCCAAGCACACGAGAATTGCTTGTCACCCTACGGTTTTCTGACTGTGGTCTCTCCCCTACCATCTGTGAACCTTGTATTCTTCAATTGGACGTATCTGCCCCTACCGCAAACCTGGCTAGTGCTGTGGACAAGAATGAATAAAAGCGGGAATCCGCTTTTATGGAGAACCAAACCCAGACCTGCATCCTGGCAGGCACCCCGCATGCCTTGAGCCTGAGTTTCTTCAGCCCCTGCCTAGCCCATTTGCCTCTTTGAGGGCAGAGGTAAACCCCTCAGAGTTGCAGGCCGCCAGAAGCCCCAGCAGACCCCAGCAGGACTGATTCTTGTAGATTCTCGCGTCTTTGGACTTGGGAATTCCACAGCTTAAGACGCAAGGGCACACCCCTGCCTCTTATCCAGAGCTGCCCAAGGATAAAGGGACATTCCTGAGCACATCTCTGCTGACCTGCCCTAGGAGCCCCTGGGAGGAAGGCCACCGGCCCGTCAGGGAGATGCCCCTGGGAAACAATCCACTACTGGAAGGAGGCCACAGAGTAATGGCCCGAGCTATGGGAATTTTTCTCTAAGCTCAGCCTGCTAGAATGTGCCTGAAGACACTTGATGGACATGTAATAGTGTTTGACCTAGAGCTTTTGTGATAGCAAGACACTGAAAACAACCTAAATGCCCAGCCGTATTGGGTTGGATCAATAAAAGATGGTACATACTTTAATTTGCAATGAAATACAGTGGGTAGTCTGCAGCCATTAAATAACGGATAGAGCTATATTTAGTGATGTGGAAAGATTCCCATGACATATTGTTGAGTAAAAAGAGCAGGTTATGAAACAGTATATGATCCCATTATAAAATCACACACACGCGCACGCACACAGAGCCGTCTGGAAATCTGTTCACCAAACTGTTAACAATATCTCCAGTTGGTGGAATTTAGGGTAATTTTTACTTTCTTCTTTAAACTCTCTATTCTACATTTAAAGCATTCAAGATAACTAATCAGCTGGGAATGAATACGTAACAAGCAAACAAAAAACAGAATAAGTCCCTCACTGTCCAGATCTCTGTCCAAACGCTCCGGTTTCCTCAGCCCCTGCAGGCTGCTGTGAGGTGGCCCAACCAGGAGGCAGAGGGGCTGGGGAGGGAGCCACGCACTCCTGGATGTGAATGTGGCTCTACTGGGAGCTGTGAGACCTTGAAGAAGACCCTCCACTGGTCAGAGCCTCTGCTTCCTTCATGAGTGTCTGCTTCTTGGGCTGGTTGGGAGCTGTGACTAAGAGACTGGTCAGGAGCCCACATGGTCTTCTGGAGGGGACAGAATGAGGCCCCTGCCTGCCCTGGCCCAGCCAGGAACTCAAACCCAAGGCCTCACAGACTGGAAACAGAAGCCGTAAATGTCAGACCTTCTTATGGTGGTTGGGATTAAAGTGTGGACTGTAGTTTTGACCTTTCCAATTTCTGCCACTCTGTGTGACCAGGGCCCACAGCTTCCTGCCCAGGCTGTGGGTAGGCCTGGGGGGGAAACAGGGATGTCTGCGAGGCCAAGATTGAAGGACGTAGACAAAAATCCAAGCTCAACAGGGCTGCAGGTGCCCTGGCATCAGAAGGGCCTGGAGGAGGGTTGGGCAAGGGAGAAAGCCAAGCCAGGGGGCCTGAGCCCAGGTCAAGCAGGCTGCCTCGGGCAAGGTGGGCTGCAGAAAATCTCTCCTTCCAGCCATCATTCTCAATTATTCACACTCCTGGCTCCAGGGTATTCCCATCCTACCCAAACCCATCTGAAGCTCAGGGCTGATGTAGGAGGCCAGAACCGGAAGGACATCAGTGAGTCAGCTTGTCCAGTTGGTGTGGCCGGTCCCCTCCTGTTCAGGACCAAAGACTTCAGGAGACAGGGCTTTTTGCTGCCAGGGGCTTGGCTCCAGGCTCAAACTCAGAGTCGGGTTCTCAGCTCTGGCTCATAGGACACCATGGACAGCGACCTGCACCCACCTTCCTTTCCACGAGCATCTCACCCAGTTCACCACCAGGAGAGTGTTCATGACTACGCTACAGGTGTGTCCCGGGGTCCTCATGGCCAGCTCACCCCAGGAGACTGGCACCAAAATCCTGTGTTGGAGGCTGTTCTAAGACCTTCCCTGGCACCACTGTCATAGGTGAGGGTCCCCAGAAAACCTGCTCTGAGACAGAGATGTGTGAGCTGGTTCACTGGAGAGTGCTTTCAGCAAGCACGGGGAATCTGGAATGTGCCGAGAGGAGCAGAAATGCAACGTGGTAGCACGGAAGACCCCAGATGATCTGGTCCCGGGATGCCTATGTCTCTGCAGAGTTATCCTGCCTTGAGGCACAAGGGCCTGGCCTTTTATACATTCTACCTCGACCACCCAGTGGATGCAAGTTCAGGGCATGTGTGACCTCAAGCAAGTCTCAGAGAGAGTCTCAGAGAGAAACCCAGCTGGGACCCATCAACCCCCAACACCCCCAGTGGGAGGGGAATGAGACCCTCAGTCCTGGTGGGGTCTCTGGGTGGCAGACCACAGTGGCCACTACACAGAAGGGAAGAAATGTACCTGAGATCACACGGAGTAAAGGATAGAATGAATTTGAATCCGGTTGGCCAAAGCCCACAGTTTAATCCCAGTAATCATAAGAATGTCTGACACTTAAAGGGTGTGTTTACTGTGCTGGGCAATGTACTAGACACTATCTGTAAGCTCTGTGGTCTACCTCTCGAATGAGCCTCAGAAGGAGGTATTAGTATGATTGCCACAGTTTACAGATGAAGCAACTGGGGCTCGGAAATGATAAGTGACTCGTTCAAGGTCATTCAGCTGATAAGCAGGGATTCCAGCGCAGGCATTTTGATCCCAGAGCCACTATGTGATAAAGCCGTGGTGACAAATTGGACCCTTGCCTTGCCCAGGAGCTTGTGGATAATGGGCATTTTTTTGAGTTTGTATTTTTGGGGAGTTTTGGTGGGGGGTTTTGGAGAGGAGAGCATGGTGAACCTTGACCTCCACAAGCTGTCCACTGCTGTGCAGACTGACAGCCTCAGAGGAGGCTGAGCCTGCCTTGGGGCTGTGCGGCCCCACAGACTCCCCACTCTAAGCCCTCAGAGGCCTTCCGCCACCCAAGGAGTGCGGCCCGGCTGGAGGAGCCTGACCCCTGCTCAAGCCCAGGTTAACAGCCCAGGTCCACGCAGATCTGGGGTGGGGAGGGGGTGCCGGCACCAACCAGGAGGCTTGGACTTTGGCCCCACGATCTCCACTGAGCCCTGCCTACAACTCTAGGCATGTTGGGGTACTGAGCTGTGAACAGTGGGTCATTCCTATCACCCATCAGGTCTCTTGGAGAAGACTGTTGAAGAGAAAGGGTCTGCTTCCCCAAACAGCCCTTTAAGACAGAGACTGAGGATGCCCTCTGCCCACTGCATGTCCAGGGCCAAGCTTCACCTGGAATATAGCAGGGATCCAATAAGGGATTTGCTGGCTGAATGAATGAACGCGATAACAATGTTCATTTTGCATTCTGGAAGGCTAACCGCTCCCGGGGAGCTCCACCAGTGCTGAGTGGCCCGGCCCTCCCTGGCAACTCCCAGACTGTGGCACTGACAAAGAAAGGGTCACTGTTGGCGTTGGGGCTGGCCAGTGTCTACTTCCGTCCTGACAATGGGTCACCAACATTCCTTGTTCACCTCATCTCCTCCCGCCCAGGGGAACTATTAATACTGCCCTGATTCTACGGGACAGGCAGGTGGAGGCTCTGAGAAGTGAGGGACTCAGTGGGATGTGAACGCAGGCCCAGCCAGCCGCAGAGCATAGTGTGGGGAGGGGGCAGGTCTGCAAGGGTCAGGCCACAGTCGAAGTGAATCTGCCCCCGCCCCCGCCCCACACCCCGTGCTTCCTGGGTGGCCTGCCTGCCAAAGTCCAGGTGTGATTGCCCTTATCTCTCTTGTTCCAGATCTCTGGCATCTTCTCAGGGGCCCGGTCAGGCAGGCCCCTGACCCAGAGCAGGAGGCCAGGGTCAGCGCTTCTCAGAGCCCACACTCACCACTGATAACAGCTGGCTCAGCTGAGGTTAGAGACGGGAGGAGGACTGAGCTTATCTTGGAGAGGTCGGGGTCCTGCAGCAAAGCTTGAAGTCCCTTTCTCCTCTTGCAAGGGGTACCAAGAGCCAAGAGCCCTTTTGCCTGCGGATGTGCTCGGCCATCAGCCCTCCTGGCTGAGGGGTCTCCGGCCCCACAGCGGAGAGCCAAGGTGGCTAGGGGGGTGGAACATCCCGGCTGATCACTTCCCCCAGCTCCTAAGACCCAGGGGTTGGTTTGCTTAGCTGATGTGTTTCAATAGGACGCCAGTTCTGAATGAGTGCATGTGGGAGCACCCACGCGTACATTATGGATGTGTGTTCACGAATGCAAGCACGCCTCACAAATGTTGAAGCCCCCCCCCCAGCAACAGGACAGAGGAGTGGCTCTTGCTTGGCAGAGGATGACAAGCAATGTCCTCGCCTAGGACCACGGGCTTTTGAAGCCCTCACTCATCTTCCCATTCCCATTTCCATCAGAAGCTTAACAAACTTTTAAGAATTTTTTTCAAGGTTTATTTATTTACTTGAGAGAGAGAGGGAGGGAAGGGGGAGAGAGAATTCTCAAACAGACTCCCCAGTGATGGCACAGCCTTACCTGGGGGCTCCATCCCAGGACCTTGAGATCATGACCTGAGCCGAAAGCAAGAGTCAGATGCCTAACCAGCTGAGCCACCCAGGCGTCCCTCAACCACCTTTTAAAAGCCAGGCTTCCTCGCTTCCAGCCCCAGCCTCAGATTTCCCCCGAGAATGAGAAAGACACCTCAAGGGGTAGGGTGGAGGTGGCATTCACAGTCTTCTCTTAGTCACCTCTGTATTTTTTGTAAATTGTGGTAAAATATACGTAACATAAAAATTTGCGGCAATGATCACAACCACTTTGCGCTGTAACCATCATACCATCCATGTCCAGCACTTTTCCATCTTCCCAACTGAAACTCTGTACACATAATACACCATCTGTTTCCCTCTCCCCGCAGTCCCTGGGAACCACCATTCGACTTCCTGCCTCTATAAAGTTGACTACTCTCCCATTACAGTCTGTAAGTGGAATCACACAGTGTTTGCCCTGTAGTGACCAGCTAATTTCACTTAGCATGCAGGGTCCCGGTTCATCCATGTGGCAGTCTATTGCAGAATTCCCTTCCATTTTAAGGGCAAATAATATTGCACTCTATGTAGATGCTATCCTGCCTGTCCACTCAGCAATCGGTGGGCCCTTGGGTTGTTTCCACTTTTTCGCCATTGTGAATAATGCTGCTGTGAACATGGGTATACAAATATCTCTTCGAGACCCTGCTTTCAGTTCTTTTGAGTATATACCCAGAAGTGGGATGGCTGGATCCCTACAGTAATTCTAGGTTTAATTTTTTGAGAAACTACCCTACTGTTCCAAGATGGTTGCCACATTCCACATGCCACCCTTCATGCGCGATCATTCTAATTTCTCCACATCTTCTCCTGCACTTGGGGTTTTGTTATTGTTGTTGTTGTTTTCTTTTTCTTTTTCAGAATAGCCATCCCAGTGGGCGTGAAGTGCGATCTCTTGGTGGTTTGGGTTTGCCTCTCCCTGACAGGATGCTGAGCCTCTTCTCCTGTGCTTACTGGCCACTTGTGTATCTTCTTTGGAAAAATGTTTACTCAAGTCCTTTGACGATTTTACATTTTTAAAAAACTTCTCTTCTTGATGCTCTGCAAGTTGCCATTTGGGACCATTTCTCTCCGAGAGTTCTTGCTGGACATGCTCCCCTCCCATACGTTTCTGTGGGAGCGGGAGGTGAGGGGGAGAGGGAGCTGTGGGGAGTAACCTTACCCACCTGGGAAGCTGGCCTGGAGGATTTCACACTTTAACTGCTTAAGAAATCCAAAAGCTCGAGTTGAGATAGAGCTAGTGTCTGGATGGCTCCCGCTCAGCAGGGGTGCCCCCTCCCCCAAGACAGATCCAGTTTGAGGGGACTTTGCCTGGGCTGGGAGGGCAGCTGACCCAATGTCTGGTGCCAGGAATGGGCAGTGCCCACCTCCAGAGCTGCCTTCAGGCCCCAGGTATTTGTGATTTTGCAGGGAGAATTTCAAGTCTGAAGGGCACATAACCATTAGAATTATTTACAGACCCACAAACCTTTCTGCTGATCGGCAAGATTTGCAATCAGGTATGTGTCTGAAAAGGACAAGGCTGAGCTTATCGTGGGCCTCAGCTCAGAGTTGAATGCCACAAGCCTACAAGACCCTTCCCTTGTTTTACTTATTTATCATCTCTCTTTATCCCTCAGCCCAGTTCTTGGGGGACCCCTCCCCCACTCACCATGGGCATCCGTTCTGATATGTTTGAGGGGTATTCTTGCATCTTTGTAAAGCAGGTATGTTTTCATGTACATGTGGCTTTAACTAACAAACCTTGCCACAGACTAATAAATCTCATCCTCCTACTCACTTGATCTTGCATTTGACACTGTGTTTTAAAAACCAATCCATATCTGGGCGCCTGCGTGGCTCAGTGGGTTAAGCCTCTGCCTTTGGCTCAGGTCGTGGTCTGGGAGTCGTGAGATCAAGCCCCATATCGGGCTCTCTGCTCAGCGGGGAGCCTGCTTCTGCCTCTCTCTCTCTGCCTGCCTCTCTACCTACTTGTGATCTCTGTCAGATAAATAAATAAAATCTTTAAAATCTTTAAACAAACAAACAAACAAAAAACAATCCATATCCATTATGTGTTTCTAATTCGGAGGATTCCATCCTGCTTTTCACCTCTGGGAGATGGAAACCGGGGCCTCCATCTGTCAACACATCTTCACTCTTAAGACTATTAACTGAGTCAATCAAATCATCTATATCTTTGCTTCAGTACATCTCTTTCTGAGGAGGTGGCTTCATTAATATCCAGCTGTGGAGCAGCTGGGTGGCTCAGTCTCCAACTCTTGATTTCAGCTCAGGTCATGATCTCAGGGTCATGGGATCGAGTCCTCAGTCTGGCTCCACACTCAGTGGGGAGTCTGCTTGAGATTCTCTCTCTCTCTCTCCCCCTCTCCCTCTGCCCCTCCCCATTTTATGTGTAATTGTTGTTAATATTGCTATATTAGGATTTATTTATATCTTGTATATTCTATTTACAATACATTTTATTGTTGGTTTTGCCTCTCCTGCCTTCAATGAAATAGTCCAATGTTTTTCCCGCTGATTTGAAAGTCTTTTTTTTTTAATATGACCATGTAAAATACACATCTGTGAATGATTGAATAAATAAATGGGAGGAAAGGGACAAATCTTCCTTGCAGAAGAATTTCAAATAATAGGTGTAGAAGGAATGAGTGCAATAGAACATCACCATTAGCACACTAGTGATAATTACTGCAGGTACGATCACAAATAAATGTTCACATCAGTGAGCCAAACTCTAAGGAGAAGCAGGATATTTGCATAGACATGAAGTATTTCCTCCAAATTAATTACTGCATTGGTTTTAACAAACATCCAGGAATTCTCTGATACTCATCCTTCTGGGCTAAGGAGTTTAATTCCTCTCTCCTTGTGGGTGGGCTGGACCCAGTGACTGGCTTTCTCACAAATATAATTTGAAGAGGGAGAAATAATATTACATGGAGAAGTCAGGCAGATACCATCTTAACCAAATGAACAAGATTAATGTTACTAGTAACAAATCATGTTGCAATCAGTGATATCATGATGGTTGATACTGATATAATGTGATGAGGAGGGCACCTCTGTGATATTCTTCACCCAAAGCCAAAACTGAGGTCTAATCCTGATAGAAGATATCAGCCCAACCCAAACTGAGAGATATTCTATGAAATATCTGAGCAGCCTGGGAGGCTCCGTCGATTAAGCATCCACTCTTGGTTTCAGCTCAGGTCATGATCTCAGGGTCGTGAGATCCAACCCAGCATTGGGCTCCACACTCAGCCGCAAGTCTGCTCGAAGAGTCTCTCCCTTAATAATAAATCTTTAAGGAAAAAAGAATTACTTGACCAGTATTCTTCAAAAGTCAAGGTCATGAAGAGCAAGGAAAAACCAAGATACAATCACAGGTGTAGGAATCCAAAGAGTCTTCATGACTAAGTACCTCACAGTATCCTGATGGGATCCCGGAATAAAAAGCGAGCAAAATCCGAATAAAGTCTGCAGTTTGGTTAATAGTGTTACACTGGTGTTCATTTCTTACTTTGGTAACTATGCCACAGTCATATAGGATGTTAGCATGAAGAGCACTGCACGGTCTTTATAATTCTTCTGTGAACGTGAAGTTATTTCTAAATAAAAGTTTTAAAATACAGCTGTATATGAAAAGTTGAAAGCAGTCACAGAGATGAGATCATAACATACTCAAATAATCAGACATGAACAGAATTTTTAAACTTTTTTGAAATGAAAGTCTAATTCTCATAATAAAATGCCAATTAGGGGGCACCTGGGTGGCTCAGTGGGTTAAGCCGCTGCCTTCGGCTCAGGTCATGATCTCAGGGTCCTGGGATCAAGTCCCGCATCGGGCTCTCTGCTCAGCGGGGAGCCTGCTTCCTCCTCTCTCTCTGCCTGCCTCTCTACTTGTGATCTCTCTCTGTCAAATAAATAAATAAAATCTTTTAAAAAAAATAAAATAGGGACGCCTGGGTGGCTCAGTTGGTTAAGCAGCTGCCTTCGGCTCTGGTCGTGATCCCAGGGTCCTGGGATCGAGTCCCACATCGGGCTCCTTGCTCGGCAGGGAGCCTGCTTCTCCCTCTGCCTCTGCCTGCCTCTTTGTCTGCCTGTGCTTGCTCGCTCGCTCTCCGTCTCTGACAAATAAATAAATAAAATCTTTAAAAAAATAAATAAAATAAAATAAAATGCCAATTAGGCACAAAGAAAGAATGGCGGCCCTGGGAGTAAGTAAACTAGCAAAAAGCAACAAGGAGACAAGTAGAGGGGAAAACATGAAGCACTGAGTAAGAGACGTGAAGGTGAGAGTCCAATGCTCTACGAAATTCTGTGTACGTAACCAGAACCTCAACCATGGGGAAGAGAGAGAATGAAGGAACTAAAGTGTTTAAAGAGAGAATGGCCGTGAGATTTTTAGAACTGGTAGAAAACATCATATCAGAGGTTTAGGAAGGGAAACAGGGTATACTTAGCAGGGTAAATAAAAATAAATCCAGCTTAGTAAAACCAAAGACAAGGTAAGATGGTAAAAACAGCCAGAAAGAACAGGTCACCTGGAAAGAACAATTAAGAAGACAGCAACTTCTCAACAGCAAAAGTCAAAAGATATTGACTACAATCTTGCAAATACAGATACAAAGTAACTGTCAACATAGAATTAGAATTATGAACTCTGGGAGACTATCTTCCAGGTTTGAGGGTGGTTAAAAATTAAGAATTTACCACCAAGAGAACTGCACTGCAGGGAAAATGATCTCAGAAGAAGAGTCTAAGACAGAAGATAAAGGAGAGAATGCTGAGTAAATGTATGGAAATAATGGATATAAACCAAAATTTGTCTTTAAAAATAATAATAGTCATTGTTACAGATATTACGGAATTGCGCTCCTCCAGATTGTCCTGGTTGACAAAACCACCACCAACATATGAAAATATTCATTTCCGGCGCACCTGGGTGGCTCAGTCATTAGGCGTCTGCCTTTAGCTCAGGTCATGGTCCCAGGGTCCTAGGATGGAGCCCCGCATAGGGGTCTCCGCTTGGCGGGGAGCCTGCTTCTCCCTCTCCCACTTCTCCTGCTTTGTGTTCCCTCTCTCGCTGTCTCTCTCTGTCAATAAATAAAATCTAAAAAAAAAAAATTCATTTTCTTCTCTCTCTGGCAACCAGACTTGATGATTTTTCCTAAACAGGTAAAAATGGTACTTCACTATCCTAATTTACATTTCTCTTAATATAAATCTGTCGATATGTCTGTGATTCCTTCCCAGTTTTTTTTTTAAGATTTTATTTATTTATTTGACAGAGATCACAAGTGGGGGGGGGCAGGCTCCCCGCTGAGCAAAGAGCCCAATGCGGGGCTTGATCCCAGGACCGCGAGATCATGACCTGAGCCGATGGCAGAGGCTTAACCCACTGAGCCACCCAAGCACCCCTCCTGCCCAATTTTTTGACTTTGCCTGTGACTGTGGTGTCTTTTGCATAGTGAATTTCTTTCTTTGTATGTAGCACTGTTTTCTCCTTTTCTTTCAAGGCTTATAGGTGCCATGCCATACTTAGAAATGCTTCCCCAGCCCCAAATGATTTTTTCATTCTCCCATTGCTGCTTCAGTATTTTGTGGTCTCATGTTTTAACATTTACATATTTGGTGTGTCTCAGAATTATTTTGCTGTGAAGTTGAAGGTGTGGCAATAAACTTGTTTTTCAGATGACCTCTCTGTTTGCCCAGCAATTTTATACTGAATAGTTTCCCTCCACCAATTTGAAATTTTAGCATATCCTGAATTCCTTTGTATTTGAATCTATTCTTGTGCCTTCTCTTCTGTTCCACTCATCTGTCTCCTGCTGGCCTGCAATCACACTAGTTTAATTATTTTAACCCTGTAAGATAAGACACTTAAATCTCTAATAAGTCTGGTCCCTTTACATTTGTTCTGGATATTCTTAGTTGTTTGGTTACAAAAAAAAAGATCCTGCCGCTATTTTTAGGGGACTCACTAAATTTATACAACCTAGAGTAAATGGACTTTCTAAAAATGGGCTTTGTCTTTCTGTTCATTCAGATCATCTTCTGTATCCCTTAATGGAGTTTTAAAATTTTATTCATAAATATACCGCATAAATCTCATTAGGCTTATTCCCAGCTGTTTCATCTTGTGGTTCTTATTGTTTTGTTATTGTTTTTTTAATATATGTACATTATTTTCTTCCATTAGTTTTTTTTAACTAGTTGTTTGCCGCTTTCCTAACGGCGCACAGGAGAAGAGAATGAGGCCCAAACAAGTCAGCTGGAAGAGAGAGGGAGCAGGGGACCACAGCTGGAAGGACTATTGCCCCCACCCCCAACTCCTCGGTCCCTTATTTATCAGATACAAGATAGCAACAAAGGAGAAGAAAAGAAGGTTATACAATAGCCAGAGGTCTAGTAGGTAAACAAGAAGGAATGTGAGTCACATGTTGGGCACAAGTCTTACAGGTAATCGAGGTAGACAAAAAGAGGACTAAGGTGTGTGGGGTCCCGCAGCACAGATTTGTAGTCGAGCAAGTGCACTTAAAGGGATTACCTTAACAGCAGGCTTTCTCTGAGGCAGGCGAGACAAGGAAAAAGGGAAGCAGACGAAGTTCCACCCTGAGCAAGCCCGGCAGCCACCAGAGGGCGGCTGCTAGTACATGTCTTTCTCAAAGTCATCTCTAGGGATGCTTGCACAACTCCTCATTAGCTAAAGTTATATTTTGAGCAGTATATTATTCTGAGGGACAGTTACAGTTGTTGCTTGTAAATGTGAAATCTATAGTTTCTGAATATTAATTTTTTAAAAGATTTTTTAAATGATTTTATTTATTCATAGAGAGAAAGCACAGAGAGACAGAGAGGGAAATCCCGGGGTCCTTTTGGCTGGAGAGCCACAGACTGATGGCCCAAAGGACCTCTGCCCCACATATAAATAAAAGCAGCCTTGCTGAGCTTTAGTCAGACAAGATGGGCTCTTTTGCCTGACGACCTGGCCCCTGGCTCAGGAGTACAGGGCCCAGGAGCCTCACCCAGACTTCAGGTGAGCCACTCCCAATTCTTAGGGTCACCAGTCTGTTGTTAATGATCTGAGATCTTTCTGTTTCTCAACTTCTTTCACAACCCTGGGGGTACAAGGCCAGCATCCCTCATGAGAGAGGTAACAGGAAGCAGGGAACAGAGGTCAGGGTCACTCGGCATTGTGTGTTTAATGGGGGACCTCTGCCTCTGCAAATCAGATCCTGTGATCATTAGCCTACTGCTTCTCTTGTGTGTCTGGTTCTGTCCTTATCTCTGATGATCTTTCTAGCTCTCTCTTTCCAGTTTGGATGGATCATTTGACCCCAAGTGTCTAGCAGCAATTCCCGGCTGACAGTGAGTGGGGATTCTCCACAGGCTCAACAGGGACAAAGCCCAGTCTTCCTAAAAGCCTCAGTGGACGAGTCCCTGAAAAGGGTCAGGGTTTAGCTGAGATGAAACCAAAACGAGGGGCCCCCGGGTGGCTCAGTATGTCTTGGGCTCAGGTCATGATCCCAGGCTCCTGGGATGGAGTCCTGAGTCCAGCTCCCCGCTCCGCCAGGAGTCTGCTTCTTCCTCTACCCCTCCCCGCTGCTCATGATCTCTCATTCGCATTCTCGCTCTCAAATAAATCTTAAAAAAAAAAAAAAAAGCCAAACACCACCACCCAGGGCAAGTCACACCTCAAGCTTCAGGTAGAACTATATGAAACCGCCAATAATCGGTTGGTTTTGACCCACCAAAACATGGCTGTGGTTCAAACACAAAAGCTGCCTTTGAGAAGGAAACAGTCACAGAATCAAATCTGTGCTGCCACCCAGTGGTCAGAGCGAAGAAACAGAACTCTTGATCCTCTGAGGGTGGTGGTTTACAGGGGTAATTTTCCCGGCGACGCGCTGGGATTAGGACCGCTACACAAGTGATTGTTTAACGCTACTACGGCTTATGGCAATAATTACTTATTTTCTTTTTCTTTTTTTTTAAAGATTTTATTTATTTATTTGACAGAAATCACAAGTAGGCAGAGAGAGAGAGAAAGAGAGAAGAGAGGAAGCAGGCTCCCCGCCGAGCCGAGAGCCCAATGCGGGGCTCGATCCTATGACCCTGGGACCATGACCTGAACTGAAGGCAGAGGCCTTAACCCACTGAGCCACCCAGGTGCCCCAATAATTACTTATTTTGATGTGCCACAAATAGTTCTTCTGAGGTAGGCGATAGGGATTTATCCCCATTTTAGAAGTTGAGTCAAATGAGGCCCCAGGGATTGCAAGATCCCACAGTGAGGGAGGCTCACCCAGGTTTGAGCTCAGAATCCTGACTCAGAGCGCGGCTGCTCACATCCAGCGGTTGCCCTTCCCATCTTAGAACACGAGGCTCCCATGCTGGAGATCCGAGTCCCCGGAGGTCCCAGCTGAGGTTCAGGTACACACTCCTGAATGTCTGAGCACTTTGTATTACACAGGAACGGAGGAGGTTCATGGAACCAGGACAGGCCAATGAGTAGTTTTTAAAAACTGTATTAAAAATAGTTCCTGGGGCACCTGGGTGGCTCAGTGGGTTAAAGCCTCTGCCTTCGGCTGGGGTTGTGATCCCAGAGTCCTGGAATCGAGCCCCACATCAGGCTCTCTGCTCCGTGGGGAGCCTGCTTCCTCCTCTCTCTCTGCCTGCCTCTCTGCCTACTTGTGATCTCTGTCTGTCAAATAAATAAATAAAATAATTTTCTAAAAAAAAAAATAAAAATAGTTCCTGAAGGAACATCTGGGTAGCTCAGTTGGTTGAGCATCCCACTCTTGATTTTAGCTTGGGTCATGATCCCAGGGTCTTGGCTGGGGAATCTGCTTCTCCCACCCCTCCTGCCCCAACCCACAGCTCATGTGCTCTCTCTCTCTCTCTCTCTCTGTTCTCTCTTTCTCTCAAATAAATAAATAAAATCCTTAAAAAAAAAGATGCTTTTTTAAAAAAGTTGTTCATTAAAACAAACAAAATAAAAATCTGTATGCTAAAAAAAACATTGATCAAGTAATTGTCAGCTTTGTGAAGTTTGCTCTGGAAAATTCTTTGTCCAAACATTAAGTGATATCTGTGTAATTTGGATTACATGTGTTGATTCAAATCTTCCTTGAGAGTAAAAATGTCCTCTGACTCAAATGGTATATCTAAATAGTAAGGCCCAAACATTCTTTCTCCTGATGCCCTGGCTGCTTCCTGCCATCCTGTGAGGCACGTGGGGACAGGAGAATGTGGAGTAGGCAGGATGTCTGCTATCACTGAAGGCTTGTGAGCTGGGGGCAAGAGCCAGAGGGCTGCTGGGACTGCCAAAGAGAGGGATCATTAGCCTGCTCGGGGTCACACACCTCACTGGTGGTGGAATCAGCTCATTCCCTGACTCCAGCCCGTGGAGGACCAGGGAAGCACTGGCCCTGCCCCTTGTGAGTTAGGAAAACCACAGGAAGACCTGAGCCCTCACAGCCTGTGAACTTTGGTCCCACTCCATGTGGACCAAGAACAGAGGGCACAAAGATGGTTTCAGCACAGGCATTCTTCCCCTGCCTTCCAGTTTCCCACAGAATCTAGTCCTGATTCAAGATGGCCACGAGGAGGAGTAGGGAAATGAAAGAGGGGGGACTGGAGGACAAGAAAATGGGAGGCTGAGCCCTGACCCAGAGAAGAAAGGGCTTTAGGCTTACTCCATTTCATCTTCAGGCTTAGGAAAGGCTCTCATACCAGGCTGCTGTTTCTCATGTAAGCTTTTGGTGCTACTGCCCCTCGGAACAATTTGTTACTTAAACTGTAACCCCTGGAGGATTTTACTAGTTACCAAGCACATTTAGATATGGCCTTAAGAAATACACATACTGGCAACAGGTCTTTGGGGAGAAGGACGATGTATGACCATGAAGCCAGGCAGCTCTTGCCACTTCCAGTCAGAGACCGGAGAAGATTAGACACAAACAAGTCAGCTGCGAGAGATTGGGAGCAGGGGACAACAGTCAAAAAGGACGGCTGCCACGAGCAACTCCACAGTCTCACTTTTATTAGATAGAAACAATAGCCAATAGAAGGATTGATGAAGGTCAAATGTTAGTCACTTCTTGCAGACAAGCAAGGAGGAGGATAAAGTTTATAGTTAATCAAGCACATTCAAAGGACTCCTCTAAAAAACAACGGGCACTTCTGGGAAGAGAAAGGAGCGACAACAAAAAAGGGAAGCAGGCGGTTTTCCTTCCACCCTGAGCTGACCAGGCATTCCCCGCTGCCCAGCTTCTGTGAAGGGGCGGCGTTCCGCCCTGAGCGAGCCGGGCATCCCCAGCTGCCCAGGTTCACGGTTGTACATCGTCCTTCTCCCCAAAGACCTGTTGCCAGTATATGTATTTCTTAAGGCCATATCTAAATGTGATTGGCAACTAGTAAAATCCTCCAGGGGTTACAGTTTAAGTAACAAATTGTTCCGAGGGGCAGCAGCATTTTGGTGTCTGTCTGAACTTTGTAAACTGTATTTGTATATTATTTTGACTAAGAATGTACATTAAAGGGGGACGCCTGGATGGCTCAGTTGGTTAAGCGGCTGCCATTGGCTCGGGTCATGATCTCAGCATCCTGGGATCCAGTCCCACATCAGGTTGCTTGCTCCGGAGGGAGCCTGCTTCTCCCTCTGCCTCTGCTTGTGCTCTCTCTCTCTCTGACAAATAAATTAAATCTTAAAAAAATAATAATAATAATAATAATAAATGTACATTAAGGAGCACCTGCGTTGCTCAGTGGGTTAAAACCTCTGCCTTCAGCTCAGGTCATGATCCCAAGGTCCTGGGATTGAGCCCCACATCGGGCTCTCTGCTCAGCAGGGAGCCTGCTTCCCTTCCTCTCTCTGCCTGCCTCTCTGCCTACTTGTAATCTTTCTCCATCAAATAAATAAATAAAATCTTAAAAAAAAAAAAAGAATGTACATTAAAGGGTTCCTGGCTGGTTCAGTAGGTTAAGCGTCTGCCTTTTGCTCAGGTCATGATCCCAGGGTCCTGGGATTGAGCCCAACATTGGATTCCCTGCTTGGTAGGAAGCCTGCTTCTCCTTCTCCCTCTCCCTTTGTTTGTGTTCCCTCTCTTGCTGTGTCTCTGTCAAATAAATAAATAAAATCTTTTAAAAAATTTTAAAAATGAACCTTAATAAAAATTAATTTTAATGTGTCATAAACCTAAACAAAAAGCTAAAACTATACAATTCTAGGGACGCCTGGGTGGCGCAGTTGGTTGGACGACTGCCTCCGGCTCAGGGCGTGATCCTGGAGTCCCGGGATCGAGTCCCACATCAGGCTCCCAGCTCCATGAGGAGTCTGCTTCACTCTCTGACCTTCTCCTCGCTCATTCTCTCTCTCACTGTCTCTCTCTCAAATAAAAAAAAAAAAAAAAAAAAAATCTTTAAAAAAAAAAAAAAAACAATTCTAGGAGAATATTTGTGATCTCAACTTAAGGTAGGCAAAGACTTAAGGCAAAAACATAAATCACCAAGAAAATTTTTTGATAAATTGGACACAGACATAATTAGAAACTGGCTTCTTACCTTTAACAAAAGGCAGAAATAGGGGGCACCTGGGTGGCTCAGTGGGTTAAAGCCTCTGCCTTCTCTCAGGTCATGATCCCAGAGTCCTAGGATCAAGCCCCACATTGGGCTCTCTGCTCAGCAGGGAGCCTGTTTCCCCCTCTCTGCCGGTCTCTCTGCGTACTCGTGATCTCTGTCTGTCAAATAAATAAAATCTTTAAAAAAAAAAAAAAGAAAATGCAGAAATAAACTACAATGGACTTTCATGCATGGCTGGTGGTAATATTAAAATAGTAGGGCTGGGGCTCCTGGGTGGCTCAGTTAGTTAAGCAGGAAAGCTTGATTTCGGCTCAAGTCATGATCTCAGGGTCGTGAGATGGACCTGGCCTTGCGTTGAGGTCCCTGCTAGGCATGGAGCCTGCTTGGGATTCTCTCTCTCCCTCTCCCCTTCTAATCCCTTCCCCCACCCCACCCCCTTACCCAGCAGCCTCACACACAGTCTCTCTCCAAAAATTAATTAGTTAAGGGGTGCCTGGGCGGCTCAGTGGGTTAAGCCTCTGCCCGGCTCAGGTCATGATCTTAGCGTCCTGGGATGGAGCCCCACCTAGGGCTCTCTGCTCAGTGGGGGCGGGGGGCTGCTTCCCCCTCCCCCTTTGCCTACTTCTCTACCTACTTGTGATCTCTATCTGTCAAATAAATAAATACAAATCTTTAAAAAAATAAAAATTAATTAGTTAATTTAACTAATGAATTAATTAGTTAATTTAACTAATGAATTAAAACATTAATTAGTTAAGTTAACTATTAACTAATGAAATAGTATAACCACTTTGACAAACAGTGTGGCAGTGTGGAGAGTAAGATGGGGTCACTCGTGTCAAGTAGCCACGGAAGCAGTTAAGGGTATCGCAGCTAGGAGATATGGCTGAGACCAGCATTAGCTGACAGCCCAGAACTGACAAGAGCAGAAGCAGAGGACATCTGCAGGAGCCCAGCACATTAATTCCCTTTTTTTAAAAGGGGGAGGATTTTGTCAGCAAACTGTCAGACTCTTCACACTTACCCCTCTATGTCTGACCACTTAAAAAAGGCAGCTCCTGACCACGCCTCCACCTGATTATTCTCCAGTGGGAACCGAGATCCCTCCCCATGTAAACATCAGAAGCATAAGTGCCCAGAGCTGACCAGCCCTAGCCTGGTGGACTTCGTGTTTGGTTTGTTTTCTTCCTACGCCATTCTGTTATTTTGTTTGTGGCTTGTCCTGCGTTCTGCTCTGTGCGCAAGAAGCCAAGTTAATCACCCGGTGAAATGTCACTGAGTTTGGAATCCTGAACCTGCATTATAATTATGTTAACCTTGCTGACATCGTGGAAAGACACAACTCATGTGTACCCCTTACAGTGTGCTCATAACACACAGCTTCCTCAAAAGTGAAAAACACCATACAACCAAGCTACCCCATGTCGGGGACCGCCTCCGGCCAGGAAAGTCCCCACCATTACATGATGGCACTTGGCTCACTGCCAGCAAAATATGCTGCAAGTGAACAACCAACGTTCTGGTGAAGCCCGCCTAAAGGAGGACATAGTCATTGGCTGTTTCAAATTTAGTCAGCATAGTGACAGGACTCTCATTGGCTCTCCCCATTGTTTGGCCCCTTATTGGTCACCCTGACACATATAAGCTAAGGAAGTTGTTGAAATAAAGAGATGAAGCATTAATACCATACCAGGCTGGTTGTCGTTGGTCATGTAAACGTATATAAGTGTGTAGACTTGTGGAAATAAAGAGAGAGAAGAGACATCTGAAACGGGCCTTCTTGTCGTCCTTGCAGGTCGAGGGCGACAATCCCATCCACGTGTAGGTGTTTTATCCAAGAGAAATGGCAACACAGATCCACACCGTAAGGGCCTATTTAGCCAGAGTGATTCCATCTCAGTTAAACAGTGATTTTGTTGTTTATGCAGTAAAACTTCAACTGACCCTGCCCCCCCATGCCCACTCCCAGGGGAACTTACTTAAAAGCGAGTCCGGGAAACCAGTAAAATATGGTCGACCAGTCCCTGATAACAGAGCCCAGAATACAAGGCCGAGTCAGGCCAGGTGGAGACATCCAATCAGTAAAGCGCACACACTACCTCCCAAACCAACAAAGAATGTGGGCCCCGCCTTTTGGACACCAATTCAGACCAAGGTGATAGGCTAGTTCAAATAGCTACAATGGGGTGAATTGTAATTCAATTGACCACCCATGTGTGACCTAGCATGACTGTGCAGCTTTCTCTGTGTGTTACAATCTCATTGGCCACCTGTATGTGGCCAGGCTCAACCACGTGGTCTTTGCTCTATAAAAGTTAGTCTGTGAGGCTGGGAGGGTTCGCTCTCTCTGTAAGAGGTGGCCCAGACCGGTCAGTTTGATTCTCGATGCTTGGTGTGAAATAAAGCTTTGCTTGACCTTTGCTTTGTATCAGTCTTGCTCCTTTGATCACAGACCCTAACACACAAGGACTTTTTCTAAAAAGATTTATTTATTTGAGAGAGCGAGCACATGAGACCAGGGGGAAGGGCAGAGGAAGAGAAGCAGACTCCCTGCTGAGTGTAGAGCCCAACATGGGGCTCGATATTGAACCCTGACATCATGACCCTGAAAGCCTCGCCTAACTGACTGTGCCACCGAAGGACCCCACACAAGACTTATAGGAGTTTTTTAATAAAGATTTTATTTGACAGAGAGAGAGAGAGCAAGAGCACAAGCAGGGGGAGAGGCAAAGGGAGAGGGAGAAGCAGGCTCCCTGCAGAGCAGGAAGCCCAATGTGGGACTCAATCCCAGGATCAGTATCCCAAGATCAGTATCCAATCAGGTGCCCCCGCTTATCTAATTTCTATCACTACACTTTTCTTTCCCCTGGAATTTCCCATAAATAGGACCATACAGGATGTGATCTTTTGTGCCCGGCTTCTTTTCACTTAGCACAATGCTTCCAAGAGTCATCCACGTGATTGCGTGATTGAGTGTATCAGTAGCTCCCTCCTTTCAGCACTGAGTAGTATTTGATTGTATGCATATGCCGCAGGCTGTTTGTCCATTTGGATTTGAGGTGGGTGGATTGGGGAGGCCCAGCTGGACTGGTGGGGAGGTATCCTCTGAGGACCCCAAAGACATTTGGATTGCTGTTGGACACCTGGGCTGCTTTGGTTTTGAGATTTAGTGAATAAAACTGCCTTAAAAATTCCTGGGGTGCCTGGGTGGTTCAGTGGTTTAAAGTCTCTGCCTTCTGCTCAGGTCATGATCCCTGGGTCTTGGGATCCAGCCCCACATCTGGCTCTCTGCTCTCTGCTCAGCAGGGAGCCTGCTTACTCCTCTTTCTCTCTGCCTACTTGTGATCTCTACCTGTCAAATAAATAAATAAAATCTTTTAAAAAAATTCCTATAAGTGGGGCACCCGGGTGGCTCAGTTGGTTAAGCCACTGCCTTCGGCTCAGGTCATGATCCTAGAATCCTGGGATAGAGCCCCGCATCTGGCTCTCCGCTATGCGGGGAGCCTGCTTCCTTCTCTCTCTCTCTCTCTGTCTGCCTCTCTGCCTACTTGTGATCTCTGTCAAATAAATAAAAACATTAAAAAAAAAATCAGATAAGCGGTTGTCTGAGGCCAGCAAAGAGAGCGTTGACTGCAAAGGGGCAGAAGGGAATTTTCTGGGGGTAATGGAAACATGCTATATCTTTTTTATTTTTTTTGAGATTTTATTTATTTATTTGAGAGAATGAGAGAGCATGAGAGGGGAGAGGGTCAGAGGGAGAAGCAGACTCCCAGCAGAGCAGGGAGCCTGATGCAGGACTCCATCCCGGGACTTCAGGATCATGACCAGAGCTGAAAGCAGTCACTTAACCAGAGCCAGCCCCGGACCGGGAAACGTGCTGTATCTTGAACTGGGACAGTGGTTAGCCTGGCGTGTTCGTCCGCCAAAATTTATAGGACAGTATACAGTATGACTGGTATTTACCGTATGTAAATAATATCTCAATAAAGTAGGGTTATTGTTTTGTTTTTTTAATGAGAGAGCTGCTGTGAGGCACGAAGGAGAACACAGGTGAAGGGATTCTGCTAAAGTCCTTCCCAAATGAATTTGATTTGAGAAAGGAGAGAGGCTCTCCTGTTTCTGCCGGGTCAGCCTCAACCGGAAGGTTGAGTGGAACATTCCCCCCGCTAGGGGGCAGTGTCGTAGTCAGCCAGGCCCCACCGCGCGTCCACAGTCCCCGGCGCCCGCAGTGGCACCGAGACCCCCGGGACGCGCCGAGCTCCGCCCGGTAGCCCGCGGGTGCGGGCCTCTTTTCCCCGCGGGGGGCCGGAGAGTTGATACCCGCGCGGAGTCCTGCGCCGATGCGCTGCGCGGCGCGGCCCCACGCCCTCCTCCCAGCCCCCTGCGGCCCAGCAGCCGGCTCACAGTCCCGCACCCGCACGCTCTGCTCGGCCACCTCCGAGGGCCTGGCGTCCCGACAGAGGAGCTCCGGCTCCCGGGCACACGATGACCGCCCCCCCTCCAGCCCCGGCTGTCGGGCAACGTGGGGCCAGCCTTCTGGCCCCGACTGGCGGAATGCATTAGAGGGTAGCGACGCCCGCCGGGGTCTGCTTCCAGGGTGGAAGGCGCTGCAGCTGGCGACTGCGGGGACCAGCTGAGTTCCGGGCGAATCGCCCCGGCCTCTCTGGCGCCGCTTCTGCGACAAGGCCCGCAGAAAGACGCCGAAGCGCCTCTCTCCTCCCGGACCTTCTTCCTCTCAGAGCAGGTCCTCAGAGCCTTAGCCAATCCCCACCCACGCAGAACTCCGAAACTGTCGTTTTGAAGGACAGAAGTATGGCCTAGAGATGTTTTGTTGAGCTGTTCCTCGAGCTAATAAGGCGGCCCCCAGGCGTGGCGCGCCAAGTAGGGAGCTGCTAGGGGCATGGGCTGGAATGCGGGGAGGGGAGAGCTCAACCACTGCCCGGCGTGCCAAGGCCCCGGGGACACCCGGACCCTCCGTAATCACTCTCTCTCCTCGTGGCCGCAACCCAGCACGGGACCTCAGGGGACGCACTTGGGCGGCCCCGCCCGCCGGCGCACTTGTCTCCAGTCCTCTCCGCTCTGTCTGGCGCACTGCGTGGTGCGCCTAGTTTCCCGAACCCCGCAGAGCCGCAGCTGCGTTGAGGACACACCGCACCCCTCCCGCCCTCTGGTCGGGGTGTCTCCGGGCCCACCCCCAGTGCAGGCACTGGGGGACGGTCGACGCCAGCGCCGCAGGTGCAGCCCAGAGGCCGCGCGCCGGTGAGTCGGCCCGGGCGGCTCCAGCAGAGTTGATGGGGATCAGGGAGGTAGGAGGGCAAGGCAGGGAGGACGGGCAGTTGCTTCCCTTCCCACTTTTGCTAGCTTCCAGGACATCAGCAGATGCTCCAGGCTGGTGAGGCGGTCAGTTTCCCTCAGACCCGGGTCTGCGGGCTCTGAGCACTGACCGGACCCAGCCTAGGGGAGACAGGAGCCTGTCCGTGACGCCTTCTCGAGAAAGCGAGGTGAGGCGGTGAGTATACTTTATTTAGAGCGCTAGCCTGGGACCCAGACAGAGGCCTAGGCTTGACTCCTTTCCTGGTAGGAGCTGTTGTTCTTTGGTGGTTCTGCAACTTTACGGAGCCTCACTTTCCTCATCTATTAAATGGGAATATCATGCTACCTCCCAGGGTCCCCGTGAGGACAAACCCAAAAGACGCTGCAAAGTGCTCAGCACTCAGTCTGTGAAGCACAGAAAGATCTGCACTAATTCAGCCGAGAAGAATCTCCTCTTCCGGTCCTGACGGGTGCACTTCGGGTCATGCCTGCCCTTTCACAGACTGGGAGGATGGGCTCTTTGCCCAGGAGTCGCATGCGCGCAGGGACAAGGGCAAAAGTTTGTAGTCCAGGAGGCTCAGGTGGCCCTGCGAGTGAGCACCTACTGCTCTGGTTGGTGGCGGTCTGGACCTTCGCGGGGGAGGGGGATGGCGAACATACTCTGTGGCAAAAATGGCTGCAGTTTTCCTTAAGGGGGACATCCTTCACTGAACGTTACTTCTGAACGTCATTCTTCACCCTCAGACACTTAGGCCTCATAAAACCGGGAACCAGTGTCACAATTATTAACACCCAGAAATTCCCCATACAGAGCAGAGTTCCCATTTTGCAGATGGGAGCCCTGCAGTCACAAGTTGTTCATGAATACATGCCAGTCAGTGGAGATCCCTTAGTGCCTTCCACTCTCCCGCAGGTGTGTTCCGTGCCCTGTGTAGCATTCTCTCTTAAGGAAAGGATAAACACGGGCTCGTTTGGCCAGCCTGGGGAAGGAGGAAGCCAGAGTCAGGCCTCCCTAGGCTTCCAGGGTGGGGTGCCCTGCAGGGCTTACTGGGGCCTTCAGGGTCGATATGAAGATGAAATCGACGCCGAACAGGCAAACGGACTCAGGACAGCCGCTCTTGCCCTATGCCCTTGCGATGGGCTTTAGAGTTTGGACAAGATCTTGGCCTTGAGGAACACGGTCCTTGCGCGTCTTATCTGAAGATGCCTTTGGCTTTTGGGCTGGGGACGCCTCCTCCGACATTCCCTGTCCTGCTGTCTTTAAAACCTGTTCCAAATGCTGGGTCCCCAGAAGGGGCGGAACCGTGGGATCCCCCCATCCCACCCCGTAAAGCGGCGCCCCAGAGCTTTGTTGAGAAAGTCTGAGTTTGAAGGTAGGGACATTCCTTGGAAGAAGCCACCACACCATGGCTGCCGTTGTGGACCACGCTCGCTCACAGCTGTGTCCCCAGGGCCGAGCAGTGGGCGCGGGAGAGAGGTGGGGCACCGAGAGCCGGCCCCGCCCTCTGACTCAGCGAGAAAGGCTAGTGTCTCTGCACACCCGCAGCTCCCCGGAGCCGCGCGGTCTCCCTTCCCGTCCTCTCGCCCCACTGAAGCGATCTCGTCAGCAGCTTCCCCGCCACCCCCGCTCCCGGAGCAGTGGTTTCCGCTTCAGAGTACCCCTGCCACCGAGATGGTCTCTCCCTAATGCCCGCCTTCACACAACCCCCCCGCACACGCGCTGGGATACCCCTTGTCTGTGGTTATCAGCGCCCGCTCCCCGGCCCCGCAATTAGAGCTCCGTGGCCCCGGGCGCTGTCCCTTTATTCTAGAACCTGCTGTTCCACTGCCCTCCTGGAGACAGTCACCTTGTCCCCCATCTCCCCCAACCCTCCCTTCATCCCCGTCCTGGAGAGGGCCACACAGCTGTGGCCGCAGGACTGGATCTTCACGCGGGTAGTTTAGCGTGCTCCTGGGCAGGCATGAGCAGCCTCGTATCCTGATTGGGTTTAGGTGAGTAGTGGCCACACCCCATGGTGTTGGCTCCTCCCCCTTGAACACCTGGTCGAAGGGACCAGTCCTGCAGCCTCGCCTCCGCCGGGGGAGCCGCAGTGGAGCCGCACCCTGGTCTTTCTGGAGAACTTCCCGCACTTGTTAAGTTCAGTGTCCTGCTGCGTTGTCAGCTCCTCTGGGGACCTCCGACTCTGTCCTTGACCCCCGCCCCACAGTAAGCACACCGGGTGGATTCTAGGGGCTGAGGATAGGTACCAGCAGATCCCAGACCTGGAGGAATCTCAACCAGACGAGGCTGAGAAGCAATCAGACAGAGCCAAGGGTCTGCACCGTGAAGTACAGGACTCTGTGGAAATGAGATTGGGGAGGGCTTCTGGGGGATCTCAGCAGTTGAAGCAAAATGAATAATGAAAGAAACCACTGTCATGTTTTGTTTTTTTATGATTTTATTTATCAGAGCAAGCACAAGCAGGGGGAGCAGCAGAGGGAGAAGAAGAAGCAGACACCTCGCTGAGCAGGGAGCCCCATGTTGGACTGGATCCCAGGATCCCAGGATCATGACCTGAGCTGAAGGCAGATGCTTAACTGACTGAGCCACCCAGGCATCCCTATGTTTTTTTTTTTTTTTCATGTTGTCTTCACAACAGCTCTGAGGTAGGTACCATTGTTAACTTCATTTTTGTCATGAACAAGAGACAGCAAGGATTTGAAACTGGGCCTAGGACTCCAAAGAGGGTTTTAACCTGTATATTATAAGCATATCTGGCCAAGGAAGCAATGTGAGCAGAGGCACTGGGGTGAGAAGGCAGGACAGAAGGGGTAACTACAGAAGGACCGCCAAGTTCTGTACCCACAGGGGTGAGAGTGGGGCTGGTGGGGACTAGTGGGCCTTGTAAGCCGTTACCAGTTGGTAAAGCATGCCACTCTTGATTGTGGGGTCGTGAGTTCAGTGAGTTTGAGCCCCACTTTGGGTGTAGAGATGATAGGGAAGAAGGAAGGGAGGGAGGGAGGCAGGAAAGAAGTGAGGAAAGAAAATTAGTATCACTTAGTGAAGGGGTGAAGAAAGAAGTTGACCCTGGATTTCTGGACTGAATAACTGGGCAGACGGTCATTCCCTCCCTGCCGTAGGGGATGGGGGCAGGGCTGGTTTTCGGGAAAGTGATGAGTTCTGGTTGGCTTCCCTGTGTTTGATGTGGGAGCAGAAGCCTAACAGGCAGTGGCTCCAGGCTCCAGGGTCAAACAGACTGGGTCCAGCGCCTACCTTCATCAACCTACTAGTTCTGTCTCGTTGGGCAAGAAACTTGATTTCTTTAAACCTGTTAATTCATCCATAAGATAGCAACAGTAATAGAATTTTAGGGTTGGGATAAAATGAGAATAAAAGGAGACAATGTGCGGTGTCTGGGACAAAATACATATCGAAAAATGGCAACTCTCTTATCATTGTTATTATTTATTATCAGTAAATCTGAAGCTCAGAGAAGAAGCAATTTCAGAAGTCATCAAATGGAAATTGAAACCAGGAGAGTAAATGAGATGATCCAAAAAGAGTGTAGAGGCTGGAAGGGAGGAAGTTGAACACCAGGAGCCCTGGCATTTCAGGGGTAGACAGAGGAAGAACAGCATAAAAACAAATGGTTATAGAAGAAGGAGGAAAGCCACCAGAGCTTGGTGCCGAGGAAGCCATATGTAGAAGCCACACAGCTGACTAATCCTCTGTCTTCTTCCTCCTCCCTAACAGAACCTGATGTTGTCAGGGTCAGCATGTCCTGGATTCTCTGTGTCTCAGAGAAGGTAGCCCACAGCTCCAGCTCGAAACCAGCAGCACAGTTGCCCCTGGTTATCCCATTGACCTTGCCAGTGAAGGTTTATGAAGGGTATTTGATCCCTTTCTGGTCAATGGGACCTGATGGGAAGTCTGTTGAGGGGCTTCTGGAAGATTTCTTTGATTTAAAAAAAAATGCCCATGAAGACGACAACCACAAGGAGATATCATTTCACACTCACTAAGATGACTAGAATCAAAGTCAGATAACATCACATGTTGGCCAGGATTTGGAGAATTTAGAACCCTTATGCATTGCTGATGGGAATGTAAAAAGGAACAGACACTTGGAAAACAATCTTGCAGTTCCTCAAACAATTAAACGTAGGGTTACCATATGACCCAGCATAGGTATAATACCTAGGAAAATGAAAAAAATTAGGTCCCACAGAAACTTACACACAGATATTTATAGTGGCGTTATTTGTAATAGACAAAAGGTGGAAACAACTCAAATGTTCATTGACAGATGAATGGATACACAAAGTATGCTATATACAAGCAGTGGAATTGTATATAGCCGTAAAAGCAGGTAAGTACTGACACAGGCTATAGCATGGATGAACTCTGAAAACATCATTTTAAGTGAGAGAAGCAAACCACAAAAGGCCACATACTGTGTGATTCTAGTCATATGAAAGTCCAGAATAGGGAAATCTGGGAGATAGGGAAATTGGGAGAGAAAGTAGGTAGCACTTGCTTAGGGCTGAGGTGGTGGCAGGGGAATGGGAGATGATTAAATCAATGGTATGCATTTTCTTCTTGAGGTGATCAGAATGTTCTAAAATTGACCAGAGGTGGGGCACCTGGGTGGCTCAGTGGGTTGAGCCTCTGCCTTTGGCTCAGGTCATGATGTCAGGGTTCTGGGATCAAGCCCCGCATCAGGCTTTCTGCTCAGCAGGGAGCCTGCTTCCCCCTCCTCTCTCTGCTTGCCTCTCTGCCTATTTGTGAGCTCCCTCTCTGTCAAATAAATAGATAAAAATGTTTAAAAAAAAAAAAAGATTGGGTGCCTGGGTGGCTTAGTGGGTTGAGCCGCTGTCTTCGGCTCGGGTCATGATCTCAGGGTCCTGGGATCGAGTCCCGCATCGGGCTCTCTGCTCAGCGGGGAGCCTGCTTCCTCCTCTCTCTCTCTCTGCCTGCCTCTCTGCCTACTTGTGATCTCCCTCTGTCAAATAAATAAATAAAATCTTAAAAAAAAAAAGATTAAAATTGGCCGGAGGCAATGGTTGCACAAATATGTGAAGATACTAAAGCTATTGAGTTGAACACTTTTTTTTTAAAGATTTTTTATTTATTTATTTGACAGAGAGAGGTCACAAGTAGGCAGAGAGGCAGGCAGAGAGAGAGGAGGAAGCAGGCTCCCTGCTGAGCAGAGAGCCTGATGCGGGACTCGATCCTAGGACCTTGAGATCATGACCTGAGCCGAAGGCAGAGGCTTAACCCCACTGAGCCACCCAGGTGCCCAAGTTGAACACTTTTTTAAAAAAAATATTTTATTTACTTATTCGAGAAAGAGAGAGGAGAGGGACAAGCAGATTCTGTGCTGAGTACAGAGCCCCATGTGGGACTCACTCCCACAACCCTAAGATCAGGACCTGAGCCAAAATCAAGAGTCAGAGGCTTAATGGACCAGCCACCCAGGCACCCCTGAATTGAACACTTTAATTGAGTGAATGGATTATTATATTCATTATATCTGAATTAAACTGTTGCAAAAGAAGCAACAATAAAAGTGATACACGAGGAATCTATAGACTTCTCTCAGTGTTGTCATGTCTGGATGGAATGGCTGAGACAAACTGTCTTGCTACCAGCCTGAGGACCATGTCCACCCAAAGAGGCAGAAATCACAAGGGTCACTGGAAAGTAGCAAAGGAGCCCCACTGGCACCAAGCTCTGGTGGTCTTGTCATATGATGTAATGAATTGTTAAAGCCTGTGTGAATCAAAGTTTTTGTTGTTGATATTGTCTCCAAACAACTGGAATCACCATGGGATTTAATATAGGGAAGTAGTTGCTTATGAACCTTGGGAGCTTCTGGATGGTCAAGGTCTTGACTTCTAGAACACTGCAAGACTGACCCTCCATAGGAGCTGCTGCCTCTGTGGCTCTGTTAGGAGAAGGCGACACAGGAGGCCAGCAGCGGAACTGCTGACTTCCAGAGCACAGTGTTGTGTTTGCGATGCAAGGGTTGGGCAGCCTAGGCCAAACCACCCCAGCTGCCTGCCAGCATCCACACAGCCGGTGAATTAACAAGGAACACTGCATCAAAAAACTTATCCATCAGGGCGCCGGGGTGGCTCACTCAGTTAAGGGTATTCCTTCAGCTCAGATCATAATCCTGAGGTTCTGGGATGGAGCCCTGAGTCAGGCTTCCTGCTAGGCAGGGAGTCTGCTTCTCCCTCTCCCTCTGCCTGCCGCTTCCACTGCTTGTGCTTTCTCTCTCTCTGTCAGGTAAATAAATAAAATCTTTAAAAAGAGAGAGAGAGAAAGAAAGGAATAAAACTTACCCATCGTAAGTTTTTCTTACTTGCCAGAAGAAAAACAAAAGGAGGAAGGAAAGCTTTTACTTGGCTTCTACGTCCCAGATGTCTCCCTTCTAATGACCAACTTTTCTGCTCCTTATTTCTGCTTCCATCTCAGACCTTCTCTCCCGCATCATTTTTCCTTCTGCCTAATATATATATATATATTATGTCCTTTGGAATGTTCTGAGGGTCTGCTTGTGGAGATCTTTCAGTTTTGATTTGCTAGAAAATATCCTTGTTTTGCCAAAAAGTTTTGGACATGGAAGGTAAACTGCTAGTTATTGTCTTCATTTTCTTTTTTTCCCCATGCATGTGTGTATGTCTGTCTGTTCTTGTGGGTGGCAGGGGAGCATGTGTCTGGGCCCTTTCACGGTTCTCCTTCCCCCACAGGGTGGACCCAATTGTGGGCTGGGACCTGGGGCCCAGAAGGTCCTGAAGAAGGGTGACGAGGGGCCCTTCAACGTGGAGGCACTGGATGAAATCAGCATGAGATGCAGGGTCAAGATGGAAAAGCAGGTGAGTGCAGGATGGTTTCGCTGGTGTGGTAAAGCTCGGGGACTGAGAAGCTCTCGAAGGCTGTGGGGACAAGCACGGGAGGGGTTCGGGGAGGCTGTGCTGCTCAGAGCCATGGCCCAGAGCATCCGCTACCCAGGAGACCTACGCAGAGCCCAGGTGTCCCCTGCTGCCAGTGCCAAGTTACTTTCTCTTAGCGTAAGAATGTCCTCATCCTTGAGGGCTTGCTACCTACAGCCACCTCTGGTACCAAATGACCAGAGTTCAGTATGAGAAATAGAAGCCAGCAGAAAAGGAATTTATATACAGGAACTAAAAATTGTGGGGCATTGGGAGAAGGAGTTGTCATTTGGAGACTCTGAACCCTCAGAAGTAACTCATGAGAGGGACCACCATGCATGTGACAGTCGGGCAGGTGTAAAGGCTCCCTTGGAACTCAGTCATATTTAGTTGCTGAGAATCACGCTAACTGCAGCTATGTCTCTGTCCCTACAAAGCTGGGGACAGACACTGGAAAGCTGCTGCAGGAAAAACTCCATATCCCCATAACCTTGTTTGCCCAGAGAAGACAACGCCAACTGCAGAAATATGCTTGTCTCACATCTGCTTTCCTGGTTCTTTTTTTTTTTTTTTAAGATTTTATTTATCTATTAGAGAGTAAGCAAGCGAGCAGAGGGAGCGGGAGAAGCAGGCTCCCTGCTGAGCGGGCAGCCTGACATGACAGGGGGACGACATGACAGGGGGATGGCAGGGGGACTTGATCCCAAGACCCCAGGATCATCACTCGAGCTAAAGGCAGATGCTTAACCAACTGAACCACCCAGGCACCCCTGCTTTCTCTATTCTTAAAACTTAATTTGTATAACCCAACTTCCAGGGGATCAACAAAAGGCAGCTTTTTGTTTCCCTGCCTTTTGTGGTGTATGGAAGGCACTGCAGAAGGTGACAGGAATTGCGGAAGGGCTCTGTGTTGTCAAATGGCATATGCAAGGTGGGGGCCTGAAGTGGTCTTTGGGTTTGACAATTGGAAAAGCAAGGAGGCTCTTGAGGGCTGTGTCAGCGCAGTGGAGATGGGCAGAGCCAATAAGACATGAGGAGCGAATTCGGCGAACGTGGATGGTTTAAGGAATCCTTTGCAGGGCAACTGAGAGAGGGATAGCGGATTGAGGGCGGCTCAACTTCAGAGAGAGTTTGGGTTAGTTGTTTTTCTAGGAATGGTGGAGAATCAAACATGTTTATGATGAAGGGAAGGTGCCAACTGAAGAGAACAGAGGGAGCAAGGATGGAGAGATTGTGGCTAGCAGGAGGGGACGCTTACAACATGTGGAAAGATGCTCATGATACTTTGCTAAGCGACAGAAGCATATAAAACAAACACTGGGCGGTTCCCTTCCTCTTTTTCTAAAAATTATTTTTTATTAACATATAATGTAGTATTAGCCCCAGGGGTACAGGTCTGTGAATCGCCAGGTTTACACACTTCACAGGAGTCACCATAGCACATACCCTCCCCAATGTCATCATCCAGCAACCCTATCCCTACCCCACCTGCCCTGCAACCCTCAGTTTGTTTGGTGAGATTAAGAGTCTCTTATGGTTTGTCTCCCTCCCGATCCCACCTTGTTTCATTTTTTCCTTCCCTACCCCTCAAACCCCCCCGCCCTATCTCTCAGATTCCTCATATCAGAGAGATCATAAGATAATTGCCTTTCCTCTTTAAAAGTGTATTAGAGGCACTAAAAGGCCTCACTGAATTGTCAAACAGCCCCCAGAGAGACCCAACTCAATCCCATGGTTGCTAGCCGCCGCGCTGAAAAGTAGCAGGCTGGCCGCAGGCGTGGGTGTGGGCCAAGCCGGTGAGTAGAGGTCGGCTTCTGCCATCCCAGCCAGTCCCTCTCTTACCCTGTCCCTCCTCTTGGAGGCCATGTGGCCACAGTCTGGCTTGTTCTGTAGGCCTCATGTTCAGGTCATTATCCCAAAGGTCCCCTGATCACCCACTGTCCCGTACATGGAGGAGCAGCCTCCCGGCAGTTCTAGAAACAGCTTCAGAGGCCTTGACATGGCATCTTCCCATCCCATCTACCTTCAGTAATTGTGGAGACACCCAAATTCCCCGTAGGAGTTTGGGGACCACATCAGGAAAAAGCACCGCTGTGACTGCAGCACGGTCCTCTGACGTTTCCTGTTTCCTCTCAGATAATGACCACAAGATTCTCTGACCAAGGCTGACTCCTGAGTGCATGACATCCTTGAAAACTACCTGACATAGTTTAAACTAACAGCTTTTCACAACCCCCATCTTATCTCTCCGCATGCTTCTTATGCCAACCCTTCTCTCTACAAATAAATGTGAAATAATAATTCATATATAATCTATCTGATGTCATTATTGTATATGCATTCTGAGTCTGGGACCATTTCTTCTGATCCGTAGTCAGACGCGTTATCCATTGCGCCACCGGCCCACTCTGGGACCGTTTCTAATCATTATTGGCCCCAGGCTTGGGTGGTTCTTTTGTTCTTGTGGGAGGGGTAGTACCTGATCATGAGAATTCAGGCTAAAAAGCTAGACTGAAGGTAGGCTCGTGGTCACACCTTCTCTGGGGAGAACCTGTGCCCTCCCTAATCTGATTAGCATTAGATTCCAAGAAAGGCAGATCTTCTTGCATTCCTCTGTATTATTTGTACAAAACCTATTATAATAAATATAATAATATGTGGGCTGAACAAAAGATAAGGAATGCTAAGTCACCAGAGCAGGGGCCTAGAGAGGCCTGCAGAGCCTTAAAGCCAGACCTGGACTCGGGGCACATGCAGAACTGAGTGCATATGAGCATGGGTTTTTGTGATCTCTCAGGACCGGCAGGATGGAAGATAAATCCTGAAGCCCACGAGAGAGAAGCCTGACAGGAGACTCTCTCTCAAAACGGGGACTCCAGAGGACTACATTCTCAGTATAAAGGGGACCTAGAAATAAACTGTTCCATCCCCAGAGGACTGTAAGAAAACTGCCTTCCTTGGATCTCGAGGCTAATCGAATCAGGGTGCAGGCAGGGCAATCTGTTTCTGGGATTGTAACCACAAACCTGCCCTCATATAGATTTTTAGCCTGAATTCACATGATTAGGCACCGGTTTCTCTGAAAGAAAACAGAAACAAAACCCTGTAGCCAATAATATGATCAAAATTGGTCCCAGACTTGTGATGCCCCCAGGTACCTGACAGAAGCAAGTATAAATCCTTTTCAGTGGAATTCAGAAATTTGCCTTCATCCCTGGCCTCAAATAATTCCCACAGGTTATATCCAAGGAGTAAATGAAAGAAAATAATTTAGTAAATCTAGAAGTAAACAGGGCTCGATGAGTGAGAACCAGCAGAAACAAGACAGCAGATTCAGACCTAAAAACTTTAGATGTTGAAATTATCAGATCTAGTATAACAGATAAATATGCTTAATGTAACATAAAAATAAGAGAGCCTTGAAAATATGACAAAAGAGCAACAAATGTGGAAAAAAATCGAACAACTCATAGGAAAGAAAAATATAAAATTGAAAGGTAAAACTCAATAGGGTTTTTTTAAAAAGATTTTATTTATTTATTTGACAGACAGAGATCACAAGTAGGTAGAGAGGCAGGCAGAGAGAGAGGAGGAAGCAGGCTCCCTGCTGAACAGAGAGCCTGATGCGGGGCTTGATCCCAGGACCCTGGGATCATGACCCGAACCGAAGGCAGAGGCTTTAACCCACTGAGCCACCCATGTGCCCCTCAATAGATTTTTTTTAAGAAAAAGATTTTATTTATTTGAGAGAAGAGAGAGAGCATGTGCATGAGTTGGGAGAAGAGCAGAGGTGGAGGGAGAAGCAGACTTCCCGCTAAACAGGGAGCCCGAGGCAGAGCTAGATCCCAGGACCCTTAACCATCTGAGCCACCCAGGCACTTCTCAATAGGTTTAACAGCTGGTTAAATACAGCTGAAAGGATGATTAGGGATGTGGAAGATAGAGCAGAAGAAATTAGTTGAAAGACCAGACAGATAAAGATAAAGAAAATACAAAAGTAGAAGTTAAAATGACATGAAAGATAGACCAACAAGGTTTACCATACATTTAACCATACTTCCAGAGGGAGAATAAAGAAAGAAGAGAGAAGAGGTAATATTTGAAAAAAAAAAAAAGGAAGATTACTATCTATAGATGGAAAAGGACCCTTATCCACAAAGTCAAGAAGCCAAAAATGTTTTCAATTATGCTAAAAAGAAATGCACACCCAGGGGTGCCTGGGTAGCTCAGTGGGTTAAAACCTCTGCCTTCAGTTCAGGTCATGATCTCAGGGTCTGGTTGAGCCCCATATCGGGCTCCCTGGGATCCTGCTTCCTCCTCTCTCTCTGCCTGCCTCTCTGCCTACTTGTGATCTCAGTCTGTCAAATAAATAAATAAAATCTTTTTAAAAAGAAGAAATGCACACCCTGAATCATAACGTAGTGAAAACACAGAACATAATGTATTAAATATTACAGTACTGGCCACCACCGGCAGCCCCCAGGGTGCCCTGTCCCTGGAGGAATTGCTATCAAAAGGCGATGCCAAGAACACTGAGGAGGAGCTAGAGGAAGCCCTTTTGGAGAGATTGTGGAGACTATCAGAGATGTTCCCAGAAAGTCTCCCATCTGGGGCTGGAGCCCCTTTTGATCTCTCTGTCTTTGTGGCTCAGAAACCAGATTTTCCACTGCAGCCCTATGGGTTGGGATACCTCCTTCACGATCCCCGTTCTCCCTCTTGTTCTTAAGACCGAGAAGTTGCAAATGGAGCAGCAGCAGCTATAGCAGTGGCAAATACTTTGTAGGGCCTCACATAGGGTTCTCAGGAGGCATGCCAAGGGCTCGACCTATACTTCCTGGAAAGATCTAGATTGTTACTCTGTGACTTGTCTTGGTGGGACAAGTTTGAAAATTCAACAGTGTTGGAACTGTTGATTATTTGGAGTCGTCTTCTTCCTTTTTCTTTTTTTAAATGCTGGTACATTGATCTCTCTACACATGCCATGGAGAATTCTCCCCAGTGTCTCCCGGAGACTCCCAACTTGCAATTGTGCCCTCCACACTGTCCCATTTCTTCTGTCTTCACTCTGATACCAGAGTGCAGCAATGCGGATGGTTACTCCAGCTCTGGCCATCCCACCCCTTTTGCCAAATCCCTCGTGATGGGAAAATCTCCTCACTCTCCCACTGAGGCATAGGGACTGATGCTCCTGGGAAGTATGTGCCCCTGGCCATTTTTGTGTTTGAGCATGGAGATGTTGGGAAGGGACATACACATGGTATGAAATAAAGAAGGCATTACAGCTGTAGTTGGAAAGCAGCTGCTGTGAATTTCTGTGTTAGAAAGGAGGAAGGGCTGGCAGCAGCTTTAACCACAGGGTGGGGACCATGGAGGACAGAGCAGGAGCTCATTTTCTTGCCCATTTGGGCTACTAGAGACCTGTGTGTGTTTGTGTGTGTGTGCATATGTCTAAAACAGAAAAAAGGGCTCGGTTTTTGTGTTTATTTTTATTTTTAAAAATTTATTTATTTATTTATTTATTTATTTATTTGACAGAGAGATCACAAGTAGGCAGAGAGGCAGGCAGAGAGGGAGGAGGAAGCAGGCTCCCCACCGAGCAGAGAGCCCAATGCGGGGCTCGATCCCAGGACCCTGGGATCATAGACCCGAGCCAAAGGCAGAGGCCTTAACCCACTGAGCCACCCAGGCACCCCTCGGTTTTTGTGTTTAAATATTAAAAGTGATTCCAACAGAAAAAAATTTAAAAATAAATATTAAAATGTTATACTAGTAAATACTAAATAACAGAAAGCTCATGTAAGTATATTAATATCAGAGAAAATATTTTAGGGACAAAAAATGAGAGATAAAAAGATAACTGTATAGGGATGCCTGGGTGGCTCAGTCAGTTAAACATCTGATTCTTGATTTCAATTTAGGTTGTGATCTCAGTGTTGTGAGATCGAGCCCCACGGGCTTCATGCTCAGCGGGGAGTCCGCTTGAGATTCTCCATCTCCCTTGTCTCTCCCACCCCCCTGCACATGCGCTCTTTCTCTAAAATAAATAAATCTTTAAGAAAAGGTTAGGGGCACCTGGTTGGCTCAGTGGGTTAAGCCTCTCTGCCTTCGGCTCAGGTCATGGTCTCAGGGTCCTGGGATGGAGCCCCGCATTGGGCTCTCTGCTCAACGGGGAGCCTGCTTCCTCCTCTCTCTCTGCCTGCCTCTCTACCTGCTTGTGATCTCTCTCTCTCTGTCAAATAAATAAATAAAATCTTTTTTAAAAAAGATACATTTAAAAAAATAACTGTATAATGATAAAATGTTCAATTTTCCAATAAGGTACAACAGTTCTAAACTTTTATAAAAACAATGACATAGCTTTAAAAACGAGCTAAAATGACAAAATCACAAGGAAAATTAGAAAAGCTCACTACCGCATTGGCTCTTTCAACACACATTTCTGTGATGTGTAGAATAAGTCGTGGAAAATTATTAAGGATATAAAAGGTTTGAGCAACACAAGAAACTTGATCTAAAGAACAGGTGTGGAACTCTGTCTCCAGTAACTAGAGGATATATGGTGTTCTTCAGCATCCGTGGAATGTCTGCAAAAATGGACCCTTACACATTAAATGTTAGAGATGGGGAGGGATGAATAGGCAGCGCACAGAGGATGTTTAGGGCAGTGAAAATGCTCTCTACGATACTATAATGGTGGATACGTCATCATACGTTTGTTCAAACCTATAGAATATTCAACATCAAGAGTGAACTGTGATGTAAACGGAGGACTTCAGGTGACGACAATGACAAGGTGGGTCCATCAGTTATAACAAATGTTTCGCTCTGGTGGGGAATGTTGATAATGCAGGGGGTGCTATGCATGTGTTGGGGGAGGGGGATATATGGGAAACCTCTATAACCTTCCTCTCAATTTTGCGGTGAACATAACACGGCTATAAAAAATAAATTTTTGATAAAAAATTAAATGCTTCAACCATAAGGCATTAATCAAAGGAGAAATTACAATGAAATTTTTACCAACAAGGGTCCTTGGGGTCTCTGAGCAATAGAAATTTATTAGAGGCCAAAAGGAAGTTCCAGGCAAGGCTGTTATGGGGGTTTATGCTCCAGCACCAGGAAGACAGCACAAAGGAAAGTGTTCTTCTGCCAGCCCTCCAAACAAAAGCAGGGAGAAGTTCTTAAAGAGATTGTGACAGGAAAGGAGTGACATCTGAGTGTGCAGGGTGGAGAGAGACACAGGAAGTCCAGACACAGTGAATAGGACATGCTTCCTTAGGCATTGTATATCTCATTAATATGAGACATGAGGTTTTAGTATTGTAATGAGGGGAAAGGTCAGTGACAGGCCAGCGCTGGGGTCCACCCTAGTGCAGACTAGTTTGAACCCTTCCTTTTATAGGCATCCTGCTTTGCATTATTGCAAGATATGCTAGTCAAGAGGCAGAGGGTTTCCACTATCAAGGAACACTAGATTTCCTGGTCAGGACTAAGGGGATCCCAGTCCAGTCCCTGCTCTGTCTCAGGATTAGAAAATCTTGATAACCAAAGGTGATGAAAATATGGAAATATTATATAGTATAGCTTGTGGGATGCAAATAATACAGTATTTATTTTTTTAAAAAGATTTTATTTATTTATTTATTTCGGAGAGAAACAGTGAGAGAGAACACAAGAGGAGAGAAGGTCAGAGGGAGAAGCAGACTCCCCGTGGAGCTGGGAGCCCAATGTGGGACTCGATCCCAGGACTCCGGGATCATGACCTGAGCTGAAGGCAGTTGCTTAACCAACTGAGCCAGCCAGGAGCCCTTAACGCAGTATTTAAAGAAAAATGTATTATCTTAAATATTTCTCATAGAAAAGGGGTTCAAAAATTAATGAGCTGAAAGTTAAAGGCTCAAAATGAATGAGCTAAGCATCCATATCAAACAGTTTAAAATAAAACAGCAAAATTATCTTCCAAAAAATAAACAGAATGAAAAAATAAAGATAAGAAAAATTAGGGTGCCTGGGTGGCCCAGTTGTTAAGCATCTGCCTTTGGCTCAGGCCATGATCTCAGGGTCCTGGGATTGAGCTCTGCATCAGACTCCCTGCTCAGTGGGAAGCCTGCTTCTCTTTCTCCCACTCCCCCTGCTTGTGTTCTCTCTCTTCTATCTGTCAAATAAATAAATAAAATCTTTAAAAAAAAAAGAAAAAATTACTTTTTTAAAACAAGGTTTTATTTTTTTATTTGACACAGGGAGAGAGAGATCACAAGTAGGCAGAGAGGTAGGCAGAGAGGGAGGAGGAAGCAGGCTCCCCGCCGAGCAGAGAGCCCGATGTTGGGCTCGATCCCAGGACCTCGGGATCATGACCTGAGCTGAAGGCAGAGACTTTAAACCACTGAGCCACCCAGATGCCCCAAAAAAGAAAAATTAATTTAAAAGGAGATGAAAGGGAAAAAAAAAGAGAGGAACAAAACCAGAAGTCCATTTTTCAAAAAGATTCATAAAGTTGACAAAATGTTGGTGAAAAGGATCAAGAAACAAAAAGAAAGCATAAGAAACCAACATTATAGGAATAGAAATGAGTTAAGAATTCAAGCCACAGATTGGAAAAGGATATTTCTCATGCAGTCAATATAAAGAATATATAAAGAATTCCAACACATAGTAAGAAAAAATGGTCAGAAGAAATTCCATGGAAGCACCAAAAATGTTCCACAAGCATTTGAAAAAGTGTTGGACCACGTTAGTGATCAGGGAAATGCATGTAAATAGCCCCAAGATTCACAGAATCAAGCTGTTAGACAATCCCAAGCATATTGAAGCAGTGGGTACTGTAACGTCTGCTGGCTGGTGGGACCTCTGAGGACCGCTGGGCATTGTTTAATGAAGTTAAAAGTATGCATGCCCAAGACCAAGGGATCCCATTTCTAGGTATGTAGTTCAGAGAAGTCTTGTATAAGAGTGTATTTATAGCAGCATGCTTAGGAATAGAAAACTGTGTCAACACCTGGAGATGCTCTTGCAGATAAAAACAGTCCAAAGGGTAAATTAATTTTAGTATACTCACCCAGTGGGTGGGTGTGTATGTGTGACCGTGTATGTGATGTCTTTGCTGAGCTTCCAATTCCCACCCAGTGGAATCCCACAGAGCAATGAGGACGGACTGCAGCTGCTGGGAACAGCATGAATCCCCCCACTAGAATCTTGAGTAAAAGACACAAGTCACTGGTAGGTTACATGAAGAATTATCGCATTGATCCGAAATTCAAACACAGGGGGGCATCTGGGTGGCACATTTGGTTACGTGTCCCTCTCTGGGTTTCAGCTCAGGGTGTGAGCTCGGGTGGTGAGATGGAGGCCCTCGTCCGGCTCCACACTTAGTGTGCAGTCTGCTTGAGACTCTATCCCTCTGCCCCTACCCCTACCCTCTCTCTCTCAAATAAATAAATAAATAAATCTTTTATTTTTAAAAAAAGATTTTATTATTTATTTATTTGTCAGAGAGAGAGAGAAAGTGTGAGAGTAAGCACAAGCCAGGGGAGAAGCAGATGCCCCACTGAGCAGGGAGTGCGGGACTCGATCCCAGGACCCTGGGGTCATGACCTGAGCTGAAAGCAGATGCTCAACTGACTGAGCCACCCAGGTGCCCCAAACAAACAAATCTTTAAAAAAAATAAATAATAAAATTCAAACACGGTTATAAACCCCAGATTATCTAGGGTGTGGTGGTCAGTTTTTTGTGTCAGCTTGACTAAGTCATAGTCCCCAGTTAATCAAACACCTGCTGCTGTGAAGGTATGTTGTAGGTGCGATGACAGTCCACCATCAGCTGACTTTAAATAAGGGGGGTTATTCTAGATAACCTGCGTTAGACCTGACAGAGTCAGTGGAAAGGTCTTTAGAATGAACCAAGGTGTTCCTGAATAAGAAATTCCTCTCTGTGGCCTGCAGCTTCTCCTGCCCCAGAGAGACCTGCCCTTCCTGATGCCCTTGAGATTTCAGATTTGCCTAGCCAGCTCCCCAAATGCATAAGCCAATTCCTTGAGATTGATCTTAATGTATATCTCCTCTATATACATTTTATAATATATATATATCTGCCTGAACGATACAGACAAATACAGACTTTATTTACTGCAAGTGGTTCTAGAGGAACAGAATCTCCTGACTTTTATGAATAGAGGTTCTGTGTTTTCTGGAATTGGTTCTCTAGACTGATTAGATTTAAAGGCACTAATGACTCTATTTCAAGTGATAAAGAGGGCACTGGTAGTCCATGGAGTGACGTGGCATTAGAGATACCCCAGAAGGTTTTGGGTGACCGTGTATGTGATGTCTTTGCTGAGCTTCCAATTCCCAGCTCAAGGTCCTCAAAAATGACCTTTGTGTGCCCCGAAAGAGACCCTTCTCTCCTGTTATTTGCAGGGCTGAAATGGCCGAAAACCAAACCCATAATCTCATCCTGTGAGCTGTTCAATTACAATGCACTTTGAATCCCAGCCTGGAAGGAAAGTTAAAGTGAGGGCATGTGAGCTGGCAGAGGGGCAAACCCCTGGCTCCAGGGGTTCCCAACAGACCAGTTCAGCCACTGAGAGGCAAGTGGTGGTGAGACAGGAAAGGAATTTATTTCAGGAAGGCCAATATGGGAAGACACTGGACTCTGCAGGTGGGTGGTAAAGGTCAGGTCTATCATTGTCTTGAGGTCACTCACATGGGGCTTGTTGGCTCAGGGCCATCCTTATTGCTTGAAAGGGTAGGTTTGGTCCTCCCTCCCCTCCACCCTGGGGTGCTTTGCTGGCAGGGTCTTTTGCCCAAGTTAAGAGGTAAGTTGGAGGGCGCCTGGGTGGCTCAGTTGATTTAGTGACTGCCTTCAGCTCTGGTCATGATCCCAGAGTCCGACATCCGGCTGCCTGCTCCATGGGGAGTCTGCTTCTCCCTCTGACTTTCTCCCCTCTCATGCTCTCTCTCACTGTCTCTTTCACAAGTAAATAAATAAAATCTAAAAAAAAAAAAGAGGTAAGCTGGAAAGAAGGATAAATGAAGATGTGGTCCATATATACAATGGAATATTTTTCAGCCATTAGAAGCGAAGAATGCCTACCGTTTGCATCAACAGGGGTGGAAGTGGAGGGGATTATGCTAAGTGAAGTAAGTCAAGCAGAGAAAGACAATTATCATATGGTTTTACTCATATGTGGAACATAAGAAATAGCATGGAGGATCATAGGGGAAGGGAAGGAAATCCAAAAGGGGAGAAATCAGAGAGGGAGATGAACCATGAGAGACTGCGGATCCCCAGAAACAATCTGGGCATTTCAGCAGGGAGGGGGTGGGGAGATGGGGTAACAGGGTGATGGGTATTAAGGAGGGCACGTGTTGTGATGTGCAGTGGGTGTTATATGCAACTAATGAATTGTTGAATACTGCATCAAAAACTAATTATGTACTATAGGGTGGCTAACTGAACATAATAAAAAAAAAAGAAGAAGAATTTAATCAGTGATGAAGTACAGACTAAGGTCAAAACAGAGGAAATTGGGGCGCCTGGGTGGCTCAGTGGGTTAAGCCGCTGCCTTCGGCTCAGGTCATGATCTCAGGGTCCTGGGATCGAGTCCCGCATCGGGCTCTCTGCTCGGCAGGGAGCCTGCTTCCCTCTCTCTCTCTGCCTGCCTCTCTGTCTACTTGTGATTTCTCTCTGTCAAATTAATAAATAAAATCTTTAAAAAAAAAAAAAACAGAGGAAATTGAAGTTCTTTTTCGGGCATTGCCTGGGACGAAATGGAATCCTTGCTTGCATCCCAGCACCAAGCTTGGCCTCAACTCTCTAAAAGTCGGGATACTCGTTCACTGGCTCTGGAGAAAAGGATCTGTACAATTCAGTCCAAAAGCTGGAGCAGAGACTGCAAAAGTTATCTTTCAAACTCCTCGAGGTGTTAGTAAGGATCAAGAGGCTCCTTGTCAGTCTCTACTAGATTCCTGTTCTGGTGCTTCCCTCTCTCTCCTCTCCTCTGTGAAGACATATTCCACCTGAGAACAATGGCTGTTGAAGGTCAGGCTTTAAAATATCAAAGTCAGGGGTGAGGGGGCGCCTGGGATTGAGTTCTTCATAGGGCTCTCTGCTCATCGGGGAGCCTGCTTCCTCCTCTCGCTCTGCCTGCCTCTCTGCCTACTTGTGATCTCTCTCAAATAAATAAATAAAATCTTTTAAATAAAATAAAATATCGAATTCGGAAAAACAGTCACCACGTGTATCCTTGGAGGAGAATCAAACTTGTGTTTCTGTGTACCTGAGATGATACAAGGGTGCTGATGTCTGAGAAGGAGGTCCATCATGCCACGGGCTGAGAGTCCTACTGACTTTTGAGTCGGGAGAGTAAAAGTCCCCACAAGGAGGAAGTGTGTTCACGTGCTCAGGCTGCTGTCCCAGAATTCCACAGACTGGGTGGCTTAAGAAACAACAGAAATTTATTCCTCACATTTCTGGAGGCTGCAAGTCCAAGGTCAAGGCGCCGGCATGCTGAGAGCCCTCTTCCTGGCACAGAGCCACCCTCCCATTGTGTCATCTCAGGATGGAAGGGAGGAGGGAGTTCTGTGGGGTCTCTTTTATAAGAACCCTAATCCCCATTCATGGGGGCTCCACCCTAAAGGCCTCACCTGTCTCACACCATCACATCAATCATTAGGATTTCAACACCTTAGTGAGGTGGGGCGCACACAGCCAGACCATAGCTGTAAGTTCTCACCTTCCAAAGGTAACTTTCAGGGTGTGTGAAGGTTGGAGGGAGTGACTGGAGTGACTGGAGACAGTGGGGTCAAATGTCATTTATTTTTGCAGGGAAATGGATGGAATGCATTGAGGTTGCAAAGTTCTCAGAAGTGCAAGAGACAGGCTGCCATGGTTGCCTATAGACAGGAGCTGGTGAACAGAATGGGGCGGTGAGACATGTATTTGGAGGCCACCCTAAATCCTATCTGCAGATTTCATACTTAGACACTTAGCAAATACAGTCGGCAAGTAACCAGGTCACTCAAAAAAGGCCTTAGTTTCCCTATATGTAAAATGGAGACAGTAAAGAATGCCTGGGTGGCTCACTTGGTTAAGTGTCTGCCTTCAGTTCAAATCATGATCCCAGGATCCTGGGATCGAGTCCCGCATCAGGCTCCCCACTCAGCAGGGAGTCTGCTTCTCCCTCTCCTTCTACCTTCCCCCCAGCTCGCGCTCTCTGTCTCTTTCTCTCTCTCTCTCTCTGAATAAAATAAATAAAAATAAAATACAAAACACAAAATAAATAAAATAATTTAAAAAGTGGCTACAGTAAGACCCACGGCCCCAGACTGTAGAAAGGATGATGTGAGACAGGCACGTGAGGTTCCTGGTACTTAGTGAGCATTTGTAAACATCAGCTCTTATTGTTTGTAGACCCATTTTGAATTTGTTCAGACAACTGAACACACCTTGTAACAACTTGTAACAACTTGTAACAACTTGTAACAAGGTGTATAATTCACCTTGTAACAACTAACACAGGCTATCCTCAGCAGGTGCCCGTCCGTGGAACCAGAATAGTGTCTGTAGCAGACTGAGAAGCCATTCCAGACATCCGCAGGATCTTGGCAGCAGTTTGATCTGAAGATGACCCTCCGTGTGCTGTGGGCCAGCCTCAGCCTTCTCCGCCTGGTGTGGTGTCTCCTGCCACAGACAGGCTACGTACACCCAGATGAGTTCTTCCAGTCACCCGAGGTCATGGCAGGTAAGTTCCCTGCATACAGTTAAGATATGCAGCAGCAAAGTCTGGATGGTTGCTGTTTGCATACTCAGGGGGAGGGAGAATCTATGTCTTTGGGGTTGAGCAGTAAATCTGTGAGCCTGTCTGGAATAAGAACTTGAAAGTGGGGATTTCACATCTCCTTCCTGACCAGCGACATTGACCTTCTGGACAGTACTAATGAAATGCCAGCCTCTTTGATGTTTTCCTGCTTGGACCAACAGTACCGATTATTCAGAATGAAAGTTGTTTTGGACTCCTCAGTGGAGAGATTTTAGAGTGGGGCTTCTCGGGTGCTTAGGGAAACTTACACAGGGCTGTGCTCTGAGATACTGAAACTTTTCTTTTCTGGGTTCTTCTGAGGGGTGAGGGAATCCAGGCCTGGAATGCTCACTTGTTAGAATTTATCTGCAGAGGGGTATAGAATATATCAAGAGGATGGCTGACAGGGACTATGAGGCTTTTCAGATGTTGTGGACACATGGGTTCCTCCTCCATATGGTTCATAGTTTTGAACCTCCACATGGTTCAAAATGGCTGCTTGAGCTCCAGCCATCAAGTCTAAAATGAAGTCTTTCCAGCCACTGGAGAGGAGATGGGCATGCCTGCTCTCTCTAATGGCATATATTTTTTAATATTTGTTTTTTTAAGTATTCTCTACACCCAACGTAGGGCTCAAACTTACAGCCCCAAGATCAAGTCACATGCTCCTCCGACTGAGTGAGCCAGACACCTCTTTAAGGGCATATTTTGAATGTCACATACTTTTTGCTCATTTCCATCCCATTGGTCAGAATGTATTATATGAACACACCTAGCTGTGAAGGAAGCTGAAAAATAGTCTTTATATCTGACCAAATGCCCAAGTGAAGAGACTAAGGAAGGAAGAAGGCAATGGATACTGGGGAAACATGTAGCTGGCCCTGCCATAGGGCTCACAGCTGGATTTGTTTCTTCAGGTGAAAGGTCCAGTCTTTGCCAGTTTTTTAACCTGAGCCAGTAAAAAACCAAAAACGGAAAAACCCAGCCAGATTGATCTGACTTTGATTTTGTTTCCTTTTCACCTTCTTCTTCTTTTTGGGGGGTGGGAGAGTGATATTTATTTTAGAGGTGGGGGAGGGGCGCAGAGAGATAGAATTTCATGCAGACTCCCTGATGAGCATGGAGCCCCAAGCGGGCCTGGATCTCAGGACCCTGATGATCTAAAATCCAGAGTGGGATGCTTAACCTACTGAGCCACCCAGGCGCCCCTCCCTTTGGGTTATCGCCTACCTAACCGTCAGGTCCGCCGCAACATAAAGCAGTAACCGGCGTAAAACCCGCGGTCCCCAGAGTCCGGGGAGTGTGCGCGGCACGCTGACGAGGGGGTGGGAACATCCTGGGGCTGCAACCCCTGTCTCTGAGCTTGGACCTGACTCAGCTCCGCTTCTCTGTCTGCAGAGGACATCCTGGGCGTGGAGGCTGCGCGGCCTTGGGAATTTGACCCCAGCAGCTCTTGCCGCACGGTGCTCTTCCCGCTGCTGACCTCCGGCTCCGCCTTCTGGCTGCTCAGGCTCTGGGAGCAGTGGGGGCCGCGGCGGGACCCGGTGAGTGGCTACGTGCTGCTGGTGGGGCCGCGACTTCTCCTCACCGCCCTCTCCTTTGCCCTGGACGTGGCCGTGTACCACCTGGCCCCTCTGTGGGGGGCGGAGCGCTGGAACGCCCTGGTCCTGCTGTCCGGCTCCTACGTCACCCTGGTCTTCTACACGAGGACCTTCTCCAACGCCATCGAGGGACTGCTCTTTGCAGGGCTGCTGGTGGTGGTGTCCCCCAGGTTGGCGTGGAGCCCCACCCCCAGGAAGCCCGCCCCGGGCCCGTGGGGGCACAGCTGGCTGCTGGGGGGCATCGTGACTGCTGGCTTCTTCAACCGGCCCACGTTTCTGGCCTTTGCTCTGGTCCCACTCTTCCTCTGGAGCAGCCGCGGGGCGGCGCACCCCGGCTTCAAGTCGCTGGCAAAGGAAACGCTGGCGCTGCTCCCGGGAGCGAGCCTCGTGGCGGCGGTGTTCGTGGCTGTGGACAGCTGGTATTTCTCCAGTCCCTCTAGATCCAGCACCCTCGTTCTTACGCCTGCCAACTTCTTGTACTACAACCTGGATCCTCAGAACCTGGCAAGGCATGGCACACATTTGCGGCTCACTCACCTGGCTGTCAACGGTTTCCTGCTCTTTGGGATACTGCATGCCCAGGCCCTGCAGGCGGCGTGGCTACAGCTGCAAGCCTGCCGCCGGGCCTTTGCACAGATGGGCTTCCTGAGGGCTCTGGGGCACAGAAGCCTGCTCTCTGGCCCCAGGTCTTGCCTCCTGCTCCTCTACTTCACACCTCTGGCCCTGCTTTCTGCCTTTAGCCACCAGGAGGCTCGGTTCCTGATCCCCCTCCTAGTCCCCCTCGTCCTTCTTTGTAGTCCACAGACCCAGCCTGTGCCCTGCAAGGGCCCCCTGGTCCTCTTCAATGTCCTGGGCGCCCTCTTCTTTGGCTGCTTGCACCAGGGGGGCCTAGTGCCCAGCCTGGGGCACCTGGAGCAGGTGGTTCATGCCCCCGCATCCCCCAGCCTACCCACCCACTACACACTCCTCTTCACCCACACCTACATGCCCCCCAGGCACCTTCTCCACCTCCCAGGCCTGGGCTCGCCGGTGGAGGTGGTGGACCTGGCTGGGACTGAGGACTGGGTCCTGTGCCGAGCCCTGAACAACTTCACCAGGCAACCAGCCTGCCAGGTGGCTGGTGGGCCGTGGCTCTGCCGCCTCTTTGTGGTGACCCCAGGCACCGCCAGGCCTGCCATGGAGAAGTGCCACTTCCCTCTCAAGAGTGAGACACTCCTGTTTCCCCACTTGACCCTGGAAGACCCACCAACCCTGTCTTCTCTGCTGAGTGGGGCTTGGAGGAACCATCTCAGCCTTCACATCTTGGAACTGGGGGAGAAGCCTGGCAATGTGACCAAAAAGCCACCGCCCATGAGTCGGCCATAGGTGAAGGTACCACTGCACCTTCTGTGTGGGTAGCTGGGCTGGAACAGAGCCCTGATTCTCTTCCATTCCTCTCCCTTTCAGAAGTCCCACTCCTGCCTCTCCTGTGCATAGGCTTTGGCTGCTCTGCCTTCTGGGTAAGCTGGCACCCTTCTCCCCTTGAAGACCAAAGATCTGACCAGTCACAATCCTGACACCAGTTTCCCCAAAGAACCTGGTGTAACCGGTGTCTGGTGAACAGCCTCAGGTCTGTTCCTGCCCTATTCCTTCTAGCCACTGTGATATTTTGATATGTAGTAGCACCTGGTTATGAAAAGAGAGAGATCTGCATGCAGATGGCATTCCTCTCTCAAACCTTCCAGGATGCCTTATCTCTTCCTGTTGGATAACCCTCCAGCTTCCTAGATCACCAGGAAGGAGGCAGTGGTGATGTAGAGAGCAGGCAATTCAGATTCCAGAGACCCGAGTTCTAGTCCCTGGTCTACTTGCCACTGTCTGGCTGTGTGATCTTAAGAAAGCCCCTTCCCCTCACCTCGCCTCAGTTGCCAATCTGTACAGTGGATAAAAGTGTCTCTGAGGTGTCTGCCAGCTAACACTGTGTCATGCCTTGGTCTGCAGTGCATGTCCCCCATCTAAACAAGCATATCTGTCCCAAAGCTCTTTAAGCAGCCCTGGTGTGGCGGTGTATTTAATGGCACTCTGGGGCCTGCTGTCTCCGCATGGGGTTATTACCAAAACAAGTAGTTCTAGAATTGCTCTCCTCACTCTCTTCTACTCCTGTCCCTGAGGGAGGGGGTAGGACCTTTCTGCATCTCACCCTTTAAGGATCATTCTCCCAGATTGGGGAGCCCAGATGTTCCCCGTCCTCAGCCTGCCCTAGTGGGAATGGAGAATTAGTAGCTGTCTCCACTTGGGAGCTCTCTGGTGCTCCCAGAGACTTCTTAAATGCAGTCTGGTTGCTCACTAAGCTCAAAGCCCCCATCAGAAACTGTTTCATAGGATAGAGAGCAAACCCCATGCCATGTGGGTGATGAAAGCTATCATCACAGCTCCAGGCACGGGCGCCCCCTCTAAGGGCACCCCTAACCAATCCACTGGAACGTGAGGAGCTGCAGCACTCACCCTGTCCTCATTCTCCCTCCTCAAATCTCTACCACCTCCTGAAAATAAGAGGCACCCAGGCCACAGAAATCATTGAGCTGTAAATCAATACAGAGCTGGAGACCAAACCAACACTTGACCAAGCCTGAGCATTCTTCTAGTCCTGCCTTCTGCTGGCTAAGGTTTGGGGCAGCCCAAAGCAGCAGCCCTCCCAGTCACGCTGTTCCGTGGCTGATGGTTGTTCTTGGTGCCACACGCACCTCCTGACTCCAACCCCAAAGACAGGCAGGGTCAGTGATATGCTGGTAAATGTTTAGCAACCATTCTCTGGGGGCACAAAAGCCCCCATGTGGAGCATTTGCTGATTTCCATGGCGTAAATACTCCCACCTTGACTGATTTCAAACTACCACAATGATGCTACTGAACTCCAAGCTGAGAGGAGATGCCAGTAGACATTGGCTCCAGCAAACTACTGGACTTTTCCCTCTTTTAAATTCTGTAGTAATTGCTCTTGTGGTTTATGTTTCTATGAACCTCTCATTTGTCTTCCTATCCCTAGTGCTTAGCGTCATCTCTGGCACACAGGAAATACTTCCTCTTTTCTTTGCAGCCAAAGATGGCTTTTCTGCCCAAGTGCCATCTTGGAGACACCTGACTCCAGGGTCCCAGACTCTTCCCCTAGTTGGATCCACAATCTCAGAATTTCCTGGAGGAATTCCAGGAAATTGGTTATAACAGTCTGTGTAGATTGTTGATGGTCTGACTTCTAATAAATTTGTCCATAAAGCGTTTGTATCTAAGTTTATGCAGCATCAAGGGAGGAATCAGAATTGCCCTGCAAGATAGTAGGATGAGTTGCTTCCCTGCTTCACTCTCTGGCAGAATTTAGGAAAGCTTGAAAAGCATGCTGGGAGATTGCCACCGGGGGTGGTGGGAAGAATCTGATGTTTCTTTAGTAATAGGGTTATGGGTGGGATGGCAAGCCGGTGACTACAATCACTGGAGTCTCCTCCAATGAAGCAGAAGTCATCTGAAATCACCTGCAGCTGAATCAGAAAGGACCAAGTTTTCTCTCTCCGCTTCGACTCCCTCTACAAAAACAGAGAGAACTTAGTTCTTACCCACTTCCATGAGAAATAAACACAGCCCCCTTCTCTTGCTTTCTCTCTTTTCTTACCAAAATGACCAGTTTGTCTAGCAGCTTCATTGCTTCCTGCCCCGCTTCCCTTTTTGTCCCTGCCAGTCTGGAAAAAGACCTCCGAGTGAGTGTGCTTGCCTGTGCTGAGGGTAGGGAGTTGGGCTGGGGACAGCTAATACTCTGCTGCTGAGATCCAGAGACAAATGAGTGGGATTGAGACCAGTGTGGCAGGAAGGCCAGAGAAGGAACAAGCTTCCCAGGCTCCTCACTACCAGCCTCAAAGGAGGATCCAGAGTTGCCTCTGATCTGGGATGAGGATTTGTCCTTTAACAGGATTGGGGTGCGGATAGGATGCCAAACCAGGACTTTGGTCATTAGGAGAGTGGGACTCCAGGCCTCAGGATTAAACAGCAGCACCTCCAATGGGATGACCAGGATAGGATATCAAGTCAGAAGTATGAAAATTTAGAATGTTACTTTAGCTTCTCCATTCCCACAGCAGGTCTCTCCACCCATATTCAGCTCTTTCTCTGTACCTATCAGAAAGGCCAGGATATAAATTCTGGTTGGTCATCAGCCTAGAAGCATCTCCTGTGGCTTCAAGCTTTCTAGATTGCATGATTAACTAAAGAGCAATCAGAAATTCGGTCAGAGGCCTCAAATGACCAGGCATTTCTGTATACCACGGATTTTCCACTCATGGTTCAAACAGCTGTCTTGATTGTATCCCAGATCCTCTAAAACTGGCAAGAGGAATCCAGGTAGTTTGTTCCATAATAGGCAGTTCTGACGCCCAGTGGTGATAATGGAGGTCGGGGAGGTGAAGGCAGGCACTGAAGGTCAGGGTAAAGGCTCAGAGTCTTGCGGTTAAGGACTTATTAGGCCCTGGAATCAAACATCCCAACTGCGTAAGGATGCAGCCCACTTCCTCCTATGAAAGTGGCTGTAAGGAGTAAGATTACCCACACAGACTGCAATTACCAAGTGCCAGCACAGAACAAACACTCAAAATGTGTTAACTAGTATTACCATGGGCCTGTAGTCCCCATGACCCCTAACCCATCTCGCGAGATAAGACCACACTCACACCCATTACTCGGCTCACACATTTAATCAGAGGATTTTGGCAGCTGTGTCTTTCCATCCGTGCTCTCCCCTGGAAGTGGCGCGCTGCTCTATCAGAGCAGAAGCAGCATCACTGAACACGAGTTTGAGTCCCACTCGCAGAGGGCACACGCCTCCGGCTGTGGTTCGGTTCACGGCTCTCTGTACGTGGTGCACCAGGCTTCGGGCTTTGGGGGGGGGGTCGGTCATTTCTTCATGCCGTGCCCAGTCCGATCACAGGGCTTCACCGGGGACGTCGGTTTGGCCTGGGCTTTCTGATGAACGAAGCCTCTGAAGGCAAACAGTCTGATTCCGGATTCAAAGCCGTGCACTGCGCCCAGGATGACGGCTGAGCGCCGAGGCCTGTGTCGAGCCCAGAAGGGAAAGCCGGCGACCCTGGCCCATCCCGGCCTGGGTTTAGGAGTTATCGCCCGGGCCCCTCTGGTTACCTGGCGGTGACCCCGGGCGTTCCCGGAGGCCGCGGCGCAGCTCCTCTGCGAAGGTGTCCCTGAAGCGGGCAGCGCGGCGACCTAGGGAACCCGCGGGCCCAGCCGCGAGGGCTCGAAGACGCCGGGCTGCGTCCTGGCCGCGCAGCTGGGCCTGCATCAGCGCGAAGGCCGTGAGCTGCGCCGCACGCCGGATGGGCTTAGACTCGGACAGACGCTCCACCAGCTGCGGGCTGTGAAGCAGGGCTGCCAATAGCCGCCGAAGCACCATCCTCAGAGCGACCCGGAACCCGAAGCACGCCGCTCTCGCTTCCGACGGGCGACAAATAAACACGGACCCGTCTGCGCCCGCGCCGCCCGCTGACGACACTCCTGCGCGGGGATTGGTCGACAGGATGCCTACGTTTTGCTTCCGCTTCGCGCGTTTCCGCTTCCGCCACCGCCACGGCAGTCTCGTTGTGACTGGAGTGGAGGCGTTTTCGTTCACCTCTCTGCACTATGTCCGGCGGCCTTCTGAAGGCGCTGCGCAGCGACTCCTACGTGGAGCTGAGCCAGTACCGGGACCAGCACTTCCGGGTGAGGGAGGCCGGGCCGCGAGAAGGGAAGGCCCAGGGCCAGAACGCTGAGAATCGGCTTGCTCTTTTCTCATTATGTCGTTTTCCGTTCTTTGGTTTACCGAAACGCGAAGTGAGGCCCCAGTGCCTGCTGGGGAACGGAGCTGCAAGGGCGTTTGGCTACCACTGAATTCCTTTATCTCATAGAGCACTTGAGGCTCGCTGCCCCATTCCCTTGCAGCTGCTGCCTTTCCCAGGCCAGTGCAGAGGGATTCCCGTGGGGGTAGTAACGGCGGCTTGCATTTGCACAGGCTTTGCGTCGGGAAAGTGACTTTGTGATATGAGGGGCAGGGGTGTCCTTTGACAACTGGAGTACGGGGAAGGAGGGCGTTTTCCTGAACCACATCCTCTTTATAACTTTAGTTTTAACTTAGCTCAGCCCTGTGGCGCGTGGAACCCTTCCCTCCTTGGTTTCGTAGAACGGTCGTACTAAGTTCTACGCGGTAGCTGGGAGACACAAAGTTGAGCTTTGTCTCCAACCATAAAGAATTCTCACGGTGGGCAGGGAGACTGTCCAGGCTAGGCACTTTTAAGAGTTGTGTCAAGCGCAGAGAACTCGGTTTCAGAAGAGAGGTTTTAGTTTGGTCTATGTCATTGTGTTTTTTATGGGAAAAGGGAAGGCGGCAAATATTTGAGGTGGGCTGCTCAGTCTCAACAAAGGCGGGGATGAGGTGGTGCGACACTGGTCAACCACTGATTATTAGGTAACTTTTATTGATGGCTGTTGCTTAAACCTGTTAAGTCCCAGAGGGAGAGGGAAGACAGTGTCCGCACCCTAAGAGTTTATAATTTTCTAGTAAGGATTGTAAGTGCCGGTAAGTAATCATAATCTAGAGCAGAAATGGTGAGGGGAAAGGGAATCTTGTGAGGATTCAGAAAAGGGAGGCGGCGGGTGAAAGGAAAGGAGGGACACGTTTAGAAGAGGTTCGGCATGGAGGGTACAGCGTTGTTAGCGGGGTGTGGGGAAAAGGAAATTTTGTTTGAGGCCAAAGTGAGGAAGCCTGAAATTCATTCACTAAGGCAGCCATTTTTAAATGCTGCCAAGCAAGGTTTTCACTTCTGTCTCTTACAGTTCTTAAGTTCCACGTTACCATCTTGAATTTCAGGCATCCAGTGAGAGTAAAAGTGTGAAAGGTTTCAACTTGTGAAAGGTTTCAGCTTGTTCTGTTACTCATCTGTTTAGTCGAAGGCTTGTAGCTTTATTTAGATAGTAGTAAGATACTGTCATGAGGAAATTCTAGAGTTCCCTGAATGGAATCCAGGTTAATATACCTTAAGTAAGGACTTACATCACAGTTGTCTTAAACTGTAGGCTGTTTGTTTAGATTACTTACATGTGTGAGAGGAGTGGAAAGAAGAAAAGGAAGGCCTCCTCGGTAATTTCAATAAATCTTTTAACAGCAGTGATATAAGTAAGTTGAATCTACTTTATGTAATGCCTCATTCCAAAGTTCTGAAAACTTGTTTTTAATGTAGAATGACTTTACCCTGTGGACTTTTTAAGAAAGTATGAGATTGAGCATAAGACTGGGTTTGGGGTGGTGGCAGAGACTGGGTTTGGATTCCACCTGCAACTACTGAGTAGCTGTATGACCTTGAACAAGTTACTTAACTGTCAAGTGTAAAATAAGGCAAATAAATTAGGACCTGCTTCATTCACTTCTGAGAATTAAATGCAACTTCTTCCATGGAAGTCTCTGACCTGTGACCCCTTGATTCGCCCTAGAGGAGCATGTACCTATTTCGGTGTATGAAACCTTTTTATATTCGTACTTTAAAAAATGTGTATTTTGGAGCATACCCTTCACATTCTCACTGTGGTCATCACTGTCTCAGAGATGTTACTTATAACTGCATGTGCATATACATTTTTCTTGGGGCTGCATAGTTTTATATTTATCGATGTACCATAATTTATCTCATCATTTTCCTTTTGATGTGATTTCCTTTAGACGGTTTCTTTATCCCTCCATTCTGCGACTGAATGTGATCACGTGAGACCTGTTATGCTGAGCTCTATGCTACAAAGCTTTCAGAGACAAGTAATGCAAAGTCTTGTTGTTGGAGTGAAGGAAACTGGATCAGAATTATGTATGGTGTAGGAAATGAACAAGGGAGGTCTCTTGAAAATGCTCTAGGGGCCTGAGTGTAGATCTGTTCAGCTACTTTCCAAACTGGAATACTACTGTACAGTTGGTGTTAGAGTCTTAACCTGAGAGTCTGAGAGCAGGTCAGTGGATAGGCCTTCTTTTTAGTTATTAGCATTTGTCCTCCCCAGTGTGAAGGTCAGAAGAGAAGGTGAGAGGACACGAACACCTGGTTTCTCTGCAGGCGCGTAAAATACCATATCTAGCCCATGAGGAGCCCCAGGGTTTGTCAGGTGGGTTGGCAGTTATATTCTTGTCTCTGGCTTCATCCTGTCTTCCAAATTAGGAAGACTGTCAAGAACCTAAGTTCTCAGGCGCCTGGGTGGCTCAGTCGGTTAAGTATCTGCCTTCAGCTTAGGTCGTGATCCCAGGGTCCTGGGATTGAGCCCCTGCTCGGCAGGAAGCCTGCTTCTGCCTCTCCCACTCCCCTTTCTGTTCCCTCTCTGGATGTGTCTCTCTCTGTCAAATAGATAAAATCTTAAAAAAAAAAAAAAAAAAACCGGCAAGCTCTTGTTTTTAGTGATTACTACCTTTTCTCCTAAACTCAGAAAAATATCTGAGCATGTAAACCATCTAAGCAGTTGTTTTAAACATTTTCTATTTATTTCTATATTATAGGGGATACCCTATCTCTGAAAATCCATTTATTTTCATTACAAAAAAAGCCTTTCTAGTATATTGGTTCAAGGTCCGGAAGTTAAATTCAAGCAATGGGAGGTGCCAGTGCTGATGATGTGGAGCTGGCAGAGAAGGCAGGCCATTTGCATGGCAGTCCAGCCCAGGAGGAAGGCCACATGCTTGACTCTTCAGTGGTGACTGTGTCCCGAAAGCAGGCTGGACCTGCAGAAGGGCGTCTTCAAATGTGAATGCCTGTCTGTGTCTCTCTTTGGCAAGGGATTTGTGGTAGACTGGGATGATGACAAAAGCTGATTTCCAAATTAGAATTAATGAAAGTTTTTGCCATACTTGGGATACTATTTAAGCAGGACTCTTCTTGGATTGTGTTGCTTAACTTTTTCTCTCTTTGACATTCCAGGGTGACAATGAAGAACAGGAAAAATTACTGAAGAAGAGCTGTACGTTGTATGTTGGAAATCTTTCCTTTTACACAACTGAAGAACAGATCTATGAACTCTTCAGCAAAAGTGGTGACATAAAGAAAATCATTATGGGCCTGGATAAGATGAAGAAGACAGCATGTGGGTTCTGCTTTGTGGAGTATCCTTCCTGTTGTCTGGCATAGCTATTGGGTGAGGGTGGGCCCAAGAGTGGCTAGTTAAAAAAAAAAATGAATGAGGCCATCCACTAATTAGCATCCCTGTACTTTACCTCTACCTCTCCTTCCTTCATCTACCTCTTACCTTCTGCCCAATGTGTCTACACTCCTGCATTGTGAAAGCTGCTGACATTTATATTCTGTTCTGAATATTTATATTCTGTTGATTTTTTAAAGAAATAATCTTTGGAAAATAGATGCTCATGGTGTTTACAGAAGTATAAAGGGTATAGTGAAAATAAAATCTCTGTACTGTTCTAAACCCAGAGAGTTACTGGTCTCTTGGGTAGCTTTCCAGCAGTGATCCTGTGGATGCGTGGTAGCCTACTGCATGCACTGTTTTTTCCCCCACCTTAGAGATTATGTTCATGCACATAGGTCTGCCTCTTTCTTAAGTGGCTGTGTAGTATTTTGTTATGTAGCTGTATATAGCTTGATTTTATATAAAGTCAAAACCAAACTATTGTCTCCTTGGAAATTCAAATATTGGACCTCCTGGATTTTTTGCTTGGGTTTTTTTCTCCTAACATTTTCTTTTTTGGTCATTTTGTTTTATAGTTCTGAGAAGTTTCCAGACCTCATCTAACATATTTTTAAAAAATTTTGTGCCCCAAATTACCAGGGTATTTTTTTTTTCTTTTAGGGGGGTTGTGTTTATGCTGTAAATTTTCCTTAAATATTTGGTGATCCCTGGGTTTCCAGTCATAATTACAGGAAAGAAGGCTAACTTTGTGGGCCCAGGCAGAGCTCTCTCAAGTTGTTGCCTCACCTTTGTTATATGTGGGTTTCCCAAATGCCAGAATGAAAAGAGATTCTATTTTAACTTAATAACATCAAAGACACTGCCCTGTAGGGTTCCTCCAGTTTTTTCAGAACTCTGTTATTCTATTTTTATTTGCCTGGGTTTAAATGCCTTCCTGCTAGCAGGTCATCTTCCCACATACAGACCTTTAATTAAATCCTATTTGCTGTCTCCTTCTTTTTTTTTTTTTTTTTTAAAGATTTTATTTATTTATTTGACAGAGAGAGATCACAAGCAGGCAGAGAGGCAGGCAGAGAGAGAGAGGAGGAAGCAGGCTCCCTGCTGAGTAGAGAGCCCGATGTGGGCCTCGATCCCAGGACCCTGAGATCATGACCTGAGCCGAAGGCAGCGGCTTAACCCACTGAGCCACCCAGGCGCCCATGCTGTCTCCTTCTTTAAGCCCCTTCCTTCATCTTTCTTGAACCTCTAGTTTGCTGATAACCTCTTCTGTTCTTTGGGTGTATGTATCTTTTCTGTCATTTTAATGGGGTCTTGAAAAGGAAATGAGGAATATGCTCACTCTGTCAGCTTGAACTAGAAGCCCTACTTTCAGACCTATTCCAAAATTTTTATTTTGGTGTCTGATTTCTGCAAGCTACTTCCATTCTCCCTTCAGACACAATGGTCAGGAGTGCCCAAATTTTACATTTGCCTCAGGTGGCAATAGCATCAAAGTTCACAGGGTACAGGGAAAACAATTGAGAAGACACAAAGCAAAGAATATCTACCTTGTGGGGAATATTCAGCCCCTGAGTACTGGAATGGTTTTGCATTTGTCTTGTGTGTCCGAGATCTACAATCAAAACAGCAGATGATTACCAAGAGAAGCTGCCATTGCCAATGTTTTTCCTCACTTTGCCCTTTTATCATGTCATTCATTCGCAAAAAGTTACTGAGTGCCCATTATGTGCTAGGCATCATATAGGTGTTGGACACTGGGATTTTAGCAAGTGCTTCCCTGAGCGCAGCTAATGAGCATAATTGCTTATGGACTTTTTTAAAAATATCACCCCATAGATTGAGTGGATCTGATTAAATAGGTTTGGGAGCAACTAACTTGAGTGATAGGATACTGAGTCTTCCCTTCTAAGGAAATGCAATGGCAATTCCATGTGCACTGTAACCTTCTCTTTTTTATTAAGGTTGTTGTATTTGCATTTGGAATTTACAGTTCCAAATTTGGATACTTTTGTTTCCTTGGATAAGTGTGCAGTGTGTGCTCTAAACCTGCACTGAACATATTTATACTTTACAAACCAAAATATGGGGACAATGGGACCAAATAATCATCAGCATGATTTTCCAGGAAATCACGATCAGTAGCCTTGGATAAATCGTAGTGGACTCTGCAAGTGCTCCTGGACCAACCTCTAACAGGGATGTGCAAACCAAGTTACTGTCTCTGAAATCCATCTGGTTAGATTTGTTTTTGTATTCTTTCTTAACAACTCAGTTTCATTTAGATGTGGCTTCCTGTATTTCCAAAAATGTTTGGAGAAATGCTATACAGTGTTCCTTAATGCTTCCAACTTAAGATACTATTCAAGAGCAGATGCGGAAAATGCCATGAGGTACATAAATGGAACTCGTCTGGATGACCGGATCATTCGCACAGACTGGGATGCAGGCTTTAAAGAGGGCAGGCAATATGGCCGTGGGCGATCTGGGGGCCAGGTATGCAGGAAGGGTTCTCTTGGCTCAGTCTTTGCCTGGTAGTCCATTCCTAGTGACAAGGGCTTTGTCAGTTTGTTTGTTCTTTTAGAAAACAATTTTGTGCCTTTAATCTTGCCTTGAAGTGAATATGAAAACTACACATTAGGATTGTTAAATTACATTCTGTACATTTTCACAAGCCACTTACTGGACTTCTGCTGGGGGCTATTTTGCACTTGTGAGGGTCTTAAACAAAAGGAAAATGCACTGAAATAAGTTTTAAGTTTCTGATTATAAAATAGCCTAATTTAAGTACTTATTCTTTGGAATATACTACTATTTAGTGCTGGTGAGTATAAGCATCATGTCTGGTTAAAAAACTAAACAAAAAAACAATCAAAACCAAAAACATATTAGGTAGGGGCACCTGGCTGGCTCATTTGGTAGAGCACATGACTCTTACAAAACCAGTAGGTAATCTTAATTTTGCAAGGCAGTTGAGCTTTATATCCGTTGCTCAAGAAAATGTCACGGCCTGCTTGAATGTTCACATTATGGTACCTGAAAAGGCTAAGCAGTTTGCTTGCTAGTGTGTTTGGGGGAGGTGTATTCCTTACACCAGTCTTCTCTATAATGTAACTTGTATTCTTTTCAATTAAGGTACGAGATGAGTATCGGCAGGACTATGACGCTGGGAGAGGAGGCTATGGAAAACTGGCCCAAAACCAGTGAGTGGTGAGACCCCATCATGAAAACGCACTCTTTGGCCTGTTGAATTTGCCGTGCATTACCCAAGGTCTGCAAACCTGCCCACGTTTACCATGCTTTGATCAAGGTCTCTACTGAGCTGGAACGCTTTTCATGGTTTTCTTTTGAAAACTATTAAAGGACAGAATCCAAAGGAATGCCTTTATTCTGTAGTCTTAGGATCTTGTCCATATGTCAGGTGGCCAGAATGATTTTATGTCACCGTTATCAGAATTTGTGTTCTGTGGCAACAGATTTGTTCTGTCAGCCCAAAACACCACACTTCTTTTTAGGAAGATGGAAAATTTTTAAAAATTGATAATAGATTCATGGTCTTCGTGGGGGCCTTAAAATTTTTCAGTTTGCAGGAAATAAAAAAGTGTAATAAATGGGGTTTTGCTATGTTGTGTAACTTTGAATTAGTGAGATGTTTGACTGGAGTTTGTTTTCTGTCTTGAGTTCTGGTCTCTAAAGCCGAACTTAGAGGAGTCAAGGGAGCTTCCTAGATTACTGATGCAGAAGCAAGCCTTAAAGCACTGCCCTGGGGGATACTACCGGCTTGTATGTTTTATGTATTAAGACTTTATTAGCATTTACTGTACACATTTTCAAAAGATGTGTTCTACTTAAAGATTCATTTTCAGAGCAATCTCAGGAATGGACTGGGTTTAAAAAAAAGAGCTTGAAGATCAAGAGGACACTTACAAAGAACAATCAGAATTGCTCCCCACAGGAAATGTTTCAGCCAGTTTTCATTTGAAGTTTTTTTCCCCCCTAATTGTGCTTGCCGAGTTTCAGAGCCTGGATAGTGACCTGATAGTCTCTATAGTGAAGGGAGTCTGTAAAATTTATTTTGCATTTAAAGGTACAAGGTGATCTCTCTAATATATATGAACTACTGCTCATTAAACTGTTAGTCTAATATGATTTTCCCTTACTTAAGTGAAATTTTTTCATCTAGCAACAGAGTATCTCATAACTTCCACTAGAGTTGTTGAAAGTTGGTGCTGAAGTATCTCAGTGTGAACATCTTTCCCATTACAGTAAGTATAGGTTCTCACATTAAATTCAAGCTGACTATTTGGATTATTAAGAGCTATAACTAGTTGTAAGTGCTTAGGAAAGAACCATCTGCAGATGTTTAATGAGGACATAGCATTTTGAAAATTTCTTTCACACTGTAGTTTGAATTAATATATTTTACAATTTTGTAGTAAAACATAACTCAGATTTCTACAGGCCTTAAAACCACAGGCGTTTGAATTGTCAAACCCAATTATCATTGTCTCTGCCTACATGTCACCTATAAAGAGTGACACTGGAACTCTTACTCTGGAATATTGAGGAGTAAGGTGAATTTGCATGTCTGTTTTGTGATTTGACAGGTACCTAATACGGTAGCCACTAGTGATGCTTAGAGAACCCTGCCATCATTGCAGAAAATTCTGTTGGCAGTGTTACAGAAGGGTAGGCTGGTTAGGGCCTACACTGGTCACTGTTCATAAATGAGCCTTGTCATGACAAGAGCATGCCTTTGAAGTACATGTTATTCAAGAGAACACACATTTATAAAGGTATTTAGTTTATTTTTCAAAAAAATAATTTTGCTAGAAGGTTTGAGTAATTTTACATGATCACAATCTTTAAATAAATTCTTTTTCTGACCAAAAGGTACCATTTAAGTGAACAGCTTATCTAGGCCTGTTTTTGTAACACCCAAATACAATTAGCACTTCTCTGATGATATATTCTCTAGATCTTAATTATCTATAGGCCAGGAGGCAGAGCCTCACACGCAATAAAAGCAGGTGTTTCGTAACTGCTGATTAGTTCGGTTTCTTAACATAATTAAACAGAGCAGGTAGTCAGTATATTCAGTTCACACTATTAACACGCCTGAAGGGTCTGATACACCCAGAGCTCTCCCAGTCAGCACTTCTGATGCAGGGAAGCAGTGAACCAAAACTGCAGGGAAAAAGGGAAGCTCTAGACTAGTGCTGGCTGTGGCCCAGTTAGGGCTGTTGTTCTGTTCCAACTATGAATCCAGCGTGACTGGTGTCACTCATACTCAGTGATAAGTAGAAAATACAGTGCAAAACCAAAAAGTGATTTGGGGTCTTTTGGCAGCAACTGCTGCTTTTCCCTTCCTTATGTTCCCTTTCTTAAGAGAACTCAACTAAAAGTTCAATTAAATCTATATTCATTGCTACAGATTTAATGTAAGGACAAATCACTGGATAGAAAGAACTATAGTAAGTTTGTTGATGGACAGGACTGGGCACAGCTTGAAGGCACATCGTAAGCAGCTTTTAGTTTGTACAAGGCCTGCACTCAACCCCAAAAGCATAAGGGCTGCCCACCTTGTGGGCACCCAAACAATTCAGTGCCAAGCTAGTGACAAAACAATGCCTGCCTCTTCCACCAGCAGTCCAGACTACATTTCAAAAACGTCTTTGTTGCAAGGAAGAATTTATTGCAAACATCAGGACAAAGGCCCTTCTGATACGGGGCTTGGGCTAATAGAGGTTCACACCTAATCATGAGTAGGGGGAAAAAGCAACTGTGTGTGCTTAAACCAAGTTCCACCAACAGAGAAACATTTTGAACCACATTCTTAAAATATCTGACATTTAGGCAAAAGCATGCTGGACAGTGCACCTCAAGGCACCTTATTAAAGTGGAAGTAAAAGGGAAGCTGGCCTTGGACAGTTCACTTTAGTTACCTATGTGCACGCCTGCCTCAGCACCCAGAGGGTGACCATTTCTCAGACTGTAGGAAACGGCAATTCAAGTTTGGGACATGAAGATTCAGGACTCAGTTTTGGTGTCTCTTCTACATACCTGGCTCTGTCAGTGAGGAGGTGAGCTGGAGCTCTGAAGTTTAAGATAGTGGGAGTCCACAGCCTAGTTATACGGGCTACTTTGTGTAACTACCTCCCTGCCCCCCAAAAGTTAGGCAAATATCTTACATGCAGATCTGAAAAAAACCTCACGTTTGGGTAATTACGTTGGAAAACCTCAAGATATCGTCCCTGCTTAAACTGTCCTCTTTGTTAATGATGACATAACCCTAACTGTAGCAGCATAAAGTGCCTCTGATTGCAGTAAGAAATACTGAGCTGGTTTTACAGTAAGTCCAGAGGGCTCTGGAGAGTACTGGGGCTCTTTACAATGTAAACATTGGTGTTGGTGCTTGGAATGTCTGGGAGTGGGAACCCTGCGTGTAAACATGTTCAGACTCTACCCTCGACTGCTGGCAACCTCACCTTCTGGCCAAGTTTAAACTGCATGTTTCAGCTGCTTATTTTCAATAGTCACACCTAAACAGGCATAATGCCAAGTATCTTCTGTCATTTACTTGGTATTCTGTGTAAACTTCTGAGACTCTTACATACACCTTTGTGTTTTTTTCTGCCCCAGTTCAGAAAAGATAATTGGGTAATTTAACATGCATCTTTCCAGATTCCCTTTCAAGTATCACAAAAGGCTAGAATAAAGATGCAAGATCCATTACTTTAATCCCACTGCAGCTAAGCATAACGACAGGGTCACTTCTGCTTTCCCCCAGTAGGCGAGGCTGATAGAAGTGAAAAAAAGACCCCAGCGCTGGAGTCTCAGGGTGGTCAGGAGAGGCCAGATGAGGAGCCCTGCATGCTGCTGAGATGACCAGAGGGAAGAGCAAAACACATTATCTGCTGTGCTCCTCTGCAGTCCAGTCTTGTTACCCTTCCTCTTCTCTCCTCCCTACCCATCTGCAAAAGACCTGGTCAGTCTTTAGTTTTGAAGATTTATATTTTAAACACCTTTGGGGGAAAAAAGGTGTTTGGCAGATCTTAATTTCTTCCATATGGGAGACCACACAAAGATAACAGCTTGTACTCAGAAAGGCTGAATTCTCATGTGTCTGACCACTAGTTTAATGGATATTAACATTTTTAATGGGCCAAAACCAAAAATCCAGAGAATTCAGTGTTCCAGCCAAAGCCTTCATAAGACTTAGGCCTTTTTGTTACAGTTCTTAAAGCCAAGATTGAAATTTCTCATGTCTTAACTGGACATCCAAAGTTGTCTTTTCCTCCCACCTCAATCAACTCCTCCCAAAGTAGGCACTGTGCTTTATATGTGCCTCTCTAAACAGAACACACCAGTCAGGTTTTGGCCACTTCTCACCCTTCAAAAGGAATGCAGTTCACTCAGCAAGACTCACTTGGGAGAGGGAAGTCAGTGAAAGGTGCAGCAGGTAAAAGGACTGGCTTTGTCAAAACCACCACACCTAGCTACTCTTTACACCCCAGGGAACAACTATCATTCTCAGAGTTACGTTGAATTAAAAACATCCTGCACTTTTAGGTTCTGGGATTAAATTTTAAACCTGTATTCAGTTCATGTCTAACTAAGTTTCAAAAGCCGCACCAAATCTACTAGGCTTTTTTTTTTCTTTTTTTTAATACTCTGCACTGCATGCTCTGTCTATATGCATGCGTTTGGATAATAAATATTAAATATGGGAGGGAAACACACGGAATCCATAAAATTAAAAATGAAACCAAACTGAACATTAAAAAATAGTACACGGTAGCTAGAGAAATGAATAGGGCAAAAAAACAAATTTGAGGTAACAATAGTGGCCCAACACCACTGATCTGAAATATCTGTAAAAATTCAACTAAGTGTTTGGAGATTCAAGTAACAAACCATCTGCTTCAACTTGGTCAGACCTCCCAGAGTCCCTGCTGAGTTTCAGTCCATGAGCCGGCACTCACACAGCTCCTTGTAAATCCTCTTCCGCACTCGGGGCATGTCCTCTTGGGAAAACTGGAAAGGCTGCTCTAAGGCGAGGCACTTGCAGTACTGCAAAGGTCGCAGAAACACTTAAGTGGCATGTGGAGCTAGGAAGCAGCCCAGTGTATTTTCCCAGATAAAGACTAATAGAATAGGGTCTAACGCAGCATTTTAAAGTTTGGATGTAAAACACATTGCTTTTAAAACATTTACCTCCAAATTAGAGTCACCTTCCCTGGTAAGTATCTCACTTGGGGACTCCCCTTTGGCCACACAATACTGTAAGAAGCAGAAGCTGATAAAAGAGGCTCCAATTCTTCTAAAGGTGTAATGTGCAGAGATGGCAGCTAGACCTAACATAGTCTTTAAGTGAGAACCTCAGTTTGTTTTCAAACCCAAGACATTCATGAGTCAGAGGAATGAGCCCATCTTTCATGATCCTTGCAGATCTCTAAGCTCATGAATTATATACAATTTCCTTTGTAAATATAATGTTTAACAAAATTTTCAGTAGCACTTAAAGATCACTAAGGAACTCACAGCAGGAGAAAGCAGTTTTTCAATATGGCCCTTATTTAAAATGTAGTTTTTACTCTGGTTAAAGACCACTTGCCAATGGCTAAAAAAAATATAGTTAATTCTGCAAATGCCAAGGGTCTACAATACAGATTGAGGTCAGTCTCCAGTGTGCCTTACTAATAACCTCTGTTAAAAGGTGGATACCTGTTGTTAATTCTTGGCTTTAGAAACTGGTGCTTCTAAAGATAACACATCTGAAAGTGCAGAATCTATAGCTCCCCAGCAACAAAGGAAGGGAAGGAGGAAATACTGTTACCTGTTCCTAGTGCCAGGTACATACCACGGGGGCTCCCATCTGTCTTAAGCCCAACAAATTTTAACTCACACATCCTAAATTCTGGAAAAAGAGATATCTTTACCTGGAGCACAAAGACTCCACAGTCACTGTCATTTTTCTGTTGTGGAATACACTAAAGAGAAAAACAAAATGATCATTAAAATAAAACCCAAATACTTGTCTTCAGATAATTTGTTTTTATGGAAAGATGAGCAAAAGACAAAAATTCATCTCTGTCCAAGACAGCTGGTGTACTGGTATATACCTCTGGTATTTAAAGTATGGGATTTTATGGAAGTACCTAGCCATACCAAAGAGTAAGCAACCAACTGTAATTTACAGAACATTTTGCCTAAATGGGAGAAATAGGAAATCAAAATCCCACTTTAAAACTTCCATTTGGATTACTAGTTCTGCTGTCAGATTACTGACCAAAATAGGATTGTGGATCCAAAAGCGTATGCCTGGACTCTGAATACTTAACGATCCTGCTTAGCAGTCTCCACTTCTGATCTCCTACTACACAAATCTTTACTTTTTCAAAGAAATCATAAAGATAAGCAGGTTTCCAAAAGAACTGGTTATGTACTCTGCCTAAAATGGGAGTATGAAAGATCCTGACTAAATTTAGAGTACCTGGATATTCTAATTGGGTAAATTTAGGAAATTTTTAAGTTCAATTCTGGTTTAAACTAAAAGACTAGGTTATTAAATACATAGTTTTTAATACATAGTTTTTAATATGTTTAATATGTTTTCAATACATGCTTTTAATACATAGCTGAAAGTACTTAGCTTTCAGTACAGTTCAAGGATGAACAAATCTGGTCCTTTTGGGTTTGGCTTAAAGTTTGTTTCAAGACTTTACCTCTTTTAAGATTGTGTTCAGTGATCCAGACAGACCTGAGGTCAAGGGCCTGACTCTGAATAGTTCTGGATGGCCTTTGGGGAAGGTCACACCTATGCTTCAGTTTTCTCACCTATAGAACAATGATGCTCATCCCTTAATGACCAATCTGCCTACCTCACAGGTTGTAAGGATCAGATAAGATCACACAGGCAAAAACACTTTGAAAACAATAAAGCAGTGACCATAAAATGTTAAGACACTGGTATCTGCGACAGCAATGAGAAGACATGCCTGGGCACTCTGCCCCACATATAGCCTGAGTATCTATAGGGCAAACGTAGTGCTGCATTCAGACTGAAACACTCAAGACACTGTCTTCCCCAAATGCCTGGTAAGAAGCCCAGTGCACTTCCTCCCTTAGTGGATCCAAATGGTCTTTTCAGCATTTCTCTGGGTCTATGTGGGTCATCTGGAAATAAGAGGCAAGAGGCAGGCGCCACCAAAAGAAAAAAGTCACATATCTATTTTTTTCTTTTTTCCCCCCAATACAGCAATCATATCATTAGCAGCTGCCCCAAGGATGAAATGAGTAAATTTGTTCCCCACAAGCACTGGGAAACGAAGCCCTAGATGATCAGTACTAAACAGAGGTTTACTCTAAGCTGCCTCTCTGCAGCCTCCAGACTCTCACTGGTTATCTCCATCATCAGTCTTAAAATGCTTCTTAAAGACACCCACCCCTAAGATGATTCCATCCCCCTGACATGCCTGAGTTTTCATTTTTGTCACATACTTACCTTTGTAACAGCAGTCTGCCAACCCTGAAGAAATTCAGGTCTATTTTTTTCTCTGGCTTCAGTCAGCAAATACTTTCTTATATTCTGGTTAAAAAGAAACCACAACACAGATGCTGTGTTCCATCAGTTGTTGAAAAATGGAACCTGCCCACAGCAGATAGAAGCAAAGGAGAAAGCTGTGGCCCCACCACTGGGCAAAGTCTGCATTAGAGTTTAAAGTTTAAATAAGCTGAACTTTATTTCTGACCTTTCACTTCACAGTGACTCAGACCTTCTATACTCAGGTATGCATTTAGGCTGTGGATACCCGTATATGTTTTAATTGGAACTTTTTATAAGATGGTCAGCCTTTTCCAGCAGTAAGCCAACTTGCTGAATGAGAAATTTAAATAAATACTGGCAAGACAAAAAGAAAGTCTTGATTACTGCCAATGCTCAATACAAAGAAGGAGCCCATGGCAGAAATCAATAACTGGAACTAAATGACAAACATTCCCTGCCTTAGATAATCTGTATTTTGAGGGCTGTAGGTAAAGGTATAATGCAGTTTCTAGAAAGTTATATACTGAAACCCATTCTGGATACTAAATACAGTCAAGTCCACTGCGGAAATCTCTACCAGGATGAAGCCTATCAGAGTTTCAAACTTTCCTTGTGCCTTCTACATCCATAGCTCTCTCTGCATCTAAGGTGAAGTCAGACGTTACAGGACTTAAACTAACCCCTCTGAAGATGAAGTATGTTTATACATACAGCTGTGTGTTTATGCACACATGCATGTACACACATGCACACATATTCTACCGCATCATTCTGCAACTTGCCTTTTAAAACACAGTACATCTTGGAGATCTTTCCCAATTTTATCATATACCAGGTTCTTCATACACATGAGAAATTTCTGGATTCTCTGTGCTGTTCCACCAATTTACTTGTCTATTCCTAAGCCAATATAAGTACAGTTTTATTTATTAAAACCGTGTGTTATGGTTTCATATGTAGTAGACCAAGGATTCCTTCCCCATTGTTCATGCTATGAATTCTGCAATATGGATTTTAGGATAAGCTCATCCGGTTTCATTCAAAATCCTCTTGGGAAACTGATTATGACAAATGGGTATATATTAATTTGAGGATAGTTGATCTCTTTCTCATACTGAGTCTTCCTGTCTTTCCATCTGTCCAGAGTTCCTTTAAATATAGAGTTTTCATCTTAAACAACTTCCATAACTTTTGCTAGGGTATACTTCTGGGCAATTTACATCTTTGTTGCTTTTGAAAATGGAATCTTGTTTTTAGCTGAATTTCCTAACTCCTCCTTCTTAGTGAGAGAAAATCAGGGAACCTATTGATTTTTTTCTTGCTTTGCCTCCTACCATCCTGTTGAACTCCTGTTAGTTGAGCTCTTGTATTTTGCCAGCTGATTCTCTTGATTATAACTCATTCTGCATGAGTTATTTTGAAGCTACATGCCCATTACAGCTCTAAGAGAAACAAAACGATTTCTGTCCACATACAAAATGTAGCTTTATGGGAAGGCAGGAAAATATTTGACAAAATCTAAATAGGGCATGTATCTCAGAGGGGGGATCCAGATCACAGATAGCTACCTCTACTTCCCCCCAATCTGGGGGGGAGTAGTCCTTTTCTCTCCAAACATTTTTGAAAGTCTGTATGACAGAAACTGATGCTCTATCAGACTGACTTCTGCTGTTCTAAGATACTGTTTGATCACAAGATGAATGAGAAAATAAAAGCAGTATATTAACTTACCTCTACACAAAACTTAAAATGAATGCCTTGGGAATCATAAAATGAAATAATTCGATTAGAGAGTGTCACGGTAATGAGAGACCAGTGGACTTCCAGGTGAATAGGAATCAACAGAAGACTCTTTTTAAACAAATCCACCTGATTAAAAAGAAAAAAGGAAGAAAAAGAAATGCAGCCATCACCACAGACTATTCAAAAGAACAATGGCAGCAGCTTCCATTTACTGACTTTTGACCTGCCCATGGCCATAAAAGCAGAAAGTGGTGAAGCCAAAATTTGAACCCAGGTTGGAATCTAAAGGCCCATGCTTGTAACTGCTGAGCCATAATAGACAATAAGAAAACTGAAGATCTAGAAAGCACCACTTCACATTTAACCTGACACACCTGTGCATACACCTTTTCAAGTAGTTAACCTTGCTTAGCCTCTTACTTTTATATGCTTAATTTTCTTTTTTACTTTGACTCAATTCTTACTTAGAAAGGAATGATGGTATTAGAAAACAGCAGACTATAAGCCTTCTTTATTTATAGACTCCATATCATAGTTACGATCATGGGCTTGGAAGTTAAGTCTGGTTAATTACACCTCCTCCACCTACTGGCAAGGTGACTTTGGCAATTTTTGTAGCTTCTTTGTTCCTTGATTTCTTCAACTATAAATTATAGATAACAATATCTACCTTATGAAGCTGTTGAGAGTGATAATACATGTAAGATGTGTAAAACTGCTTTCACACATTACAATGTAGCCAGTGACTCTTTTTTTTTTTTTTTTTTTAGCCAGTGACTCTTAACTATCACCATTATCACTACCCTCAGGTCTCCCAGATATTAAAATTGAGAAAAATAGCCTTAATGATTATTTACACATCCTTTACAATCTAGAAATATTTACTCTTCCATTTAAAACCCCAGTTGTGGACTGGTTGATAAAGTAGTAGGTGCTCAATAAACACCTGTAAAAAAGTGAATGAGTTTCTTTTTTCAGATATTTTTTGAGAGGTGGGTTTTTTTTTTTTAATTGATTCCGTGGTTTAAAACAATCACAAGGCTATTTTCAACTACATCAGATTCTTACAAGGTATTTCTCAAGCCTTCCTTGCTTTCTGATATTCAGGTAATGTCCTGCCTCTAGATGAATCCTCTACTAGTCAACATGATCTTGGAGCAAAGCACTTTAGCAGTTCTACTTTTCCAATTTTTGCATCCATTAACCTGAGAAGTGGGGTGGACAGAATGAAATACAAGGACAGCTGGTCCTTCCCAATGCATAAATTATGAATATCTCAAACAAGGACTCACATCTAAAATACAATATTAAATGAGATCAAATTTTATATTCTTCTCAAAAGGAAACTTTTTTAATTTAAAAATTTTTGAAATAAATACAGAAAAAAATACACTTCAGTGTGTATCTTTCCAGATTATTTTTCTTTTTAATGTTTTGTCACACCTTTTTTTTTTTTTTTTTCCTCTCAGAGATTCTGAGAGAGAGCATACTCAAGAACATGAGTAGGGTGAGAGGCAGAGAGAGGGGGAGAATCTCAAGCAAACTCTGTGCCAAGCGCAGAGCCCAGTGCAGGGTTCAATCTCACGACCCAGAGATCATGACCTGAACTAAAACCAGGAGTCGTACACTTAAATGACTAAACCACCCAGGCACTTGCCCCCAACACACACTTTGTACATACAATTAAGAATGATACGTGTGGAAGATTATACTATTGATCCCAATTTGTTGTCCTCACTGTAAAAGGAGTACAAAGAAACTTCACTGTCCCTCCCAGGTGAAGAATATAGTCCTATCATGTGATCTGCTTTATTAACCCATGCTCTGTAAACAGAAGCAAACTTACGCCATGATCAAGCTGAAACTTGAGCCATCATGTGGCCCTGAGACTGTTAATGTCTCAAGATTGGTGCTGTTCCATCACTCTCGGTTCCATTTAAGGAATAAAGATGAAAAAGCATAGGAACCTCTCCTTAGATGCAGGAAAAGCATTTGATAAAACTCAACATCCATTTAGGATTAAAAACTCTCAGCAAACTACGAATAGGAGCAAAATTTACTTAACCTGATAAAGAATAGCTACAAAAAATCCCACATGGGTATCCGGGTGGCTCAGTCAGTTGAGTCTCTGACTCTTGGTTTCCGCTCAGGTCATTATCTCATAGGTCATGGGACTGAGCCCTGCTCTGGGCTCTGCACTCAGTGGGGGATTCTCGCCCTCTGCCCCTTCTCCCACTCATGTGTGCTCTCTAAAATAAATAAATGAATCTTAAAAACAACAGAAACAGCAACCCTCTGATTGACATCATAAATAGTAGGGAAAGACTGAATGCTTTTCTCCTAAGATTGAGAACAAGGCAAAGACATTCTAACAGAAGTCCCAGCCAGTGCAATGAGGCAAGAAAAAATAGCATACAGTTTAGAATGGAAGAAATAAAACACTACTTACAGACATGATTATGCAAATCTGACAATCTACAAAAAAGCTCCTAGAGGAGGAGTGCCTGGGTGGCTCAGATGGCTAACTGGCTGACTCCTGATTTCAGCTCAGGTCATGATCCTGTGGTTGTGGGACAAAGCCCTGCATTGGGCTCTGTCCTCAGCAGAGTCCGGCTTGAGAATCGCTCTTTCTCCTTCTCTGCCTCTCCCCCAACATGTACACATGCTCTCTCTCTCACGCATTCACTCCAAAATAAATAAATAAATCTTTAAAAAAAGCAAAAAAGATCCTAGAACCAGTGACTCCAGTAAGGTCAATGGCCATGAGGTCAATTCACACCAAACAACTGGAAGGTAACATTTAAAAAATTTCAGAAGTTTCAGAAATATGAAATCCTTAGGGTTTTTTAAAAATATTTTATTTATTTATTTAACAGAGATCACAAGTAGGCAGAGAGGTAGGAAGACAGAGGGGGAAGCAGGCTCCCCACTGAGCAGAGAGCCCGACGTGGGGCTTGACCCCAGAACTCTGAGACCATGACCTGAGCTGAAGGCAGAGGCTCAACCGACTGAGCCACCAGAGAATGAGAGAGAGACAGCACAAGAGGGGAGAGATCAGAGGGAGAAGCAGACTCCTCACCAAGTAGGGAGCCTGATGTGGAACTTGATCCTGGGATTCCAGGATCATGACCCAAGCCAAACACAGTTGCCTAACCAACTGAGCCACCCAGGCACACCAGGGTTGTGTTTTTTAAAAATATGTGCAAGACCGGCATACTAAGAATTACAAAATACTGCTGAGAAAAATGAGCCAAAATGAAAGGAACATATACCACATACATGGACTGGAAGACTTAATATTGCTAAAATGTCTATTCTCCCCAAACGAACATATAAACACAATCCTAATCAAAATCCAACAGATTTTCTTTAAAAAACAGACTGACAAGCTAATTCTAAAATTTGTATGAAAATGCAAAAGACCTAGAATTCCCAAAAAAGTCTGGAAAAAGGATAAATCTAGCCATCTTACACTGATTTCAAGATGTACTATAAGATACAGTAATCAAAACTGTGGTATTATTAACATTAAGAACAAAGGTCAATGGAAATGAGCATAAAGTGCAAAAACAGACCCATACATATGTGGTCAGTTGACTTTCTACAATGGTGTCAACACAATTAAACTAGGAAAGAGAAGTCTTTTTAAGCAAATGACATTGGAACAACGAGATACCCATATGGAGAAATCCTCAAAATTAAAGATTTTTACCAAAACACATGGTTAAAATAAGTAGAAAAGCCACAGATTGAAATCACAAAACCTAGACCTGACAAAGGATTTATATCCACAACAGTAACAACCCTTTCTTTACCACAAATCTTTTCATTTGTATCACCCACCCATTTTTCTATTTAATTGGTGAAGTCTTTGTCTTATCCATTTATATAAATTCTTTATGCATTAAGAAAATTAGTTCTGTGACATTAATGGCAATTTTCCCCACAGTCTGTCTTTTTTTTTTTTTTTTAAGATTTTATTTATTTATTGCCAGAGAGAGACAGTGAGAGAGGGAACACAAGCAGGGGGAATGGAAGAGGGAGAAGCAGGCTTCCTGCTGAGCAGGGAGCTCAATATGGGGCTCGATCCCAGGACCCTGGGATCATGACCCGAGCTGAAGGCAGTCGCTTAAGAACGGAGCCACCCAGGTACCCCTCCCAGTTTGTCTTTTTACAGTTGCTCTTTTTTTTTTTTTTTTTTTTTTTGAGAGAGAGCTAGAGTGTTCTCATGCTGGGGAGGCGGGAGGGTGCAGGAAATGACAAGGGAGAGAACCTTAAGCAAGCTCCACTCCCAGCACAGAGCCTGACCACAGGACTTGATCTCACAATGCTGAGATCATGACCTGAGCTGAAATCAAGAGTGGGATGCTTAATCAACTGAGCCACCCAGGTGTCCCCTACACTGCTCCTGTTTTAAATAGTTATTTTTCTTGTTATGTAACTGAATTAATTCATATTTCTTTTGTAAACTTTTAAGTTGTACAGAGAACAGACTTAGCTACCCTGAGATTATTTTTAGCAAGTTCTTGTAAGGACTTTCTTAGTACTTTTCTTAGTACTTTCATGGTTTTATTTATTTTTGTTGCATTCAAATCCTTGGTCATTCTGTAATTTATCTTCATATAATCTAATTTAATGAGTACTTAATTCTTCTATTTTTCATTTTTTCTTTAGTGATAAAGGCATTTATGGCCATTAACTTCCTTCTCAAACCAGCCTTCATTGTGTTCCACAGTGCTTGGTAAGATGTGTTTCCCCTTTCCATCCCTTTTTAGACAATTGGTATATAATTTCTTTTAAAAATTTTTAGATCCAAGTGTTTCATATGCAGTTATATGCATATCGGTAAAATTTTCAGACTGTTAGATTTTTTTGGCCACCTTTACTTATTTTTTACTGAACTGTGATCAAAGAATAACATAGGTAATAATTTTCTATGTGGCCAAATAAATGCATGATCAGTTTTTACAAAATCTAGTATAGAGTTATTAAACTGAATGGTAGTACTGGCTGTATTATTATTTTATGATTTTGTTTTATGTCAGCCTGCTCTATCCAACTACAAGAAGTCTCCTGCTATCACTATTTTATCAAGATCTCCTTCTGTAATTTTGTGAGATTTCTATATATTGAAATCTTATCACATAATTTACTTCTTACCTTAATATCTACCTCATCTGCTCCTAATACTGCCATTCCTCCTTTTTGGCTACCACTTTATCTCGGTTTACATTTGTCTAGTACGTCTTTAACTGTCTCTTTGTTTTCAACCTTTCTTGTTCATTTTACATTTATTTGTCATATATAGCATATACAGATACACCTCAGAGATATTGTGGGTTCAGTTCCAGACCACTGAAATTAAGTGAGTCAAAGGATTTTGGTTTCCCAGTACACATAAAACTTATTTATACAAACTGTAGTCAATTAAGTACACAGCATAAAATAAACATACCTTAATTAAAAAACAATAAACATACCTTAAACAATAAACATACCTTAATTTAAAAATACTGCTAAAAATGCCAGCCATCATCAATGCTAACTCACTCTCAGTGAGCCGTAATCTTTTTGCTGAGGAGGGTCTTGCCTCAATGTTGATAGCTCCTGACTGATCAAGAAGGTAGTGTACTGAAGATTGGGTGGCTGTGGCAATTTCTTAAAATCGGATAACAATGAAGTTTACAACATCGATAGACTCTTCCTTTCACAAACAATTCCTCTGTAGCATATAATACTACTTGACAGCATTTACCCACAGAACTTCTTTATCAATCAGGTTTATGTAATACTGTAAATCCTTTGTTGTCATTTCAGCAATTGTCACAGCATCTTCACCAAAAATAGATTTCATCTCAAGAAACCATTTTCTTTGCTCATCTATAAGAAGCAATTCCTCAGGGCACCTGGGTGGCTCAGTTGATTAAGTGTCTGCCTTCGGCTCAGGTCACATAGGATCAAGTCCCGCATTGGGCTCCCTGCTCAGTGGTGTATCTGCCGCCCCCCACCCCGCCCTGCTTATGTTCACTCTCTTTCAAATAAAATCTTTTTAAAAATTAAAATTTTAAAAAAAAAATCCTCAACTGTTCAAGTTTTGTCATGAGATTCCAGCAATTCAGTCATATCTTCGGGCTCCATTTTTTATTTTTATTTTTTAAGAGTTTATTTGAGAGAAAGAGAGAGTGCAAGTCAGGGAAGGGGCAGAGGCAGAGAGTCTCAAAACAGACTGCGCTGAGCACAGAGGCAGATGCGGGGCTCAGTCGCATGACCCTGAGACCATGACCTGGGCCGAAATCAAGAGCTGGATGCTTTACCGACTGCAGCACCCAGTGCCCCATTCAGGCTCCACTTCTAATTCTAGTTCCCTTACTATTTCCCACATATCTGTGGTCAGTTCTTCCCCTAATATCTTGAACCCCTCAGAATAGTCCAAGAGAGCTGGAATAAACATGCTCCAAATTCCTGTTTATGTTTCTATTTTGACCTCTTCCCATGAATCACAAATGTTAACGGCATCTAGAATGATGAATCCTTTCTGGATTTTCTATTAACTATGACCAGATCCAACCAAGGAATCTATGGCAGGTATAGTCTTATGAATTGTATTTCTTAAATAATATGACTTGAAAGTTGAAATTACTCCTCAGTCCATGGGCTGCAGAATGGAGTTTATGCAGGCATGAATACAACATTAACCTTGTTAGACATCTCCATCAGAACCCTAAGGTAATCAGATGTGTTGTCAATGAGCAGTCTTACTTTGAAAGACATCTTTCTGAGCAACAGTTCTCAACAGTGGGCTTAAAATATTCAGTAAACTGTGTTGTAAATGGATGTGCTGTCAGCAAGGATTTGTTTTTCCTTTTATAGAACACAGAGAGTGGATTTAGCATAATTCTTAAAGGCCCTGGGATTTTCAGAATGGTCAATGAGCACTGGCTTCAACTTCAAGTCAACAACTGCATTAGCCCCTCCTTAACAAAAGAGCCAGCCTGTCCTTTGAGCCAAGTATTCTGACTTCTCTTCCTTTTTTTTTTTTTTAAAGATTTTATTTATTTATTTGACAGAGATCACAAGTAGGCAGAGAGGCAGACAGAGAGAGAGAGGAGGAAGCAGGCTCCCTGCTGAGCAGAGAGCCCGATGTGGGGCTCTATCCCAGGACCCTGGGGTCACGACCCGAGCCGAAAGCAGAGGCTTTAACCCACTGAGCAATCCAGGCGCCCCTAAAGAGGTTTTTTTTTTTTTTTAAGTCTTTCTAATTAATACCATATTGACATTAAAGTTCTTACCCTTCTACTCAAAATGGCTTCTCTGCATTTCAAATTTAGAATCAAAAAGAAATAAAGGGAATACCTTTTTAGTCCATCTTTTTACTCCATTATATCCTTTGGTTACCAGCTGTCTGTGAAAAAAGCTGTTGAAGAAGTGAACCTAGAAGAGACATCAAATACAAGCACCCAGATTATATTAAGCTGTGCACAGATTTAACTTCAAAAGAAAATGGAAATTTAAAAAACCCTTGTATGTAAGATAGACCAAAAAGTGAGGGAAAGTTTCTTCTATAGAAAACACATTACATGATTCAGAGAAGATTCTGTTCCAGATTTTCTTGGAACAACGGTGTTCTATAGTCAGAACTGGGACAGTAAATAAATAAGATCACCTAAATCTAAGCAAGTGGAAAAGCAACCTGACAGATCTCTCCAAATCTTGTGATAAAACTGAAAGAGGCTAAGAAAGAATGAGGTTAACATTACCTTGTACTCAAGGGATATGGCTTACAAAATGAACACCCTCTAAGGACATGGATTTGCAGACTCCTGCTGTCATAACAACTACTAAAAGGCTTTTTTCTAGCACTGAAATTTCTGACTTATAAATTAGGATCAGCTCAACTGAGAGAGTAAGCATCTTGTGGTCTTAAACTGTTCACTCTAACTCTGACTCACTTGAGATGAAAATACTTCCCTTAGTTGAGGTTCTCAGGTTGTGATCACCAGATCAGCAGTATCAGCATCACCTGGGAACTTGCTAAAATGCAAATTTTCAGGCTCCACCTCAGACCTCCTAATGAAGAAACTGAGGGTAGAGCTCAGCAATCCAGAAGATCCTAATGCACATTTGTTTTTAGAACTCTGCAGCATAAGATGTCAATAAAAAGAGCTTCTTGCAGCTATTTCTAGAACAGTGATTCTCAAACTTCATGTGTATCAGAATCCAGAGGGCTTATTAAAACACACACACACACACACACACACAAACACACACACAAAACTGTTTACTCAAAAACAAAACAAAACAAAACAAAACACACACAGATTGCTGGGCCTCACCTCCAGTTTCTGATTTCGTAGGGGTGGGTTAGATTTCAGAATTTTTTATCTCTAGTAAATTCCTAGGTAATGCTGATGCTGCTGGTCTGGGGACTACACTTTGAGAACGACTACCTTAAGTAAGTATCCTTTTAATCCAATGAAGGTTCAGAATTAAATGTAAAAGTAATGAAGGTAAATTATATCCTTGAAACTAATACTTTTTTGTTAAAAATCATCTATATGTGTTTAGGTTTAAACCTTCTGGTGATGATGAGAATTTTACATAAAAGAGAATCCAACAGACTAGCCTCATGATTCCAATTTATTTTTTATTTATATTTATTTTTAAATTCATATTTATCTATTTATTTATTTATTTGACACAGAGAGAGACAGACAGGAAGAGAGGAAATATAAGCGGAGAGGGAAAGAGAAAAGGCTTTCTGTTGAGCAGGGAGCCCAACTTGGGGCCCAATCCCAGGACCCTAGGATCATGTCCTAAACCCAAGGCAGACGCTTAACGACTGAGCCATCCAGGCGCCCCTCATGATTCCAGTTTAAAATGGAAAACAGATTTGTGGTTTTAATGGGAAGTTATATGACATTTTGTCTATATTCACAGTGTTGGAATCTCAGATGCGTTATATCTACCTGTATAAATTATTAGATTTATAAAAGTTTATAAAGTACTTGGAAAGGTTTTCTATGTTGAACTCAAAGGCTGCCCATCAGGCAATCTGCATATTCAGAAAAATTAAATTAAAAAAATAATTTTAATAATATCTAAGTTCTTATGAGAATTTTAGAGTTCAAGGAGGGGTTTTGGGGGGGGTTGGTTTTTTGTTTTAATTTTTTTTCTTTTTTTGTTTACAATTTCTCTCATTCATTCATTATTTGACACAGAGGCAAAGGGTGGGGAGAACAAACACAAACAGGGGGAGCAGCAGGCAGAGGGAGAAGCAGGCTCCCCACTGAGCAAGAAGCCTGATGTGGGGCTCAATCCCAGGACCCTGAGATCATGACCTGAGCCGAAGGCAGCCACTTAACTGACTGAACCACTCCAGTGCCCCAGGTTTGTCTGTATTTAAACAGAGTATCAAAGATTAATCTACAAAAAAAGTGATAATGAATACTACTATATTAGATCCTTAAAGAGAACGAAACTTTAAATTAAAAGCTGAAAGCAAATAATATATCCCTTTTGTGTATCTCCCCACTGTTAAAAAAGAGACAGCAAGCCCAAAATGGAATCTAACTTAGTGTTGACTTCTGCTTAGCCCATGTCACCAAACCCAAAATACCTAATCTAACTACAACTTCACTCTCTCTCAGAACTGCAGAGTCTTAATAGAATTACCTGGTCAGCACTACTGAGGTAATCTGCTTGTTAGACCCTGTCTTCCCCTAGAGGAAGGTGACTTCGCTGCAACCAATCTGCTCTTTGCTAATAACTTCATTGTCCTGCCCCTTCTGCCTTGTAAGTCTTGTATTCTGTATGGCTCTTCAAAGCTCCATTTTACCTGTTAGTAAGATGCTGCCCAGTTCATGAATCATTTGAATAAAGCCAGTAAGATTCTTTTTTTTTTAATAATTTTTTTTATTTTTTATAAGCATATATTTTTATCCCCAGGGGTACAGGTCTGTGAATCGTCAGGTTTACACACTTCACAGCATTCACCAAGGCACATACCCTCCCCAATGTCTATAACCCCAACCCCCTTCTCTCAACCCCCCTCCCCCCAGCAACCCTCAGTTTGTTTTGTGAGATTAAGAGTCACTTATGGTTTGTCTCCCTCCTAATCCCATCTTGTTTCATTTATTCTTCTCCTACCCCCTAAAGCCCCCATGTTGCATCACCACTTCCTCATATCAGGGAGATCATATGATAGTTGTCTTTCTCTGCTTGACTTATTTCGCTGAGCATGATACCCTCTAGTTCCATCCACGTTGTTGCAAATGGCAAGATTTCATTTCTTTTGATGGCTGCATAGTATTCCATTGTGTGTATATATACTCATTTTCTTGATCCATTCATCTGTTGATGGACATCTAGGTTCTTTCCATAGTTTGGCTATTGTGGACATTGCTGCTATAAACATTCGGGTGCACGTGCCCCTTTGGATCACTACGTTTGTATCTTTAGGGTAAATACCCAGTAGTGCAATTGCTGGGTCATAGGGCAGTTCTATTTTCAACCTTTTGAGGAACCTCCATGCTATTTTCCAGAGTGGTTGCACCAGCTTGCATTCCCACCAAGAGTGTAGGAGGGTTCCCCTTTCTCCGCAACCTCGCCAGCATCTGTCATTTCCTGACTTGTTGATTTTAGCCATTCTGACTGGTGTGAGGTGGTATCTCATTGTGGTTTTGATGTGTATTTCCCTGATGCCGAGTGATATGGAGCACTTTTTCATGTGTCTGTTGGCCATCTGGTCTTCTTTGCAGAAATGTCTGTTCATGTGCTCTGCCCATTTCTTGATTGGATTATTTGTTCTTTGGGTGTTGAGTTTGCTAAGTTCTTTATAGATTTTGGACACTAGTCCTTTATCTGATATGTCGTTTGCAAATATCTTCTCCCATTCTGTCAGTTGTCTTTTGATTTTGTTAACTGTTTCCTTTGCTGTGCAAAAGCTTTTGATCTTGATGAAATCCCAATAGTTCATTTTTGCCCTTGCTTCCCTTGCCTTTGGCGATGTTCCTAGGAAGATGTTGCTGCAGCTGAGGTCGAAGAGGTTGCTGCCTGTGTTCTCCTCAAGGATTTGGATGCCATTAAGATTCTTAAATGTACTCAGTTAACATTTATTTCTTAATATCTTTTTAATTTTTTTTATTTTTAAAAGATTATTTATTTATTTGACAGAGAGAAAGAGAGAGAGAGGAAACAAAAGCAGGGGGAGTGGGAGAGGGAGAAGCAGGCCTCCCACCAAACAGGGAGCCTGATGTGAGTGAGCCTCAATCCCAGGACCCTGGGATCACAACCTGAGCCGAAGGCAGATGCTTAATAATTAAGCCACCGAGGTGCCCTCTTTTTTTTTAAGATTTTATTTATTTATTTGACAGACAGAGATCACAAGTAGGCAGAGAGGCAGGCAGAGAGACAGGAGGAAGCAGGCTCCCCACTGAGCAGAGAGCCCGATGCGGGGCTCGATCCCAGGACCCTGGGATCACGACCCGAGCTGAAGGCAGAGGCTTTAACCCACTGAGCTTAACACCATTTTTAAAAAAGCCTCCTTGGGGTCCCTAGCTGGCTCAGTCAGTGGAGCATGTGATTCTTGATCTCAGGGTTGTGAGTTCAAGCCCCATGTTGGGTATGTTGGGTATAGAGATTACTTAAAAAGAAAATCTTAAAAAAAAAAAAAAAAGTCTCCTGAAGAATCAGCATACCCACTTTGAAACTAACATGAAGAAAATGATAGCATAGGACTTTTTTATACTAAAATATTGTAGAGAACTTCTGTCGAACTCTAGTACCTAAACAAGGCAAAATTGAACACTTTTAAAAATCTAAGGAATGTCGGGGCGCCTGGGTGGCTCAGTGGTTAAGCCTCTACCTTCAGTTCAGGTCATGATCTCAGGGTTCTAGGATCGAGCCCCATGTCTGGCTCTCTGCTCAGCAGGGAGCCTGCTTCCCCTTTTCTCTCCGCCGGCCTCTCTGCCTACTTTTGATCTCTCTCTCTCTCTGTCAAATAAATAAAAATCTTTTTTTTTTAATTTTTAATTTTTTATAAACATATATTTTTATCCCCAGGGGTACAGGTCTGTTAATCGCCAGGTTTACACACTTCACAGCACTCACCAAAGCACATACCCTCCCCAATATCCATAACCCCACCCCCCTTCTCTCAATCTCCCTCCCCCCAACAACCCTCAGTTTGTTTTGTGAGATTAAGAGTCACTTATGGTTTGTCTCCCTCCTAATCCCATCTTGTTTCATTTATTCTTCTCCTACCCCCTAAAGCCCCCATGTTGCATCACCACTTCCTCATATCAGGGAGATCATATGATAGTTGTCTTTCTCTGCTTGACTTATTTCGCTGAGCATGATACCCTCTAGTTCCATCCACGTTGTTGCAAATGGCAAGATTTCATTTCTTTTGATGGCTGCATAGTATTCCATTGTGTGTATATATACTCATTTTCTTGATCCATTCATCTGTTGATGGACATCTAGGTTCTTTCCATAGTTTGGCTATTGTGGACATTGCTGCTATAAACATTCGGGTGCACGTGCCCCTTTGGATCACTACGTTTGTATCTTTAGGGTAAATACCCAGTAGTGCAATTGCTGGGTCATAGGGCAGTTCTATTTTCAACCTTTTGAGGAACCTCCATGCTATTTTCCAGAGTGGTTGCACCAGCTTGCATTCCCACCAAGAGTGTAGGAGGGTTCCCCTTTCTCCGCAACCTCGCCAGCATCTGTCATTTCCTGACTTGTTGATTTTAGCCATTCTGACTGGTGTGAGGTGGTATCTCATTGTGGTTTTGATGTGTATTTCCCTGATGCCGAGTGATATGGAGCACTTTTTCATGTGTCTGTTGGCCATCTGGTCTTCTTTGCAGAAATGTCTGTTCATGTGCTCTGCCCATTTCTTGATTGGATTATTTGTTCTTTGGGTGTTGAGTTTGCTAAGTTCTTTATAGATTTTGGACACTAGTCCTTTATCTGATATGTCGTTTGCAAATATCTTCTCCCATTCTGTCAGTTGTCTTTTGGTTTTGTTAACTGTTTCCTTTGCTGTGCAAAAGCTTTTGATCTTGATAAAAATAAATAAAATCTTAAAAAAAAATTTTTTTAAGGAATGTCAGGGATAATTGGATGGCTCCGTCAGTTAAGCATCTGCCTTCAGCTCAGGTCATGATCCCAGGACCAATCCCCCATTGGGCTCCTTGCTCAGTGGGGAGCCTGCTTCTCTCTCTGCCTGCCATTCCCCCTGCTTGTGCTCACTCACTCTCTGACAAGTAAATAAATAAAAACATCTTTTAAAAAAAAAATCTAAGGAATATCAAATAAATACATAAAGTTTAAAAATCTCATTTTAATACACAAGGATTCTCTCTCCTGAAGAAGAGTAACTTTGTACTTACTTTGTCTGGGACTGCATCCATTATCAGCTCACCATACATATTAATGACCTATAAAAAGTCAACATAAAACCAGCTTACTAACCCTATACAATTCATAACATCCCACACAGAATGAGTAACACTGACAATTTACCATTTGGATACTGGGGTTAGTAAATGAATCTCTTCAGTAAGGGTAAAGAATCTTTGATTCTAAAAGATAACTGTGAGGCCAACCCAAAGATTAATTATATTTTATGGTCCAACATCCTCTGCAACTTTTCCACACCAAGAACCCACAATATACTAACCTGGTCATTCAACCAATTCTGACCATCCAGAGTTGCCAGATCATCCATATCCAGCATGTGCTTATTATAGAAGATGCGGAAGTTGCATTTTTGATGTCTGGCCCGATAGTTTGTTATTTCTCTATTGATAAATGGTTTTCTGAAAAAGAAAGATTTTGAAAGAAAAGAGACATGAGTTCTACTCAATTTACTGCTAAGTCTTCTTTTTTTAATTAAGAGAAAAGTCATATATACCAACAATTTTATTTTCAAGGGCTTAAGCATCATTGACAAACCTATTAGAAAAGTCTTCATTAAAGACGTCTTTTAGTCTTCCAAGGACATCTTTTTCACTGAGTGGGACCAAACTGCCATACTTCTTCATAACCTCATCTAGGAATCCTTAAATAAAGGAAGAAAAATTACAGTGGAAAAAACATTTCCAGAAAAAGTCATTCTCCCAATACTTGACCTATACATGACACTTACCACACATTTAACCTATAATACCAGATTATGCTACAAAGAAATATTTTAAAAGTTACATTTTGTAAAGGATAAAATAAAATAGATCAGGCCTTCACTATTCCAATCTAAAGAGAAATGCCCAGAGAACTCCTCTACTTACTACATGGAATGCCTCCTGATACATGAATCAATTAATAAAGTCAATTAGATCTTTAAATTTACTCCATTGAATTTTTTTTTTTTAAAACGTGGCCAATCCAGATGATTTTCAAGAAACAAAAGACTGTATCAGTTTGACATTGGTGGAACATAATAGGAGCCAGCAGAAGATACCCCTCATGAACTGGATGTTAAATGACCCATCAAGCCATAAAGTTAACATGTACAACAGCACTCCACCAACAAATAGAAATGAGATTCTGGACCCAGTTCCAGCATGGGGGTATGTTCCTCCCACCCATAACACGAAGCAATTCTTGGTACCAGCAGGCAGTCCGGAAATTCAACTCAAGTCTGATCCTATCTAGGGATGCCTGGGTGGCTCCACTGGTTAAGTATCTGCCTTCAGCTCGGATCATGATCCCAGGGTCCTGGGAGATTGAGCCCCTCATTGGGCTTGCTGCTCAGCGAGAAGCCTGCTTCTGCCTGCCACTCCACCTGCTTGTGCTCTCCCTGTCAAATAAATAAAATCTTAAAAAAAGAGAGAGAGAGAAATGCCTGAAGGTAATATTTTGCATTGACTTTTTAAGCCACTGATGCACTATTAGAGAGGGAATCGCTAGCTGAAATAAAGACTGACATCCTTCAATAGCCTAACCTTAAAGATGAATCCTATCTCCTGAAGAGTGATACCTAAAGGGTTTAATCACCTGGTTAAATGTCTATTACATTTGGTGACTGAAGGCATTATCTTTTTAAAAATCACAATTACAATTTAATTGTTGAGATCATTGTCACTGTGTTCTTTGGTAAATGTGTGTAAATTTCACATAGCAAGGGACAAATTCTAAGGCATTTTTAACATCATACAATTGGGTAGTGTTACTATACTTCTGATACGAAATAACCCTGTAAGGTGAACTGGGTAACAACCAGGGAGGCACATTTTAAGAGGGGAAACAAGGGTGACCTTGGCCAGAATATAGGATAGTCTTCAGGTGGCTTCCCAGAGGATCCACTGAAGAAACATACCTGAAAAAGTTGTAGGAAAGTAGAACCAGAACATTATTTCTAGGGAAATACAAAGAAGCTGAGGGAAGGCTGAGAGGCTCACAGAAGTGCTGACTTACGGTATTTATTCATTGATGCTGAATGGGCAGAGCAACAACCTAGTTAACCCTCAGTCTGACAAGTCTACTGAGTTAAAATGGGAAGAAAAGATACAGTTAGCCACTTACTTTACCCAGCTCCTTTTTCTCCCTTTCTAACTTCGGAGAATGGCCTCTGATACACACTGATACAAAAGGACAAAAAAGAGCACAACGAAGTGACTGCCCCAGGAGTGGAGTGGTATATTTTGTGGGTCTTTCTGAGGATGGCCAGACCAGGGTATGAAAAACCTATCTTCCTTCTGTTAGTCTCCCACCAGAAGGCCCCCAATTTGAAACACTTAAGAGCAAAGATCAGGATATAGTAAAGAGGGAAGAGTGCTTGTTTGCCTGGTTCTGGTCTGGGCTTTAAGCATACAGAAACAGAAAGGGAATCCCTTGTTGCAGCTTGATAAAAGTAGGAAGTAAGGATTTAGGGTCTCTAAACTAGAAATAGAGCATGCAGTTGCCTGTGTTTACAAGATCCTATAGTTACCTAAGAACAGCCTTGTGTCTACTGGGGAGAATGAACCCACACAGAAGATAAGGAATCCCAACATTTGCGATACTGCATTTGAGGAACAATTTTTATACAGAATAATGCCCCTGATAACAAAAGATTAAACATTAGGCCCAGCACCCTTAATTGAGACTCCTCAAATAAGAGAGCAGTTTCCTCTAGCAAGGGGATATGGACCCCAATTCCAAACTAGTATCACAGGAAAGAGGTGTCCTTGCTAACAGTTTTATTATCTATGGATAGTAGTGTTTTGGGGATTTTAAGTTATTATATATTTTTCCTCTTAACTGTATTTTGGTTTTCACTTTCAGATGATAAACAAGGATTTCCAATGCAATAGAAAGGCCCTGCCTGCATCTTCAAGGAGAACCCTTCACAAAGATAAATAAATTTCACTGGGACCAGAAGTAAAATGGCGGTCAAAGAGCACTATCATAAACCAAGCACTAATACATCTCATTTCATCCTTATAACTACCCTGTGTTAGCATCCCTACTTTACAAATGGATACAGGAACCTTAGGGAGGTTAAGGAACTTTCCCAAGTACCCTTAACTAGCATATGGCAAAGTGAAGATTCTGATTGTGATATAGTTATAGGACTGCAGAAAGTGAACCACTAACTATTATGCTGTGCTACATCCAAAGCAGAATACCTATTATCTTTTCTCTACAAAAGCAGCTTGTTTTTCCCTTTGAATACCCATTGGCCATTTCCCTTCATCTTTCCCTTTTAATACCCATTGGCCAAGAATTACCCAGAAAACTTCTTAAAATGAGAATTAAATCCATTATTCTTTACCCACTTGCATTCATGAAACTAATGAACCAAAAGGAAAAAATGCATCTGGTATGCACAATTTCTCTTACTCCCAAAGTGCTAAAACATCAATGTGACCAAGAAACAAAGGATCAAATGTTAGGAAAAAACAAAACAACAAAAGCTACAATTCAAATTAGAGTCCATCCTACAAGTACGAAAGGTACCAATATGGTTCTTTTCCTCACTGGCTGCTTGAAGCTTGGCCACCATCATGAATCAAACAGTAACTTTCAGGACAACGAAGTTCATGACCAACCTACTACTTCAGCAGAAACAAATGGTCACTGATGTTCTTCACCCCAGAAAGGCAACAGTAGCTAAGACAGAAATTCACAAAACAGCTAGCCAAAATGTATAAGACCACACCAGATGTCATCTTTGTATTTGAATTTAGAACCCATCTTGGTGCAAGACAAGTGGCTTTGGTATGATTTATGATTCCTTGGGTTATGTAAAGAAAAATGAACCCAAACAGACTTGCAAGACATGGAGTATATGAGAAGAAAAAAAAAAACCTCAAGAAAACAGCAAAAGGAACACAAGAACAGAATGTAGAAAGTCAGGGGGACAGCAAAAGCCAATGTTGGTGCTGGCAAAAAGGAGTAGATTCTGCAGTGACTTATCTGTGAAGACTGTGCAGATTTTTCATGAGAGGATTAATAAACTAAGAACTTAAAACAAAAAGCCCCCACAAAAGGTAATAATATAAAAAACACAACCTGTTTTTTCAGAACAACCTGTTATTTCAGAAGTTAAATTGCTCATTTTTTTAAAAAAAGATTTTATTCATTTATTTGACAGAGATCACAAGTAGGCAGAGAGGCAGGCAGAGAGAGAGGGGGAAGCAGGCTCCCTGCTGAGCAGAGAGCCCGATGTGGGGCTCTATCCAAACACCCTGAGATCATTACCTGAGCCGAAGGCAAAGGTTTTGACCCACGGAGCCCTAAATTGCTCATGTTAAACGAACTCTGTAGGACAGTTTTTTCCTGAGGTAACTGCCGGGTCACATCCTGCTGTGAATATGGAATGGAGTTCATTGGGCAAACAAGTGGTTACAAGAAATGTAACCACTTGGTTCTCAGAACAAAATACAATACCCATGTCAGAAAGATCCCATCAAAAACATGGAAGGCATAGGACACCTGGCTGGCTCAGCTGGGAGAGCATGTAACTCTTGATCTTGGGGTTGTAGGTTTGAGCCCCACACTGGGTGTAGAGACTACTTAAAAACAAAATCTTAAAATAAGAAAGGCATGGAATATCTAAGACTAACCTTAAGGAATGTGCAAACCTAAGTAGAAATCGCAAAATTCTAGTAAAGGATGTAAGTTAATAAATGGAGTAATTCTTTATTTTTAGACAGAAAAATTCAATAGTGTAATGAATGCAATTGTCCCTAAATTAGTCTAAAAGTGAATGCAGTACCAATCAAAAGCCATTATTTTTATTAAATTGAAAAAAACAGGGATGCCTGGGTGGCTCAATCATTTAAGTGGCTGTCTTTGGCTTTGGCTCGGGTTATGATCCAACGCTCCTGGGATGGAGTCTTGCATGGGGCTCCTTGCTCAGCGGGGAGCATGCTTCTCCCTCTGTCTGCCACTCTGCCTGCTTGTGCTCACTCTCTCTGACAAATAAAGAAATTTAAAAGAAAAATCTAGAAAAAAACAAATCTTGGGACCAAAATGTGCAAAATTCCTAGAAATTTTTGAAAAGGATTAAAGAGGAGATGTGAAAAAGGAGGGCAAGAGAGGAGAAGGCAGGCCCAGTCCCACCAAATTATAAAACAAACTTGGTGTAATGAAAGCAGCCTAGTGCTAGCATAGAAATAGAAAAACCAAGCCCAGAAAGAGACCCCAAAACGGAGCAATTCATAACCACGAGGAAAAAGATGATTTACTCAATAAATAGTATTAGAACTATTAACTAAATATTTACAGTTGGAATTAATTTTGATGTGAAGAATGCAGTAGGGATCCATCTTTACTTTTTGCCAAATGGCAAAATGTAAAAATAACACACTAATAGTCTAGAAAAAAACAGGGTTGAACATTTTTATAACCTTGAAATGGCAACAAGCTTTAATTTTAAAATTAATTTTTTAAGATTTTACTTATTTATTTGACAGAGATCACAAGTAGGCAGAGAGGCAGGCAGAGAGAGGAGGGGAAGCAGGCTCCCCGCTGACAAGAGAACCGGATGTGGGGCTTGATCCCAGCACCCTGGGATCATGACCAGAGCCAGAGGCAGAGGCTTTAACTCACTGAGCCATCCAGGAACGTGAAAATTAAATTTTTAACTATTTAAATTTTATTACTCATTACGTTTATGTGCAGGATTTTAATGTTTATGGAGTCAAACTGGTTTACTGCTTTTGAGTTTCCTATCATGCTTTAACATGTATTATCAATGTGAGATTATAAAATGGTCTCTCTTGTTTAACAGCTTTACTGAGTTGTGATTTGCACACACACACACACACACACACATCACTCCCAAAGTGTACAGTTTTTTGTTTGTATATTCAGAGCTGTGCAACCATTACTACCACCTAATTCAAGAACAAGTGCATTACTCCACTAAGAAAATGTGAACCTGTTACTAGGCACTACTCATGGTTCCCTCTCTCCAGCCCCTGGCAACTATTAACCTTCTTTCTCTATCTCTGTATTTGCCTATTCTGGACATTTCTTTTCTTTTTTTTTTTTTAAAGATTTATTTATTTATTTGACAGATAGAGATCACAAGTAGGCAGAGAGGCAGGCAGACAGAGAGAGGAGGAAGCAGGCTCCCCGCTGAGCAGAGAGACTGATTCGGGGCTCGATCCCAGGGCCCTGGGATCATGACCCGAGCCAAAGGCAGAGGCTTTAACCCACTGAGCCACCCAGGTACCCCAACATTTCAAATCAATAGAATCATATAGTCTGTGGCCTTTTGTGCCTGGCTTTTTTCACTTAGCGTGTGTGCAAGTTGATCCACACTGTGTACAAGTTTGTGTGTCTGTATTTGTTTCTAATTACATTTTTAATCCATTTGGAATAACTGACATAGGAATCTACTTCTTTTCCTTCCGAAACCAATTTTATGCAGTATTTAATACAATTAAGAAGTAAATTGTAGTAAGTACAACTGGCTCATGATAAATCCACTGCAATCCACTGCAGTGAGCATACTGCGCAGTTACACTGGAGGAGAGCCAGCATGCACCATACCGTGGAACTTAGTATTAGCTAATGCTATAGGAGTCAGTTAAAGGAGCATCTACTGTACTGATTGTCTCACATGATTCTTATTCTAATTGCTTTATTAATCCTGATTAATGAGGCTCCTTTATTTGTTGAAATTGTCCTTTTCATTGTGCTGGCTTTCCTCAGATATTTGGTGATCAACTGTAGGCTTATCTGCACTTGGGTAATTTGCTGATGTGGGGAGGGCTGTGATGGGCAGTAGCTACTGCTCTGCCTTGAACTCTTTCCAGTGGGCATGGAAATACTAAGCAAACCCCTAAAATGGTTCTTCAGGTTCTTTTTTCCTTCAATCTATTAAGATAATTATTTTACAGATCACTAAGTGTACATTCTGTAGAGTAAAACCTTTTATAGATACTTAATGATTAGGAAAACAAAGTGTTCAGAATTATTTAAACTACCAACAAGTAATGCTCCTACCTCCCCAGAAAAAGCCCTTTGAGGGGGGTGCCTGCGTAGCTCAGTTGGGCATCTGACTCTTGGTTTCGCTCAAGTCATGGGATCAAGCCCCACGATGGGCTCCACATTCAGTGGGGAGTCTGGTTCCCCTCTCCCTCTGCCCTCTGCCCCTCTGCCCCTGTGTGCATGTGCGCTCTCTAAAGTAAATAAATCATTTTAAAGGTAAAAATGACATATCTTTCCAGATACAACCTATACAAATGCACGTGCGCAAATATACATGTACTTATCCTATATGTATGCATCTCTCTCTTAACAAAATGGTATCATCCAGTTTTGCAACTTGCATTTTTTCTCTTATATAGACAGCTTTCAGTTTCAAAATACAGACTGAATGTTTTCCTTAACAGCTTCATAGTATACTACTATGTGGATATGCTGTAACTTATACTTCGATAGAAATTTTTTTTAGTTGGCTCCTGTTTTTTTACTACCAGGACAATACTATAATATCCCTGTAGAAATATATTCATATCTTGGATAAATTCCAATAAGGGGAATGGGTCAAAGAGTGATACTGCCACACTATCTTCCAAAAATGTTTACATCAGCTTACTCACGGGGCAGATTTTGACAAGAAGACTTCTTAAAGTAGGATGTAAAAAGTTGAACCCATAAAGACAGTTAAGTTTCACAATGAAGAATTGATAATTTTCTTTAAGCAAAATTACCACACACTAAATCAGGGTACTTTTACCTTTGGAAAGGAAAAATTTAAACTCTTGTCACATTTATTTCATTTTATAAGATTTTATTTATTCATCTGACAGAGAGAGCACAAGCAGGGTGAATGGCAGGCAGAGGGAGAAGCAGACTCCCCAGTGAGCAGGCAGGCTGATGCAGGGCTCAATCCCAGGACCCTGGAACCATGACCTGAGCCAAAAGCAGATGCCTAACCAACGGAGCCACCCAGGTACCCTGCTTATGACATTTATAGCTAAAATTTAACATTTTAGAATGATGCTAAGGTCTAGGAAGGTGGGAACCAATGTTTCCCACTCCCTGCCACATTCTTAGAACTAACAAAGTGCCTGCCATATAGGAAATTCTCATATACCGAAATAAATAAAATAGAAATAACCCAATCCAACAGAAAAATAGGCAAAGGAAAATATATATAAACAAAAAATGGCCAAGTAACACAGAAAAAGATGTTCAAACTTTAACTTAAAAATGCAAATCAAAACAAAAACAAAAAACAACACAAACAAAACACAAATCAAAACAACTCCTGGGGAACCTGGGTGGCTTAGCTGGTTAAGCATCTGACTTCATTTTGGCTTAGGTAATGATCTCAGTGTTGGGGGACTCCTCACTCAGTGAGGAGTCTGCTTGGCATGCTCTCTCTCCCGCAGCCCCACCCCCACCATGCATGCACACACATGCCTCTCTCAAATAAATTAATAAAGTCTTAAAAATAACCCAAAACTCTCATGAGCTAGAGGGTTAGTAAAGTTTAATAAGTGTAAATAAACTCATTCAACTTTCTGGAGAGTAATTTCACAATTCTCTTAAAAGGGTGTTCTTTTATCATCAATTCCACTACTACAGATTTAACTTACAGAAAAACTTATCTAAATAGAAGTAAACAACTGGAAGTAATACAAATATCTATCAACGAAGATTTAAATTAGGGAACATTTAGGTCATACAGCAATATAGAAGGCTTCAAAGAGAACTAAGTGCTTTAAAGGGAATCTATGGGTGGAAGGAAAAAACAGGACTTTAGACAATGGACTGTAATTGTGGGCTGGAGGTTGGGGGAGAATAAAGAAGAGTGCATACCAGAAAGGCAGATGGACAGCTGCTCATCATCCACTGGAGAGGCTTTCTGACTGTTCTTCCCACTTCCTGCTTGATTTTCTAGTTTGAGTCCACTGCATGTCAGGGGAGCCTCCAGTGGACTTTTACAGTAAGGGTGGTCCAGCAACTTAGAACTAAGAATGTTCTGCTTGAGAGATCCATCCTCATCCATCTGGCATGAGCTCTCATTCTGAACAGGCTTTTCAGACACAGGCCCATCTACTCTACTCACAGATTGATCTGCCCCACAGACTGACAGTTTTACTCTGTCATCACTGACAGTACTTGTCCGATTTTCCTGACCCAGAGTCGTGACTTCTCTTTCGGTTTCCGAGATAAACATGTTACTAGAATGATGTTCTGGTAAGGGAAGGTCATGAATCAGCTCTGTACACTCCCACTTAGGAGAGGAACAGGGTGACTGGTCCCAGGTATATGTGGCAGTGCCATTCTGTTGCTCAGGGAATGCTTCATCTAAACTAAGCTCCTTGCCCAAGAAAGGGCTTCCTTTAGTGTGGCCATCAGGCACATGAGAGTTCTTTCCCTTCACCACAGCATTGCTGTCCATATCTGGAAAGTATGGTTGATGCCGACAAGAAGGGTCTTTAGGTTCTGGGGAAGGGAATGGGCTGCAACTGCCACCCTCACCGTTCTCCCTAAGGGTCTCTTGATGGTCCCCAGTGACCTGCACCCAGCTTCGCTGGGCTTTTTTTAGCTTGCAAACTTTGCTTTTTGTTCTGAAGTGCTGGGATCTGAGAATCCTGTACCGAAATCTAATCATGGATAATTTCTCATACATCATAAAAGGAGATCCTTTTATTCTTCTATGTTGGTTAAGTTGAAACTTTTTTGGAATCAGGGGTCCCCCATTCCTGTGGTGCTCCAGACCTTGGCAGCAGCCATAACAAAAGCGCTTTCTCTTATGGTTGCTCAAGGTGACCACAATTGTGCCACTCTCACCTGGACTTTGGCTCTCCCCATTGAACTTCATAGGAAAGTCAGAAGCTTGTGGCTCCGTCCTAGGTCTGTGACCATTGGCCTGACCTAAAACATTACTTCCTGGTAAGTCAGCAACTGTCTTCAAGACACTTTTCTCTCCACAGTATTCATGGTCAGAGTTCTTTGCTGAGGACAGCAGCCTCTCTGCCTGGAGTCTTAAAAGGGTCCTTGAGGAGGAAATGAAGTGTTTAGAGTCTTTTCTTTTCACTTTAGAGGACAAAGTACTAACATTTTGAGCAGCCACATGGGACTTTGTCTTAGCAAAAAAAGGTGCATCCTGGATCCACGTTTTCTGGATTTGAAGGGTCTTCTTTCTGCAACGGAAATGCCTCAACTGCCTGCTCCAAGTACTTGGCCTTCCCAATTTGGCTTTCAGAATGCATAAGTGTTGGTGAAAGCAGAACTTCTTAAAACCTCCAAACCCTGTATTCCATTTCTCAGAAAAGGCTAAATGAATTCCTTTCCTCCATAGAATTTTCTTCTGTTTTTTCATTTTTCTGATGCATAATGAGATCTTGATGAAGCTGAGAGAAAGAAGAGAGAGAAAAGTTACTTTTATTCTAAAATTAAGGTCATAAAGATTTAATCACAGCAATATAAGCTACAAAATTCAAAGAAAAATAAGAACATATAAAATTCAATTTAGACTATCAGACCCAGGGGCACCTAGGTGGCTTAGCAGGTCAAGTGATGGCATACCTTCAGCTGGGGTTACAATCCCTGGGATCGAAGCCCCATTGGGCTCCATGCTCAGTGGAAAGTCTGCTTCTCCCACCCCCCTGCTCACTCACTCTCTCAAAATAAAAAATAACAGACTATCAGACACAATGAAATCATTACCTGATCAAGGTTTTCCCCAGAGTGAAAACTGGAAACACATAAATACTCTCACATGACCCCATTTAGTATAGCTGCCTCTGACATAAATTTCAAGAATCATTTCCACCAGTTTTTTATGGAGTGGACAGGGTAGGGAAGCAGAAGAGAATCTTTAAGTGTTGGCACTGCTTCTCATTAGCTAAGTGATTTTAAGTCACCCAAATTCTGTGTTCTCACTTGTAAATTAAGGGATAGGGAAGGAAGGAGGGACCACATACCATTTAAGACTGATTCCAGGGGCACCTGGGTGGTTCAGTGGGTTAAGCCTCTGCCCTTGGCTCAGGTCATGATCCCAGGGTCCTGGGATCGAGCCCCGCATCAGGCTCTCTGCTCCACGGGGACCCTGCTTCCTCCTCTCTCTCTCTGCCTGACTCTCTGCCTACTTGTGACCTCTGTCTGTCAAATAAATAAATAAATAAATAACTCTGATTCCATATTGAAATACTTTGTTCCATACATCACATTTTAGAAAGAGCAGGTACTTTGGGCTGTAAAGAGACATGCAAAAGCATATATTAAATAAATGCAAGCAGTAACAGTACTTCAAGAGGGAGACCAGCCTCCTCTTCGTCAGTCAGTCAGAAACTCTGAGTGACCATGCAGGGACAAAAGTCCATCAGGTGCTTTCACACAGTTAGGGTTTGGGCTCTTAAGTAAAAAGCACATGTGCATACGTGCACACACACACACACGCACGCACACACAAGCTCTGGTAACACACTTATTAGGAATGGTAGATAAAAATGATAGTCAAAACCAAGCAGGATTTCCCCTCAGATTTAATAAGATCCACTACTAATGAAGGCTCTTCAGCATAGAAGGAAAGGTGAGAGCCGCTAAAGATGGGACAGAAACAATACAAGACTATGAATCAAAAAAACAGTACTTTAATTTCAGCTTGCCAATAACTTAAAGATTTTATTTATTTATTTGTCAGAGAGAGGGAGGGAGAAAGACAGCAAGCACATGAGCAGGAGGAGCAACACGCAGAGGGGAAAGCAGGCTTCCCGCCAAGGAAGGAGCCTGAGGCGGCACTCGATCTCAGGACCTTGGGATCATAACCTGAGCTGATGGTAGATGCTTAACTGACTGAGCAGGGGGAAGGTGAGTTATTGTTTAATGGGTACAGAGTTTCAGTTTAAGAAGATGAAAAAGCTTCTGAAGATGGACTGTGGCCATGGCTGCACAACAATGTGAATGTATTAATGCCACTGAACTGAACTTTATACCTAAAAGTGATTAAAATGGTAAATGTTATGCTACCTATATTTTACCACACTAAAAAAAAAACAAGAAGGAAGAAAAAAAAACAATACTGTCTACAAAGAAAAAAAGAATAGGGGTGCCTGGGTGGCTTAGTCAGTTGGGCGTCTGCCTTCAGCTCAGCTCATGATCCCAGAGTCCTGGGATCGAGCCCCTCATCAGGCTCCCTGCTCAGTGGGTAGTCTGCTTCTCCCTCTGCCAATTGCCCCACCTGTGCTTTCTCTCTCTCACTCTCTTTATTGCAAATAAAAAAAAAAATGTTTAAAGAAAAAAAATCCAGTGAAGGGAAAAAAAAAGAATAGGTTATTATATTTTTTTAAGAAAGAATCACAAACAATAAGGGGACCTTGGAAATGTAAAATAGAATTCAAAAACTCAACAGAGAATAAAGGGCTGGGGCGCCTGGGTGGCTCAGTTGATTAAGCATCCTTTTCAGCTCAGGTCATGCTATCAGAATCATGGGATCAAGCCCTGTATCAGGGTTTGTCCCTCTGCAACTGCTCCTCACCTAGCTCTCTTTCTCTCTCTCTCTCAAATTTCTTTTTAGGGTGGGGAAGGGTGCCCAGGGGACTGCCAGTAGGGCAACCAACTTGATTTTGGTTCAGATCATGATCTCAGAGAGGTGAGACTGAGCCCCACATCGGGCTCCGTGCTCAGTGGGGAGTCTGCTTGAGGTTCTTCCCTCCCCATCTCTGCCCTGACCATCCCCCTGCACATGCTCATTCTCAAATAAATAAATAAATCTTATAAGAAAACAAAACCAAAAAAGCCTGATGGAAAAATGGGAAAAAGACATACGGAGACAATTTGCAAATAAAGATTTTTAAACAGCCCTTAGACATAAGATGTTCAACTTCACTCAAAAGAAAATGGGCAAAGAGGTGGTTGGGGAGTTGCCCAAAATGGGTGGAGGGACACGTCAAAAAGGTACAAACTCCCAGTTATAAAGTAAGTCAGTCATGGAGATACAATATGCAACAGTGTGACTATAATTAATAATGCTGTACAGTATATCTGAAAGTTGCTGAGAGAATAAATCTTAAAAATCCCCATCACAAGAAAAAAAACTTGATTACCATATATGGTGGTAGATGCTTACTAGACTTACTATGGTGATCATTTTGCAATGTATACAAATAGCAAGTCATGTTTTACAACTGAAACGGATATAATGCTAGATGTTAACTATACCTCAACAAAAACACTGGCAAAAATTATCACAACACATTCTGTTGGTGGGAGAAAAGAAACTTTCATATTTTGCTGGTAGGAATACAAACTAATAAAACCCTTTTGGAAGGGAATTTGGTAATCTAACAAAAGGTAAGTATTTACCTTTTAATCCAACAATCCCATTTTTAGTCATTTATCCTTAAGATACACCTCCAATATTAATGAAAATACATAATACAAAGTTATTCACTGCAACACTGTAATTGCAAAATACTGAAAACCTACAAGGACAGTACTTGAATAAAGTAGGGTTCTTCTACACTACTTCTTCTTGAGTAAGTTATACTTCTACATGAGTAAGTTCTGAAAGAATAAAGATGGGGCATCTGGCTAGCTCAGTAGGTAAAGCATGCAACTCTTAATCTTGGGGTTGTGAGTTCAAGCCTCATGTTGGGTATAAAGATTACTTAAAAAGCCCCTGGGTGGCTCAGTGGGTTAAGCCGCTGCCTTCGGCTCAGGTCATGATCTCAGGGTCCTGGGATCGAGTCCCACATCGGGCTCTCTGCTCGGCAGGGAGCCTGCTTCCCTCTCTCTCTCTCTCTCTGCCTGCCTCTCCATCTACTTGTGATTTCTCTCTGTCAAATAAATAAATAAATAAATCTTTAAAAAAAAAAAATATATATATATTAGAAAAGAATAGGGGCGCGTGGGTGGCTCAGGTGGTTAAACATCTGCCTTCTGATTGGGTCATGATCAACCTGGGTTCGAGCCCTGCATGGGATCAAGCCCCTGTTTCTCCCTCTCCTCTCTGCTTGTGCTCTCTATCTCTGTCACAATGTCTCTCTCTTAAATATAAATAAAATCTTTTAAAAAATTAAAAAAGAAAAGAATAAAGAGGAACTCTATGAACTAATATGGAATGATTTCCAGGTTAGGTGAAAAAAGTAAAGGTCAAATCAGTATTAATAGTGCGTCACCAAGACGGTGGCACACAGACACCAACTATAAGCTCAGGGAGTTCACAAAACCACCCTCAGGTCTGATAATTTGTCAGAACGACTCATAGAACCCACTGAAAACTATTATATTCATAGTTATGGCTTATGAAAGCTAAAGAATATGGATTAAAATCGGCCAAGTGGAGAAGCACATAGGGCAGAGTCAAGAGAAGTAACAAGTGTGGAACTTCCAGCTGTCCTCTTACCATGGAGTAGAACAGCTTTAACCTCCTGACATCAGTGTATGACAATACTGCCAGCCAGGAAAGCTCACCTGAGCCTTGATATCCAGAGTTTTTATTCGGGGATTTTAAGCAAAAGTGATTGCCCACATGATGGAGCTCAGTTTTTCAGCCCCTCTGGAGATCCGCTGATGCCAAAGTCATTACTCTAAATCATTCCACTGGTCTTTCTGTCATAGCCAACCCCCATCCTAAATCAAGCAATCTGTTAGACTGTTGGTATCCAAAGTCCTCAGGCAAATACAGACATTCGAATCAGATATGACAATCCAAAGCCTTCGAGATTATTTCCCAGAAGCCAAGGATAAAGGATTTCTTTTCAGGCAAGGTTAAATTCTTTACCAAACAGCCACCTTTCATAAAAGAAAAAATAAGAAAATAAACCTGTATCTGCCCTTTTGTGCTCCACCCAAACCCTTCCGCCAAAATAGACAAAAAATAAAAATACAAACATGAGAATAAACCAGAAAGTAATGAGAACATATAGGGCAAGGGAGATTCACATCTCCCTTGAGATGTTCCCAAATGAACAAGAAAATGGTAGAGGGACAAGAAAGGAGTGGCACTTCTCTAAATATGCCTGTTTGAAAAGTTCTGACTTTTACAACCATGTTGATGCTTCATATACTTAAACACACAAATAAAATTAAGATCAAGTAGAATGCAAAAGGAATCCAAAATGAAATACAAGTAACAAATGAACTAACTGTATGACAGATAACTGCATTGAAAAAAGCAGACACAGGAAAAATTACCCACATTTTAGAAAACATTTTGACTGTATAGGGCTAGATGCCAAAGGACTGTATATAAACACTGTCCTTTAGGGATGCCTGGGTGGCTCAGTTAAGCATCTGCCTTCAGGTAGGGTTATGATCCCAGGATCCAGGGAACCCACACTGGGTTCCCTGCTCAGCGGGCAGCCTGCTTCTCCCTCTCCCACTCCCTCTGCTTGTGCTCTGTCAAATATACAAAACCTTTAAAAAATAAAAAAAGAGTAACGAGAGTACAAAGAGGACTAGACCTACAACACTGTTAAAAGATAAGAGAGTTGCTGGGACTCTCCCAGAGTTGAAGGGACTAGCAAGTGCCAGTTTACAATCCCCCATCCACCCTGATGGCATGGATGGGGTCAGGGTCTGGGTGCTCTGCCTTACTGCCTCAGTGAGCCCCAGGCTCCTGGTCTACACCTGCCCCCACCAGAGTAACCCCTGTGCAGTCCCAGAACACACCAGCTTATTCCCACTTCAGCTTCAGCTGTTCTACCAAAGCACCCTCTGTGGAAATGCACAGGGACTGCACCAGCCATGCCCACTTCAGTTTTAGCTGCCCTGCCTGGGTACCCTCTGCACAAACAGCCCCAGGAATCCCCTGGCCTACACCCCGTTGACTTCAGCTATCCTGCAAGAGGCCCCTCTGTGCAAAAAGCCTCAGGGCCACCCCAGGCCAAGCCCACTTAAGCTCTGGTCATGCCACCAGGGCAGCCCCAGTGCAGAGTGCACCACAACCCCCAGCCCACACAAACCACAGCTCCAGGCAGTCAACAAGCCACCAAGTACACACAGCCTACAAAGGGAACACCATATTCAAGGCCATTCCTTCAAGTTTACGAGTAGCTGTTCTGTCCAATTCATAGAAGCAAACACAGGAAGTCAAGCAAAACGAGACAGAAGAATATGCTCCAACCGAAGGAACAAGACAAAAGCTCAAAAAAAAGAACTAAATGAAACAGAGATAAGCAATATGTCAGGTCTGATAAAGGGTTGAAAGTAATTATATTAAAGATGCTCAATGGACTGGAGAGAAGAGTGAAAGAACTCAGTGAAAACTTCCAACAAGGATATAGAAAATAAAAAAAAAGAACCAAAGTTTAAGAATACAGTAAAACTGATATAGAAAATATATTAGAGGGAATCAATAGTAAATCGGTGGATGAGAAGAAACCATCAGCAATCTGGAAACAAGGCAATGGAAAGCACTCAAGCTGAAGATAAAAAAGAAGGGGAAAAAAAGCACCTAAGCTGAAAAGTAAAAAAAAAAAAAAAATAATAATAATAATAAAAAGAAATTTAATGAGGTACATTAAGCAATCTCTTGGTCAATATCAAGTGAACAAACACTCACATTAAAGGGGTCCCAGAGGAGAAGAGAGAGAAAAGGGGGCAGAGAAGTTATTTGAAGAAATAATACCTTAAAACTTTCCTAACTGGAAGAAGGACAGATATCCAGGTTCAGGAAAGATAGAGTTCCAAACAAGATGAACTGAAGGAGGTCACCATTGTAACACATAATAACCAAAATGTCGAAGTTTAAAGAGAAAATTTTTAAAAAGGCAAGAGTAAAGTAAGAAGTTACATACAAAGGAAACCCTATGAGGTTATCGGTTGATTTTGCAACAGAAACTTTGCAGGCCAGGGGTACCTAGGTGGCTCAGCTGGTTAAGCAGCTGCCTTCAGCTGAGGTCATGATCCCAGGGTCCAGGGATCGAATCCCACATTGGGCTTCCTGCTCTGCGGGGAGCCTGCTTCTCCATCTCCGTCTCCCCACTGCTCACCTTACTTGTGCTCTCTCTGTGTGTGAAATAAGTAAATAAGATACGAAAGAAAAAGAAAGAAAGAAAGGAGGGAGAGAAAAAGAAATTTTGCAGGCCAGTGCGTGGAAAGGGAAAAAACCTATATCCAAGAATATTCTACCTGGCAAGATGATCATTCAGAATTGAGAGAAAGTTTCTGAAACAAAAGTTAAAGGAGTTCATCAGTACTAAACTGTCCTTACAAGAAATGGAAAAGAGACTTCTTCTTTAAGTGGAAAAGAAAAGGCAATAATTAGATGTAAGACAATAATGAATTAAAAGATGTAAAATACAGAAACATGTACATAAAATGTGGAGGGGAAATAAAACAAGTTCTTTTAGAATGTGTCTGAACTTAAATGACCATCGACTTAATATATGCTCACTGCTATATACTTAGGATATACTTATATATGAATCCCATGGTAATCACATACCAAAAATCTGTAACAGATACAAAAAAATAAAGAGAAAGAAAACCAAACAGAACACTACAAAAGTCACCAATCACAAAGAGAACAAGAAAAGAAAGAAACAGAACTACAAAAATAATCAGAGAAAAAATTTAAAAATGGCAATAAATACATACTTACCAATAATTATTTTCAATGTAAATGGTCTAAATGCTCCAAACACAAAATGGCTGAATCAAAAAAACAAGACCCATCTATACGCTGCCTCTAAGAGACTCACTTCAGACCTAAAGACATATACAGGGGTGCCTGGGTGGCTCAGTGGATTAGGTATCTAACTCTTGGTTTTGGCACAGGTCATGATCTTGTGGTCGAGCCTCCGGTAGGACTCCATGCTCAGCAAGGCATCTGCTTGAGATTCTTTCCTCCTTCCTCTCAATCCACTCCTCCCCACACTCACTCTCTCAAATAAATAAAATCTTTAAAAAAAAAAAAAAAGACATATACAGGATTGGGTGCCTGGGTGGCTCAGTTGGTTAGGGAATGACTCTTGGTTTCTGCTCAGGTCATACTTTCAGGGTTGTGAGACTGAATCTCATGCCGGGCTCAATCTGCTTGAGGTCTCTCTCCCCCCTCCCTCTGCCCTACCCTTGCTCATGCTCTGTTTCAAATAAGTAACAATCTTAAAAAAGATAAAATAAAAATTTAAAAAAGACATACACAAACTGAAAGTGAAGGGATGGAAAAAGATATTCAATGCAAATGGAAGTAGTAGGGGGGGGAAAAAAAGCCAGAGTAGCATCACTATTATCAGACAAAACAGACATTAAAACAAAAACTGTAACAAGAGACAAAGAAGGGGAAAAAAGAGGCAAAAAAGGGCATTACATAATGATAAGTATCAATCCCAAGAAGAGGATATAACAATTGTAAATGTCTATGCATCCAATACTGGAGCCCTTAAATACATCAAGCAAGTATGACATAAAAGAAGAAACAGACAATAATATAATAACAGTAGGAGACTTTAACAATAGGTAGATCATCCAGGCAGAAAAACAATAAGTAAATAATGTCTTTGAATGACACATTAAACAACATGGACATAACTGATATACACCAAACATTTCACCCAAAAAACAGAATACACATATTTTCAAGTGGACATGGAACATTCTCCAAGACAGATTACATGTCAAGCCACAAAACAAGTCTCAATAAATTTTAGACTGAAACCCTACTATGTATCTTTTCTAATCAGAATAGACAGGATAAAACTAGAAATCAATCATACACATACACACACACACACACACACACAAAAGGAAAAGGGCTACGTGGCTGGCTCAGAAGAGAATGTGGCTCTTGATCTTGGGGTTGAGTTCAAGCCCCATGCTGGGTATAGAAGTTACTTTTTTTTTTTTTTTTTAAGATTTTATTTATTTAATTGACTGAGAAAGAGACCACAAGCAGGCAGAGAGGCAGGCGGTGGGAGGGGGGAGCAAGCTCCCTGCTGAGCAGAGAGCCTGATGAGGGGCTCGATCCCAGGACCCTGAGATCATGACATGAGCCGAAAGCAGAGGCTTTAACCCACTGAACCACCCAGGCGCCCCAGAAGTTACTTTTAAAATAAATAACTACAGGGGCACCTGAGTGGCCCAGTCATTGAGGGTCTGCCTTTGGCTCAAGTCGTGGTCCCAGGGTCCTGGGATCAAGTCCTGCATCCAGCTCCTTGCTCTGTGGGAAGCCTGCTACTCCCTCTCCCACTCCCTCTGCCCGTATTCCTGCTCTCGCTGTCTCAATCTCTGTCAAATAAACAGAATATAAAATAAAATAAATAACTATAAAGAAGGGGAAAAAAAAAGTAAAAACACAAACATTTGGAGGTTAAACAATGTGCTACCAATACCCAATGGGCAAACAAATCAAAGAAGATGGGCACCTGAGTGGCTCAGTTGGTTAAGCGTCTGCCCTCAGCTCAGGTCATGATCCCAGGGTCCTGGCACTGAGCTGCCTGTGAGGCTCCCTGCTCAGTGGGGAGCCGTTCCTCCCTTTCCCTCTGTAGCTTCCCCTGCTTGTGCACACTCGCTCCCTCTATCAAATAAATAAAATCTTTTTTAAAAAAATCATTAAAATCAATCAATCAATCAAAGAAGACACCAAAACATACTGGAAACAAATGAAAACAAAAACACACTGGTCCAAAATCCTTGGGACATGACAAAAATCTCTGGGACACAGCAAAAGGAGTTCTAAAAGACAAATTTATAGTTATACAGGTCTACCTCAAGAAACAAAAAATATCTCAAACAATCTAACCTTATACCTATAGGAACTAGAAAAAGAACAAAACCCAACATAAGTAGAAGAAAGGAAATAAAGAACAGAAGAGAAATAAATGAAATAGAGACAAGAACAAAACAGAAGATCAATGAAGGGTGCCTGGCTGACTTCGGCTGGCAGAGTATATGACTTCTGATCTGGGGATTGTGAGTTTGAGCCCCACCATGGGGAGGGGGACATGGTAAGAGATTACATTAAAAAAAATCTTAAGGAAAAAAAAAGTGGGAAAAGTTTTAAAAAAAAAGATTAATGAAACCAAGAGTTGGTTCTTTATAAAGACAAACAAAATTGATAAGCCTTTAGCCAGACTCCTCAATCAGAAAGAAATAGAAAATCTGAACAGACCAATTACTAGTAACAAAGTTGAATTGGTTATCAAAAAGTAACAACAAAAAGTCCAGGGCCAGATGGATTCCCAGGTGAATTCTACCAACCATTTTTTTTTTTTTTAAGATTTATTTACTGGAGAAATACAGAGAGCATGAGGGCATGAGTGCAGACACATATGTGAATGGGGGGGAGAAGCAGAGGGAGGGACTCCCCACTGAGTGTGGAGCCCACTCAAGATTTGATGTCACAGCTCATGAGATCACAACTTGAGCTGAAACCAAGAGGTGAACATTCAACCAACTGAGCCACCCATGTGCCACAATGACATCTATATTTTTAAGGAAGAAATTAACTGTCATTATTTGCAGATGACATGATACTATACGCAGAAAAATCTAAGACTCCACCAAAAGCTTTTAGAATAAATGAATTCAGTAACTTTGCAGGATACAAATTTAACACACAAAAATCAGCTGCATCTCTGTTCACCAATAACAAAGTATCAAAAAGAGAAAGTAAAACGATTACAAGTGCATTAAAAAGAATACCTAGAAACAAACTTAACCAAGAAGGTGAAAGACCTTACTGTGAAAACTGTAAAACACTGATGAAAGAAATTGAAGATGACACAAACAGAAAGACAGGCCATGCTCATGGATTGAAAGAATCCATATTATCAGATGTCCACACTATCCAAAGCAATCTATAGATTCAATGCAATCCCTATTAAAATACCAATAACATTTTTCACAGAACTTTAAAAAATAACAGTAAAGTTTGCCTGGAACTACAAAAGACTGTAAATAAAGTAATTCTGATGCAGAAGAACCAAAGAACCACAAGCCCAGATTTCAAGATATACTACAAGCCTGTAGTGATTAAAATAGTATGACACAAACACAAAAACAGATCAATGGAACAGAATCAAGGGCCCAGAAATAAACCCATGCTTACATGACCAATTAACCTATGACAAAGGAAATGAGAACATACAATGGGGGGAGAAAAAAGTCTATTCAATAAATGGTGCTGGGAAACCTGGAAAGCCACATGCAAAAGAATAACACTGGACTACTTTCTTATACCGTACACAAAAATTAACTCAAAATGGATGAAAGACCTAAATGTGAGATCCGAAACTGTAAAACTCCTAGAAGAAAACATAGGCAGTAATTTCTTTGACATTAGCCATTGCAACACTTTTCTACATAGAAAACGTATAAAAAATTCCCCCCAAAAACTACCATATGATCGAGTAATTCCACTACTGGCTATTTACCCAAAGACAATACAAACACTTTTTGGAAAGTACAAGCACCCCTATGTTTACTGTAGCATTATTTACAATAACCAAGATATGAAGCAGCTCAACTGTCTCATTCATAGACAAAGAAGCAGTCTGTACATATGTGTACACATACACTCAAGAATATTAGTCATAAAAAAATGAAGTTTTGCCATTCGTGATGATGTGGATGGACCTAGGGCATATTACGCCACATGAAATAAGTCAGAAAAAGAAAGACAAACACCACATGATTTCATTTATATGTAGAATCTATAAAGCAAAACAAACGTACAAAAAGCAGAAACAGACCCAACATCCTGGGATCAAGCCCTGCATGGGGCTCCCTGCTCAGCTGGGAATCTGCTTCTCTCTCCCCCTCTGCTGCTCTCCCTGCTCATTCTCTCTCAAATAAATAAATAAAATCTTTAAAAGAAAAAAAAGAAAGGAAAAAAAAATCATTGTAAATCATAGAGTAATACACAGATTAGCTGTAACTACCATTTACATAATTATAAAAAGGTAAACACTGATCCAACGGTCTTCAACAAGATACACCATATCATACCTCATCCCAACATTTGGAGTACGTGGGAAATTCTTGGTTGTTAAAATGAATTCAGGTTGGTACTGATATTTAGTGCACGGTCTAATGCTAAATATCATGTAATAGGACAATGAAGAACGGTCTGATCCAAAATGACAATACTGCCCCTACTGAGAAAAACTGCTTCTAGCCAAAATTACAGTATCACTATACAATGAAGATAGGTGGAAGGCAGATAACATGTGTACGTGTATACAGAAGTGAGGAGCACATGTGAAAGACAGCTAAACCTTTATCTTCCGTAGTAAATAAAGACTAAAACTAGGAAATCAAAAGTAACATTAAAAAAGGGGTAATTTAGGGACGCCTGGGTGGCGCAGTTGGTTGGACGACTGCCTTCGGCTCAGGGCGTGATCCTGGAGTCCCGGGATCGAGTCCCACATCAGGCTCCCAGCTCCATGGGGAGTCTGCTTCGCTCTCTGACCTTCTCCTCGCTCATTCTCTCTCACTGTCTCTCTCTTTCAAATAAATAAAATAAAATCTTTAAAAAAAAAAAAAAAAAGGGGTAATTTAGAGGTGCCTGCCTGGCTCAACTGGATGAGCATATAACTCTTAATCTCAGGCCGGTCAAGCCCCATGCTGGATGCAGAGATTACTTAAAATCTTTAGGGGCTCCTGGGTGGTGCAGTCAGTTAAGTGTCTTACTCTTGGGTTTCAGCTCAAGTCGAGACCTCAGGGTCACTGGGTTGAGCCCATGTTGGCTCTGAGCTCAGTGAGGAGCCTGCTGGAGTTTCTCTCCCTCTCCCTCTGCTCCTCCCCGCCTGCACATGCTCTCCCTAAAGTGAATAAATCTTTAAAATAAAAAAATAAAAACAAATCTTTAAAAAAATAAAATAAAATAAGGTAATTTAGGGCCATGCTGTTTATACCAAAAGAACAGATCAAAGACTTGAAAGAGGCTGCCACTGGGAATAGGAAATGGTGAAAGGGGCAGGATTCTAGGAACTAAGGAAAGAGGGCTAGAGTGTTCTCCTTAAGAATGTATTTTTCTGGGGCGCCTGGGTGGCTCAGTGGGTTAAGCCTCTGCCTTTTTTTTAAGCCTCTGCCTTTGACTCAGGTCATGATCTCAGGGTCCTGGGATCGAGTCCCGCATCGGACTCTCTGCTCGGCGGGGAGCCTGCTTCCTCCTCTCTCTCTCTGCCTACTTGTGATCTCTCTCTCTGTCAAATAAATAAATAAAATCTTAAAAAAAAAAAAAAAGAATGTTATTTTTCTGGGGCACCTGGGTAGCTCAGAGGTTTGGGCCTCTGCCTTCAGCTTGGGTCATGGTCTCAGGGTCCTGGGATCGAGCCCCACATCGGGCTCTCTGCTCAGTGGGGAGCCTGCTTCCCCCTCTCTCTCTGCTGCCTCTCTGCCTACTTGTGATCTCTGTCTATCAAATAAATAAATAAAAATCTTAAAAAAAAAAAAAGAATGTATTTTTCTACTCAGCCCTTTTATAAAAGCACTGTACCCCATCCTCAACTAGGCATGGTTCTTCCAGTACAGAGATTGTTTTACCCTCTCCACAACACAAACTAACCCTTTCGTTATCCTGTTTTTAAGCATAGAGAGAAGAAAATTATAGTTCTGGAAGTATTTTTCTTTCTTTTTGTTTCTGCAAATACCTTTTCTCTTTAAAGATTTTATACATTTATTTGAGAGTGAGAGAAAGAGAAAAGCATGAGAGGGGGTTGGGTCAGAGAAAGAAGCAGACGCCTCACTAAGCAGGGAGCTCAATGTAGGACTAGATCCCAGGACTCCAGGATCATGACCTCAGCCAAAGGCAGTCGCTCAACCAACTGAGCCACCCAGGCACCCTGGAAGTTTTTTTCTTAAAGATGACTTTCAGGGGTGCCTTTGTGGCGCAGTCAGTTAAGCTTCTGACTCTTGGTTTCGGCTCAGGTCAGAACCTCAGCACGAAGTCGGCTTTAGTTACCATAAGCTGAGGGCTTAAAGTGGAATTCCTGTGGTATCTTCTTCTTAGACTTCCTGACCCATATATCCAATAGTGTATGTGCATTATTTTTTTTTTTTTTAAGATTTTATTTATTTATTTCTTTGACGGACAGAGATCACAGGTAGGCAGAGAGGCAGGCAGAGAGAGAAAGGGAGGCAGGCTCCCTGCTGAGCAGAAAGCCCGACTCGGGGCTCAATCCCTGGGATCATGACCCTAGCCGAAGGCAGAGGCTTTAACCCCCGGAGCCACCCAGGTGCCCCAGTATTTTTTTTTTTTTTTTATCATCACAGCAACCAACAAAAACCCAGGTTTGCAAAGATATGATGTCATCAAAAGGAATATACCAGGATATAATCTGAAGTCGGATGGACTGTCTCTCCTTCTCCCCCTCCTGCTCGTGCACACTCTCTCTCTCTGAAATAATGAAATTTTTGAACAATTAAAATTTTAAAAAAACTGGGGCACCTGGGTGGCTCAGTGGGTTAAGCCGCTGCCTTCGGCTCAGGTCATGATCTCAGGGTTCTGGGATCGAGTCCCGTATCGGGCTCTCTGCTCAGCAGGGAGCCTGCTTCCTCCTCTCTCTCTCTGCCTGCCTCTCTGTCTACTTGTGATCTCTGTCTGTCAAATAAATAAATAAATAAATAAATAAATAAATAAATAAATAAAGGGGCGCCTGGGTGGCTCAGTGGATTAAGCCGCTGCCTTCGGCTCAGGTCATGATCTCAGTGTCCTGGGATCGAGCCCCACATCGGGCTCTTTGCTTGGCGGGAGCCTGCTTCTCTCTCTCTTTCTCTGCCTGACTCACCGCCTGCTTGTGATCTCTCTCTCTCTGTCAAATAAATAAATAAAATCTTTAAAAAAAAAAAAAAAAATTTTAAAAAAACTTTCAATCACATATTTTTGGTCTCACTTTCACCTTCACTTTCACAGTACATGACACCACTAATTCTGAAACTTTTAAAAGGTTCTAAAACACAAACATGATTACTTGTTGGCTCTCTCCACTTGGTTTAGGATTCAACTTTCTCAAGTCTGCTAACCAAGTTACCACTACTCTTTTCTGCTTTCCAGCTTCCAGAATGTTGTTATTCTCACTGCTTCCATTCTTTATCATTTGCGAAAAAAAATAAAAACAAACGTAACAACAACAATTCTACAGTTTTTTAAGTTAAGTTCTATGTCCAACATGACACTTGAACTCACCACTCCAAGATCCAGTCATGAGTTCTACTGACTGAGCCAGCCCCTCACTTCTCTATAGTTTTAAAGGAGTTTTCAGGCTGGTGTGGAATTAAATATGTACATTTAACCCAATTTCTTTACCATAATAATACACAATTGAATGAAAAAAAAAGTTGCTAAACAATACGTATGAACACATTTTTGTTAAAAAGAAAAAAAAGTGTGTATATTTTAAGAGTTTATAGGTTGAAAAATGTCTAAAAGAATTTACACAACAGGCTCAGCCAAAGGGTGGCTCAGTCAGGTAAGCATCTGACTCTTGGTTTCAGCTTAAGTCATGAGATTTGAGCCCTGTGAGTCTGGTTGAGTTTCTCTCTCCTTTGCCCCTACCCCTGGCAAATAAACAAATCTTAAAAAAAAAAAAAAAAAAGGAATTTACACCAAACTATTAACACTTTAGGCCCACAATTCCTAAAATGTGTGCCAAGGTACCCTGGGGTTCTGCAGTAACTTCACAGGGATGTAAAGTATTCGAAACCAGAGGGGAAAAAATGATATTCTTTATCTGTCACACCTGTCAAGCACTCCACAATCTACCAGTTTAATATAATTCAGTTTCAAATTATATCCTGGTATATTCCTTTTGATGACATCATATCTTTGCAAACCTGGGTTTTTGTTGGTTGCTGTGATGATAAAAAAAAAAAAAAAAATACTGCACAAAAACCAATTTGGAACCGGAAATGTGGGTGGCAGTGTCTAATGGTTCCAAGGTTTGAGAAGTTCTGTAGTGCCCAACAAGTGTATTATGTAACTGTGGTTTATTAAGAATGAAATTAAAAAACTATATTGTCTTTCAATTTATGTATATATTTTTTAAAAAACTAATAGGTTACTAGGGCATACTTATTAAGTTGTTTAGATCTACCTAAAGCCATTACTAATTACTTAATAAACTACTGGGCCTAAGGGCACTATGAAAAAGTCATGAAGGGGGCTGTGAACAGAGAAAGTTGGCAATCTCTGGTTTAGGGTACTTTATTTTACTTTACTTCTTTATCAATGGAAAAAGACATTTAAAATAAATGTTTTTAAAAGACTTTATTTATTTATTTATTTGACAGGAGAGACAGAGATAGCAAGAGCAAGCATGAGCAGGGAGGAGAGGGAGAAACAGGCTCCCACCAAGCAGGGAGCCCGACTTGGAATTCAACCCCAGGACCTGAGCCAAAAGCACACCATTAACCAAGGGAGCCACCTCAGGCATCCCTAAAATACACTTCTTACTATGAAATTCAAACATACTCTCACTGTGTACTACCAACATAAAAGATTTGGAATTCATTCTTCCCAATACTTAAAAGTAATATAATCACTGAAAAATCTTATTAATAAGATGTTTACTCCATAAAATAAATTGTTTGTATATTTTATTGTACATTTGCATAATTTATATGGAACAAATGGACAAAGATTAGAAGAAGATTATACCAGCTATGCCTTTAGTTTTAGACATGTTAGATCTGAGGTGACCTAAGGAAATCCAAGTGGACATACACTATTCGATATACAGGTCAGGAAGTCTAAGAAGAAGATAGCACAGGAATTCCACTTCAAGCCATCAGCTTATAGTAACTAAAGCTATGGAAACTAATAAGCTTACCTAGGGAGAATCTGTAAGAGGTAGAAGCAGACGCACCCTATGGCAATCCTCTGAGGAACTCTAGGATGTACCAGTAAGGTAAAAGAAAAGACTACTTAGCAAAGGGAAGTAAGAAGAAATGAAAAGGGGGAAGAGGTAGATAATTAAAGTTTCTAGAAGGAGGGAAATGGTCAAAGGCTAGTGAAAAGTCAATCAAGACAAGGACTAGTTGCCTGGCTGACTCAGTATAGCATGAGACTCTTGATCTCAGGGTCATGAGTTTGAGCCCCATGACTGGCAGGAAGGTCACAACTAAAAAAAGAAAGAGAAAGAGAGAGAGAGAGAGAAAGGAAGGAAGGAAGCAAGGAAGGAAGGAAGGGAAAGGAAAGGAAAAAAACGAGAAGGATTTAAAAGTCTCCATTTGTGTTGGTGAGAAAGCAAGCTGTTACAGCTGCTCTGGAAAATAGCATGGAGACTCCTCAAGATGTTAAAAATAGAGTTACCCTAAGACTCACCAACTGCACTACTAGGTATTTACCCATGGCACATGCATCCCAATATTCATAGCAGCAATGTCCACAATAGCCAAACTTTGGAAGGAGCTGAGATGTCCTTTAACAGATGAAAGGGTAAAGAAAATGTGGTACATATATACAATGGAATATCATTCAGCCATCAGAAAAGATGCATCAACATGAGTGGACTGGAAGGGATTATGCTAAGTGAAATAAGTCAAGGAAAGAAAGATAATTATCATAGGGTTTCACTCAGATGTAGAACATAAGTAATAGCACAGAGGATATCATAGGGGAAGGGAGAGAAATCTGAAGGGGGAGAAATCAGAGAGGAAGATGAAACATAAGAGATTATGGACCCTGGGAAACAAACTGAGGGTTTCAGAGGGGAGGGAGTGGGGCAATGGGGTAAAAGGGTAATGGGTTAAAGGAGGGCACATGTTCTGTACATGCAATTGAAGAATCACTGAACACTACATCAAAAATTAATGATGGGAGGAGCAAGATGGCAGAGGAGTAGGAGACCTAAATTTCATCTGGTCCCAGGAATTCAGCTAGTTATCAAACCATTCTGAAACCTACACTAACTCAACAAGAGATCAAAGAAAAGAATAACAGCAATTCCATGAACAGAAAAGCGACTACCTTCTAGAAGGTAGGACGTGCGGAGAAGTGAATCGGAAGCAATATACAGGAAGATAGACTGCTGGGCAGGGGTGGGGGGGGCTCCATCTGCTGGCTAAAGGCAAGGAATGGAGCAGCAGAGCACAAAATCAGAACTTTTAGAAATCTGCTCCACAGAGGGACATCACTCCAGTGATTAAGCTGGGGTTGGGGGTGGAATCCTCCCTGGGACAGTGTGGTCTCAGAAGCCTCGGGGTCACAGAAAGACCGTGAGTGCCTGAGTGTGGCAGAGCTCCCAGGTATCGGAGCAGGGAAGCCAGCTGCAAAGACAGAGCCAAGGAATGGGATCTTAGCTGGCAGTTGCCATAAAACATGATCTAAGGCAAAGTCGGGTCACAGCTCTACCAGCAGGGACTTCACAAGTGGCAGATTCGGGGAGACCACCCCCATCTTTCCTCCACTGGAAGAAGGAGCATGGGAGCATGCTGCAGGAATCTGCTGGGTTTGCAGACTCCAAACAGGGCAGTGTGCCAGAGACAGAAATGCTTGGTCAAAGGCCAGGTGAGCACAGAGCATGGCCGGAGACCAGGGAAACAGGAGTGATTGACTCCTTTTCTCTGAGGGCTCACTGAAGGCGGGGGCCCTCAAGGCCTGGCGGTGGAGAGGCCACCATTTGCATGCTCATTCTCCAAAGCTGTACAGAAAGCTTTCAGGGAAAAAAAGCTACTGAGAGAAAACCCAAGCAGATTATGTAGCCCAGCCCCTGGCAAGAGCAGTGCAATTCCACCTTGGGCAAAGACACCTGAGGATCACTGCAACATGCCCTTGCCCCAGAAGATCAGCAAGAACATCCAGCCAAGACCAAGTATACGGATGAATGAGAACTGCAAAACTCCAGTGCTGGGGAATACAGCACATAGAATTCATGGCTTTTTCTCCATGATTCTTTAGTCTTTCAAAGTTAAATTTTAAAAATTTTCTTTATTTTTCTATTTTAATTTTTCCTCTTTCCTATTTTAACCAACATCTTATCACTACTTTTTAAAAAATCTTTTCATTTTCATTTTTCAGTCATATTCTATCACTTCACTGTATTTAACATACATATATATATATTTTTTTTTTCTTTCTTTCTTTCTTTAAAATTTTGGGAGGAAGTTTCTTCTCACAAACCAAAACACACCCCAAATCAAGTGTATGACTCTGTTCTATTCACCAGCCTGATCATTTTTTTTTTCCCTTTCTTTTCCCCCCCAGCTTTGGGTCGCCTCTGATTTGTTTAGAGTATATTTTTCTGGGGTCGTTGTTACCCTTTTAGCATTTTGTTTTCTCATTCATCCCTTCTTCTTTGGACAAAATGACAAGGCAGAAAAACTCACCTCAAAAAAAAAAAGAACAAGAGGCAGTACCGACTCTTAGGGACCTACTCAATACAAACATTAGTGAGATGCTGGAACTAGAGTTCAGAATGACGATTATAAAGATAGTAGCTGAGCTTTAAAAAAAAAAAAGCACAGAAGATAACAGAGAATCCCTTTCTGGGGAAATAAAAGAACTAAAATCCAACCAAGTTGAAATAAAAAAGCTACTAATGAGGTACAATCAAAAATGAAGACTTGGGGCACCTGGGAGTCTCAGTGACTTAAGCATCTGCCTTCACTCAGGTCATGACCCTAGGGTCCTGGGATCGAGACCCTCATCGGGCTTCCTGCTCAGTGGGGAGCCTGCTTCTCCTTCTCCCTGCTGCTTCTCCTGCTTGTATTCTCTAACAAATAAATAAATATAATCTTAAAAAAAAATGAGGCTCTTACTGGTAGGATAAATGAGGCAGAAGAGAAAATTAGTGATATAGAAGACCAAATGATGGAGAATAAAGAAGCTGAGAAAAAGAGATAAACAAATACTGAATCATGAGGGGAGAATTCGAGAGATAAGTGATACCATAAGACAAAACAATACTGGAATTGGGATCCCAAAAGAAGAAGAAAGAGAGGGGGCAGAAGGTATATCGGAACAAAGTACAGTGGAGAACTTCCTTAATTTGGAGAAATCCAAGGAGGCACAGAGAACCCCCCTCAAAATCAATAAAAATAGGTCAACATCCCAACAGCTAATATTAAAACTTACAAGTCTCAAAGACAAAGAGAAAACCCTGAAAGCATCTCCAGACAAGAGGTCTGTAACCTACAATGGTAGAAATATTAGACTTGCAGTAGACCTATCCACAGAGACCTGGCAGGCCAGAAAGGACTGGCATGATATATTCAGAGTACTAAATGAGAAAATTTGCAGCCAAGAATATTATATCCAGCTAGGCTGTCACTGAAAATAAGAGGGAGAGACAGAAAGCTTCCAGGACAAACAAAAACTAAAAGAATTTGCAAACACCAAACCAGCCCTACAGGAAATACTGAAAGGGGTTCTCCAAGCAAAGAGAGGGTCTAAAAGTAACAAAGACCTGAAAGGAACAGAGACAATATACAGAAACAGTCACATTACAAGCAATAAAATGGCACTAAATTCATATCTCTCAATAGTTACCCTGAATGTAAATGGGCTAAATGCCCCAATCAAAAGACAAAGAGTATAAGAATGGGTAAAAACAAAACAAACAAACAAAAAAATAAGACCCATTGATATGCTGTCTGCAAGAGGCTCATTTTAGATCCAAAGACACCTTCAGATTTAAAGTGAGCATTTCCCATACTAATGGACATCAAAAGAAAGCTGGGGTGGCAATCCTTGTATCAGACAAATGAGATTTTAAGCCAAAGATTAAAATAAGAGATGAGGAAGGACACTGTATCATACTTAAAGGGTCTGACCAAAAAGAAGATCTAACAATTTTAAACATCTATGCCCCTAACATGGGGGCAGCCAATTATTAAACCAATTATTAACAATCAAAGAAACACTGATAATAATACAATAATATACAATAATACAAAACGGATAATAATACAATAATAGTAAGGGACAATAATAGTACAATACAATCTCTCCCTGAAATGGAGAGATCACCTAAGCAAAAGATCAACAAGGAAATAAAGGCTTTAAATGACACAATGGACTATATGGACATCACAGATATAGTCAGAATATTCCATCCCAAAGCAACAGAATACACATTCTTCTCTAATGCACAGGGAACATTCTCCAGAATAGATCACATTCTGGGTCACAAGTCAGGTCAATAGATACCAAAAGATAGGGATCATTCCCTGCATATTTTCAGACCATAATGCTTTGAAACAAGAACTCATCCACAAGAGGAAAGTTGGAAAGAACTCAAATACATGGAGGCTAAAGAGCATCCTACTAAAGAATGACTGAAGTCAACCAGGAAATTAAAGAAGAATTTTAAAAATTCATGGAAACAAATGAAAATGAAATCACAACTGGTCAAAATCTTTGGGATGCAGCAAAGGTGGTCCTAAGAGGAAAGTATATAGCAAGACAAGCCTTTCTCAAGAAACAAGAAAGGTCTCAACTATACAACTTAGCACTACACCTAAAGGAGCTGCAGAAAGAACAGCAAAGAAAGCCTAAAACCCGCAGGAGAAGAGAAATAATAAAGATCAGAGCAGAAATCAATGAAATAGAAACCAAAAGAACGGTAGAACAGATCAACGAAACTAGGAGCTGGTTCTTTGAAAGAATTAATAAGACTGATAAACCCCTGGCCAGACTTAGCAAAAATAAAAGGGAAAGGACCCAAAGAATGAAAGAGAAGAGATCACAACCAACACCAAAGAAATACAAACAATTATAAGAACTTGTTATGAGCAACTGCATGACAGCAAATTAGACAATCTGGAAGAAATGGATGCATTCCTAGAGATGTATAAACTACCAAAACTGAACCACAAAGAAATAGAAAACCTGAACAGACCCTTACCAGTAAGAAAATTGAAGGAGTAATCAAAAATCTCCCAACAAACAAGAGCCCAGGGCCAGATGGCTTCCCAGGGGAATTCTACCAAACATTTAAAGAAGAATTAATACCTATTCTCCTGAAACTGTTTCAAAAAATAAAAATGGAAGGAAAACTTCCAAACTCATTTTATAAGACCAGCATTACCTTGATCCCAAATCCAGACAAAGACCCCATCAGAAAGGAGAACTACAGACCAACATCCCTGATGAACATGGATGCAAACATTTTCACCTAGGACACCTTGGTGGCTCAGGTGGTTAAGTGACTGCCTTCAGTTCAGGTCATGATCCTCAAGTCACAGGAGCAAGTCCCACATTGGGCTCCCTGCTCAGCAAGGAGCCCCTTCTCCCTCTGACCCTCCCCCTCTCATGCTTGCTCTCTCTCAAATAAATAAATAAAACCTTAATCTAAAAAATAGAATCTAAACTTAGCCAATAGGATTCAACAGTACATTAAAAGGATTATTCACCATGACTAAGAGGGATTTATTCCAGGGCTGCAAGGTTGATGCAACATCCGCAAATCGATGTGATATGATACATTAATAAAAGAAAGAACAAGAACCATATGACTCTCAATAGATGTAGAAAAAGCATTTGAAAAAGCACAGCATCCTTTCTCAATCAAAACACTTCAGTGTAGGGATAGAGGGTACATACCTCAATATCATAAAAGACATCTATGAAAAACCCACAGCAAATATCATTCTCAACGTGGAAAAACTGAGGGCTTTTCCCCTAAGGTCAGGAACATGGCAGGGATGTCCAATATCATCACTACTATTCTAGAACTACTAGCAGAACCACTACTATTCTATACTAGAAGTCCTAGCCTCAGCAATCAGACAACAAAAAGAAATAAAAGGCATCCGAATTGCCAAAGAAATCAAACTCTCACTCTTTGCAGATGATATGATACTTTATGTGGAAAACCCAAAAGACTCCACTCCGAAACTGCTAGAACTCATACAGGAATTCAGTAAAGTGTCAGGATATAAAATAAATGCACAGAAATCGGCTGCATTTCTATACACCAACAACAAGACAGAAGAAAGAAATTAAGGAATTGATCCCATTTACAATTGCGTCCCAAACCAGAAGGTAACAGGAATAAACCTAAACAAAGAGGCAAAGAATTGGTACACAGAGAACTACAGAATACTCATGAATGAAATTAAGGAAGACAAAAAGAACTGGAAAAATGTTCCGTGCTCATGGGTTGGAAGAACAAATATTGTGAAAATGTCTATGCTACCTAGAGCAATCTACACATTTAATATAATCCCTATCAAAATACCCTCAACTGTTTTCAAAGAAATGGAACAAATAATCCTAAAATTTATATGGAACCAGAGAAGACCCCGAATAGCCAGAGAAGACCCCGAATAGCCAGAGGAGTGTTGAAAAAGAAAACCAAAGCTGGCAGCAGCATCACAATTCCAGACTTTAAGGTCTACTATAAAGCTGCAATCAAGACAGTATGGTACTGGCACAAAAACAGACACACAGATCAATGGAACAGAAGAGACAGCCCAGAAATGGACCCTCAACTCTATGATCAACTAAACTTCAACAAAACAGGAAAGAATGTCCAAGGGAAAAAAGACAGTCTCTTCAACAAATGGCGTTGGGAAAATTGGACAGCCACATGCAGAAGAATGAAACTGGACCATTTCATTACACCACACACAAACAGACTCAAAATGGGTGAAAGACCTCAATGTTAGGCAGGAATCCATCCAAATACTTGAGGAGAACACAGGCAGCAACCTCTACGACCTCAGCCACAGCAACTTCTTCCTAGAAACATCACTAAAGGCAAGGGGAAGCAAGGGCAAAAATGAGATATTGTGACTTCATCAAGATCAAAAGCTTTTGCACAGCAAAGGAAAAAGTCAACAAAACCAAAGACAACTGACAGAATGGGAGAAGGTATTTGCAAATGACATATGAGATAAAGGGCTAGTATACAAAATCCATGAAGAACTTATCAAACACAACACCCACAGAATAAATATCCAATCAAGAAACAGGTGGAAGATGTTAAGAAGTTTCTGCAAAGAAGTCATCTGAATGGCCAAAAGACACATGAAAAAGGATTCAACATCACTTGGTGTCAGGGAAATACAAATCAAAACCACAGTGAGACACCACCTCACACCAGTCAGAATGGCTAAAACTAACAGGTCAGGAAATGACAGGTGTTGACAAGGATACCGAGAAAGGGGAACCCTCCTACACTGTTGGTTGGAATGCAAGCTGGTGCAACTACTCTGGAAAACAACATGGAGGTTCCTCAAAAAGTTGAAAATAGAGCTACCCTATGACCGAGCAATCGCACTACTGGGTATTTACCCTAAAGATATAAATGTAGTGATTGGAAAGGGGAACATGCACCCCAATGTTTATAGCAGCAATGTCCACAATAGCCAAACTATGGAAAGAGCCTAGATGTCCATCACCAGAAGGATGGATAAAGAAGATGTGGTAAATATACATACACACGCAGCCCTCAAAAAAACCGAAACCTTGCCATCTGCAATGACGTGGATGGAACCAGAGGTTATTATGCTAAGCGAAATAAGTCAATCAAAGAAAGACAATTATCATGATATCACTGATACGAGGAATATGAGAAATAAGACAGAGGATCATCGGGTAAGGGAAGGGAAAAATGAAGCAAGACAAAACCAGAGAGGGCAACAAACCATAAGAGACTCTTAATCTCAGGAAACAAACTGACAGCTGCTAGAGGGAAGGGGAAGGGGAGGGATGGAGTGGCTGGGTGATGTACACTGGGGAGGGTATGTGTTATGGTGAGTGCTGTGAATTGTGTAAGACTGATTAATCACAGACCTGTACCCCCGAAACAAATAATACAATATATGTTAATATAAATAAATAATTAAATATAAATGATGTACTATACAGTAGCTTATTAAAAATTAATTAATTTTTAACCGAATTAAAAAAAAGAAAAATTAATCTCCCAAATACACTGCCATTACAATCGCAATAAAAACTTCTGAAAATGAAAAAAGTAAAATTAAATTAAATTTAAAAGTCTTCATTTGATTCTCATGACATTTGTAAGAAAAATTTTAGTAGAATGAAGAGGACAAAACCAAGATGGAGTAAAGACGACCATATACCTGGGTGGCTCAGTGGGTTAATCTGCTGCCTTCGGCTCAGGTCATGATCTCAGGGTCCTGGGATCGAGTCCCGCATCGGGCTCTCTGCTCGGCAGGGAGCCTGCTTCCTCCTCTCTCTCTCTCTCTACCTGCCTCTATGCCTACTTGTGATCTCTCTCTGTCAAATAAATAAATAAAATCTTTAAAAAAAAAAAAAAAACTGCTCAAGAAGCGCAAGTAAATTGGAGAGAGACCAAGCAGAGGTTTTTTGATGGAGACAGTTGTACATATTTAAATGCTGACAGCATACTTTACTTATGGGAAAAGATGGTAGATTGAACACATTTTACTCTTACTCCCTCCTAAGTCCCATTAAGATGAAAATAAAGCTTTTTTTTTTCAATTTTAAGATATAATTTATATACAATAAAATATACAAGTCAAAGAGTTTGGGCTTTTTTTTTTAAGCATACATACACAAAATGGAAGAGAGAACAACAACAAACCCTTTTGGAGGTTAAAATGCAGATTGACGTAAAGACTAAAGAAAATTTTTTAAAAAAAAAGTGAAGAGAGTTAAGCTTGTAATGAGGAAAGCAATCCAATTTATACAACAGTGCCTCAAAAGAGGTCAGAAATCGGCAGCAACAAGTTCTATAAAAGAGATATGAACATGGTGCTAAAAACAAGATTGGTCAAATCACTTAGATACCCTCCTACTCTCCACAAAATACAGCCAACTACCCCTATCCCACCCTGGGAGAAGCAAGGAGCTTTATTTTCTATACTAAAACAGTGTAATCCAATAAAACTTCCACAATAATAGAAACAGTTTCTATCTACCTTGTCTTATATGGTAGCCTCTGGGCACATACAGTTACTGACCACTTGAAATGTGTCTATGATGCAAATGAGAAACTTATTCTTTAATTTTAATTATTAAATTTAAGTTGCTACATTTGGCTACTGGCTACCAAACTGGACACTGCAGCTCTACAGGGTAAAACAATGGATTCCTGGACTGAAAACAGCTGGTCCAGCTAAGAATGAAGGTATCATACTGAAAAGAGTTGAGTTAAATGAACATAAGCAGAGTCTACACACTAAGGGCTAAGACCTCTAACCCAGACTGCTGGATGCCAGCTTACAAGCTCCAAGCAGAAGATCTGAAAATTCTTTTTTGAGGAATCTAACTCACTCAAGAGGAAAGCCAAAGATGTTGCTACGGAAGGTTCTCCAATAAATGAATCCATCAGTATACCCTAAAATCCACAAATCCCAAGCATGCACTCCCAACTCCAATAAAAGAATCCATCAGTATACCCTAAAATCCACAAATCCCAAGCATGCACTCCCAACTACATGTAATTAAAATTAAAAGCAACTTCCACAGGTGGTTCCTCTACATTTCTGCCCCAGTATTCTTGACACTGCTGTTGTATTCATGTTCACCAAATACCAACATATGTTCAGACATAAAACACACACACAATGAAAACAAAAATGAGCTTTCAGGGTGCCTTGGTCGCTTAGTCGGTTAAGCATCTGCCTTCAGCTCAAGTCATGATCTCAGGGTCCTGAGATCAAGCCCCGCTTCGGGCTCAGCAGGGAGTCTACTTCTCCTTCTGCTTCTCCCCCTGGCTTGTGCTTTCTTTTTCTTGCTCACTCTCTGTCACTCTCAAATAAATAAAATCTTTAAAAAAAAAAAAAAAAGAGCTTCAACTTTTATGAGATACTCACTGACTTCCAGACAGTCCTAAGTCTGAACAATCCTTAAGGGATCCAATATTTGGGGAAATGTTTGCAGTGCAGCCACCATACAGGTTAACTCAAGCACTGCTATGAAAAAGTTCTTTTTAGCAGACGTAAAAAGACAGTCATAGCTGTTGTACAGCAAATAAATAGGGATGGGGTTAACCATCCCAGAAATATGAGAGAATGAATGGCTTGTAGTAGGAAACCAGATTTTTTTTTGCCACTAAAGATTTATTTATTCTAGAGAAACAGCACGAGCAGGAAGAGAAGAGGGAGAGCAAGAGAGAACATCAAGCACACTCCACTGAGGGTGGAGCCTGATGTGTGGCTCAATCAGAGGACCCTGAGATCTGGACCCAAGCCAAAACCAAGAGTCAGGCTCGCTTGACTGACTGAGCCACCCAGGTGGCCCCCAGCAGGCATCTTAACACCTTTCATGTGTGTGTTTAGCCTAAGCTCTAATTTTTGCTCCTCTTACAAATAAACTCAGGATAACTCCCTACCAATTATACCCGAGGCTGGCTGTACCTTCTGCCAGTCACTTGAGGCCAATGCCCACCTTGGTCTGGGGCTACAGGAAACAAGACTAAAAACAAAAACAAGCAAAAAAATAATGCCCACTGGCATCGGAGAACATGAATGAACCATAAAAAGACCAAGATTGAGAACCAGAGACTAATCCATTTATAGTCCCTACTGGTAATACTTTTATCACATTCAGCCACTGTATATAAAGTAGATTAAGTATCCAGTTTTGGTCTCAAGTCCTCATAGACATAGAAGACTGCTTCAAGGACCAGCAAATGACTTTCACTAGGTCTTCATGTTACTATCCTCACCCTGCCTCTGTTTCTATGTTAAATCTGTTATATTAGTTTAGACTAAAATTGGGACTCTGGATCCGTATTTATCCTTTTTAAGTACCTCTACTTGAAAAGTCTGCTCTGTCAGAATCTGAAACAGCAATTTTTAAAACCTCAGAATTAGGGTATTTCAGACACAAAAATAAAAAATTTAGAGACTCCATGACTTGGCTTTTCATCCCAGACGTGTATCATAGGTTTCTCTAGACTCAAATTCATGTACAATGCATTTGTTAACATGGTTTGTTTATTTTAATTATTTATTTATTTAAGTAATCTCTATACCCAATGTGGGGCTCAAACTCATGACCCCAAGATCAAGAGTCACATGCTCTAAGGACTAAGTCAGCAAGGCACCCTGTTAACATGTTTTTATTAATGAGCAAGTTTAGAACGCCCTTTGTCATCTGGTAGTAGAAAGGTAACATATTAGAAACAAAATTACTTTTAGAAAATAATTCAGCATCCACCTCTGGAGGATTTGTAAAGTAGGGTCCATTTCTATCTCTACTAATAACACAGAATAGGAATACTAAAGCAATATATATGTATATGATCAACTGATTAGGTGGTAACAGTGCCTCATATGTACGTTTCTTAGAGTGGAAAAGCCTGATGAGATAGATATGGAGTTTTTCCACTCTAAGAAAAGTAAATATAAAGCTCTCATTTGAATGTGATGAAAAAAAAAATACATCTATCTACCTACCTTTATATCATGAAGCTTTTCCACCCTAAGAAAAGTGCATGTGAAGCACTGTTATCATCTCATCAGTGGATCCTTTCCAGGCATCTACCAAATGCTTTAAATCAGTGGCACATTACAACTAAACCAAGAAAAAAAAATGACTAAAAATTCAAGCTTAAATACTGAAAGCCTCTAACTAAATTAGGTGTTTATAGGCAATTAGAGACCTTCAGAGGGAAGTTATCAAACTGCACTCCACTAGAAGCTGATTAGTGATACAAAGTGGCCATGCATACTAGGATGGAGGAATGGGTTTAAAGAAACAAAGAAAGAAAAGGCAACCTGTGTATTATAAACCCCTGCACTGGGTTTATAAGCCAAAGCAAAAGGAAAATTTTCTTAAATTGAAATTTTTCCATGGTTTATGAAATCTTGGCATAAAAGCCTACTAAAAAACTGACGTACAAAGTGATATAACCTTTATATACTTATGCCAAAAAACAACCTAAGCAACATTTAGCAAGATATTTTACTAAAATCTAATACTTTCATCAGAGGGCTTTAAGAAGTTTTAGTGCACAGGAAAATACAAAAAGAATTATACTGAGCTACTGACTTACAGGACCTATCTTCTGGGCTCAAAGTGGTACAAAACCTGAAAGAGTACTACTCTTTACTTAAGTAAAGTGATTTGTTAATGGCATCGCACTTTGACTGGGAGCCTGTTCATAAACTAATATGTGAAACCTGCTCTACATCTGGGTTTTCAAAACATGAGTATCACCTGAGAAGCTATTTAAAAACCACAAATACAGAGATCATACTTCCGATCTACTGAGACAGCACCCAGGCACCCAGACTTTTGTATTAATTCCCCAAATGATTCCAATACCCAGCCAGGTTTTGGAACCACTGGATTAGATGACCCTCAAGATCCCTTCTGTGTCCATGTGCAATTCTGTACTAAAGGAACTGGAGATTGCACTTGGCTACATAATGTGTGGCAGCCATCAGCATCATGTTCCACTGACAAGGAAAGGAAAGCATCCTTAATTGTCTGACCAAGCAACTGTAAGAACAGGTGCTCTTTACTCAGATCACTTGACTGCATTGCCACACCCTCTTCCCTGAACATTCCTCTGACTTAGGGTCTATTAAACTTCAGAGTGGGATATGTCTTACTCCCCAATACAGAGAAAGGCAGCTCCTCAGATTAACTCATGACTGTAATATCCAGCCACTCAAAGGGTCATTTCTCTGCAATTCCCTGCACATTTTCAACTCTGTTAGAAGCATAGTGCAGGGATCCTCAGAAATATGTGTGAAGAATTCCTTCTAAAGCAGGCCAAAGTGTAAATGAATCCCCTCCAGCTTTTCTTCCTAGAAAGGGCCCACTGAGCACAAGTATCTGGAGAAAGAAGCAGAACTGATTTAGGTTATTCCTCATAAACCAGCAATGTTTTATCAACAAACATAAGATACCTGGGTAGCTAGGAGAGTCTGACCTCTTCCTAATGCTGCACAACCCCAAGCAGAGCCTGCAGTTAGGTTCTAACCACACACCCTCCTTCATACCAAACTTATTCTGCGTAAAAGACATAATTAGAAACCTACCATTAAGTGTCCAGGATATTCTTAAATCCAAAACATTTAGTGACTGATGTTCTGCTTTTTTCACTCCATTTCATTCTCCCTATTTATATAGGCATAAAAAAGCGCCCCTTTACGTGTGGTTAAAAATGAAGTATCTAGCACAAGATTAAAACCACCACCAAATGGCAGGCTAAGATTTTAACTCAGTTGTTCCGACTCTTACATACAAAACCCTCATTACCCACATCCTCTCCGCGTCCCTCTTCCCCCAGCACAGAAGCCCGGTGCAACGGGGGTTGATACTAACTAGCATAGAAACAAAAATAGAAAGCTTTATGGAAAACAAGCTTCCCACCACCCTAGCGTTTAATTGTGCCATACCCATTCACTACAACAAGGTCCCAGGAGTGCGGGCTATAGAACTAAAGGCAGGAAGGAAGCAGAACGGTCCGAACAAATATAAACCTTTGGATTCCCAAACCGCAGTCCGGGGGGAGCTCTAACAGCAGCTCTTCCTTTCAAACCTTTCCCTGGCCTCGGGAGGAGCGGCCGGGGGCGCTAGCATTTTTTGCTTCTGCGTCGTACAGTTCAGACTGGGGAGAAAAAGGGGAGGACAACGGTGCCTCGGAACGAGCTCCCTGCCCGCCCCCAGGTAAGAACAGCAGCGCCCAGGGAGAAATTTGCTGCCTCCGGCTCGGGTGTGGGGGGAGGGCAGCGCCTGAGGCCTCCAGGCCGGGGTGCTGAGCTGGCGCGCACTGGCGCGGGAATGGCCAGCTAGCCCGGTCCGTAAGTCATTCCGATTTGACACCGGGGCTCCTGCTTACCTACGTCCCTCGCTGCCCGCACCTGCCGCACCGGGGGTCGAGATACTGCGGCAGCTCAGCCTGCGACCCTACCTTCGCCAGTTCTAGGGAACCCTGGTCAGTTAGGAGGTGCCCGGCCTGCTCGCAGCGGCCACAGCCACCGAGCTTCCTTCACAGGAGCCGCCGCGACGCCGGCGCTCACTTACAGCGTCACCTCCTTCCGTGCCCTTCCGCCTTAGCCCCGCCCGTCCGTGGTGCGGGCAGCGGAAGACAGAGCTGCGGACGGGCGCTAGGGCGTGGCTCCGCCGTCCCTCCGCTTCCGGCGGCGCGCTTCGCGGCCTCCCGGTTTTAGGCCAGATGTTCCACGCTGGTTCGCACCGTCACTTACTGGCGTCTCCCTGCCTGCGCGTGAGATTGGTGGGAACGGAGATTCAGAAATTGCAAGAGGCTCGACAGGGCGGATTTGAGACCTCTGTTCAGTCCCCTCTCAACTTTTTAACCCCAAAAGTGCTAAGGCCGACCACCGCTAATCCCTTTCCCTTTTGCCAAAAGCGAAGGGGGCACCTTTCTGCACTGGATGCGCTTTGAGGCCTGGCCCGGGCTTTTCTTGGGGGTTTTCCTGTGATCTTACCGCCTTGGTATAGTAATTGCTTCTTTATCTTGTTCCGCCTCTCAACAGAGAGCACTTCCCCTGCAGAGCAGAGCCCGGTCTTACTCAGCGTTGTAGTCCCAGCACCAAACTGACTGCCTACAGGTGTTTACGTAGGTCTGTGCAGTAGAGCTATAAATTTTTTTTTTCTCATGAGAGGAAAGCGGCTTCAGCCTGATAAATGTTCAAGCACTATTCACTCAACGCACGTTTCTTTTTTTTTTTTTTAAGATTTTATTTATTTATTTGACAGAGATCACAAGTAGGCAGAGAGGCAGACAGAGAGAGGAGGAAGCAGGCTCCCCACTGAGCAGAGAGCCTGATATGGGACTCGATCCCAGGACCCTGAGATCATGACCTGAGCCGAAGGCAGCGGCTTAACCCACTGAGCCACCCAGGCGCCCCAGTTCTTAATTTTTAATACTGTATTTTTGGTGTTTTTTATTTAATAAATTTTAGATTCCAGTTACCTTTTGAAAGTCTCCATTTGTTCATGTTGTTAATCGTTTCTTCTGTTTTATCTTTTAGTTTTGTGGGATTTTTCCCCCCTCAGTCCTTATTTGCTACTTTAATATTTTGGTTAAATATTTGTTGATCTGGTTCAGTGGTTCATAATTCCCGCATGATTATCTGTCACATTTTCCTGCCACTTCACGTGTTTGGTAATGTTTTCTTATGTGTCAGACAGTGTGTATAAAAGAATTATAGAGCCACCACATTATCATCTACCAGTGAGGATTCCCCCTTCCCTCTGTTAGGCTGGCTGAGGGGCTGGTCATCACAATCCAGTCAGGGATTGAGATGAGTCTTGGCAAGTTTGCCCTCTTAGACTTATCCTACCTCTAGTTCTTCCCTCAGGGGCAGACCAAGCTTTTTTTTTTTTTTTTTTTTTTTTTTTTTAAAGATTTTATTTATTTATTTGACAGAGAGAGAGATCACAAGTAGACGGAGAGGCAGGCAGAGAGAGAGAGAGGGAGGCAGGCTCCCTGCCGAGCAGAGAGCCCGATGCGGGACTCGATCCCAGGACCCTGAGATCATGACCTGAGCCGAAGGCAGCGGCTTAACCCACTGAGCCACCCAGGCGCCCCAGACCAAGCTTTTGATAGACAATCTCAGCCCTGAAAGCCTACAGTGTTTCCAGTTCATTCCTCTAGGGCTTTGAGCTTAGCTCTTCAGCCTCCAACCAACTCTGCTTTAAAATAGGAGAAATGTTAGGGCACCTGGGTAGCTCAATGGGTCAAGTGCCTGAGTCCTGATTTTTTCTCAGGTCATGATCTCAGGGTCCTGAGATTGAGCCCACATGGAGCTCTCTGCTCAGTAGGGAGCCTGCTTCTCCCTCTCACCTCTGCCCACTGCTCTGCCTACTTGTGTGCTCTCTCTTTGTCAAATAAATAAATAAAATCTTTGAAAGAAAATTTCTCTCTCTCCCTCTGCCCTAAATCACCCCCCAACACCCTGTTCATGCATGCATGCATTCTCTCTGAAAAAATAAATAAAAATTTTTAGAAAGATGAGAACTGTCTTAAGGGAGAGATTTACCATGTGACTGAGGAGACCATGTCCCTCTAATGGGGTATGGTTTCTTAAGCATCATGACTTTTTAAAACTTTTGGTTCAGGGGCACTTGGGTGGCTCAGTCAGTGAGGATCTGACTCTTGATTACAGCTCAGGTCAAGATCTCAGGGTCATGGGATCCCGCCCTGTGTCAGGGTCTCAGCTCAGTGTAGAGTTGACTTGGGATTCTCTCCTTCTCCCCCCTCCTCTATCCTTCTCCACACTCATGCTATCTCTCTCTCTCTCAAAATCAATTAATTAATTAATTATATTAAAAATAGCTTTAAAGTTTTGGCTCAGTTCCACAGCCTTCCAAGCAGGTCTCAAACTTAGAAAATGCTCCACATGGAAAACCAGTCATTCACTGGGGCTCTTCTGCCTTCCAGTCAGTCCCAATAGCCTGCTAAAAGTTCCTCTGGGTTTTCTTTGCCCCCACAGAGTCCCTCTGCCTAAGTTAAGACTGATCTCAGGGGCACCTGGGTGGCTCAGTGGGTTAAGCCACTGCCTTCAGCTCGGGTCATGGTCTCAGGCTCCTGGGATTGAGCCCCACATCGGGCTCTCTGCTCAGCAGGGAACCTGCTTCCCCACTCTGTCTCTGCCTTTCTGCCTACTTGTGATCTCTGTCAAATAAATAAATAAAATCTTAAGGAAAAAAAAAAAAGACTGATCCTCAACCTGTACCTAAAATCAACAAATGTTTCCAGGAGCAGGGGAAGCTAGTGATTATCAATGCACCTTAGAAGGCCTTTCCCCATTCTGGAATTTTGTTTACCTAAAATTAGGTAACAAGTCCTTACTTCCCAGCTCTCTGATGTATTTTAAACAATGATGTTTTCAACTTATTCTGCATTTTTTTAGGTTGTCGAAGCAGGAACATTGTCCTCCTACTACATCCTATTCGGAAGCAAAAGTCACTTGTAAAACTCCGTTATATTGTGTCTACAATGCCCAAGGGTAAAAATGATACCTTCTGCTTATAACTGTAATTCTCACATTTCTTTAGACTTAGATATTTATTTAAATGCATTCCTCACTACAAAACCTTTTCTCCATAATTTTTCCATCCATGATTTGGTTGACTTAAATTTGTCTTCTAGGAGATTTTTTTAGGAGGCTTTTAATTTTATTTTTTATTTAAATTCAATTTAGTTAACATATGCTGTATTATTAGTTTCAAGGATAGAATTTAGTGATTCATCAGTTGCAAATAGGACACGCAGTGCTCATTACATTAAGTGTCCTCCTTAATGCCCATCACCCAATTATCCCTTCTCCCCACCCACTTACCCTCCAGCTACACTCAGTTTGTTCCCTATATCTGAGTCTCTCATGGTTTGCCTCCCTCTCTGCTTTCATTTTATTTTTTCTTCCCTTCCCCTATGTTCGTCTGTTTTGTTTCTTAAATTCCACATTTGAGTGAAATCATATGGTATTTGTCTTTCTCTGGCAGATTTTTTTTAAGATTTTATTTATTTATTTGGCAGAGAGATAGAGCAAGAACACACGTAGGCAGAGCGGCAGGCAGAGTGAGAGGGAGAAGCAGGCTCCCACTGAGCAGAGAGCCCGATACAGGAGCCTGGGACCATGACCGAGCTAAAGGCAGCCCCTTAACCAACTGAGATACCCAGGCACCCAATTTTTAAAAAAAACAAATAACCATAACTGGGACACCTTGGTGGTTCCGTGGCTTAGGCATCTGCCTTCAGCTCGCGTCATGATCTCAGGGTCATGGAATCAAGCCCTGAATTGTAATCCCTCTTCAGTAAGGAGTCTGCTCCTCCATCTCCCACTCCCACTTTCCCTCGCTCATGCTCTCTCTAATAAATAAATGAAATCTTTTTAAAAAAAGTAGAGTGTTATTGTTTTATCTCTCATATGTACATCTATGATCCACTTGGAATTGATATTTGCATTTAGTGTAAGGGTCTCCATCTTCATTCTTTTTGCACGTGGATATTCAGTTGTTCCATAGTTGGAACTTATGTTGAAAAGACTGTTCTTTCCCTTATTGAATTGTCTTGGCACCCTTGTCAAAAATCAACGGATCACAAATATGAAGATTGATTTCTGGCCTCTAAATTTTATCCCATTGATTTTATGTCTATTTTTATAGATTACTATTCCTTTTGTATATTGTTTATAGATTACTTTATAGATTACTGTTCCTTTTGTATATTGTTCTTGCATCCTGAAACTTTGCTAAACTCATTTATTCTAATATTTTTGTATCTATGTGAATTCCTTAGGATTTTCTTATTAGATCATGTCATCTGGGAATGGACATAGTTTTGCTTCTTACTCTAGATGCCTTTTATTTCTTTTTCTTGCATAATAACCATGGCTAGAACATCTAGTACAAAGTTGAATAGAAGTAGCAAGAATGGACATCATTGCCTTGTTCCTGATCTTAAGGGGAAAATGTTCAGTCTTTCACCATGAACTATGATGTAAGTTGTGGGTTTTGTAAATGGTTTTATCAGGTTGAGGACGTTCTTGTTTTTTTAGTGTTTTCTTCATGAAGGGATGTTGAATTTTGTCAAAGGTTTTTTTCTGCATCTATTGCCATGATAATGTGGTTTTGTTACTTTGTTCTATTAGTATTTATGAATTTGATTGATTTTCATGTTAGACCAACCTAATGTGTTTCTAGGAATTTGCCCATTTCATCTAGGTATTATCTAATTTGTTGGCACACAACTGTTCATGGAATTCCCTTATAATTTTTATTTCTATATAAGGACAGTACTAATGTCCCTTCCTTAATTTCTGATTCTACTAATTTGAATATTTCTCTTTTTTTCTTGGTCATTCTACAAAGAGATTCATCAATTTTGTCACTCTTTTCAAGGAACCAACTTTTAGTTTCATTGATTTTCTCTATCATTCTATTCTTTAGTTCAATTATTTCTGTTCACCTATTTACTCTTTCTTTCCTTCTACTTGCTTAGGGCTTAGTAAGCTTTTCTTTTTCTACTTTTTTAAGATGGAAGGTTAGGTTACTGATTTGAGATCTTTAAAAAAAAAAATATGGGCACCTGGGTGGCTCAGTCGGTTAAGTGTCAGATTCACAATTTGGCTCAGGTAATGAACTCAGGGTCATGAGATCAAGCCTGCTTGCTGAGCATGGAGCATTCTTAAGATTCTTAAAATTCTTAAGATTCTCTCTCTTCTTTTCCTTCTGCCCCTCCCTCTACCCTCTCACAGGTGCATGTGCACTCTCTGTCTAAAAAAAATTTTTAAATAAATAAATATAGCCATTGGGACATTTTACTGGCTCAGTTGGAAGAGCACGTAACTCTTAATCTCAGGGTTGTGAAATCAAGCCCCACACTGGGGATAGTGATTACTTAAAAAAAAAAAAAAATATATATATATATATATATATACACACACACACATGCATACACACACACACACATACATATATATATACATATGCACCTGGGTGGCTCAGTCAACTAAGTGTCTGCTTTTAGCTCAGGTTGTAATATGGCAGACCCAAGATCAAGCCCCGAATCAGGCTTCCTGCTTGGTGGGGAGTCTTCTTCTCTCTTTCCCTCTGCTCCTCTCCCTGCTCATGTTCTCTTGCTCACTCTCCTTCTCAAATAAGTAAATAAAATATTAAAAAAATTATAGGGGCGCCTGGGTGGCTCAGTGGTTTAAGCCTCTGCCTTCGGCTCAGGTCATGATCTCAGGTCCTGGGATCGAGCCCCACATCGGGCTCCCTGCTCAGCAGGGAGCCTGCTTCCCCCCCTCTCTCTGCCTGCCTCTCTGCCTACTTGTGATCTCTCTCTGTCTATCAAGTAAATAAATAAATTATATATATATATATATATATGCCTGGGTGGCTCAGTGGGTTAAGCATCTGTCTTCAGCTCAGGTCATGTCAGACTGTCTGCTCAGTGGAGAGTCTGCTTGTCCCTCTCCTGCCTGCTACTCCCCCTGCTTGTGCGTGCTCTGTCAAATAAAATCATTAAAAAAAAAATAATAAAAAATATATATCCATTTACACCTAATATATTTCCTTCTAAACATGGTGTTAGTTATGTACTATAAGTTTTGATATATTCTGTTTTTGCTTTCATTTATCTCAAAGTATTTTCTAATTTTCTCTGTGACTTCTTTGACCCATTGGTTATTTAAAAGTGTGCTCCCCAACATGGGACTCAATCCCCACACTACAGGATCATGACCTGAGCTGAAGGCCATCGCCTAACCAAATGAGCCACCCAGGTGCCCCTGATTTTAATCTTTTAAAAATTATTAAGAATTGCTTTATCTATCCTTGAGAATGTTTTATGTGCACTTGAGAATAATATGTATTCTTCTGTTACTGGATGGTGTGTTCTATATGTCTGTCAGGTCTAGTTGGTTTATAGTGTTCAAGTTCTCAACTTTTTGGTTGATCTTCTGCCTAATTGTTCTATCCCTTACTGAAAGTGAGGTAGTGAAGTCTCTGTTTTTGTTGAATTGTTTATCTCTCTCTTAGTTCCATCAGTTTGTGCTTCATGTATTTTGGAGATCTACAGTCAGGTGCTTAAATGTTTAATAATTGCTAAATCTTGATAAATTGACCTTTACTGTTGTAAAATATCCTTCTGTGTCTTTAGTAACATTTTTTTGTCTGAAAATCTATTTTGTCTAATATTGGAACAGCTACTACAGGTTTATTTTGATTATTGTTTGCATGCTATGTCTTTTCCCATGCTTTTACTTTCAACCTCTGTTTCTTTGAATCTGAAGGGGATCTGTTATAGACAGCATATAATTGGATCATGTATTTTATTTTCAAATTTCTGTTTTTTAACTAGAGCGTTTAATCAATATGCATTTAATGTAATTACTGGTAAAGTAGAATTTATGTCTGCCATTTTTAATAAAAAGATTTTATTTATTTGAAAGAGAGAGAGAGAGAACACACAAGCAGGGGCAGAGGGAGAGGGAGAAACAGACACCCTGCAGAGCAGGGAGCCCAATGCGGGACTCCATCCCTGAGCTAAAGGTGAACACTTAACTGACTGAGCCACCCATGCACCCCTATGTTTGCTATTCCATGCACCCCTATGTTTGCTATTTTGATATTTGTTTCAATATGTCTCATGTCTTTTTTCTTTCTTCCTACATTACTGACTTCCTTTATGTTATATATCTTCTACTGTGCTATTTTAATTCCATTGTCATTTCTTTTACTATATAGTACATAAGTTTTTTAGACAGATATACACACACTTCCACTTTGGATTATTTTGTTTCTCTAGAAATTACAATCAACAACTTTATTTACAACAACCTAATTCATATTAATACAACTTCATTTGAATAATATACAGTAACTTTCCTCTTTCATACTCATTTCTCTTCCCCCTTTTGTACAACTGTTATATAAGTTACACACTATGTGCATATTAACTGTTTTTTAAAAAGATTTATTTATTTGTCAGAGATAGAGAGTGCAAGCACAAGCAAGGGGAACTACAGGCAGAGGGAGAAGCAGGCTCCCCACTGAGCAAGGAACCTAATGCAGGACTCACTCCCAGGAGTCTGGGATCATGACCTGAGCCAAAGGCAGCTGCTTAACCCACTGAGCCATCCAGGCATCCCTCAACACAGATTTTAAATGACTTCTCTACACATTTTTCTTTAAATCAGTTAGAAGAAAAAAGTATTATAAAAAAATACACGTGTGCTATATTTTATATTTTTGGGTGTAATTATCTTTATTTCTTCATGTGCTTTCAAATTACTCTCTAGTGCTTTTCAATCATAAAGTCTCCCTTCAGTATTTAAGGCAGATTTACTAGTGAAAAATTCTCTTATTTTTTATTTATCTGATAATATCTTAATTTCTCCTTTATTTTTGAAGAAGAGTTTTGCTGGGTATAGAATTCTTAGTTGAGTCTCTTTCTTTCAGCAATTTGAAAATGTCATCCTACTTCCTTCTGGCTTCCATGGTTTCCAATGGAAAATGATCTGTTAATCTTATTGAAGCTCTTTTTTGCTTGGTTAGTTGCATCTCACTTGTTTCTTTAGGAATCTTTGTTTTTGGCTTTTGGCAGTTTGATTATGATGTGTCTAGAAGTCAATCTCTTTGACTTTATTCTACTTGAAATTTCTTGAGCTTCTTGGATTTGTAAACCTTTTCATCAAATTTGGGAAGTTTTTAGCTGTTATTCTTTCAAATATTCTTTTCTTGCTTTCTCTCTCCTCTCCTTATCAGCTTCCATTATGCATATTTTGGTAAGCTTGATGCTTTCCCACAAGTCAAGGCTTCATTTATTTTTCTTCATTTTTTTTTCTTTCTGTTCCTCAGATTAGGTAATCTCAATGGACATATCTTCCAGTTTGTTGATTCCTTTGCCAGCTCAAATCTGTTATTAAGCCGCTTCAATTTTTCATTTGTTATCAACCACCTTTCAGCCTTTTTTTCCTGTAAATTATTATACTTTCCAATTCCCAAATTCCTATTTTAAAATATTTTCTCTCTATATTGATATTTTTTATTTGGCAAGACACCTTCCTTTCATTCTCTAACATGGTCTCCTTTAGTTTTTTGAACATATTTAAAATAGGTAATAGTCTTTGTCTAGTAAGTTCAATGTCTAGGCTCCCTCATGGATAGTTTCTATTGATTTTTTTTTGGCTGTTTATGGGCCAGTTTCCTGTTTCTTTGCATGTCTTATAATTTTTTGTTGTTGAAAACTGAGCATTTTAAATAATATAGTGTGATAATTCTGGGAATCAGATCTCCTCCCTAGGGTTTATTGCTGCTACTACTTGTTACAGTGGTTACTTGATTTTTATGAGCCAATTCTGTGAAGTATGTATTCTTTGTTGTGTGTGGTCCCTGAAGTCTCTACTCAGCTTAATGGACTTGTTAGCTAATGATTAGACAGTGATCTTCCTTTTTTTTTTTCTTTTAAAATTTTATTTATTGAGATGCCTGGGGGGCTCAGTTTGTTCAGTGGCTGCCTTTGGATTGGGTTATGATTTCAGGGTCCTGGGATTGATTCCTGTGTTGGGCTCCCTGCTCAGCAGGGAGACTGCTTCTCCCTCTCACTCTGACTGCTGCTCCCCCTTCTTGTACTTTCTCTTTCTCTCCCTGGCAAATGAATAAATAAAAATAAATAAAAAGAAAGAATTTATTTACTTATTTGAGAGAGAGAAAGAGAGAGAGACCATGAGAGGGGTTAGGAGCAGAGAGAGAAGGAGACTCTCCACTAAGGAGGGAGCCCAGTGCAGGGCTCAATCCCAGGACCCTGAGATCATGACTTGAGACAAGGGCAGATGCTTAACTGACTGAGTCACCCAGGTGCACCAGAGATCTTAAATTCTTTTTTAAAAATTTTTTAAGATTTTGTATTTATTTGACAGAGAGACACACATAGAAAGAGGGAACACAAGCAGGGGGGGTAGGAGAGGGAGAAGTAAACTACCTGATGAGCAGGGAGCCCAATGTGGGCCTTGATCCCAGGAATTTGGGATAATGACCTGAGCCGAAGGCAGACACTTAATGGCTGAGCTACCCAGGTGCCCGCAATCTTCAATTTTTGGAACCAGTTAAGTCTCTTTGCCAAGGAACTCTATGTGTATGCTGCAGTATGCCGTCACTATTGCACCATGCAATTTACAAATATGATTTACCTTTTACTTCCTGCTCTCTCTGAGCCTTAAAGTCAGCCAGAGAAGAGAGCTTAAAGCCTTGTCAGGTGTTTCCTGAGAATGCCCACAGCATGAACCACCTGAGCATGCATGTGGATGTCTACGTTCCTGAGAATATGTTAAATTTTTCAAAACCCTTGTGGATATCTCAATCCTAGTTTTTTCCTTGCAAGTTTTCTGCTTAGTCTATTGTTTCTCCAGCTCTGCTGTGGGCTGCCAAGCTGATTTTCACCACGGACGCATCCTAGCGGCAGATTGATAAGCCTCACCTTGAGCATACAATCAGATGCAACTCACAAAGTCCTTCTCGTCACAAAGTCAAATTCTCAGTTTATAAAGGTCAGAAAATGTCCATCTTGTCATGTCCTCATGTGTTCCTCCTAGCTCATCCTGCATCCACAGCCACAGGACTTAGTTTGAAATCTCTTGGGACTTGACACTTGGCTCATGAATGGTTCTAGGTTGCTCATCATCTTCAAATAGTTCAGCTTAAAATTTCTTTTGAACTATGTTTTTCTTCCTTGTACTTGGACCTCTGATCCACTATGGATTGGTAACCCAGTTTTGCATTAGCTAATTGGCTGTAATATGACACCTCCAGGAGATACTGCTGCCATGCTACTCCCTTGGCTGGAGATACCACAAGTCCATGAGCAAGTAGCTACTCACCCCAACCCCCATCTCAGATCCTGGAATTCTGCCCCTGTCCAGCCCTGAGCTCTTTCAGCATCTAAGACCATTTCCTCAAAGACCCTTGAGGGTCAAGTGAATAAAACAATTCCTCACATTTACCTAGCTTGTTTGGCTGGAACAGACACATTATGTGGATGAAGGCCTAAAGGAAGTCCCAGGAAATTAAGGTGAATATCTTGAATGCTTGATGGTGTTACAATGCTGAACACCAGAGAATAAAGATGGGTTGAGAAAATAAAATTCTTGGGGCACCTGGGTGGCTCAGTTGGCTAAGCGTCTCCCTCTGCTTCTGCCTGCTGCTCTGCCTACTTGTGCTCTCTCTCTCTAATAAATAAATAAAATCTTTAAAAAAAAGAAAAAAAAAGAAAATTTCTTATAATATTTTTTTTAAAAATATATTATTTATTTATTTGACAGAGAAAGACACAGAGAGAGGGAACACAAGCAGGGGGGAACAGGAGAGGGAGAAGCAGGCTTCCCACCAAGCAGGGAGCCCGATGTGGGCCTCAATCCCAGGACCCTGGGATCATGACCTGAGCTGAAGACAGCCGCTTAATGACTGAGCCACCCAGGTGCCCCTTAAAAACATAATCTTAAATGCAATGTGGTACTCTGGATTGGATTCTGAACAGAAAAAGGATATAAAGCCTGTAGTTTAACATTATCGTACTTTTTTTTGATAAATGCACAATGGTTAGTAAGATGCTAATATTAGGGAAAGCTGAAAGAAAGGTAAATAAGATCTCTGTACTATATTTGGAACAGTCCTGTAAACCATAAGTTATCTTAAAGTTAAAAACCTAAGTTAAAAAGTTAAAAAAAGGGCGCCTGGGTGGCTCAGTGGGTTGGGCCGCTGCCTTCGGCTCAGGTCATGATCTCAGGGTCCTGGGATCGAGTCCCGCATCGGGCTCTCTGCTCAGCAGGGAGTCTGCTTCCCTCTCTCTCTCTCTGCCTGCCTCTCTGTCTACTTGTGATTTCTCTCTGTCAAATAAATAAATAAAATCTTTAAAAAAGTTAAAAAAATAATAACATGTATTAGGGGATTTCTATGTGCTAAGCACTTTTTAAAAAGATTTTATTTACTTATTTGACAGACAGAAATCACAAGTAGGCAGAGAGGCAGGCAGAGAGAGAGAGAGAGGGAAGCAGGCTCCCTGCTGAGCAGAGAGCCCGATGCGGGACTCGATCCCAGGACCCTGAGATCATGACCTGAGCCGAAGGCAGCGGCCCAACCCACTGAGCCACCCAGGTACCCCTGTGCTAAGCACTTTAAGTGAACTATTTCAAATAATCCTCATAACAATCCATGAAGTGAGCACTACTGATTCCATTCTATGGTTACGGGAAGATTTAGGCCATTCTACTAACAATGCATCAGGACAGTCTAATTAAGCAGGAAAAGAGCTGGGATGGGGATGGGGAGACAGTTTCTTGCAAAGTCCTTTCCCATGCCCTGGAGAAAGTAGAATTTAGCTGGTTATTAACAAAAGGAAAGAGAAGATGTGGAATCCCTCTCCTCTAAATGCTATGAGATTTAATTAAGACTGGTAGATAGGCAATAATGAGTAGGTCCTATATTGGACATCCCAAGTATGGACTTGAAAGATGACATAACTAGGATACAACTATGGCAGAACTAAAAATCTCTATAAAGAATCCAGCCGTTAAGGGCACCTGGGTGGCTCAGTGGGTTAAAGCCTCTGCCTTCCGCTCAGGTCATGTTCCCAGGGTCCTGGGATCCAGCCCTGCACCAAGATCTCTGCTCAGCGGGGAACCTGCTTCCTCCTCTCTCTCTCTCTCTCTCTCTCTCTCTCTCTCCTGCTTCCTCCTCTCTCTCTCTCTCTCTCTCTGCCTGCCTCTCCACCTACTTGAGATCTCTGTCAAATAAATAAATAAAATCTTTTTTTTTCTTCAATATTTTTTGTTTATTTATTTGACAGACAGAGATCACAAGTAGGCAGAGAGGCAGGCAGAGAGAGAGGAGGAAGCAGGCTCCCCACTGAGCAGAGAGCCCGATGCGGGACTTGATCCCGGGACCTGGGATCAGACCTGAGCTGAAGGCAGAGGCTTTAACCCACCGAGCCACCCAGATGTCCCAAAAAAATCTTAAAAAAAAAAAAAAAAAGAAAGAAAGAATCTAGTTGTTAGGTGTGCCTGGGTGGCTCAGTTGTTAAGGGTCTGCCTTCGGCTCAGATCGTGATTCCAGGGTCCTGTGACTGGGCCCTACATGGGGTTCCCTGCTCAGCAGGAAGCCTGCTTCTGCCTCTCCCACTCCCTCTGCTTGTGTTCCCTCTTTGCTGTCTCCCTCTGTCAAATCAGTAAGATCTTAAAAAAAAAAAAGAATCTAGTTGTTAGAAGATTCTGTCTTTGGAAAAACTCTCATTGCATTGTGGAACTTTTAATTGGGCTGCATTCCAAGCCTCCAAGAACTATGTATAAACTTCTAAGGATCCATGGGGCACCTGGGTGGCTCAGTTAAGCATCCGACTCTTGATTTCAGCTCAGGTCATGATCTCTGGGTCATTAGATCCAGCCCTGAGGCAGGCTCCCAGCTCTGCAGGGAGTCTCCTGGAGATTCTCTCTCTTCCTCTGACCCTACCCTTCATATACTCCCCATCTCCCAGCTCACTCTCTCTCTCTAAAATAAATCAATCTTTAAACATCTAAGGATCCTGAGATACGATTATATAGACTTAGCCATACTGAACTGAATTCCAGACAGTGGAAACAACATCTCACTGGACCTCTGAGACTAATCCTGGAGGTACAATCTGCCATTGGCAAAATTACATAGTGCAGTAAATCTCTGACATCCTGATAGCATCATACATTCCCAAACAGCACTAAGTAACACAATGTCCCTCAACAAACAAAAACACTGAAGTAGAACTGAAAATTTAAGTGGCCCCTGTTAGCTGTATATTAGTTAGTGCTTCCATGTCAGTTAGAAAAATGTGCATAGTGACCAGCTAAAATCATTGCCTGGCCAAGCAAGCGCCCCTCTTTCCTGTGTCAGTCTTCTAGGTAATTTTCCTTTAGTGAAATGATAGTTTCACTAAATTAAATGCTTATTGCAAATAAGCATTTAAATCCACATCAAACTGTGTGTGCCAGGGGCGCCTGGGTGGCTCAGTGGGTTAAGCCGCTGCCTTCGGCTCGGGTCATGATTTCAGGGTCCTGGGATCGAGTCCCGCATCGGGCTCTCTGTTCAGCGGGGAGCCTGCTTCCCTCTCTCTCTGCCTGCCCCTCCATCTACTTGTGATTTCTCTCTGTCAAATAAATACATAAAATCTTTAAAAAAAAAAAACCTGTGTGTGCCAAAAACTTCACCTGTATCACATCTGTAATTTAAAATGTTTTACCAAGGACAGTGTGTGTCATTCTAACAGAAACTTCACACACGAGGTGCTTTGAGCTCCTCGTCAGAAAGGTCACTCTATGGACAGCTACTACAAGCACTTCTGTATCTATATCTCAATCATCACCTGAGCTCCACTAACAAGCAAAATGAAGATGGGAAATGGGGGGTTTCCTTATGAAATTCATTGCTTGGTAGTTAACAATGGGCTCTCAACAGTGAAATTAAAGGTATTCAAGCTACTTGGATTGGGTAAAACTGCAGCCTTGCATTGGCAGGGTTTAAGAAGCTAGTGAGGCCTGCCACCTGACTCCTTCAAGGATGGCCCTCAAAGCTCTGTCCCTAAATGAACAGTTTGGGAGGATGTCTAGGTCCGTGATGGCAAGGCTGACAGAATCCTGGCCTCTACAATGTTTCTCTGCCCCTTAAAGTGAAATCTTTTGTGCAAAGTGTAGACAGAGCCCTTAACAGGACAGACACCAAGGATGATAATGGCTGTAGAACAGGCCAAATGAATGCTCTTGCTAATAACTGTTTGCTTAATTAGCTTTTAGATGTGTGACAGAGCTTGGTTTGAGACTAGCTCATAATCTAGCCACACAACTGTCGTAGGTTAGTTACCCCCCACCATTTCAAATTTTTTGGGTGGCTAGCTGTACCCAAAGAACCTAAGAATAGTACACAAACTGACTTTTTTATTTTTGCAGTAATTCAAAAATCATACTTTTCTTTATCCCTTTCTACCTCTTCTCCCTCCAAAAGTCCAGAGACTGCTTAATCACAAAAGATCCCCATTATGGAAGACCATGGTACTCTGCAATCCTGAACATGGTCAGTCTTCAAATTTGCCTTGAGCTCTTTCCCTACCTACTAATCCATCCCAATCCAGAGCTAACTAGGGTATTGCAACAGACACTCAACACATTTAATTATATGACTGAAGAGCTTTTGAACCATAAAGTTTGCACTAAATCACCCTGAAAGGCAGGGGGTGGGGGTGAATTAGAACATCCTGTCATCTCTACTTGGTTCCTCTTTTTCTCTTCCTCTCAGCATGGCAAGACCTGAATTAGGATGGGTTGAAAATTACAACCTTAGAAAGCAGTCCCATTTAAAACACTGTTGACATCAAGCCAAGATCTTACCTAAGAAAACTTGAGAAGGCAAAACTTGTCAATGTTCTATCATCTTTCTAGAATATTGCCTATGGGGCAGGGCACCTGGGTGAGTCAGTGGCTTGAGCATCTGCCTTCAGCTCAGGAGCATGTTCTCAGGGTACTGGGATGGAGACCCACATTAGGTTCCCTACTCAGCGGGGAGCCTGCTTCTCCCTCTCCCACTCCAGTGCCTGTGTTGTCAAATAAATTAAAAAAAAAATCTTAAAAAAAAAAAGGATACTGTGTTTATCTTCTAATTTACACCCACTACTGTCAAGGTCCTCTGTGTCCTGAAGACCTTCAAACGCCAAAATCTTTTTCATCCATTCTCTAAGAGATTAATGCTCAAGCAGAATTTAGATTAATGGATTAGTGAGAAGGGGAGAGGGGAGATGTCTAAAACTTCAGGGGATATTTGCAACAAAGAGAAGCTCATAATCCAAATGAGTATCTTCTTTTTAAAAAGATCTATTTATTTTAGAGAAACAGCATGCAAGTGGGGGGAAGAGGCAGAGGGGAGGGAGAGGAAAAGAATCTCAAATGGACACTGCACTGAATGGAGAGTTCGACTCAGGGCTTGATTTCATATTCCGGAGGTCGTTTCCTGAGGAGAAACCAGAAGTTGGAGACTTAACTGACTGAGCTACCCAGGTGGCCCCCAAATAAATGTCTTATTCATAGAATGGACTGGGACATAATTTCAACACTCACACACTGGAGGAAAATACCTGAAATAATAATAATAATAATAATAATAACAATTACGATTTTTTATCAACTTCATTTCTTTTCAGCCAAAGGTGATCTCAGAGCCTCCAATTACAAGTGGAAAGAGGATTCCAGAATTTAATCAAGTTTCTTGACTGGTAGGATGTTTAGCAGCCAACAACCAGATGTGGCTCTGTGGAAAATGGCTTCTCCCAAGAACTGGGGACAGCAAATGGGTGGGTACATTCCTTTGGGTAAAGTGGCTCATACAAACGAAACTACTATCCAAAGAGTCTAGATTAGTATACAAGCCACAGTATGGCTTCTAGGAGGTGTCACCTTATACTAAAACTCAGGAGAATATATAGTTCTGACTCTGAACCAATGTTTCATTAAACTGGGATAAACTGAATCAAATTGTTTCACACTTTTAATCTTCTTTTCAACGTTCACACTTGAAACTATCCTATCCATAAGGCAGTTTCCAACCCAAATTTAAACTCTTTCAGTAAGGGGCGCCTGGGTGGCTCAGCTGGTTAACTACCTGCCTTTGACTCAGGTCATGATCTTGGGGTTGTGGAATCAAGCCCCACATTGGGCTCCCTGTTCATCTGGGAGCCTGCTCCTCCCTCTACCTCTGCCCCTTCCCTGCTTGTGCTCGAATACATAAAGAAAATTGTAAAGAAAAAAAAAATCTTTCAATAAAATCTTCACAGTCTCTTTATAAAGTTTTTTGTTTTTTGCATTACTTATTTCTAGGTACTTTGTATCTTTGGTCTATTATAAATGCTTTTTTAGATATTAGATATATTTTGTAGATATTAGATATATTATAAATGATTTTTAAGATAACTTCAAGAGATTCTTGCATATTGTATATTCAATGATAAAAATACAATCCTACAGAGCTTGCCAAAGCAATAGCTGTATCATGTTCCAAAACTTAGTTCAAAATAAATGTTTGGTCGTAGCATTTAAAAGCTAGGAATAGGGACACCTGGGTGGCTCAGTGTAATTTTCAACCCTGCCTTTGGCTCAGGTTATGATCTCAGGTTCCTGGGATCGAGCCCCACACTGGGCTCTCTGCTCAGCAGGGGCCTGCTTCCTCCTCTCTCTCTGCCTGCCTCTCTGCCTACTTGTGATCTCTCTGTCAAATAAATAACATCTTAAAAAAAAAAAAAGCTAGGAATAGGGGCACCTGGGTGGTTCAGTTAAGTGTCTGCTTTTAGCTCAGGTCATAACCCCGGGGTCCTGGTATCGAGACCCATGTCAGGCTCTTCTCCCTCTACCTCTGCCCCTCCCCCTGCTTATGCTCTTTCTCGCTCAAAATCTATTGAAAAAATAAATAAAAGCTAGGAATAAAAGTCCTCTATTCTGCAACAAGGAAGTCTGAAAATAGTAGAATCTTAGGAACCCTGAAAACCCCCCAGTAAGCACACTAGCTACCAGCTGAAGGAGTCTTCTTTTTGATGTTTCTTTTTTTTTTTAAATATTTTATTTATTTGACAGACAGAGATCACACGTAGGCAGAAAGGCAGGCAAAGAAAGAGAGGGGGAAGCAGGCTCCCTGCCAAGCAGAGCCCAATGTGGGGCTCGATCCCAGGACCCTGGGATCATGACCTGAGCAGAAGTCAGAGGCCTTAACCTACTGAGCTACCCAGGCCCCCCTTCTTTTTGATGTTTTAAGAAGTGCCTAGACATTCAGTGGTCAATGGTGATGTTGTTTAAGAGTAGTTTCAATGATATGCTGAGGGGAGAATCAAGGTGGTAATGAAGAGAGGAACAGTCTCTACAAGTTTTAGTTGAGAAAAATCAAAAGGAATTTGTTATAATAGCAAGATACATGTGCATGCTTGTTTTGCTGAGGGTTATAGGTTGCAGGCAGAGGACAGCCAAGTCAGTCAGTGACCTGAGGATCTGGGAGGTGGTGAAATATGGAAACAGATCCTTGGTGAGGTTAGCTGCAGAGACCGAGAACATCTTCCACTGAGACCAAAAGGAAGAAGGTAAAGATAGAAACATGTAACATTTCAGCTGTAGGGTAGAAGAAAGTGTTAAGATGATGGGATAAAGGGGTTGAGAGTCATGAGATACTCTGCAGAAAGTAAGAAGAAGAAAAAAATCTAGGACCAAAATGAATGGTGAACACCAAGAAAACCCAGCTGAAGATTGAAATAAATCAATGTATAAATGAGTTTTTGTTTAGTGCAGCGCCAAACAGTGCAAAATTACTGTTGTTATAGAAACAGCAAGTATGCACCAGACATCTATAAAAAGTCTATGGGAAAGACAGAATTAAAAGCAAAAAAGAACCCAGAAAAAACACACAATCCAGAGATAATACGATGAATGCCCCCAAATTAATATGTTGAAGTCCTAACTCCCACTGTATTGATATTTTTGGAGATGGGAGTCTTTGGAAGGTAATTATGGTTAAAAGACTTAAGGGTGGGGCCTCATGATGGGATGAATGCCTTCTCAAGAGACACCAGAGAGATGGCTCTCTCCTCATGCACACATACAAGGTAGGAGTCCTGTGAAAACACAACAAGATGATGGCTGCTGATAAGTCAAGGTCTCAGAATGAAACCAACTGTGCCCAACATCTCAATCTTGGACTCCAGAACTGAATTTTTGTTATTTAAATAAAATAAATAACAAATTTATAATAAATAATAATTATTTATAATAAATAACAAATAATAAATTTGTTAAAATAACAGAAATAAATTTTTGTTGTTTAAATTTTTCAGCCTATCGTATTTCATTATGGTAAACTAAACTAGAAAAAACTCACAATTAATACATCAGGAAAGATATTAAATTCATGAAATAAGAACAGAAGGCTATAAAAATGAAGATTAGAAAACAAGAATGAGCTTTTGGAGATTAAAATCGACACCTGGGTGGCTCAGTGGGTTAAGCCGCTGCCTTCGGCTCAGGTCATGATCTCAGGGTCCTGGGATCGAGTCCCGCATTGGGCTCTCTGCTCGGCAGGGAGCCTGCTTCCCTCTCTCTCTCTCTGCCTGCCTCTCTGCCTACTTGTGATTTCTCTGTCAAATAAATGAATAAAATCTTTAAAAAAAAAAAAATCGAGTCCCGCATCAGGCTCTCTGCTCAGCGGGGAGCCTGCTTCCCTCTCTGTCTCTCTGCCTGCCTCTCCGTCTACTTGTGATTTCTCTCTGTCAAGTAAATAAATAAAATCTTTAAAAAAAAAAAAATCTGGTAGTTGAGGGGTGCCTGGATGGTGCATTTGGTTAAGTAGCTGACTCTTGGTTTCAGCTCACGTCATGATCTCAGGGTCGTAAGATGGATGGATGGAGCCCCCACACTAGGCTCTTAGTGTGGAATCTGCCTCAGAATCTCTCTCCTCAACCTCTATCCCCTTCCACTTGTGCTCTCTTTCTAAAATAAGTAAATCTTAAAAAAAGTAAATAAAAGGCAAAGAGGGGCACCTGGGTGGCTTAGTTGGTTGAGCATCTGACTCTTGATTTCAGCTTGGGTCATGATCTTGGGGTTTTGAGTTCAGGCTCCACCCTGGGCTCTGCACTGGGCATGGAGCCTGCTTAAGATTGTCTCTGCCCCTCCCTCACTTTCTCTCTCTCTCCCTTCCTCTCTAAAACAAAAATGAACAAAAAACAAAAGGCAAAGAGATGGAAAAGCAGAAGAGAAAGCCAAAGAAAACAGATGATTAATGCTGGAATTTTAGAAAGAACAGAGAGGAAAAAGTGGCAATTTTTACACAAATAATTTAAGAATTTCCCAGAACTGAAGAAAAGGAGTCTGTTATCAAGATGGCTTCCATTATGCACAAAGCTAATAAAAGCATCTACACCCTCACCAAGGCACTTAATGGTAAAATTTCAGAACAGGTGGCTGAAAAATGGTTACATGTCAACATACTATCAGCAATGGCAGGCATAAGACAATGAGTAGTTACTTTAAAATTCTCAAGGAAGATAATTTCCAACCTAAAATCCTGTGTTATCTATTAAATAAATTTTCTGACATACAAGTTCTTAAATATTTGACCTCTATGTACTCTTTTTCAGGAAATTAGTGGAAGATGTACTTTTTTGAAACGAGGGAATAAATGAAGCAAGAAAATACGGTATCCAAGAAACAAAGGTTCTAACTCAGAAGAAAAGTGAACTTTGAGTTTCAGATGCCCCGGTGGTAGAAGGCCTGTAGAGGAAGAGTCCAACACTGCAATCCCAGCCAAGTTCAAGGAAAGAAAAAGGAACTGTCATTATCTGAGACATCTAATTGTTAGAAAATAGTCTTCAGAGGGTTTTTGCCATTTTGTAGCAAGCCTGGGATAACTTGGTTAATAGGGACACAGGACACTTTGAAAAGAAACAATAAGAAAACAGTAAGAAAATTAACAATAAGAAAAAAACAGGAAAAGCAAGAAATGCTAATGTGATGACAATAAATTACTTAAGTGAACAACACTTCCACATAGTCAGAAGTAAAAGCTGACTACTGGGGTGCCTGGGTGGCTCAGTCAGCTAAGCCTCTGACTTGGGTTTCAGTTTAGGTCATAATCTCAGGGCGGTTAAGATCAACACCCCTACTCCCTGCCACGGGCTCAGAACTCAGCAGTAGTCTGCTTAAGACTCTCTCTTCCTCTCCCTCTGCTGCCACACCTCTCTCTCTAAAGTGAATAAATATTAAAAAAGAAATAAAATGGTTACTTGAATAAAGATTGTTACTTTTTAAAAAATAGTCCATATCCAGTGTGGAGCCCAGTGCAGGGCTGGGACACTCCACCCTGAGATCAAGACGTGAGCTGAGATCAAGAGTCGGGCACTCAACCAACTGAGCTACCTAGGCATCCCCTCAAAATTGCTACCTCACTTAAATGGGAGACTAGATGGAATGAAATGGGAGAATGGGATGGTGCGAATTCTCAACTGTCATAAGCAATTACTAGATAATCTAAAGTAAATTGTCGAAGTGTTGAGAAATACCTGTTGAAGTATACAATTTTGAAATGTGAAGATTAGGGGCGCTTGGGTGGCTCAGTGGGTTAAAGTCTCTGCCTTCAGCTCAGGTCATGATCCCAGGGTCCTGGAGTCCAGCCCCGCATCGGGCTCCCTGCTCAGCAGCAAGCCTGCTTCCCCCTCCCTCTCTCTGCCTACTTGTGATCTCTGTCTGTCAAGTAAATAAATAAAATCTTAAAAAAAAAAAAAAAAGAAATGTGAAGATTAATGCCTCCTAAGAACAGCTCATTGTTAAAGGTAGAATCCTCTGTGGAGTTGGACTTGGCAGTGGGAAGTTTAAAGCTGGTAACCAGCACTGTTTATTATAATTCCATTAAGATTATTTGGATTTTTAATCTATGTACTTTGGTTTGTTCAAAACCTAAAATAACTAGGCCTGAAAAGATACTTCCCTTCGTTCTCCTTTTTGAAAGATAAAACTTGTTAAATAATGTAGCATAAAAAATATCTCCCTAATTAAAAAAATAAAAGCCACAAACTAGAGGGTATTATGCTGAGTGAAATACGTCAATCAGAGAAAAACAATTATCATATGATCTCCCTGGTATGAGGAATTTGAGAGGCAAAGTGGGGAGCTTGGGGGGAAGGGAAGGAAAAAATGAAACAAGATGGGATGGGGAGGGAGGCAAACCATAAGAGACTCAATCTCACAAAACAAACAAGGTTGCCGGGAGAGGGGGTGTAGGGAGAGGTTGGTTGGGTTATGAACATTGGGGAGGGTATGTGCTATGGTGAGTGCTGTGAAGTGTGCAAACCTGGTGATTCACAGACCTGTACCCCTGGGGCTAATAATACATTACATGTTAATTAAAAAATCAAAAAAAAAAAAAAGAAAAAAAAGATTCTTACTGTCTCAGCAAGGTAAGCATTACAATTTCAGGCCGAGTTACTGGAGGTATTTAAACAGATCAGAAGTATTTCTGTGGGTCTGACAGCCACAACATTTGTAAGAAATGTATTCTAAACCTGATTTAAAAGAGGGAAGGCTCATGCTACCCAGACATTTCTGGAAACTTTTCTAAATTGGAACTCTGTAATACATTCAAAATAGTGCCGTGTTTAACAAATATTTATTCTTAAAAGTATCAAAATACTTCTTAAAAACCTATTATCTTTATTCTTTTAAACTATTCTATCTGAAGAAAGAACTGAAGTTTAGGAAAGGGGAAAATGAACATAAAAAAAAAAGTTTATTTCTAGCCCTGAAAGAACAAAATTATTGAACAAAGTCATCAAATACAGCAGTTAATGTCAAGGTAACAATTAAATAATTGAATGGGATTAAATTAAAAATAAAAAGTCATTATAAAATTTGAAGACAAAACAGAAAAGACAAACTACTTTCACTTAATTGCATTTCTACCTACCAAAATAAGGGGAAAAAAAGGTAACACAGTCCTACCAAAGATGTCCAATTCTAAATAGAATTCTTTGCTTTTCTTAATACACAATGAAAATTTGTCTGACAGAATTATACATTTCTTTCTCCCTTTCATTTGGCAACATTCTAGAATGGTGAGTGAAAAGGACTTCAGCTCTCTCAAGGGCAGGCCAGTGCTTGATTCTCCCTTGTAATTCCCACAATAGTTACCACAGTGTCTTTGCCAAAGTGGTCAATAAATGTGTTCAGTGACTAAAAACTGTATCTGCGTATTTTTTTTCCCTTTCTTACAAACCCACATATACACACCCTGTGGGAAAACTAGCTTACCTACTGTGGAAGCAATGGAAACAAGGAAGACAATCTTCATTCTATGTAACGATGAAATTCTACTATAAAAAACCCAAAAGGAGTATGAGTCTGGATTTTAACCCTAATTCTACAATGGTTTTTTATTTTTGACATTTCACTGGATATGGATCTCATTATATTTTAAATTTTTAGATTAAAAAGCTGATGTAAATTCTTTAAGTACCCACTTTTTCTAGCTATACCTACAGCCCAATTAGATCTGAAATTGTTCTGGCTAGAATACAGTATATATAAACAGACATGTATTTATGTGAAGCCTATAAAGAAATACTCATAGGTAGTTTTAAATTGCTTATTAAAGGCACATGTTCATTCAGGACTGGTGGTAACTGGATACACTTTAAGCAGCTTAATATTTATGTGTGGAAGGGAAGAGAATTTATACTATGTGCCAGGCACTCAATACATGAAAAAAGAGTTGTGTTAGCTTTGGTTTCTTACGCTACCACAACTGCTCTACTTTTTTACTAGTCTCAGGTAGGATATAATATTCACTATTTTCATGGTTCCCAGTTTTAAATGTCCCTAAAAGCAGCAAAAGGAACAAGAGGAGAAGGAAACTCTAAGACCACCAGAGAGTTTGAAATACAATAAATAAGTATTATAGTAATATTGTTTTCATAACACAAGAGGAGACTAAGGTAACATTTAGATTTAAATGGGAATTTTCATTCTAAAGTGATGACAAAAAGGGTGAATACAAAAAGTAATTATTAAAAAAACATGAATCTTGATTCAGATGTAATTTTTCTTTCAACAAGATCTGAACATTTTAATTTAAAATTAACTAATAAATCACAATTCCATATTGCCTTTAGGATTATTTTGTTCAAAAATGACACATTTCAGAATTAACCAAAGTATATTTCTATTACAAGTTAGTTTATCCAAGTAAGTAAAGAATAAACCACAGTGTAGCTCCTTTAACCTAGGAGTCAGGTTTTAATGACAAAGTCCGTTGCCAGCAATGGACATGCAGGTAACCCTCAAAGTTGTTGTAAATACAAATCCCAAACTGCTTCTATAAACTGAAAAGACCTTTGTTGAGTCACAGGCATAAAAATGGGGCATTGGCACTGTATTCAATGAACATGGTCTTTATGACATAGGTATGGAAGGGCCTTCTAGAGTTAATCATGACGATCAGTCTTAGCATCTAGTTGGTTTTCTAGTTCATTGGTAGCATCTTCTTTATTGGAATCCATCCAAACAACTACTGACATAGAATGTTCAAATCAGAAACTCAAGAGGCACAGCAGATTTTCATCAGAAATACACCAGCCTGTTTCTGTAATTTAGTAATAGCTGCAGGTGGCCAAAATAATCCAGAGAAAAATGAAATCCAGAATCAAACTGAAAACAGAAACCATTAAGTGCTCTAGATACAAGTTTCACTATTTTACTCAGTTTTATGAAAACCTTCTTGCATTATCAATAAAAATAGCCACTGCTATCCTTATATCTTAACACAGGTGTGATGAAAATGATAGGAAATAAAACTCTATTCGTTCCCCTAATGTATCCAAAATATCAAAATTATTTTTATTCATGACCGGTACTACTGCAGGATGGCAAATAGGTGTGAAGTTAATGATAAGTGGTAGCGAGGAACAAACCGTCTGAACCAAACCAGATTTTTTTTTCTTTTATGCGGCTTGTGGCATGTCAGAAGGGATGACACCGCTTCTACAAGCAGAGTAACAAAAAAATATAAGGAGAGAAAAGAGATCAGAAGGGGGGTGGAGAAGAAAGGATACTCTCATAATAACTAATGCTACAGGTCACAGACCCTCTTCAAATTTTTAAAATAAAAAAAGTATTGCTATCAACAAGCACATTTCATTTTTCTTCTCCAGTTTTTTTACACACTTATTTTTGAAAAAAATCTAAAGTAACTCAACATCTCAAATAATCCACGAATTTATCAAGTACTTAAGTGACTTAAGTTCTCATACATAGTAAAATCTTGGTAATGGGCTGGAAACAATGTTTATAACATATCTCTACAGTTTACTGGTCAGAAGCTGCATCTCTATGTAACCGTCATTTCTCTTTCATGAATATAATCTTATCTAATTATTTTAGAGCTCACTGAAGTTCTAGCCTCTCACTTTGTTTCTGCTAGTTCCAAGTATTTTTCTCCTTTAAATGGAAAAAATTTAACTTTTAAATTCTGAAAATTCAATGATTATTATATTAATTACCAGAGGAGGAGGGGTGGAGTAGGGTGAGAGAGGGTTAATTAAAAAACAAACTAACTAAAATTACAACATATACAGAAACTTATTTCCAAAATGAAGGTAAAAGGACAAAGGGCAAAGTAGCGGTAGCAACCAGTCACAAAGCCCAAGTTGGACAAGAGAAAAAATCACTTTGGTTCCTGAAGCCCAATCTGGAGAGGACACAGTCAGAAAAGAAACAAAATTGTAAGGATGTATAATGAATGGGATTCTTTTTCTGTCTCAATGATTTAGTTATAAATATAGATTATTAGTCTCTCTATACATGTAACAAATGCCAAACAACTCACTACCAGGAAATTTCTAAAACTGACTCTTTCACATTTGTTAAAAATCACGTATTTTTCTTCCCTTCCTTCAGTTCAAATTATGAACTGAAATACCACATGTAGTAAAAGCTGGCCCTAACTTCTATACATAGCTAAGCGATTTTGAGCTCCTTTGCCAATATAAGGAGCTACATAGTTTTTATTACATCTGCCTTCAATTTAGGCACAAGAAAAATTTCTCAAAGCAACTCAAAGGAGCAAGGCCAGGAAAAAGGCTATGAAGAAGAGAGAAAAGATGACCAGCAGAGGAAACAAATACTCTGAAAAACTCGAATCTGCCATTCAAGTATTGAAAATACTCCCCAAAAGGGACAATGAATGGGATCTATTACGATGAAGTCAGCAAAATAAAATGCAAATCTCAAACACTATAAAATGGCCCTGATGGGCTGTGTGCTGAAAGAAGTTAAGGCTAGTGATTCAGTCTGCAATTCCTTTTGGACCCTATAAAGAAGGGAGTCAATAGAAAGCTGTCATTCTGTTTTGCAATTTTCTCTTGGCTGTCTTCAGGAAGTAGTAGTTTGCTTTTTCCTCCATGTTCTGCAGACCATTTCTTTAAACCCCAAAAGAGTAATCATTTTCATATATTAAAAGATTTCTTTTAGAAAATGGAAGAATGAACACGAGGCCACGACAATGATGCTAACGGTTACTCTTCATTGCTTCTTTAGCTGCCATGATCAGTGGTGTCAGACTGGACAAGGGCTTGGCCAGTTTCAGGAAGGGATGCTGCCAGAGAAGGGAGGGAAATACTTATCAGTGTAACCAGTTTAGAAGCTAAATATTTCCTTTCAATTAAGCCCCAAGACTATTTTATGGATTATAATTTATTTAACAAACATGTATTTCAGGATGTGTATAAAATCAACATAATCAATACATCACTTGAGAGTTGAAAGCAGTCCTTTTAGTTAATTTAGTATTATAAAATCTCACCTAAATGACCCAGATACCCACGCCAGCAAATGACCTTGTTGTCTGAGAAGTGACAATATGCAAAAACTCGTATACTTGATTTCAGTATTATAGCTATTTTATTCCCAACAGATAAAATCCTAAACTACATCAACTGCCACGCTGCTGGTGATAAATTAAGAGTGAAATGTTATTAACCCTATGTAAACTTTGTTGGTTACTCAAAAAAATCAACTTTATCCAAAAACAGTATTACTTCCAAATTCACCTGTAACAGTTCTTTGGCCGAACCCCTTTTCTCCACATCCATCTCCAAACAACGGTTTAAGAAATCCCGAAATATTGGGGAAAGTTTCTCTGGATTCTGAAGTTCTGGAGTTCCATTAGTTGCTATCAGGTACAAGGCCTAAAAATATAAGAGTATCTTTGACATACTTAAGGTAGCACAACAAAGAGACAGCACTTTATAAAGTTTATGGATTTTTCACTTCTTCAATTTTTTAGAGAGATTTTTAAAAGATATTTTAAAGAGAGATTTTTGAGTGTAGAGTGTAATCTCTACACTCAATGTGGGGCTCAAAATCACAACCCTGAGATCTAGAGTTGTACATTCCACTGACTGCACCAACCAGGCACCCCTGGATCTTTTAATTCTTTAAAGAAATTCACCAGAAATAATAAACTGAGGTGTAGTATTATTTCCGCCCATTTGTAGCAGTTCTTTTCCCTTTACTTTTAGATGGTACATTCCCCTAATTTTTTGCGGAAATTAGCCTTATCTTTTTGGGAAGGGGTTATAAATGTTATTCATGTTGATAAAAGAACTATAATACGTAAGGGTATAAAGAAAAATAAGCACAATCACACTACTGACATACAGCATCCATTTGCCTTTCTCAAGATTTTATTCCAACTCACACTAGATTTCAAATCAAGTTTTTATTTGCATTCTAGCTAGTTAACATATAGTGTTAATACTGGTCTCAGGAGTAGAATTTAGTGATTCAGAACTCACAGCTATCCTTTTTTAAAACTAGCTGTATCTTTTTAGTTATACATGACACAGGCAGAACAGGGGACTTTTACGGCAGTGAAAACACTCTCTTATTATAATGGATATATGTTATTCATTATACATTTGACCAAACCCACAGAACTGTATAATACACAAGAGTGAACTTTAATGCAATCTGCAGACTCTGAGTGATAATGATGTGCCAACGTAGGTTCTCCAAATGTAAGAAATGTACCCGCTGGTGAGGGATGTTGAGAATGGGAGAGGCTCCTTACATTAATATGGTACACTGGTTACAAGTGATGAACCACTACTGATACACTTTTATTTTTATGCTATCTTTATTTATTTATTTTGAGAGACAGAGCGAGCTAGCAGGGGGAGGGATAGAGGAGAGAGAATCCCAAGCAGATTCCCCACAGAGCTGGGAGCCAGACCTGGGGCTCGATCCCACAACCTGAGCAGGAACCAAGAGTCAGTCGCTCAACTGACTGAGCCACCCCAGGTGGCTTATTTTTAAACCTTTTTTTTTTTTTAAAAGATTTTATTTATTTATTTGACAGAGAGAGATCACAAGCAGGCAGAGAGGCAGGCAGAGAGAGAGGAGGAAGCAGGCTCCCTGCTGAGCAGAGAGCCCGATGCGGGCCTCGATCCCAGGACCCTGAGATCATGACCTGAGCCGAAGGCAGCGGCTTAACCCACTGAGCCACCCAGGCGCCCATTTTTAAACCTTTATTTTTAAACTTTTAAACTTTTATTTTTAAACCCTTTTCTCTGTTTTAAGTTCTTATTTAAACTCTAGTTAGTTAACATATCATGGGAATATTGGTTTTAGAAATAGAACTTACTGGTTCATCACTTTCATATAACTCCCAATATTCATCACAAGTGTCCTCCTTAATACCCATCACCCATTTAACCCATTCCCCTACTCATCCACCTCCCCTCCAGCAACCTTCAGTTTGTTCTGCACAGTTAAGGGTCTCTGGTACATCTTCATTAAATAAGTCTCTGGTTTACACTGGAGTTCACACTTTGTGCTGTATAGTCCCATGGATTTTGACTAATGCATACTGTCATGTTTCTGACATTATAATATCATACAGTACAATTTCACTGTCCTAAAAATCCCTTTTGCTCCACCCATTCATCTTCCCCACCCCACCCCCACAAATACCTGGTAATCACTGAATTTTTTTTCCCTCCAAAGACACATACATACTTATTTTAGAGAAGAGAGAGCATGAGCAGGAGGGGCAGAGGCAGAGGGAGAGGGAATCTGAAGCAGACTCCATGCTCAGTGTGGAGCCCAACGCTGGGCTCGACCTCATGATCATGAGATCATGACCTGGGCCAAAACCAAGAGTCAGAGGCTTAACTGACTGTGCCACCCAGGTACCCCCCTCCCAATTTTTTTTTTTTTTTAAAGATTTATTTATTTTAGAGAGTACAACTGATCTTTTTTATTCTCTATAGCTGAAATCATACAGTATGTAGCTGTGTTAGGCTGGATTTGTTCACTAAGCAATATGCATTTTAGGTTCTTCCATGTCTTTTTGCAGTTTTTGTTTATCTTTTTAATGTCATGGAATAACACTGTACCGTATGGATGTATCACAGTCTATTTATACACTCACCATTTTTAAATAAAGTATATGTACTTCACATCTTGGCTGGCTGCTTCTGATTTGGGGCAATTATGAATAAAGATGCTATAAACATTTGTGTGTAGGTTTTTGTACGAACATCAATTTCCAACTCATTTAGGTAAGTAAGGAGCACAACTGTGAACTGCATGTTAGGAGCATCTTTAGTTTTATGAGAAACTGCCAAAATGTCTTCTGAAGTGGTTGTACCATATTCCATCTCCACTGGCTAGGAATGCGAGTTGCTACTGCTCTGCATTCTAACCAGCATTTGGTACTGCCATTAAAAATTTTTAGGCTTGGGGACCCTGGGTGGCTGTTAGTTAAGCAACTGCCTTCAGCTCAGGTCATGATCCTGGAGTAGTGGGATCAACTCCCACACCAGGCTCCCTGCTCCGCGGGGAGTCTGATTTCCCCTCTGACCTGTCCCCCCTCATGCTCTTTCATAAATAAAATCTTAAAAAAAAAGTTCAGGCCATTCTAGTGTATGTGCTGCCGAAGCGAGCACAGTTCAGGCCATTCTAATAGGTGTGTATCTTACTGTTTTTTAAATTTTGCAATTCCCTAACTGCATGATGTTGAGCATCTTATTATATGCTTACTTGCCATCTGTATCTTCTTTTTTTCTTTTAATATTTATTTAAGTAATCTCCATGCCCAACATGGAGCCTGAACTCATGACCCTGGGATTAAGAGTCGTACTCTTGCTCTACTGACTGAGCCAACCAGGAACCCCATCTGCGTTATCTTCTTTAACTGTCTGTTGAGATTTTTTATCCATTCTTACATTAGGTTATTTTCTCATTGTTGAAGTTTGAAGAGCTCTATATATTTTGGACAGCATCTGATTATCAGATGGGTGTTTTGCAAATATTTTCTCCCAGTCTGTGACTTGTCTTTCCATTCTCTTAATAGTGTCTTTCTCAGAAAGGAGATTCCCATTTTCTTTTTTTAAAATTTTATTTATTTAGGGTGCCTGGGTGGCTCAGTGGGTTAAGCCGCTGCCTTCGGCTCAGGTCATGATCTCGGGGTCCTGGGATCGAGTCCCGCATCGGGCTCTCTGCTCAGCAGGGAGCCTGCTTCCTCCTCTCTCTGCCTGCCTCTCTGCCTACTTGTGATCTCTCTCTGTCAAATAAATAAAATCTTAAAAAAATAATAAAATAAAAATAAAATTTTATTTAAGTAATCTCTATACCTGACATGGGGCTTGAACTCACGACTCCAAGATCAACAGTAGCACACTCCTCCAACTGAGCTAGCCAGGATGATTCCAATTTTAACGAAGTCCAATTTATCAATTTATTCTCTCATAGATGGATCATGCTTTTTGATCTAAAAACACTGCCAAACCCAAGGTCGCCTGTATTTTCTCCTGAATTATTGCACATTTCTGCAGTTTAACCAAAATGCCATCAAAAAAGGGATACTGACGCTCAAACCATTAGGATATGGGTGTGCCCATTTCCTCGCTATCTGCACTCTAATGCCCATCTGGCACGGCACGCTCCCCTTTCTGCCTTCATTTTTTCCATACCATTACCCTACCCCTCCTCTCAACTACCCTTCCTCCAAGTCCTACCTCATCTACTAAGGCCTGGCTCTCCCCTGAAGGACTGCCTCATCCATAGTGGTCTCTAGAGGTCACCGTTCCCTCCCAGACTTTGCACCACTGCACCTACAGAAGGAGGGTCCTTGTGGCTTCTCACTGCCTCTCTGAGATACCTACCCTGTCCTGCAGAACTCCCAGGCTTGCAGACTCATCTCCACCACATCTACCAAACACTGTTGTCATCACCTCTAACAGTACTCATAACTCCCAGGGATTTCAACAGCTTGAGAGGCTGGTGAGAGTTCCTTCCCCTCATCTTCTCCCATGCTCTTGTCCTTTGGTTTCCCTCAGCCACACAGGCCTATGGTCACAGCCTCACCATCAGTACTCATGACCACAAGCCTGAATATGCAGCTGCTCTTTACCTCCTACTTATTTCACTCTGGGCGCCCCCAACACCAGCAATTCCTTTGACTCTGCTAAACATAAATCCCACTGATCTTCCAGTGTTCACCATAATCGCCTCTGATCCTCTTGTACTTCATAGCATTCACTTAGCTACACATTGAAACTGCTTATCCCTTGCCTGTACCTGTGAAGCTAAGGACAGTGGAAGAAAAAGATACATTCCTGATGACTGGCATCATTCACCTCGTCATTAACAGTCCCATAGGATGTCCAGCATTCCTACTATGTATTTCCCCGTTTCACTCACTATCCCACTCTCTGCTCTGTTTCAGGACACTCATGTCTCCTTAGCTCCTCTTGGCTGTGACAATTTCTTCAGCTTTCCTTTGCTTTTGATGACCTTGACAGTGTGGAGGAGTACTGGGTCAGTTTTTATACTGTAGAATGCCCGATACTGGAATTTGATGTTTTCCTTGTGATTACAGACTCTGAATATGGGCTTTGGGAAGGAAGATCACAGTTAAAGAGTGCCATTTTCACTGCATCATATCAAAAGTACATACTACCAAATTAATTTATAACTGTACGTTGACCTTATCTGAGGTCTGTGCTTGTCAGGTTTCTCTTCTTCTAAATTACTCTTTTCTCCACTTTTTATACTCTGCTCTTCAGAAGAAAATCACTATGTGCTGTCTACACTTAAGGAGTGGGGAGTTACGCTCTATCTGCCTTAAGGGGGAACAACCACATAAATTATTTGGGAGTTCTCATGAGATTTGTCCCTTCTGCCCCACTTATTTATTTACTCACTTACTTATATCAGCACAGACACATAAACATTATACTGCGGGCTACTATCCCTTACTATTTTATTTTGTGGTTCAAACTGCTGCATCTTTGGCCACCAGAGCACTTTCAGATGGCCCTTGCCCCTTTCATGATTTTTTTTTTTAAGATTTTATTTATTTATTTGACAGACAGAGATCACAAATAGGCAGAGAGGCAGGCAGAGAGAGAGAGGAGGAAGCAGGCTCTCCGCTGAGGAGGGAGCCCGATGCAGGACTCGATCCCAGGACCCTGAGATCATGACCCGAGCCGAAGGCAGCGGCTTAACCCACTGAGCCACCCAGGCGCCCCCTTTCATGAATTTCTAAGTGTGAGCTCTTCTCTTTAATTCAGTATGACTTATGATGCTATTTTATCTCCTTAGCTGAATTTTATCAGGTATAATTCATTCTTTATTTTAGGGCTTGCTGAAGAGGTGAGTGCATGTGTCTTTCCATTTTCACAACCATCTCATTATTACACCACTTCCCACAGACTGCATCAATCTTACGGTTCTCCCCCTCAGCTTTATGCTTTTGTCATTTTACTTTTATTTACATTCTTTTCCTCCCCCTCCATTATTACTTTCATGTAAAGTTTTTTTTCATGTAAGGTTTTACCTTTTAAAGATATTTACAGAAGGAAAAAAATCATCTATTTACTCACAGTTACTATTTTTAGCACTCTTCGATTCTTTTTATAGAGCACTATTACCATTTTCTTTCTGCTTGAAAGACTTCCTTTAGTATTTCTTCTATTGTAGATCACCTCAGTTTTTAAAAAGATACTTGCTGGCTGCAGAAGTCTTGATCCCCCCCCCCCAAACTTGGCTACACATATATTAGAACACCTGAAGCTGTCTCACTATTGCTATTTTTCATCTTTCTAAAAATTTCATTTCTGTCCCTATTTGCTCCAAACGCCGCTACCCTTAACATATGGAATGCAGTTACAAAAACTGCTTTAATGACTTTGTGTGCTCTTCTCTCTGTCAGTTCTGGTCTGCTGCAATGGGTTTTCTCATCATGGGTTGTACTTTCCTACTCTTCTTTCTGCCTGATAAACTCTGGATATTTACGTGCTTGTTGGCTGCTGGGTATTTCCACATTCCTGTAAGTATTCTTGAGTTTTGTTCTGCAACACAAGTTACCTGGGATCTCTTCAGGTCTTGTTTTTCAGATGGGTTAGCTGGGACTATAGCAGCAGGTAGTCTAGGGGTAATTATTTCCCACCAGTGAAGCAAGACTATTTTGAGTCTTCTATTCAATATCCTGTGCATTATAAGGTTTTCCACTGTGGCTGACAGAAGCAGGCACTATTCCCAGCCTCTGTGTGAGCACCAAGCACTGTTTTCTTCAATCTTATATGGGTATACCACTGACCTTGGGTAGATTCTTCACAGAGATGCACCAGTGTCTGCTGAATGCTCAAGGGGACTCCACAGATTCTGGAATCGTCTATGAGACTTTCTCCTCTCCTGCTCTCTGTCTTGTAAACTCTAGCCAACTTGGTCTCCTCAGACTTAAAACTCCTTCTCCTTAATTCAAGGAGGCCATGTGTCCCACCTGGGTTCTTTCTCCCTGCACAGGGCTTAAAACCCTCTCAATACATTAAGCTGGACCAATCACAGTGCTCACCTCAAGCCTTTCCCACCTTTGGAGATCACTTTCTTCACAGATGTCCAGTGTCTTGCAAACCATTGTTTCACATATGCTAATTTTTGCTGCAAGGGTGGTGAATCTGAGACCCGTTACTCTATCTTGACAGGAAGGAGAATTTCCTGCTTGCTAAGCTTCCAACAATTACATTCACACACTGCCAACTTGAATGATCGTTTTAGTCCTCAACTTACTTGATTAGTTGTGGTTACTGACAAGCTGATATCTCCCTTGCTTTTTGCATGGAGAATCAAGAGCATGTATTTATTTGGTTTTGTGTACCTCTCCAACCATTCCTCCTCATTCTCCTCTGCTGGTCTGCTACAACAAGTGTTAACTATAGATCGAATGCTTCAGGATGCAAGCTGAATCTTTTCTACTGTCTGTCTATGCCTACTTGGCCTGGTGATCTTATCCAGACATATAACTTCAATTTTTGTAGCTAACAAGTCTCAATTTTACAACTCGGGCCTGATCCTAGATGGCCATACCCAACAGCCTATTCAAGATATTCACCTGGATGTCTCTTCCCCCAAATTTATTTATTTATTTTTTGGGGGGGGGAGCACTTGAGCCATGTGTGCAAGAGGGGAGGGAGAGGTAGAGGAAATCTGAAGCAGACTCCATACTGAGGCTGGGCTGTTGCAGGGCTAGATCTTACAATCCTGAGGATCATGACCTGAGCCAAAACCAAAAGTTGAATGCTTAACTGACTGAATCACCCAGGCAGCCCCTCACTTGGACGTCTTAGTAGGCACTACAAACTTGCCATGTCTAAAACATGCTAAAATATTACCTCCTGATGTCCCACCTGCCACCCCCACACACCACTCTACTTGCAGCCTTCCCCAATTCAGTTACGGTGAACTTGAATTTCATCATTCCAGTTGCTTAGGCCAAACTCTTAGAGTCATCTCTCTCTCTCTCTCCCCCAGACAGGCTCTCCTTTTAAAATATATCTGTAATCCAACTACTTCTACTACTTCCCACCTCTACTGATACGATTCTGGTCTAAGGTACCATTATGTCTTGTCTTCTAAATGGTTTTCCTAGATCTATCTCTGCCTCACTTGAAAATCTTTTCTCAACAGAGTAGCCAGAGTGATCCTATTAAAATACAAGTAAGACCATTTAACATCTCTGCTCCAAACTCTCCAGTTGTTTGCCTGTCTTACCTATGTAGAAGCCAGAATTCTTATAAAGTCCTGAAAAGGCACTACATAGTCTGGTCCCATTTCTTCACTGATCTACCTTTTTTCTCCTGCTGTATGCTCCCTGCACACTAGCTATGGGGGAAATCCTCAATGCTCTCTGAATATACCAAAAATGCCTCTGCTTCAGGGCCTTTCAGGTGCTGTTTTTTCTGACTGGAATGTTCTTCCCTTTGGTAACTTGGTATAACTCTCTTATCTTATATGTTCTAATGTCACCCCAGTGAAGCCCTCTCCAAGCACTCTTGTGAAATCAAACATTCTCTTGACTCCCTCCCTACCAGTCCCAGCACTTAGTCTCTATCACTTAATATATTACATATTATTCTTATTTTTTCTTTCTACTTTCTATGAGGGCAAGATTTTTAAAAAAGATTTTATTTGAGAGACAGAGAGCGCACAAGCAGGGGGAGGGGCAGAGGGACAAGCAGACTCCCCACTAAGTGTGGAGCCACACATGGGACTCCACCCCAGGACCCTGAAATCACAAGCTGAGTGGAAGACAATTAATCCACTGAGCCACACAGGAAATGGTGAGGGCAGGAATTTTTGTCAGTAGAAAGCACTTTGTATGGTGTCTACCACAAAGCAGGTATTTGAATCAATTATTTGTTAAATGAATGAAATGAGAGGGTTTTAAAAACTGTCCCAAAAGTGTTCTAAAGCTAATCACCTCTATAGAAGTACTTAATTTCTCACCTGAACTTTTTTTTTTTTTTGCAAGGAGATGAAACACATTCAGGAAAAAGAGCATCAAAATCCAATGCCTCCCAGAAAGGACCTCTCCTACACATACCAATTACTTGGCCTCTGGAGCCCACTTTATAGTAAATCCAACTTAGTTGGAAAAAAATCAGTAAAAAGTCTGACAGTAAGCCTATAGTCATACATGGTAATTTAAGAACTTTTAAAAATAACCGCTTCATTAAGGGGTAAACCATGTACTATAAAAATCGCGCTTGTAAAGTGTGTAATTCAGTGTTCTTAGTGTATTCGTAAAGCTGCACAACCATGACACCTAATTCCAGAACATTTTTATCCCTCTAAAAAGAATACCCACGTGTACTGTAGTTATTCCTTCTTCCCTCTTCTCCTCAGTTCCTAGAAACCATTAATCTCCTATCTTTATGGATCTGCCTATTCTATTTATTTATATATATATAGGTAAGTAAATATATCTATTCAGAGATTTCATATGTTGTTAATCCTCATTACTTGCAGATTCCTTATATGTAAACTCACCTACTCATGCTAAAATTTGTTTAACCCCCCAAACCAATACTCTCAGTGCTTCTGTGGTCATTTATGGATATGCGCCGAGAGGCAAAAAGCATAGCACTGATGTGCCGTCTGGTGTCCTAAGTGCAAGGAGGCTGTGATGCACCTTGTGGAGAAAACACATTTGGAAAGCTTCATTCAGGCGTGAGTTATACGTATACCAGCTATGACTTCAACATTACTCAATCAACAATATGTATGAAAATGTCTTTAAGAAGAAACACACATCAAGCAAGGTTATGGACTGATCAGTTGACAAAAATGTGACTATAAGCTGGGGCGCTTGGGTTGAGTTGGTTGAGCGCCAACTCTTGATTTCGGCTCAGGTCGTGATCTGAGGGTCATGGGACTGAACCTCGAGTTGGCTCCGCACTCAGTGGGGAGTCTGCTTGGGCTTCTCTCCCTCTGCTCCTCCCCGACACTCACATACTCAGTCTCTCTCTCAAATAAAGTAAGTCAATGAAATCTTAAAAAACAAATGCGACCACAGGCTTGCAGGAACCCAACCCTGTATTTCCCCTAGCAGCAACAGTTCAGCATTTAATTGGTTAATTCAGTTATCTGTGGCTTTGCAAATCCTAATTACCATGAATGACAAAAACTGACTGCAAATGGAGTCACATCATAAGTTATCTTTTGTGTAGGACTTCTTGCATTTAACATAATGCTTTCAGGTTTAATGTTGTCTGTATCTGTCCTTCATTACTTTTACTATGACTAAATAATATTCCATTGCATCGATATACCACTTTTTTTGATGTACCACTTTTACTCACTCATTCATCAGGTGATGGACATCTGGATTGTTTCTACTATTGTTGAACTATTATGAATAATGCTGTTTTGAACATTTGTGTACAAGTTTTTGTGTGGATGTATGCTTTTAATTCTCTTGGGTATATATCTAGCAGTGAAAGAACCAGGTTATATGGTAACTCAATGTTAACTTTTGAAGGAATTGTCCAATTGTTTTTCAAGTGCTGCATGCACCATATTACATTTCCACTAGCAATGTATGAGGGTTCCAATTTCTTCACATTTTTAACTAACACTTATTGTCCATCTTTTTTTTTTTTTAAAGATTTTATTTATTTATTTGACAGATGGAGATCACAAGCAGGCAGAGAGAGAGGTGGAAGCAGGCTCCCTGCTGAGCAGAGAGCCCAATGCGGGGCTCAATCCCAGGGCCCTGGGATCATGACCTGAGCTGAAGGCAGAGGCTTTAACCCACTGAGCCACCCAGGTGCCCCTATTGTCCATCTTTTTGATTACAGTCATTTTTATACGTGTGGTGTAGTATCTTTTTGGGGCCTGATTTGCATTTCTTTAGTAACTAATGATATTGAGCCATATATGGTAATTTAAAAGTAGAAGTAGAAGGAAAAAGACAGACAGACAGAAAGAAGAATGAATGAACTCCTCAATTCTCCACCTCTGCTGCTGAAACACCTAATTGTTTCAAGTCTACCAACCCCATCTATAACTCAGGACCCTCGCTCTTTTGTTTGACTGTGAGCTTTAACATTGCCATCTACACAGATTTCTTATAGATGTGACCTTGTTCTCCTCTCCTGTGTACCTGGCAGTACAGGGGCCAAGGTTCAAAGCTGACTATCTGAAGAGTACATCTACAGATCCTTTGTGGAAAAGTAAACAAAGTCTTACTTAAGTGCAAAATTTAATACCATACAGTTTACTAAAAATCTACAAACTCTTTACCTAACACATTCAACTCAATTATCCAGAAGAAGCAAATATTTTTAGATGCAGAGACTAGGTTATATCAACTTTTATCCTAAATTTTTGCCTAGTGGCTGGCGCAATCAGATTCTAAATAAATGTTCTGAAGAAATGCATTCTTCTAAAAATAAGGCTGGTGTTTAATTGCTCTTACCCTCAAGGGATTTTCATTGAGGTATGGAGGCTCTCCTTCTACCATCTCAATAGCCATGATACCCAGAGACCATATGTCCACTTTAGGGCCATAAGCTTTCCGTGTAACCACCTCTGGTGCCATCCAGTATGGCGTTCCAACCATGGTACTTCTCTTGCTCTGCTCAGGGGTGATCTGGGCGCAGAACCCAAAGTCAGCTATAAAACAAAACAAAACATATCTATAGTTAATGGTGCCCATGGATACTTTAAGAGCTCATGATAGATGACTTAATTAATTACATTTGACTATCCAGCCTCTTCTTTTTTAAAACTGTATTCAAAAAGTAAACCAAGGGCACCTGGCTACTGAAGAGTCCATAGAGCATGTGACTCTTGTTCTCGGGGTCGTGTTCAAGCCCCACGCTGTGCATAGTGCTTACTTTAAAAAAAAAAAGTAAGCCAGAATGGGTTTCCAAGGTACAATGTAGAATGCAGAATGGGTTTACAAGTATCTTGATGATGTTATATACTCTCACTTTGTTTACTTTTATTTCCCACAAGCAAAGGCCAAATGATCAGGTGGTCTTTTACTCTAAAGAATTATCCCAAAAATTTTAATAAAGTTGAAAAAGGAAAGTTACCAAAGGTGAGCATCAAAACTAAAATTCTACAAATCAGGTAAAAAGGTCAGGAAATGGGAACTATTTTTGAAGAAAACAAACAGAAGCCAGAATTACTAAGTATCTGACCTAGCAGACAGCCTAGAAAAAGAACAGCTTTAACTGCAACTGTACCTAAAAAGGTCCTCACCAGCTTACTCTACTCATTTTGCAATAGGCACAGAAAGCCTAGGTTAGCACTGAGTGTTAAATTTAGTGGGATGAGAATCTAGAATTTTTTTCCTCCCTTCTACAGACCCATTCTATTTCAAACTCAACTACTACTAACATTTAAGTTTATAAGCTTTGGACTTTTTGTTATGAATTTACACAGGTAAAAACATCACCTGTGAACTGAATGGTTTATTCGACCTAGTTAGGACACTCTGTTAAACTGCTTTTTTAAAAAAAGTAAACTCTACCCCCAACATGGGGCTTGAACTCACCGCTCTGAGATGAAAAGTCACATGCTCTACCAACTAAGCCAGCCGAGTGCTCCAGTAAATTGTTTTTTAAAATTTATTTTTAGAGATTTTTCCATAGTTAAACGTTGATCTACCTTATTACTATAACCACACAGTATTACAAAATAACAAAATTATAATTTACTATTCCCATACTGCTAGACATTTAAGGTACTTTTTGTTGTTACAAAATTACATTACATTACATTACAATGTTACAGAGAACAACTTTGTATTTACTGTTGTGCATATGTTCAATAATTTTATCCAAGAGAATACTAAGTGAGCAATTGTTCAGTTAAATCATATTTACAGCTAAAATGGGTACTTGTAACAAACCAGGTACTGTTCCAAGTATCTTACAAGAAATCAACACACCTAATCCTCATGATAACACTGAGATAGGTACATTTATTAATATTATTCTCATTTTACAAACTGGGAAACTAAGGCATACATATTTTTAGTTAAGTTATCCAAGATCATTCATCTAGTATGTGGAAGAGCCAGGATAAATCTATCCAAAAAAGTCTAAGTCAACTTACATGTGTATCCACCAAAAAAAGTATGAGAATGTCCATTTCTATTTTGCCTGCTGATTAAGATTAGTAATCATATTTTTGACCATCTGGTAGAACCCCTTTCCTGTGGTTGAACAACCCCCAGAAGAAATATCTTAAAAAAAGAGATACTGAAAAAGGAGTCAAACACTCCAACAGAACAGAAGGAAAAAATTTTGATCTGCTGATCCAAGAAATGCCTTGAATTTTGCATAGTTGGAGGAACCTCAACAGTAGTTCTTCTTGAATCCTCCAGGTGGCAGTGGTTGAAACTGACAGATTACAGCCAGCAGAGGAAAAGAAGTCCAGGACTTTTCCCACCATGATTCTATCAAGTCTGATACAGAAGGTAATTAGGAACAGAGGTTTTGTTTCTAGTCATCTCTCAGGTCAGGGTCATAAGGCCTTCCCCAAATGGGCCACGCTCTACCAAATCCTAAGAAAGCTGAACAGCACAATGAGAAAGATTTACCCTAATAACAGAGACAAATTCAAGCTTATCTTTAGAAGACAGTATCAACATGAGGGCAATCCCAGGCACTGTCCCTCAGTGCTTTACATTTTTAGTTCTCAGAGTAACTGAGACAGTAACTATATTATATATCTGAGACAGTAACTATTATTTTCCTTACCATCTGAGAACATAAATACAGAGATTAAATAACTCACACCAAATTATTCAGCAAGTAGTAGCTGATCTGCTATTTAAACCCAAGCTGTCCAGCTCAGAGTCCATATTCTTTACGATTTTCTTCCTCCTCTTCCATATATTAAGTCACAAAAATATTAATAGGTTTCTTTTTTCTTAAACAAAAGGCAGAACTATAGTAATAAATGTTACTTAATCATTTGCTACTTACTAAGTTTAACGGATCCTTCCATCCCCAAAAGCACGTTGTCACTTTTGATGTCTCTGTGGATCACTTGATTAGCATGTAAAAACTCCAATGCCTGTAAACACTAACCAAGAAAAACACCTATCAATGAAACAGTCCCTGAAAAGTCTAAAGGAAGTGAGTCAATACTTATGGCCTAAAGCATTGCTTCAGAATTCTAATCAAGCCCCTGAAAAGTAGGTAAGAACCTGGGAGGTCCAGTTCTATCCAGCTGTTCACTGATGTGATGTTAGGATATTTTTTTCATTTCTTTTAGAGCAGATTTTATATAAAGTGATTTCGACAACTTAGACACCACTGATGAAAGAGTAAATTTCCTCTTATGCCATGTTTCAGAAAGCACAGAGTCAGAAGTAAGGAAAAACTCTGCCCCCTTCCTTAAAATTCAAGAACAAGATTAGAGTTTTAAGATTTGCTTGCCCCTGTTTTTGAATATTAACTGAATATAAAATGCAAGCTTGGAAAAAGTTGTATTTTTATTTCTTACCCCCACTAGAGAAGAACAACAAAATAAAGACTGTACATTATGAATAACAACTAAAAATCTCATTTAAGATATTCTACTATCCAGGGGCGCCTGGGTGGCTCAGTGGGTTAAAGCCTCTGCCTTCAGCTCAGGTCATGATCCCAAGGTCCTGGGATCGAGACCCACATCGGGCTCTCTGCTCAGCAGGGAGCCTGCTTCCTCCTCTCTCTGCCTGCCTCTCTGCCTACTTACAATCTCTGTCTGTCAAATAAATAAATAAAATCTTAAAAAAAAAGATATTCTACTATCCATTCAAGGAAAGACAGATAAAATGTACCACATTTACCAAGCATTTTTTTAAAGATTTTTTTTATTTATTTGACAGAGAGATCACAAGTAGGCAGAGAGGCAAGCAGAGAGAGAGGAGGAAGCAGGCTCTCTGCTCAGCAGAGAGCCCCATGTGGGGTCTGAGACCAGGACCTGAGTCACCCAGGTACCCCTCAAGCATTTTTTTTTTTTTTAAAGATTGTATTTATTTGTCAGAGAGAGAGAGCAAGTGAGCACAAGCAGGGGGAGCAGAAGACAGAGAGAAGCAGGGACTTCTCAGTGTGGGAGTTGATCCCAGGAACCTGAGAACATGACCTGAGCCAAAGGAAGATGTTTAACCAGCTGAGCCACCCAGGCTCAGTTCTGCATATACCAAGCATTTAAGCAGATTCTTGAGAACAAATCCTCCCCAAAACACGTGTACAACAGAAACAAATTTGTCACAATTCAAGGAACTTCTAAAATAATTTTTAAAACAATTATAAAAAGAAATTATTAGAGAAACAAATTAAGTATGGATATATTCTTAAGTTTTTGTCAGCTTTTAAGTGACCATTCTTTGTTAGAGCTATGTTACTAAAATACCATATTCATAACTGTTAAAGAGTTCTTATTTCCTCCCCTCCTGAAACAACCAAATGGTCTACCCCTTCGGTGGAGCATAATTAACTCAGAAATAAAAATTTTTAGTTTTAGTTTAGACTTAGGCAATTTGGCAGAATTCTACTGGCTTAAGCAATGGTATGTCTAAAATTAAATAGTGAATATCAAGAAACACCTAGATTTTCACCTCTGAGGAGATTAATAAAGCCAGAAGCAGACTTAATACTTAAGGTGAGCATGTGTCCTGGTTTGTGAGAGACCGTCCTTGTTTCCACTGTTGAGCGGCCGGCCTTTCCTTTCACTCTTAAAAGTACTCTGTTGGGGTAAGTTCTAATGATGAACTCCCTGAAATTTACCTGTGAGCTGGGCTCTTCAAAAATCCATATTTTATTCCAGAATTAGCGTGCACAGGAAGGATTAAATGGTATGGAGACAACCTGCACAGAGTATGTAGAGAAAGTATCGCACATAGTAAAAATCACCTGTGCGAAAACTCTCCTCCTCGTTTTTTTTTTAACCTCCTAAGTACGCATGGCTGTACCTTACCAGAAAGGGAGCACACTCACCTCTCTGCAGACAGCGGCGATCTGTGCTTCATCCATGCAGGTCTCTGTCACAACATCAGTAAGCGATCCCCCAGCAAGGTACTCCATTACCACAAACAGTTCATCTCCCATCAGGTAACTTAAAAAAACAAGGAAAAACACACAAAATACACGCGCGTTTTTACTTTCACACCACTCTGCGCTAAAGAATTTAAATGTCAGATTCCCTAATCAGGAAGCTAGAAAGCTGGAAGCTGTGAGGGCCAGGAAGAAAACCGGCCAGCTGCAACCCCATAGTTCGGGAAAGTAACTGACAGGCACTAGGACTTTTCTGAGTGATTTCAGAGCTAGCCTACAATTGTAACTTGATCTTTTCAATTAATGTAACACTGTAAGGTAGGAATCATTAGTTGTTTTACAGATGAAGAGATGGAGGCTTGAAGAAGTTACTCATCCAAGTTCACATAAATAGTAAGTGACAAAACCAGAATCAGAAGCCAAGTGCAATGGATTCCAAAGCTATGGCTTATCTTACCTACTCTGCAATACCGACTTGACATAGTACTTTCAAAAGCAGGGCAACAGACCTAGAAAATTGATTTTTATGAACATGGCCTCCATTACTAGGGCTAAAATCTAAAAATGTATTATCTTTTTCCTATTCTAAATACATTTAAATGTGGAAATAAGAAAATCACCTATAACTTCTATCTCCACCACAATCACTATTTTAATTTTCATTTATTTTTCAATTCTTTCATTTGCATATATGTAACTGCTTAACAATCCCCATATAATCGTAGAATATAATTTTCTATTCTGCTCTTTGTTCTATTTTTTAACATCAATTCTTAAATGAGGTTTTGACAAACTATTTGCCCATGAAAGACAGGATCTAAAATAGAAACATGATCTGAAAGTTTAAAAACCATGTGGCCAGACACTGCTGTCAGTCAACACATGAATCATAGCTCATTTCCTTAATGTTTCTGTTTCTGATCATTTGTAATTAATATAAGCACCAGCAGTAATGTCTTTCATTTAACTGCTCTCCCTTACTTGCCAGGTGATATACATGTAGAAAAAAGCCTGCTCCAGTACAATGTACCCCCAGCCTTTTTTTAAAGATTTATTAGAGAGCTAACGAGTGTGCGCACATGGGGGGGAGGGTGAACAAGGAGGGAGGGGCAGAGGGAGAGAATCCTAAGCAGATTCCTGCACTGAGCATGGAGCCCAAGGCCTGGCTCTATCCAGGCTTGATCCCATGACCTGGAGATCATGACCTGAGTTGAAACCGAAAGTAAGACACTTAATCAACTGTGCCACTCAGGTGCCCCTGAAATGTGCTATTTTTTCTTTTACTTCTCTTCCTCCTTCAAGCTTACTTATCAACACTGACACCTACTCTGATCAAGTGCCTGAGTAAGCCCCAAACCACAAGATGTAAAATTTCTACCCCCCCCCACTGTTTAAGAAATAATTGTATTTACCTGTCCAAGAAGTTAACTATGTTGGGATTCTTTAATTCTTTCATCACCAGAATCTCATTAATGATTAATTCCTTCTTTGGCTGTTTCTGTAAATTAATCTGTTTGATAGCAACCTATGATGGAAACAAATTAAAAAAAAAATCAGAACAAGTCTCCTAATTCTCTCAGAAAATTACAAACACCAACCAGATAATGATTTACTTTATTGAGTATCTATTACATTATACAATGAGACTGTAACTTACTGACAGGTAATACTTTTACTTCCACACTGCCTATGAACAATACTTTGTAATACTTAGAGCCTAATTACTTCAAGATTACTCCTGAAGCTGATTACCCAACTGAAGGTCATACCAATGCCAGGAATTAATCCTCTTTTCATTCCAAGCTGGAAAAATAATTTTTTAAAGATCTGCTTATTTATAAAACTCAATACATAATTTCTTCTTTTTTCCCTATTAAGAAAAGTGCTATAAAATACATAGAGTAATTCTTTCAACATATTAAACTGAAAAAAAGATTCCCATTGATTATTCATAGGTTTATCTAGTTTCCTCCTATACTAAAAGCTAATGGTAACACCCAGAAGTATGAAAAAGTAGCTACCTCCTGTCCCAATGCCACATCAGTAGCAGTGAAAACTGTACCAGAAGCCCTAGGGGGAAAAAAGACATAGCCAGATTTAAGGTTTCTAAATCACTATCATTTATATATCTAAAGACTTTATACTTAGAATAACTAGAAAAAGATTAAAGAACATTTAAGACTTAACATTTTTAAAAAGGAGTAAAAGCAAGCACAGAAGGAAAAAAAAATAAGAAAAAGGCAATCCTCCTAGCTGAAACTTGTTAGAAATTTGTCATAAATATACCTACGAAAATGTAGGAAAAAGATAAAGGAAAGAAAAAATACATACTCATGGATCTACATCCCTGCTTAAGAAACAAAAACCAATGAATAAATTTGAAGTCCTTGCACGTGCTTCCCAAAGGCATCCTTCCATGCTCCCAAAAGTAATCGGTGTTTGGTGTTTATTCTGCAGTTGATGCGCATCCTTCCCATGCCATTTGTCTACACTTTATGTCTATCAATGGCCTAGGTGTGTATCACTATAAAATATATTCAACGTAATTTTTACAACTTCTTATAAATGGCTTCGTTTTATGTATTTTTCTGCAATTTGCTTTTTAATTTTTTAAACTTATTTTTTATTTTATGTTTTGAGATTTACTTTCTTAATTTAACACTGGATTTAGGGTCTTATACTTGCTCCCTCATTACTATTATTTATATTATTCAATATATTAATGGATATATTGGATAAATGGATATATTGGATAAATTTATCCATCATCATGCTCAAGAATATTAAGATGATTTTCAATTTTTGTTATTAAACCAGTTATGCAACGAAATTTAGTTCTTTTTTTTTTTTTCTTTTTTTTTAAAGAGAGGTAGAGGTGGAGGAGAGGCAGAGGGAGAGGAAGAGAAAGAATCTTAAGCAGGCTCCACACCCAGCATGGAGCTGCATGAGGAGCTGATTTCACAACCCAGAGATCATGACCTGAGCAGAAATCGAGCCAGATGCTTAACTGAATGAGCCACCCAGGAACCCCACCTAATTTAGTTTTTAGAACAAAATTCATAAAGAGGTTTTCAAAAAAGACTTAAGCTCTCTTTCTAAATTCACAGAATACTATCCAGAGATTAATAATAATAAAAATTCAAAATGTTCATTTGCTCCCAGGCAACAGAAACAAAGTTTAGTTTAAAAACACAAATTACTGGACAAAATCAGATCAGTAGACTCAAACTTCAATACTCAATAACGTGATTAAATACACAATTTTATTGCCTATCATCTTGTAGTAAATGTTCTTACTGTCTTTTTACATATATTTGGTAGTCAAAAAATATATATTTGGTGGTCAATTTTTCCATCATCTCTTAACCACCAATGGGAAACAACATTTAAGAAAAAAACAATGTACGTCATTGCTCAATAGGTCAATTTTGTAACAGCAGGTAGAAATAAATACATTACTTATTTACACAAATCCAGGAAAACCACGCATAGAATGCTCTAAGTGCTCAATGTCAACAGGCAGAAGAGATACACTATACACCCAGGAATTACTACCATACTGTTTAATACAGTCACCAATACTTACCCTTGCCCAATTTTTTCATATCTTGTGTATTTTTTCTTAGGGTCACCTATGCTCACAATAGTTCCTATTTTAAACAAAAAACAACAACAAAAAGTTGGAAGCTCTCAAGCATTTCAAAATTGTAAACTAATATCATGACTTCTTTTAATAAACTCTACTGATTTCAGAACACTGGTTTTCAAACACAACTTTCAAACACAAGTTTCAAAAATTACGTATGCTGGGGTGCCTGGGTGGCTCAGTGGGTTAAGTCTCTGCCTTCAGCTCTGGTCGTGGCCCCAGGGTCCTGGGATCAAGCCGCACATGCAGCTAGCTCTCTGCTCGGGAGGGAGCCTGTTTCCCTTCCTCTCTCTCTGCCTGCCTCTCTGCCTACTTGTTATCTCTGTCAAATAAATAAATAAATAAACAAAATCTTAAAAAAAAAAAATCACGTATGTTTCAAACACAGAACACTAAAGAAACTTAAGAAAGTAACAGAAGCAAGAAGACATATTATTTCCATGAGGTTGGACCTCCTAGCTAAGGTCTTAATTATCCTTTTTCTCAAAAATGAACACTTTAAAATGACCAACTGTGTTTAGTCTGCCTAAGAATAAAGGGGTTCTCAGGATGTGGGAAGTTCAGTCTTAATCGAGAAGTTGGTCATTCTACTTTTCATACTCCACTGAAATGTATTAAACTAATGGTAAATTATGAAACTACTTATTATCAGAAATAATATATAAATGATATCCAAATAAATAAGCCTAAACGGCTTTTTTGACTCTTCCCACATACCTTCTATCTTCCAATATATTTAGGAAACCACTTATTTCTATAAAGATTACTCTACTTTAGTATTAACTAATCGTATCTGTTTTAGGGAGGTTCACAAAGTCACAACTAAGCAACAGTTTTCCAATTAGTATTTGGACATAAAACTAAAATATATTCTTATTACCACCAAGCCAAAACATGAGAAAACCATGCTAAGTTTTCACTTGCTCAAGGTAAAAGGAGGTATGATCATATTATGGAAACTCACACAAATAACCCAATTTTATATAAGTATCCAATCTCAGGTCTATAGCCACTTTAGCTACTTTTCTTAGTACTTTTCCGTGATCCTTGATCCCTCTATGTCAGTGTTCTTTATAACTATAGTTGCTGTAGACTTGTAATTGGACATTCTTGCTACCCTCTCCCTGGCACTGTGTACATTATTTCCAATGGTTGACTCAGGCCAATCACAGTTAATGGATGGAAAGGGAGAAGGAAAAAAAAATTCATTTAATGTTTGCACATACAGGAAGGCCACATTGTTTAGTTTTTTCAGAACATTTTGTATTCTCGTATTGAGAAACTATAAGTATATATAAATATATACAAATCTCCTTTGATAAGGGTTCCAACCATAACCCTCAGATTTGGCCCTTTGGGAAAAAGTGTTGCTCCCGAAGGTACTGATCACTGCATATATTACCCAACAGTCAATACATAATAAACAAGCAAATCAGAGTATGAATTTGGCTTTACTAGATTTTAACGGAAGTGACCTGTTCCTAGAAGGAAACAATATAATTTATGTCTTTTTATTCTTTAAGATTTTATTTATATATCTGACAGAAAGAGAGACAGAGAGAGGGAGTAGCAGAGGCTGAGGCAGACTCCCTGCTGAGCAAAGAGCCTGATGCGGAGCGGGATTCCAGGACCCTGGGATCGCCACCTGAGTTGAAGGCAGACACCCAACCGACTGAACCACCCAGGGGCCCCTATAATTGATGTCTTAAGCCAAAACACGGTAGAAATTAAAATCCATCTGAGCCAAATGTGTCAAGAGCTGTTAACAATTTAAGAATAATTACAATAGGTAACATACTTAGTTTCTCCATAATCTCTTCATCTGTCATTTTGGTCTTCTTTTTCTGTTTGTCAGAAGACTTGGCACCGCTATCAACATTAGAATCACCAACTGGTGCAGGAATAGGGTCAATTACAGACCGTGTATAAATCTGCAGAGAGACAGCTCATTACTGAGATCCGAGGCAAAGTATTTTTAGGTATTCTTACTAGTACACTATGCAGTTCTTTGATTTTTAATCAAAACTAGTTTTCTCCAGTGTTCTAAAGAATGAGATTAATATTTTCAACTTATCTTAATAAAAGACCTGTAACGAAGATGAATAAATGTTAAACACTTTTGACACATGATGTATAGATTTTTAAAGTCTGTCTAGCAAAACACCAGATCTCTGAATGAAATTTAAGTTTAGCCAGATCTAAAAGGATATGCCAGCATTCTTACTACAAAAGAGAAATAAACAGCAAAATTCCAGAAACCATGATGTTGAATTAACTATTAATTCTCATAAAAACTTGTACCAAAAAACCCCCAAAGAACAAAAAAACCCTTTTACCAAGGATGATTTTTACCGTTTCATTTTATTTTTTATTATTTTTAAGCTTTTTATTTAAATTCAATTAACATAAAGTCTATTACTGGTTTCAGAGATAGAGGCCAGTGATTCACCAGTATTCTTTAATACCCAGTGCTCTACCATTTCATTTTAAACAGCCAATTCTAGGAGGTAAAGCCAGAAAACAAAGCCCTTTACTGTTAATCAGGACCCAGCAGCAGCAGTCTTCAGAGTCCTCCCTGCTGATTGTGCCAGCACTCCACCACACACCACCTTCCCGCACTTTCCTTGTACTGGCACAGGAATACAGGACTCTTTCTCTAAAATCATTATTTTTTTTGAAGATTTTATTTATTTATTTGACAGAGAGAGATCACAAGTAGCCAAAGAGGCAGGCAGAGAGAGAGAGTGGGGAAGCAGGCTCCCCGCTGAGCAGAGAGCCTGTTGCGGGGCTCGATCCCAGGACCCTGAGACCATGACCTGAGCCGAAGGCAGAGGCTTAACCCATTGAGCCACCCAGGTGCCCCTAAAGATCATTATTTTTTAAACTGTTCCCTATCCGGTTGGAATTTCATTCTCTGCAGCCTCCTGAATGACACCAAGACTTCAAGAGAAATGTAAAATGGGAGATTATCTACACAATTTGGGTAAGAAGTAAGATTTAAGTTTTAGATATAGCAGTTATCTGCACTGAGAAAAATAGAGAAAGCCAGAGAAATAGATGAATTCTCTGGAAGAGAAGGGGTAATATAGAAAGGAGAAACAATGAGGTAACTACTTTAACTTTTAAGGCAGTCATTTAATTTTAATTAAAAAAAAAAACCAAAAAACAAAAAACCTAGTTTTTGATTAATGATTTTTAGGTAAAGATCTCCTCATCAGATTTCCCCATACTGAGGGCTTTTGGAAAATTAATCACTGGCAGACAACTACAGACTGCTGTTTCTTAAAAACACACATGCCCTGACATCCACAGTCCAAGTACCCAGACACGCACTGATTTTGTATGATCTGGTCGTGGGGCAATAACAGGAGGAGCAGCCTCTTCATCATCATCATCTTCCTCTGTTACTACTGCAGAAGTTTCTGATCCCTTGGTACTCAGCTGCATTAATCACATGAGCAAAGCAAGGAAGACAAGTCAGATATAACAATAAACATACTTGAAAAAATGTACTTCTTTAATAGCTCATTTCAAAATGATAAAACCTCATTGGTTCTAATCACTTAAAAAGTGAAAGGAATCCTATAACTTACAGAAAAGTTTATGAAATGTTTACAATAAGTTCCAAGTTTTCTTAAGAGAAAATCTGTACCTTTTATATGGACAATTTTATGTCCCTTAAGTCCTAAAAGGAACCAATCACTTTGTTTGTTAAAACCAAAAATAAAGATCCTGTAGGATTTGTGTAAGTCAGAGTCATTTTTGGTCATTAAGACAGCTAGATTCACCTTCAAAAATGGTGACTGAAGAAATAAAAGACGTTAATTTTTATAAAGAGCTTACTACATGCCAGGTGTGTGCTAGGTAGGTACGTTTCTTATTACCACACTTTGTCTTCATAAAACTCAAAAGAGACTGTTTCCTCCTAATTGAGGAAACTGTTTACTTAATATGGGATCCTTATTTGCTTAATCAAGTGGCTAGCTTAAAACATATTAAGTAGTTATTTATTTCTGATGGCTGTAATTTATTTTAGAAAGCTAAATAAAAACTGAGATTTGTTTTGAGTAACTTAAGTTAGAACAAGAGCTACAAGAAGTAATATATTAACTTACTGCTGGTGTTCCAGAAGGGAAGCCATCTTTCTCTGAATACAAAACAGAAAATAATGCTAAGTCAACAACTCAAAAAAGAAAATGTCTATATAATAAAGAAAAGGAAAAAAAATAAGAGGAAGAAAATACAAAGCAGAGCAAGTAGAATGTTCTTAGACTGATTACATTTGAAGATGAAGTAAACCTTGAGAAAAATGACAATACCCATAGTCAAATATGAATTTATGTGAGACCGTATTAACAAATCTCAAATCTTAATGGAACTCTGTAAATTTACTAAAAATCACCAACTTGCATACTACAAATGGGTGAATCTTATAGCATTTGAACTACATTTTAACAAAGTTATTAAAAACATTTGTAACTACATTTCTCCATGTGTATATATTAAAACAGAAGTTTATTCATAGCAACACTTTCTCCAGAAAAAAAATGGTCTATCTAGAAACTTGAAGCAACTATTCAGACAACAGCAACTGTGAAAAGGAAAATACTTGGCATAAATTTTGATCAATAAGAAAGCATATTCTTAAGGGCTAAACAGTTTGTGAAGACTAAACGTTGAAACATTCATTCTGGAGTTTAAAAGAGCAAGTTTTGTTTTGTTTTACTTTTCAATAGGCCCAGAGACTTTTACATTTTTATACATATATATAATATCTAGCAATATATGCTAAATAAGATCATTAACTAATTATGTATACATTAATATTATTTAACATATACTATACATTAATAAACATATACAACACACTTATATTTGTTATTTAAGTATACAAATATATATTTATAAATATTATATTAAAGGTATATAGTTAATATAACTTTAACATATATATTAACTACATAATATGAAAAATAGGTGAAAAGAATATACCATTTTCTGGTCAAACACTGATTTAAAAAAATTCTAATTTACAGATGTACTGACACAGAAGTTCTAGGGACAAGTCTGACCTTTTGCTAAGGATACAGAGATCAAGATCTAACTAAAAAAGTCAAGATCATTTGGCCAAGTGCTCTCTATTTTTTTCTTTGAGCACAGCCCATATTTCTGTGAAAATGTAATCAACTGCCATTAATTAATACTACATGTATGATTTTAGGGGTCAGAGAAACATAAAGACACCTTGGGGACGTAATTAGCAAAATCCATGGGTCCATGGGTCAACAAATAAATTACAAGGAAAACAATGTGAGAATTCATGTGAGGGAGCCTAAACATCAAAAGAGAATCAAGAGACACAGCAAGCAACTATATTGGTCTTTATTCTGACCCTGATTTGAACAAATAAACTATTTTTTTTAAAAAAAATATATACTATATTTTTACACTATACTCCAATTCTTATCTAATGATAATCTAATTCCAAGGTATAAAAATCTTCATTCTAATGCTTATTTTATGTTTGTATATTTGATAAGTTTTAATTTTTGAATGGACTTAAACATTTTTACTTCAAAGTCTGTGTATTTAAATATGCTAACAATGCTCCTCCAGTCCTACTAACAATAAATATATTTCTAGTATAAACCGGTCTATAAATCAGCGCCTTTCTCTTTTATTGCTGGGAGTCATTCCAAAGCAGTGACATGAAAAAACAAACAAAAGACCAAAACATCCACTTTTTGGCAAAACTAAGAGATTAACATACTCCCCAGACTCCAAATTATGCATAAAAGCTGCTCCAATTAGTTTACAAAAGGCAGATCCACACAAGGGCAACAATAGAGACAGGAACCATACCACAGCTTTTTACTTTTCCAGAAGCAATCTCTTTATCTAGGTGTGCTTCCCAATTCTGCAATCCCATTTGAATCAGCCTTTTACCACAGTATGACGTCTTACCAGGAGGAGTAAAGCTCAGATATTTCTGCTTCACTGTGTTGGAGTCATAGAACTTTAAGACATCCAGCACAGCCTGAGGATTCTTCTTTTGCTCTAATTTGGTGATGTTAGAGGTCTGTAATAATCGAGCCCACTGTTCTGGCATGCCCTAACAAAAAGATATTCAGAAATTAGTTGTTTTGAGTTGCTCCAATAAAATCAATTTCCAAAAGTAAAAGACAAAACACAAAAAACAAGTCAATCAACTGTAGCCTTGATTAAATTATAAAATGTCTTTTTTTAAGATCTATTTTGTGTAATTCTAACTAATGCGCTCAGTTCCCTAAGAAAAAGATACATCCAAACACAAACACTTTTGTAAGAAATGAAAAGCACTAAGAATTCACAGTTAATACATGGATAGAACAGTTAGCTTGAAACTAAATACTGCAAAGAAAGGTTTGGGTGCTGATACATAAATGAGTCCCAACTGGGTAAACTTACAGTGAATTCTCCAGTGACCGCATCAAAGCCAACATGAATAGTATGTTCAAAATCAGATGGAGGAGAAATTTCTGGCCGCTCTTTTTCCTTCTTCTTACTTCCTAGAGGGCATTCAAAAAAGAATCAGCCTATTTAAACAAGATTAATCAAGGTACCCATAAACCTGTTTCTCTGAAGAACCAATTAGGAACAAAGTTTTTTTGAAGAGATTTCCCCTAAAGACACTGGCTGATAGGAAACTGATAAAAGTAAAGTAACCTATTCTGTCTTCAAGCAGGGGTGGGGACAACCATATCAGGGTCCTGATTAAAGAGGTACCTGAATTGACCCAGCACCAGGTCTGAATAAAAGAGCACACGACAGAACGAACAGCCCTTTAGAGCACTGGTTCTCATAAATTGAGGCCTACACTTCAGATACTGAGCAATCTGGAAAACAAAGTCTATGAAGTCCTATTTCCATTTGGCTCTATTCATCCCAAAAGAACAACTTACGTTATTACCACCGACCACTAGATAGTATAGATTGTATAAACAAAGAGTTTACAATAAGCACACCACCTTTCTTTACCAACTCTAGCTTTTCCTTTTATTCAAGTTAATAACTGCTACATCTTTTGTTGTTGTTGTTGTTTTTGTTTATTTGACAGAGAGTTAGAGAGAGAGCACAAGTAAGCAGAGTGGCAGGGAGAGGAGAGAGAGAAGCAGGCTCTCTGCTGAGCAGGGAGCCTAATGTGGGGCTCGATCCCAGGACCCTGGAATCATGACCGGAGCCAAAGGCAGCCGCTTAACCAGCTGAGCCTCCCGGGTGCCCCAGTAACTGCTACATCTTAATGCTTCCCAGTTTTTCCATGGTTCCACCAATTATTCCTGACACACATCTATCAATAGTATTCTCTGTAAGTACCCCCATCCCCACTCCTCAGATCTTCCTGCTCTAATCTGCAGTAGTTTATTCCTAGACTTCTGGCATAGTTGTCCTCCTAGCACATTCCTTCCCTTTTACCCTTGCTAGAATATTTTCTGGATACTTTGTTCTCCTCTTTTTGGTTTACCCCTTGATACTTCTTGACCACATATATATATTTAGGTTGAAAATGCTTCCCCCCCTCAGAACTTCTTTTAGACTCCAGTGTTGATATTTAGAAGGTCAATGACAGAACAGAGTAGAGAGCCCAGATATGGACCCTCAACTCTATGGTCAATTAATCTTCGACAAAACAGGAAAAAATATACAGTGGAAAAAAGACAGTCTCTTCAATAAATGGTGCTGGGAAAACTGGACAGTTATAAGTAGAAGAATGAAACTCAACCATTCTCTTACACCGTACACAAAGATAAACTCAAAATGGATAAAAGACCTCAACGTAAGACAGGAATCCATCAGAATCCTAGAGGAGAACATAGGCAGTAAATCTCTTCGCTATCAGCCACAGCAACTTCTTTCAAGATATGTCTCCAAAGGCAAAGGAAACAAAAGCGAAAATAAACTTTTGGGACTTCATCAAAATCAAAAGCTTCTGCACAGCAAAAGAAACAGTCAAAAAAAACAAAGAGGCAACCCACGGAATGGGAGAAGATATTTGCAAATGACAGTACAGACAAAAGGTTGATATCCAGGATCTATAAAGAACTCCTCAAACTCAACACACACAAAACAGACAATCATATAAAAAAAAAATGGGCAGATGATATGAACAGACACTTCTCTAATCAAGACATACAAACGGCTATCAGACACATGAAAAAATGTTCATCATCACTAGCCATCAGGGAGATTCAAATTAAAACCACATTGAGATATCACCTTACAGCAGTTAGAATGGCCAAAATTAACAAAACAGGAAACAACATGTGTTGGAGAGGATGTGGAGAAAGGGGAAACCTCTTCCACTGTTGGTGGGAATGCAAGTTGGTGCAGCCTCTTTGGAGAACAGTGTGGAGATTCCTCAAGAAATTAAAAATAGAACTTCCCTATGACCCTGCAATTGCACTCCTGGGTATTTACCCCAAAGATACAGATGTGAAAAGAAGGGCCATCTGTACCCCAATGTTTATAGCAGCAATGACCACGGTCGCCAAACTATGAAAGAACCAAGATGCTCTTCAACGGATGAATGGATAAGGACGATGTGGTCCATATACACTATGGAGTATTATGCCTCCATCAGAAAGATGAATACCCAACTTCTGTAGCAACATGGATGGGACTGGAAGAGATTATGCTGAGTGAAATAAGTCAAGCTGAGAGAGTCAATTATCATATGGTTTCACTTATTTGTGGAGCATAACAAATATCATGGAGGACAAGGGGTGTTAGAGAGGAGAAGGCGGTTGGGGTAAATTGGAAGGGGAGGTGAATCATGAGAGACTATGGACTCTGAAAAACAATCTGAGGGGTCTGAAGTGGTGGGGGGGTGGGAGGTTGGGGTACCAGGTGGTGGGTATTATAGAGGGCACAGATTGCATGGAGAACTGGGTGTGGTGAAAAAATAATGAATACTATTTTTCTGAAAATAAATAAATTAATTAAAAAAAAAAAGGTGGTCAATGACATTTTGAACTACTGCTGAAAACTAATTGTCCATATATGCCTGAGTTTATTTCTAGATACGTAATTTTGTTGCAATGATCTCTTTATCTTTATGCCAATACCAGCCTGCCTTGACAGTTGAAGTTATAAAAGTAAGCCTTGAGGGGGGCCTGGGTGGTATAGTTGGTTAAGCATCTTGCTGCCTTCGGCTCAGGTCATGATCCCAGGTTTCTGGGATCAAGTCCTGCACTGGGCTCCCTGCTCAGTGGGGAGTCTGCTTCTCCCTCTCCCTCTGCTGCTCCCCATGCTTGTGCTCTCTGTCAAATAAATAAATAAAATCTTAAAAATAAATTAATAGGGAAGTATTCCTTTCCATTCAATTTTCTGGAAGGTCATGTAAAACTGTTGGTATTTCTTCCTTAAACATTTGGTAGAATTCACCAATGGAGCCATAAAGGGTCTGACATTTTCATTGTGGATGGTTAGTAACTACAAACTAAATTTCAAGTTACCCATTTCTTCTTGAATGAATTGAAAATTTGTCTTTCAAGACATTTTCCCACTTTATCTAACATGTTTGAATTTGTTCCCTAATCATTTTTAGTATCTATAAAAATGTGATATCTTTCATTTTCAATATTGGTAATTTGTGTCTTCCCCCTACCCCCTTTCAGTCTGCCTAGAGGTTTATCCATTTTATTGATAATCTCAATAAATCAGCTTATGGTTTCATTGATTCTTCTATTTTATTAATCTCCATTTGAATTTTGTTATTTCTTTTCTTCTACTACTTTGCATCTTACTAGCTCTTCCTTTCTAGTTTATTAAGATGGCTTTGCTTAAGTCACTGACTTAACATCTTTTTCTTTTCTCATACAGATGCTTAATACCTAAAATTTCTTCTAAGTATTGCCCTAACAGCATCATACAGACACTGATGCTTTGAATTTTCATTTTCATCCTGTTTAATATACTTCCTAAGTACCCTTTTGATTTCTTCATTTATTTGCAAGTGGGTTTTTTTTTTTTTCAAATATTCCCAGGGATTCTTCTGTTATTGATTTCTAATTTAAATACACTGTGGTCATAGAATATATTTTATGGGAGTTGAATCTTTCTACATTTATTAGGCTTTTAAAAATCTCCCTAGAATGTGATCTAGCTCAGTAAGTAGTCTATGTTAACTCAGAAAGAATGGGTATTCTGCTAGTGGAGTGTTCTATAAATATCAACAAATCAAAGTTGAATAACAGTTAGCAATTTTCTGTCTACTTGCTCTACCAATTACTGAGAGAAGTGTACTTGCATCTCCAACTACAAATGGAATTGCCTATTTCTCCTTAAAATTATATCTGCTTTTGCTCTACTATTAAGTGCATAAATGTTTACTTCTATTACATCCTCTTGATGAACTGACCTTATTACTATTCTAAAATAACCTATTCCCTATCTTTATCCCTTAAATATTTAGGGCATTATTTTTTGCTCTAAAATCTACTTTATCTGATTTTAGTCAGTCCAGGTTTCTTTTCACTGTTAGCATACTTAAAAAAAAAAAAGCCCTTTTATTTTGACCTATTTTGTAGCTTTATATACTTAAGTGGATTTTTAAAAAGATTATTTATTTATTTATTTATTTGACAGAGAGGGAACACAAGCAGGGGGAGTGGGAGAAGCAGGCCTCCCGCCCAGCAGGGAACCTGATCCAGAGCTGGATCCTGGATCATGACTGGAGCAGAAGGCAGACACTTCATGACTGAGCCACCCAGGCACCCCTTTAAGTGGATTTCTTGTGGACAGCATATAGTTAGTAGAACCTCTGCTTTTTATTTACTTTTTAAAAAAGATTTTATTTATTTATTTGACAGAGAGAGACACAGCAAGAGAGGGAACACAAGCAGGGGAAGCGGAAGAGGGAGAACCAGGCTTCCTGCTGAGCAGGTGCCCCTGATACAGCTGGGTTTAACCCTACTATTTCATCATTTGTTTTCTAATGCTCTCTATTGTTTACATTTTTCCTCTTTTTGATTAAATATTTTTTATAATTCCCTTTTATCTCCTTTGTTGGTTTTTTAAAAAGATTTTATTTATTTATTTGACAGAGAGAAAGAGATCACAAGTAGGCAGAGCAGCAGGCGGGGGGTGGGGGTGGGGGTGGGGTGGAAGGGTGGGGGGAAGCAGGCACCTCGCTGAGCAGAGAGCCCAAAGCAGGCCTTGATCCCAGGACCCTGAGATCATGACCTGAGCCAAAGGCAGAGGATCAACCCACTGAGCCACCCAGGCACCCTTCTTTGTTGTTTTTTAAAAAAATAACTCTTTATATACCATCAAGTTCATCTGGGTTTTAGTATAGAGAGCGAGCGAGCGAGCGAGAGCTGTGCAGCCATCACCACAATCTAACTGTGGACATTCTCATCATCCCTAAAAGAAACCTTGTGCTCATTAGCAATCACTTCTCATTGTTCCCTCTCCCCCTCCCAAACTCTAGGCAACCACTAATCTTTCTGTTTGCCTATTCTGGCCATTTCATATATACAGGACCACACAACGTGCCGTCTTTTGTAAATGGCTTTTTAAACTTAGTTTTTGAGGTTCATTTATGTGATAGAATGTATCAGAATTTCATTTCTTAAAAACTCAGTTATTTTTTTAAGAGATTTAGACAAAAAAAAAATCTTTTACCATTTCCAGTGATTTCCATTCCTTTATGCAGATTCACATTTCCATCTGATAACATTTTCCTTCTGCCTGAATGATTTGGCTTACCATTTCTTATAGGGCAGACCTGGTGATAAACTCTTTCAGCCTTATATATTAATATATATATACTAGGCTTCATATATTTTAAAAAGTCTTTGTTTCCCCTTCATTTTTGAAAGATATGTTCACAAGATACAGAATTCTAAGTTGACAGATTTTTTTTTCTTTCAGTACTTTAAAGATGTTCCTTCTTATCTTCTGAGATACACTGCTACTTCCATGAAATCCACTGTCATATTTTGTTCCTCTAAATGTAAAGTGTCTTTTCTTTCTGGCAGCTTATTTTTTGGCTTAAAACAAGGGTTTTTTTTTTGTTGTTTTTTAATAGACTATTTTTTTGAGCAGTTTCAGGTTCACAGAAAACTGAGCCAAAGGTCTGAAAGCTTTTAAAATGTTCTCTTTATCACTAGTTTTAGACAGTTTGATTATGTGTCATGGTGTAGTTTTCATCTTATTTCTTTTGCTCTGGAATTCACTGAACTTCTTGAATCTACGGGTTTATAGCTTTCATTAAATGTGTAAAGTTTTCAGCCATTTTTTAATAAGCTTTTTTTTTTTTTTTTTTTAAGATTGTTAAAGTCTCCAGTTTTTGGAGACTTCATTTGCACTTATATTAGCTCTGCATGTAGTTTGTCCCACAGCCATTCTCTTTTGTTTCACTTTTCTTCTCCTAAGTTTCATTTTGGATGGTTTCCATTGCCATGGTCTTCAAATTCACTTATCTTTCTTTCTGAAATGCCTAATCTATTGTTAATCTTGCCTACTGGATTTTGATTTGTTCTTTTTTTCTATTTTTCATCACTACTTCTAAATATGCTGAATCTTTCCTTTGGGTTCTTCAACATATGGAATATAATTTTTCACCTTTTTTTTTTTTTTAAGATTTTACTTATTTGACAAGACAGAGAGAATGCAATAAGGCAGAAGGAGAAGCAGGTTCCCCGCTGAGCAGAGCACCCGATGTGGGGCTTTATCCCAGGACCCTGGGATCATGACCTGAGCTGAAGACAGACGCCTAACCAACTGGGCCACCCAGGTGCCCCAGTATTTCACTGCTTTAATATCCTTGCTTACGAATTCATCATCTGTGTCATTTCTGAATTGATTTCAATTGATGGATTTTACTCATTATGGGTCTTTGCATGCCTGGAAAATACCAAATGGATGCCAGACGCTGAAAATTTTTCCCTGGTAGGTACTAGATATTTTTGTGTTCCTATAAATGTGAGCTTGTTCTGAGACACAGATAGGCTATTCTTATTTCCCCCTCATATGGCGGAGAAACAAATTTATGAAGAGTTGATCCTTTTAGATATTAAAGTTTTGTTAGGTAAAATTGGAGCAACATTTAATATAGAGCTAATTCTACCCCATTAATGTTTTTCTGAATGGTGTGAACAGGAAATATTCTAGGCCCTGTGGACATTGAGGATAGTTTCCTTTCGGCATTTCCAGTGATTTCTTTTCCAGCTCTGGGTAGTGAAGACTCAAGGGGGGACTTCTATAGATCTTTCTCTCTCTTGGGTATGTGTGTATAAAAACTAGTTGCCTTGACCTCTCCCAACTTCCAGTTCTCTTTCTTAGCTCTAGGAGACCATTTTTTTTTTAAAAGATTTTATTTATTTATTTGACAGAGAAAGATCACAGGTAGGCAGAGAAGCAGGCAGAGAGAGAGAGAGAAGCAGGCTACCTGCTGAGCAAAGAGCCCAATGTGGGGCTCGATCCCAGGACCCTGAGATCATGACCTGAGCCGAAGGCAGCGGCTTAACCCACTGAGCCACCCAGGTGCCCCTCAAGGAGACCATTTAATTGTCCTCCCTTTGCTGTAGCCTGACAACTCACAGCAGACAGTAAGCTGTATCAATTGTAGGATTTACCACCATTGTTTCCCATTTCTCAGGGACTGCTTTTCTTTATTATCTGATGTACAACATCATGAAAACCATTGTTTTGTATATTTTTTGCCAGTTTTTAGTTCTTTCACATGGAGGGGTAAATCTGGTCCCTGTTACTCCATCTTGACTGAAAGTATAACAGGTTTTGCTGTCTTATCTGTAGTATTATGAAATTTCAGGATGATACAATTTTTTTTTTTAAAGATTCCATTTATTTATTTGACGGAAACAGACACAGTGAGAGAGGGAGCACGAGCAGAAGGAGTAGGAGAGGGCGAAGCAGACCTCCCGCCAAGGCAGGGGCGCCTGGGTGGCTCAGTCGTTGGGTGTCTGCCTTTGGCTCGGGTCATGATCCCGGGGTCCTGGGATCGAGGATGATACAATTTGATGAGGTCTTTATTCTTTCATTGAGCTGAGTATTCAGTGAGTCCCTCCCATCTGGAAATCATATTCTTCAGATCTGGGAAATTTTTTTTCTTTTATTCCTTGGATAATTTTCTTTGTTCACTATTAGTTAGATCAGTAAATCATATATTTCCTCTCATATTTGCCATCTTTGTATTTTTGTCTAATAATCTGGGAGAATTTTCTTGAGTGTCTTTCAAATCTTCTACCAACTGGTATCTTTGGTTTGATTTGGTAATCTTAAATGTTGATTTCCCAAGAATTACTTTTCATTGTTTTCTGATCATTCTTTCTCTGAGAATATTTTCCTTATTTCACGGACGCCTTTTTGATCTTTTTGAAGATTATCTAGTTTACTTGCATGTATAGGTTGGTTCCCTTTACCTCCACTGTCTGTTTCTTCTATATTCCTTTTTTATCCCCTTTGTTTTGTACTCTCTTATAACAAGGGTGTTTTTCAAATGTCTAGTAATCCTTTGCTGTCTACTCATACATAAAAGTCTTAAAAAGTTAACTAGAAGATAAGTCAGCCTTTTCATTAAAGGTGGGGGTGGGGTACCTAAAGTATTTTTTCCCAGGGCATTTGTTTATCCAGAGAAAAATCTTCCAATCTCTGTCTGGTCTGAGGGCTTAGAAACAAATTTAACATGTTAACACGCTTTGAATCTGCCTTTCTTCCCCACCCCCCTTTTTTAAAAAAAGTTTCAGAGACAGAGCTTAGTGATTCATCAATTGCACATAATACCTAGTGGTCATTACATCATAAGGAGTGCCATCCTTAATGCCCAGCACTCAGTTACGCCATTCCCCCACCCACCTCCCCTCCAGAAACCCTGTTTCCAATTTTAGTATATGTGCTGCCGAAGCGAGCACCCCTGTTTGTTTCCTATAGTTAAGAAATCTGCCTTTCTTGGGACGCCTGGGTGGCTCAGTTGGTTGGACGACTGCCTTCGGCTCAGGGCGTGATCCTGGAGTCCCGGGATCGAGTCCCGCATCGGGCTCCCAGCTCCATGGGGAGTCTGCTTCGCTCTCTGACCTTCTCCTCGCTCATGCTCTCTCTCACTGTCTCTTTCTCTCTCAAATAAATAAATAAAATCTTTAAAAAAAAAAAAAAAAAAAAGAAATCTGCCTTTCTTACTCTTGTGCTACACCTTTCACTGACTCCTCTGACAAGGATGAGAAGCCTCATTTAATTTCTCCTCAAATATATATGAACATTAGTTTGTTCTTTTCTTCTACTGGAGGATGGGACTTAAAACATTTCACTGGCTGTATGGGGTAAAGAAGGGATCCTAATGGGCCTCTGACACCACCTACATAGATTTTCAATTAATCCCACCCCCTTTCAGCCTGAGTATTATAGCTCCCCACCCCACCACACACACATGATGTTGTGTGTCCCTAAATCCTACACCTCTGAGATTTTTACAAGGAAATGGGTTCACTTCTCACAGACATTCTCATCTGCAAATGCTTAGGAGAGGTCCTCGTCTATTCAGTTTAGTCCGATGTCACTTTTCCATCCTTCTTTCAAATATGTATACTATGTCTCTTCTTCTTTTCTCTTTGCCCATGTTATATTAAAAGCATCTTTTTAACTGTCATTTTACTTGGGTCTGGGGAGGGATAGTAAATAGAGGCATGTGGTCAATCTGCTGTATTGTCAACCTGCTTTGTTAACCAGAGAAGTCTTCTACTATAAATGAGCTAAAAGTCATGTTGTTTGATAGGTCTGCATATCTACAGTTGAAAGGTCACTGTAGGGCGCCTGGGTGGCTCAGTGGGTTAAGCCGCTGCCTTCGGCTCAGGTCATGATCTCAGGGTCCTGGGATCGAGGCCCGCGTCGGGCTCTCTGCTCAGCAGGGAGCCTGCTTCCTCCTCTCTCTCTGCCTGCCTCTCTGCCTGCTTGTGATCTCTCTCTGTCAAATAAATAAATAAAATCTTTAAAAAAAAAAAAAAAAAAAGAAAGGTCACTGTACACACTATTCTTTTTTTATAAGATGCTACTGACCCAGCATTAGTAAGAAACGTATTATATTTTTTGACTAGTGATGATGCATTTGTGCTCAACTGTCCATCACCTTTTTCGGTCTCGTAACACGCATTTATTTACAAGAGATATGACTATGGTAAGTGGGCAGGGCAAATTAGGTGTAGCAAGGAGCAGAGGGAAACACAACTGCAAGGCTAGTATAAATTTTGCTATCTCTACTGAAATGCAGTTTCATCTATCATAAACAACCTCTCATTTTCAACTACACTGTGAGTGTTCGGAGGTCATGCCCTCTACTTCTCTTTGGAAGACTCTTTAGAAATCCCAAGACTTCCAACTCCATATTTGCAAATAGGAGGAAATATTTTTTAACCAACTATAAACTAATAGTTTATTTTTTATACGGCTCTGAATTGAAGACAGAAAAACAATTTCATATACTAAGTACTTTTTTCCTCTTCTTTTAAAAAAATCTGCTCAGCATCCCACTTTTGGTTTGCATATGGTTGGCAAAGATACTATTTTCTTAAATGACCTTGATTACAGATGACTGGTTCAAGGTAGGCATGAAATTCAAGCCAGGTCAGCCCTTGTTCCCCCCACACTCCCAGCCAATAAGCATGGTTCAGAAGTGCATATCTAAACTAAGCCCAACTTAACACCCGAAAATCAGTCTCTCACTAGTGAATGAAGTTATAAGAAATAAACCTCAAGAACTGTTGAGGGCTGTTTCCTAACACGCAGAGGAAAAAAAAAGCCTGAAATTAAAAAAATAAAGCCAGGTAACACGGAAAAAGAAAAACCAGACATACAGCTAGAGAATTCCTGGTTCCACCTGTATCTAAGGCCCAACCATATTTTTCGACTTGGGAATGCTGAATTTAGAGACCTATATTAAAGAAAGTTTCACCTATATTAGGAGTACAGAATAAAAAGTTAAAGTAGTAAAAACAAGCAGAACTTGAGACACAATTAAGTACACTAGTCCACTATAAAGGAAATGATCCAATATCTTAAAAATCTATTTAATTTCATTTGTTTTTTATGTAACACACACATACATACATACAAATACTCCCTGCATTTTAGTTGTCTTAAGAAGGGAAAGGGGTTATTTTTTAAAATATCTAGAACAAAAAGATAGTGAAGCAGGTCTCAAATTAAACCATCTGTGGGAAGGCTACTATTACATAAAGAGAATCATTCCTTTATAACTCTGGAAACCAAGAAGTAAAAGGACCACCACCAAGAAAACACCCCATGATCATTTATCAATGGATGTCCACCAGACAACTGGATCACTTGCTGGGAACTAATGGATCAAGGAAAGAAACTTCCAATAAAACCCACAACTTATTAGTGTAGGGGGCGGAAAAAAGATTCTTAGAACCACCTTCCAACTTTATCAGACAAAAGAAAATAAGCAGGCAGGCAGCAACTTTCAGCTAAGAGGTGGGGCCCTTATGTCATGTGTTAGTTACACAGAAGGTGCTTAACAAGAATCCTAAGTAAATAACTGCCATATTCTTTAAGGCCACCACCTTATAGGCTACATTAGAACTGCAGTCTAAGGCTAAAAAATCCCCATCTCTTTAAAAGAAGAGTCTTTCGGGGCGCCTGGGTGGCTCAGTCCATTAAGCATCTGCCTTCAGCTCAGGTCAGGATCCCAGGGTCCTGGGGTAGAGTTTTACATCAGGCACCTCAGCTGGGAGCCTGCTTCTCCCTCTGCCTACCTTTCCCCCACTTGTGCATGCTCTCTCTCTGTCAAATAAATAAATAAAATCTTTAAAAGGAAGACTCTTCTATTTCTATTCTAAAAGAATCAGTGATTCTCAGCAGCTTGAAAATTAGTAAACATTTATTTCATCACAAAGAAGGGTATTCTCTAAAAAAATAGGAGGATGGGTATGGGCTACTCTTATTAATCTTAGAATTCAATTTTTAGACCAGAAGGGATAGTTACAGTTCTGTCATCTTCATCACTAACCTGAGGTGAAAGTGTGCACAGACTGAATAATTAGAAAATCACCTTGGGGGGCACCTGGGTGGCTCGGGTCATGATCGCAGGGTCCTGGGATCGAGTCCCGCATCAGGCTCTCTGCTCAGCAGGGAACCTGCTTCCCTTCCTCTCTCTCTGTCTGCCTCTCTACCTACTTGTGATCTCTGTCTGTCAAATAAATAAATAAAATCTTAAAAAAAATGAAAGAAAAAGAAAATTGCCTTGGTTAGTAAGTACTATACCATTCAACACTTACCATTTTTTTTTTTAAAGATTTTATTTATTTGACAGACAGAAATCACAAGTAGGCAGAGAGGCAGGCACTGAGAGAGGGGGAAGTAGGCTCCCCACCAAGCAGAGAGCCCGATGCAAGACTCGATCCCAGGACCCTGGGATCATGACCTGAGATGAAGGCAGAGGCTTAACCCTCTGAGCCATCCAGGTGCCCCTGGAATAGAGCTTTTTAAAAATAAGCCACTTTAAAAAAAAAAAAATAATAAGCCACTTTTTTAAAAGATTTTATTTATTTGACAGACAGAGATCACAAGTAGGCATAGAGACGGACAGAAAGAGAGGGGGAAGCAGGCTCCCTGCTGAGCAGAGCGCCTGATGCAGGGCTCAATCCCAGGACCCTGAGATCATGACCTAAGCCTAAGGCAGAGGCTTTAACCCAATGAGCCACCCAGGCACCCCTCATTACCATGTTTATTAACAAAACTACTGGCCTTGTTAAGCCATTTCTCACCTGGACTACCGCCAAGTCCTCCTAACTAGTTTCCAACTTCAGCCTTAGGCCTCCAACATACCTACTTTCTGTACAGCTACTACTCTCTCCTATTTAAGACAGAAATACGTCCAGGTCTTTCCCCTATTTAAAATTCTGTAATGGTTCCCTAGGAAACAGGATAAAATCTGAGCTCTGTAACATGGAATACAAGGCCCTTTATGACCTGCTCCCTGCCCGCCTGTTTAGCTTCTTTTCCTGCCTGCAGTTTCCTCCACACATCATGCTATTCTTCCTCCCCACTCTGCTTTCGAGTCACAATGGACCGTGCGCAGCTCCATGAGTGTGCTATGACCCCTCCTGGATGTGGGCCACTGAAACTTGAAGGCACAGGACACACATTTCAACTATTATAATCCTCCTACCTATTTTCACTTATTCATTCTTTAGTCTTCAGCTCCACTGTCACTTCTTTAGGAAGCTTTCCCAGAAAGGACAGACATCTTACACTATCCCTACCACCACTTTTCACAGTTCGTAATTTTATGCTGTAGTTCAGGTGTCAGGAGAGCAGGGACACCATGTGCTTTGTTTATCTCACTATCTCTGATCATGCACAGGATTCCTACAATACATCTGTAACAAAATGTGAAAAGATTTGTTCAAGTTGTCATAAAACGTCGAATTTCTAATTTTCTTAACTCTTTCAGTGACACTGATTAACCAAAAATGAGTAACTGAAGATAGTCCAGCTTTTTTTTTTTAAATGGAAACATTAGCTATCTATTAGTAAGGACAGCAATAGAGATGTAAATTTGAGTAGCATAAAATGAGTATCTCTAGATCAGACTTTATAGTAGAGATCATCATCAAAGCAAATCATCAAAGCTAATCATCAAAGCAAAAATCTTAGGGTAATTATGATTTCTTTAAAATAAGAATTCAAGAGCGCCTGGGTGGCTCAGTCGTTAAGCATCTGCCTTCAGCTCAGCTCATGATGCCAGGATCCCGGGATGGAACCCCATATCATGCTCCTGCTCAGCGGGAAGCCTGCTTCTCCCTCTCCCACTCCCCCTGCTTATGTTCCCTCTCTCAATATGTCTCTGTCAAATAAATAAATAAAATCCTAATACATAAATAAAATAAGAATACAGAGGCACCTGGGTGGCTCAGTGGGTTAGAGCCTCTGCCTTCGGCTCAGGTCATGATCCCAGCATCCTGGGATTGAGTCCAGCATCAGGCTCTCTGCTCAGCGGGGAGCCTGCTTCCCTTCTCTCTCTCTCTGCCTGCCTCTCTGCCTACTTGTGATCTTTCTCTGTCAAATAAATAAACAAAATCGTAAAAAAAAAGAAATACAGTTTTTCCCTTCTAGACTTCTGTTTCAAGATGATAGACTAATGAAATGCTGTAGCCCTCCTCCTTTAGAACAAATATTTTTATTTATAATGGAAGAAAAAGAATGAGGAATGCCTCAAGATGAAGAGCAATTCAGATAAAACCAAGGAGAGAAACAACCGCTCAGGATATAGGCAGGAGAAGGCCAGTTCAGAAATCTTGGTGTTGATTAAGCAGGTAGATCTCTGTGTTCACTTAAGCATGAAGCTGTGTACACACAGAGGGCTCTCCTTTCCTCCTAATCATCAAAGCTTCAGGTCATAGTTGTGTTGGAAATGTCAGCTTCCAGGAAGAACAGTACGTGTGGGAAGCTGCACTGGAAAAGCAGGGACAAGCCCCAGGGAATGAGAGGAATTAAGGAGCACCCAGCCCTCCAAACATTTCACCTCTCTCTCTCTCTTCCTCCCTCCCTCCAACTAGGCTTATAAAAAGTGCCTCTGCAGATGCTCTACTCTCAACTACGAAGCTGAATGCGATTCTTCCCATCTTGCTCTGCAAATTCAATCCAACTGTAATCAAAGTATCAACAGTTTTTTTTTTTTTTCCTTAAGTACATGATAAATTCTAAAATGTACAGAGAAGAGCCAAGGGCCAAAAGATCATAAAGAAGAACTTGGTTTTCTCTCTCAGATATTAAGAATTAGAAGCTATAGTAATTAAGGCGGTACAGTATTAGCTAAGGGACAAATAAGCCATTGCAATAAAGAGGACACAGAAACAGCCCCTGGCACACCTGGAAACCTGATCAACAATGGCTCATACTGCAGGTCAGTGGGGAAATGATAACAGTGCCAATGAAAGATCTGGGTTACTGGTTTTTTTAAAAAGTGAGTATGTATCTCTACAGAAATATAAAAAACAAATCCAGACAGTTCAAAGGTTTAAACTATAAAAACTTTAAGGAAAACATAAGAAAGTATCTTTGACCCCTAGTTTGGCAAAGATTCCTTCCTTTCTTTTAAGATTTATTTATTTGAGAGTGATAGGGAGAGAATCTTATGCAGACTGTGTGCTAAGCACAAAGCTCAGCATGGAGCTAGATCTCACAACCCTGAGATCATCACCTGAGCAGAAACCAAGGGTCTGACGCTTAATCAACTGTACCACCCAGACACCCCTTTGATAGAATTTTTTTTAAGAGAAAAGAAAAATCAGAATTGAGTAAGAAGGTAAACTTTGTTTTCATTTGTTTTGTTTTGTTTTTTAAAAACAGTCCGTAGGGGTTCCTGCGTGGCTCAGTTGGTTAAATGTTGCACTCTTGGTTTCAGCTAAGGCATGATCTTCAGGGTCATGGAACTGAGTCCCACCTGGGGCCAGCACTCCCTGCTCAGCATGGAGACAACCTGGGGTTCTTTCCTTCTCCCAATCTCTCTTTCCCTGTCAAATCAACCAACCACGCAATCCATCTTTAAAACAATAAAACAAAATAAAATAAAATAAAATAAAATAAAATAAAAAAGAGCCTGTAAAGTTTTAATATTAACACTAAAAAGTTATTAGACCTTGAATGTGATTAACAAAAGAAAAAGACCGGAACTCACAAAATAAAATTTAACGGTTATTAATTACAGATCTCAAGAGCTGATAAACATAAATGCTATCAGAGCCATCCTATGTACCTTCACCCTCTCTTTGTATGGTGGGGACCCTGAGTTAGTAATAGCTGATGAGTAATGGAGGGAAAGAAAGGGAAAGTGAAGTTAAGAAGAAGGTAAAATGAGAAGATTCTCAAAATGATCAGAGAGATGAGTATGCTCTTGCCAACTTATGTAAATGCACGTTCACCTTGTTCACAAACCCTACCATTAACCCATTTCCTTTTGTGTGCTTTCTGCCTTTCCAAGGCTGTCCCTAAGTCCCATCATGAGCATTCCCCTACCCCACCCTTTTATTAAGATTTTATTATTTTAAGTAATCTCTACATACAATGTGGGACTAAAACTCACTACCCTAAGAATAAGAGTCCCGTGCTCCACAGACTGTGCCAGCCAGGCACCCTTCCCCCACTCCACTTTGCATTCTGTTCACTACAGGCAAGTCATTTCAACCCTGTCAGCAATTTGGTACTAACATGCATAAATTTGTTTTCTAACCTCCATAATTACAAATACTGTGTTTACACGGACATTTTTGGGTTTTCCTACTCCATACACTAACTTACTACCATGGAAGAGAAGCATTCAGTGCTCTCCAAGACACACAACTGTCTGCCCTCTTCCCATACAGACTTAAAAAACATACTTCCGTGAGGGTTTTCAGTTACAAGCCCACATGAAATCTTAAAAGCAAAATGAGAAATAAGAAGTATACCACAGAAGGAATAAGTTTTCAACTGTCCCATGATTATATCCTGTCTGCAAATCTAATTTCTCAAAGATCTGATTCTTTATTAGTATTAAATATATTACATCATTCATATTTTCACTGATTATGTACCCTTAACTCTCAAGTTAAATGTGCATTTACTATTATGTATAAAGCACTAATCCTCTTCCACTTGTGTTTACTTCTCAATGTTAACCTAGCTATAAAAGTGAAAATATATCTTTATCTTCACTTAGATGTATTACTGGCTATCAGAGCCATACGGTCATGCTTAATGTAATCAAATAAACTAATCCCTAATTCTTACTCTGAAATCCACTACCAGTCCATAATCCCTATCTAATTCTAAAGTTGAAAAAGCTCTGAAAACCCAGGTTTTTTTCTTTAGGTTTGTCATCAAGACAAATTCAGTGACTTCAACTTAGATGAGATGACCATTTAATGCACAAGACAGAACCCTTCACGAAAAGTGTTATTTGGCCCCCAAATGCCAATCTTACTGAGGTTAAGAAACCCTGGACTGGACTAATGTTTGCAGAAGACACAGTGATGTACTGATCACTGTGTGCTGCCTCTGATGCTTCTCAGGGCATAACAGAATACATGATAAAAAGTGCAAGTATTACTACTACTGAAAAATCAGAAACTCTCTTTAGATCTTTCTCAAATATCCAAATCTCATTGATGTTGGGAAGCCATAAACTATGGCCCAAGTCTTAGAAAATGAAGGCGAGGATTACAGAAATTCACTGGATGTAACAAGTAGATAAGCCAACATATTTAGTTTAATTCTTTCCTATCACAGGTTAAGAGAAATTCACCTTTCTAATAGTGCCTATATACCACCATTAATAGTTTTCTTGTATCTGTTTATTGCCCTCACCATAAAAATCTCAACTGTCTATATACTTCAATTAAAAAGACATCGAAATCGGTAACATAAAATAACTGAGACTCTTGAAGTGATAGTAGGTATTTACCTTTCTCCGTGCCTGAGAATATAGAGATGATTTTATTCCTGGGCTTTTTTTCTTCTGGAACAGAGGGCAATGGTTTCAAACTGTGATTGGCTGACAAAGGGTCTTTGCCTCCGGTGCTAAAAATGGTACTGCTCATTCGCACAGGAGGTGCTGGAGGCTTGTCTTCCAGTTCTCCGTTATCAGACATGATTTGGAATTATGATACGGCCTGAAATAGAAAGGCAAAATCATACAGTTAACAACAAGTTGACAGCAAGGTAAAAAATAGTACAGACAAGCATAAACAGTAGTAATTATCCTCCTTCCAACTCTGAATTAGAAAAGATTTTCCATTTAGGGTGCAATCTGCAAAATTTGTAAGACTCAATGAGTAAGAGATGAAATTAGTTATTAATATAGGTAATCTCCCCTAACAAAGTTGTAAATGGTTAGTTGAGGGAGTGTTTGAAAAACCAAGTCCAGTTAAGAGGACGATGGTAAGTTCTGGGAGAGCATGATGATACCAACATATCAAAATATTCACCTGAGTCTAAGAGTATATATTCCAATGAAAAGACAGACAACATGGGAGTCTTAAAAAGAGAGAGATTTCTGCAGAGGAAGACTATGTTCTGACTGATCAATCCAAAGATGAGTCTCTGATAGGTCCATTTCTAGAGCAGAGATAGAACACTCGCTATTAAATATATCCACCAACACCACTCTCCATGAAGAATCTGACTTCATGCTCACTAGCCTTGTGATTACAACTTAGCCTTCACATAAACTTTCCTAAAGGATGAGAATGTGCCACTGATGCGATATTTGGTTTCTCTGAAAATCTGACACTCTAACTACATGTGTTAGTCCCTTGTAAGCTTTGCAGATAGTCCCACAGAACCTGACCCATCTGGGAACACTGACAAGTTAAATCCAGAGTCTGGCTGAAAACCAGAGTATGGCCAAATCCCAAGATTTGGTTATCCTGTGATGCCCTGTCCAGGCAGTCTAGTTACCCCTCTTAATCCACACGTGACGAATTCAGTGGAAACTTCAACACTGTTTATATATAAATTAATATTGTAGGAAATATATATATGTACATATATATATGGCCTTTAAAAACAGTAGATTATACACATTTAAAGTCAGCAGGAAAAGGAAGGAGATGCTTAACTTCCAGGATGAGTTCTTTTTTTCCCCCAGATGAGTTCTGATATACAAAAGTATACATTAGGAAAACAACACATTTCCCCAGTGAACAAGATTTTGATTGGAATTAGATCCTGATTTGGTTATGATTATTTAATGCATGTAAGTGAAAACACTGTATATGTACAATGAAAAAAAGGCCAACTGTATCTAAATAAAATTAAAATTAAAAATAATTTTTTAAAAAAATTTAGTTTGAATGTTAGTGCCTAAAAGAGAGTAGGTATCATTTGAGGAGAACTGAGGAATGAAGAGATTATGGTACCTAATTCCACTTCTAATCTTACAGCTTTTGTTTTCCTTGACAAGAGTATGTGTCCCTAGAAATGCCATATTCTATCTGCCATAACGACAGTTATTTCAGCCTACAGAAAAGGAAGGAGAGAAGGTAAAGGGGAAAAATGTACTTTTCCAGGGAGAGTGAGCTACAGGAGGCCTGGGAGAAGAGAGTATAGAAGAAGATCTCTCATCTGTGAGAAAGACGCCTGAAGTGAAATCACTGTTGGTGGTCAAAAGATGAAACCGGGCTGGAATCTAGGAACGTGATGCAGAAGACGCAGTCAGGGGATTCATGGGGGCGGGGGTTCAGTTTGCTCTGGAGGGAGATGCACCTGGTTGTTCTTCAGTGTGGGCTGTCACGTATGTATCACCAGAGACGAATTACCTACTGCTACAAATGGAAGAAAGGTAAGGCTTAGTCCTGGTACTTGCAGGACTACTTGAGCACACGATCAATCAAGACAGATGTTTTTTTCTAATGTGAACATCTAGCCAGAACATCAAGACAAACCAGATGAACCCTGTACCAGCTCACTTTCATCTTAATCACCAGTTCCAACAGACACAGCATGTTAGGGTTTTGGTTACACTGTGAATGCTCCATATTTATGCATATGAAACCTGAAAAATCAGATGTCTGTGTAGCATGGTCAGTTTTGGCTCAGGTGGCAATCTCAGGGTCATGAGATCAAGCCCTGCATCTGGCTCTGCATTCAGCACCGAGATTGCTTCAGATTCTCTCTCCTTTTCCCTCTGCCCCTCCCATTCATGCTTCTGTGTTCATGTGCAAGCTCTTTCCCTCCCAAATCAATCAATTAATCTTTTAAAAAAATCAGGGTAAATATAGCAAAATTTCAAAATACATTTGCATAAATTCAAAGAAAGAAATGCACCAAAATATTAGTAGTAGTTATCTGTGACTAACAAGTAATTTTTAGCTTGAATATAATCATCACAGCTGTGGTTAAGAAAAAAAAATCAATATAAAATGGCACAACAAGGGTGTCTGCATGGTGCGGTTGATTGAGTATCTGACTTTTTGTTTCGGCTCAGGTTGTGGGCTGGTGAGGTCCAGCTGCATGTCTGGCTCCAGGCTCAGCATGGAGCCTCCTTGGGATTCACTCTCTCTCCCTCTCCCACTGCCCCTCCCACTTGTGCTCACACTTTGTCTCAAGATAAAATAAATCTTTAAAACAGGGCACAAGGGCACCTGAGTGCCTCAGTCAGTTAAACGTCTGCCTTTGGCTCAGGTCATGTTCCCAGGATCCTGGGATCAAGCCCCACATCAGGCTCTCTGCTCAGCGGGGAGCTTGCTTCTCCCTCTCCCACACCCCTGCTTGTGTTTCCTCTCTCACGGTCTCTCTCTGTGAAATAGATAAACAAAATCTTTAAAAAATAAAACAAAACAGGGCACAATAATTTCTAATGTAAACTGACTACAAATTCTGTCCTTAAGGCTGGCTCATAGATGGATCCTGACTAGACACTGCCAGTACCCCTTCAGCCATGTGCTACCCAATGTCGTGATTAAGAGCATGGGCTGTGGAATCAGATCCCTCGGTTGGAATCCTGGATCCACTATTTACTTCAATTTGTGTCCTTGGACAAATTACTTAACTGTATCTCAGGGTTCCTTAAAAAAAACAGCTGGTTCTAGGCCTGGAACAGGGGAAATACAAGATGAGCCAAGAGTATCTTATATTGTCAGAAGGTAGAAGTACTTAAAAGGGATGAGGAACACACACAGGAAAGAGTTTTCTTTTCTTTTCTTTTTTTTTTTTTTTAATGATTTTATTTATTTGACAGAGAGAGAAAGAGAGAGAGCACAAGCAGGGAGAATGGGAGAGAGAGAAGCAGGCTCCTTGCTGAGCAGGGGCCCAACAAGGGGCTCAATCCCAAGACCCTGGGGTCATAAGCTTAGCTGAAGGCAGCAGTTAACTGACTGAGCCACCCAGGTGCCCCAGTAAAGAGTTTTCAAAAGCCAGTGCTGGAATGGTTCGGAGCAACAAAATTAATAAAGTAGCATTATATTTGACCCAATGTACAGAATAAATATACACAATTCATATCAATACAAATAAATGAATAAATAAGGGGCGCCTGCATGGCTCAGTCAATTAAGCATTCAACTCTTGATTTTGGCTCAGGTCATGATCTCAGGGTCATCAGGTCAAGCCCTGTGTTGGGCTCCACACTGGGCAGAGACTGCTTAAGATTCTTTCTCTCCTGGGGCACCTTGGCGGCTCAGTGGGTTAAGACCTCTGCCTTCGGCTCAGGGCTTAATCCCAGGGTTCTGGGATCAAACCCACATTGGGCTCTCTGCTCAGCCGGGAGCCTGCTTCCCCCTCTCTCTCTCTGCTTGCCTCTCTGCCAACTTGTGATCTCCGTCTGTCAAATAAATAAAATCTTAAAAAAAAAAAAAAAAAAAAGATTCTCTCTCTCTCCCTCTCCCTGCCCCCAAAAGAGTAAATAAAATGGTGGGGTACCAAATCATTCTCACAAAAGAATTCCAAATAATAAATGTAGACAAATCCTCTTCTAGCAGTCAGAATTTTAACTTCCCTCCCCACTTGAATGTAGGTTGGACCTAGTGACTACTCATTTCCAAAGAGCAGTGTATGGAAAGGGAAAAATAACTTCATGGCGGAAAAATGTGGAAACACTGCATTAACCAAGTGATCAAAGGATAACATCTCCAATAATAACTTAGGCTGACATCACTCACCATGTGATCTAATGTGATGAGAAACATGCTTCACCTTTGCAGTATTCTTCCCCAAAATCCATAACCACAGTCTAATTATGGGGAAAACATCAGACAAACCCAAACTGAAGGGCATTTTACAAAAATTCCTGACCAATACTCCTTAAAACTAGCAAGGACATGAAAAGCAAAGAAAGACTGAGAAAGTGTCACCGAGCAGGAGTCTAAGAAGACATGACTATATCATACTCTGGAACTAAAAAGGACATTAGTGGAAAACTGGTGAAATCCAAATAAAATGTAGAATTTAGAATGTTAACTAAATGTAGAATTTAGTTAACAGTATTGTTGGCTTATTTAGTTAACAGTAATGTTGGCTTCTCTGCTTTCGCTGACATTTTAAGGCTTATATTAACATCAGGACAAGATAGGTGATAGATATACAGGAAACCTACAATCTCTGGAACTTCTCTATAAATCTAAAATTATTCCATGATAAAGCCTATTTAAAATGAAATTGTGTAACAAAATAAGACGAAATCAGAGAGGGATACAAACCGTAAGAGACTCTTAACTATAGGAAAGAAACTAAGGGTTGCTGGAGATGAGTTCGTTGGGGGGATGGGGTAACTAGGTGATGGGCATTAAGGAGGGCATGTGACATAATGAGCACCAGGTGTTATATGCCAACTGATGAATCACTAACCTCCACCTCTGAAACTAAAAAGAGAGAGAGAAAAGAAAAAAGAATTATGTAGTAAGTTCCTCAACAAGTTACAGAATTATCTATGATATTACTTGGCAATTCCACTCCCAGAATATACCTAAGAGGGTGTCTGGGTAGCTCAGTGGGTTAAGCCACTGCCCTCAGCTCAGGTCATGATCTCAGGGTCCTGGATCGAGTCCCGCATCGGGCTTTCTGCTTAGAAGGGAGCCTGCTTCCCTCTCTCTCTCTCTGCCTACTTGTGATCTCTGTCAAATAAATAAATAAAATCTTAAAAAAAAAAAAAAAAGAATATACCTAAGAGAACTGAAAATGTATGTCCACAAATAAATTACCTATGACTGTTCACAGCACTATTCATAATAGCCAAAAGATAAAACAACCAAAATATCTATCAACAGATGGATATACAAAATGTGGCATTTGCATACAATGGAATATCTGACCACAAAAAGGAGTAAAATACTAATAAAAGCTACAATATGGATGGAACCTTAAAAACATAAGTGGAAAAAGAAAGGCACAAAAAGACCACATACTGTATGATTCCATTTATATGAAATGTTCTGAACATGCAAATCCACAAGGAGAGAAGGTAGATTAGTGATCGCTGAGAAGGGAGGGGAATGGGATGTGATTACTAATGGGTGTGGAGTTTCTTCTTGGGTAATGAAATGTTCTGGAATTAGGCACTGGAATAACCTTTTCAATATCTTAAAACCACTGAATTGTACACTTTAAAATAGTAAATTTTAGCTATGTAAATTATATTTCAATTTTTAAAAAGGAATTTTTACTTTATAAAGATTAAGTGAGCTAATAAAGATTGAATGTTGCTGCTACAATCATGATCACTAGTATTTATAAAACTCTATAAGTTAGAGAAAAAAAAGGAGGATCTAGTTCTTCTGCAAGAGTTCATAAGCTAGTAGGGGAAAGATCACACATCTCAACACATGCATATCAAAAACCACTTAGTTTCTTCAAAAGGTAGCAGTTCTCAAAACATTTTGGCCTCAAGACCCCTTTACAATCCTAAAGATTATTGGGACTCCCAAATAATTTTTGTTTAAATATCCGTATTATTTATGTATTTTCTATATGAGAAATTAAAGTAAGTTAAATATTTCATTAAAAAATACTCATCACGGGCTCCTGGGAGGCTCAGCTGGTTAAGCGACTGCCTTCAGCTCAGGTCTGATCCCAGGGTTCCTGGGACCGAATCCTGCATCAGGCTCCCTGCTCTATGGGGAGTCTGCTTCCCCGTCTAACCTTCTCCCCTCTCATGCTCTCTCTCACTGTCTCTCTCTCAAATAAATAGATAAAATCTTAAAAAAAAAAAAAACCTTCATCATATGTTAATATAAATAACACTTTCATGAAAGATAGAGTTTTTTTAAACAAAATATTTAGTGAGAGAGTGGCATTATTTTACGTTTCTGATAATTTTTTAAATGTCTGGCTTAAAAGAACACTATTGGACTGTTGTATTTGCTGTGTTCATTCTATTATGTTTTGGTTGACAGAAATGAAAAAAATCTGATTTTACACAGATATGTAGTGGGGAAAGATGTATTTTAATAGCTTACAGTTAACTGTGGATATTCTTTCTTTGATATTACACTAAACTCAACCTTCATAAAGGTAGGCTGTGTAATCTAAAATCCAGCAGTAAATTTGTACTCTCTTACCTTAAACTCGTTATTTTTTTAATACTTTGAATGGATCTTTTACCCATTCATGAATTTTATAATGTTACAAATTGATTATTTGGAAAATATTGGTTACTTTATTATGAAGCTACTATAAATGTTGACACATTTTATGACACAATAAAAATCATATTCATTAACATGTGATCTCATCAGAAAACTCTAAGTATTAGGAAACTATAAAACTCAAGAGAAGTAGATATAAGTTTTCTAAAATTATTATTATTTTTAATGTAGGCTCTACACCCAGCTTATAGCCCAATGTGGGGCTTGAACTCATGATCCTGAGATCAAGACCTGAGCTGAGATCAAGATCAAGTTGCTTAACCGACTGAGCTATTCAGGCACCCCTAAGGAAATTCTAACTTTCACTTGCAAGCTTAAATTTTATCCATTACCAGGGTAATTTTCAGCTCAGGTCATTATCTCAGAGTCCTGGGATTGAGACCTGCAGTGGGGTCCTTGCCCAGCAGAGAGTCTTACTTGAGGATTCTCTCTCCCTCCCCCTCTGCACTCCCCTTGCTCTAAAATAAATAAGTCTTAAAAATATTTTAAAAAATTACAACAAATTCTAGCATTTCATTTTCAGGAAGTGTCTTCTAAATACCTAGTCTGAACAACCAGTTTGTAGGCCAGCTGTTCTTTCTAATAAAAATGGTGTTCCATGGAGCTAGAGTGTATTATGCTTGTAGGGGCCTATTTAGCCAGAGCAGCCCCACCTTGGTTGAACAGCCATTTTGTTGTTTATGCAGTAAAACTTAAATTGACCCTGCTGCCCCCCACCCCTGCTTACTTAAAAGCAAGTCCAGGAAACCAGTCCCAGGTAACAGCCCAAATACAAGGGTGGGTCAGGTCAGGTGGAGACAAGACATTCAATCAGTGGGGGCGCATACTGTCTCCCAGCTACCAAGGTGACAGGCTAGTTTCCATAGCTATTATGGGGTGAACTGTAATTCAATTAGCTACCTGTGTGTGGCCAGGCCCAACCACATGGCCTCTGCTCTATAAAAGTTAGTCTGGAAAGCAGGGAGGGGTTGCCCGCTCTGTAAGGAGCAGCCCCGACTGGTCTGTTTGACGGTTGGTCTGATTTTTTTTTTTTTTTTAAAGATTTATTTATTTATTTATTTATTTGACAGAGAGAGAGAGATCACAAGTAGGCAGAGAGGCAGACAGAGAGAGGAGGGGAAGCAGGCTCCCTGCCGAGCAGAGAGCCCGCTGCGGGGCTCGATCCCAGGACCCTGGATCATGACCTGCGCTGAAGGCAGAGGCTTTAAACCACTGAGCCACCCAGGTGCCCCGGTTGGTCTGATTCTTGATGCTTGGTGCGAAATAAAGCTTTGCTTGACCTTCGCTTTCTATCAGTCTTGCTCCTTTGACCATGGACCCATTATTGGGGGACCAAACACTGGGGACCCAACAACGCTAAGTGAAACAAGTGAGTCAAGACAGACAAATACCATATGATTTCACTCCTATGTTGAATTTAAGAAACAAAACATAGGGCAAGGAGGGGAAGAAGAAAGGAAAGCAAACCATAGCAGACTCTCTTAACTATAAAGAACTGAGGGTCACTGGTGGAGAGGTGGGCATGGGAAAGGCCAAATAGGTGATAGGTATTTAAGGAGGGCACTTGTTACAATGAGAACTGGATGTTACATGTAAGTGATGAATTAACTAAATTCTACTCCTGAAACCAATATTATACTCCATGTTAATCAGAATTTAAATAAAAACTTGAAACAAAACAAAAATAAAAATGGCATTCAATGAAAAAGGGGCTCAATCACCACAGTGCCCTCATCAAGTACATTCTTTCTTTTTTTTTAAAAAAAGATTTATTTATTTATTTGACAGAGAGAGAGAAACAGCAAGAGAGGGAACAGAAGCAGGGGTAGTGGGAGAGGGAGACACAGGCTTCCTGCTGAGCAGGGAGCCTGATATGGGGCTCAATCCCAGGATTCCAGGATCATGACCTGAGCTGAAGGCGGACACTTAATTGAGCCACCTAGGCGCCCCATCAAGTACATTCTTCAGTAAAACTAGCTTTAAAAAAACAAGAAACAGGGGCGCCTGGGTGGCTCAGTGGGTTAAGCTGCTGCCTTCGGCTCAGGTCATGATCTCAGGGTCCTGGGATCGAGCCCCGCATCAGGCTCTCTGCTCAGCAGGGAGCCTGCTTCCTCCTCTCTCTCTGCCTGCCTCTCTGCCTACTTGTGATCTCTCTCTGTCAAATAAATAAATAAAATCTCTAAAAAAAATTAAAAAATTAAAAAAAAAACCCAAGAAACAAAAAAAAAACAAAAACAAAAACGAAAAACCTCCAAGTGGTGGGGGGCGGGGGAGTGTCTGGATAGCACAGTTGGTTAAGTGGCTACCCTCAGCTCAGGTCATAATCTCAGTGTGCCAGGATTGAGCCGAGTGAAGCTCCATCAGGCTTGTTGCTCAGCAGGGAGTCTAGTCTGCTTTTCCCTCTCCCTCTGCCCCTCCCCCAGCTCATGCTCCCTCTGTCTCAAGTAAATAAAAATCTTAAAAAAAAACCAAAACCAAAAACCGACAAGTGGGAGTGCCTAGGTGGCCTAGTCATTAAGCGTAAAACTCCTGATTTCAGCTCAGATCATGATCTCAGGGTTGTAAGAATGAGCCCACATGGGGCTCCCCACTAGGTAAGGAGCCTGCTTATTATTTTTTTAATAAAACATTTTTGGGTAATGATGGAGCGAAACAGAGAGCCCAATGCGGGGCTCGATCCCAGGACCCTGAGATCATGACCTGAGCTGAAGGCAGAGGCTTTAACCCACTGAGCTACCCAGGCGCCCCCTTTTTAATATTTTTTTAAAAAAGATTCTACTTGTCAGAGATAGAGGGAGAGGGAGAGCACACAAACACAAGGGGCAGCAGGTAGAGGGAGAAGCCAGTTCCCTGCTGAGCAAGTAGCGGGATCTGGAACTCCATCCCAGGACCTGGGGTCAATGACCTGAGCTGAAGGCAGAGGCCCAATTGACTGAGCCACCCAGATATCCCTGATGCTGTTTTTTCTCAATCATTTTAATAGACTGGACCATTCTGGGGGGTGAGGGGGTGGCACCTGGTTGGCTTAGTCAGTAGAGCATATGTCTCTTGATCTTAGGGTTCTAAGTCCAAGCCCCACATTGGGTAAAGAGATTACTTAAGGGCAGGGGGTTGTAGGGGGTAGGGGGGAAAAATGAAACAAGATGGGATAAGGAGGGAGACAAACTGTAAGAGACTCTTAATCTCACAAAACAAACTGAGGGTTGCTGGGGGGTAGTGCAGTAAAAATAGGGTGGCTGGGTTATGGACACTGGGGAGGGTATGTGCTATGGTGAGTGCTGCGAAATGTGTAAGCCTGATTGATAATTCACAGACCTGTACCCCTGAGGTAAATAATACATAATATGTTAATAAAAAAATAATAAAATAACTAAATCTTTTTAAAAAACCCAAATCTTAAAAACAAACATATACATATGGAATAACTATGGCAATGAATTTTAACTGTGCATCATTTATTATTTTAGGTGCCTTTCCTGGATTATACCACCATCACTATTACTATTATACATCATACTATCTACTACTATTACTATTATTATACATGGTACTACCTCCTTTAATGTATAACACAGATCGTTGCATGTATTAAGACAATAATATCTACTGATTTATGGTACTCTATTGCCAGATGAAATATTATCCTTCCTAAATTTGTTAGTTCTCTATCAAACAGCATTTCACTTGACAACATATAAACTACCCAATATTAACGAAAGTATGACTGGAAAGATTTATACTTTTCCCCTAACAGCTGATTCATGGCCTTAGTCTTTGATCCTTTTCCATAAGACAGTGTTATTTTTTTGTGTATTGCTTCTACTGATGGTATCAAATGCCTAAAAAGTGCTAGATGACGATGCAATAAGGTTCTTTACATCTTATATTTTAGTCAGAAGCAATAAAGAATATAAAGACAATTCATGATAAAATTCTGATTTACTAATGTTTCGCTCCATTACCCAAAAATGTTTTATTAAAAAAATGATAAGTGTACAGTGTCTCTCTCCAAATCTGCTCACTTTTTGCTACTTTTCAGTGAAAAACAAGTAGGCGAAACAAAAAGCAAGCCCAAAACACACTGTACTCTTCTAACAGGCCCATTGTTTAATTGTGACACGACTCAAAGACAAACAATTCCTCATTGTCTACTGAAGGAGATTAGGGGAAGCTAAATATACAACAGAAATGAAAAAAGGAGTGGTGTCTGGGTACTAGTCAAACTAGTAAAAATGACTAATTTTTTTACAATCTAACTTGGATCAACTATGGTAGTTCAAGTATAAATCATATTATTACTGACAAACATGACAATTTAAAAAAGCACAGTTTGCTTTATATTTTCACTTACATTTTATATAAATAACAAATGAACCTTAAATTTTCAGTACCTTCTGAATGTAATAACACAACAGTATTTGAAAAGACTTCTAGCAACCTCTAATAAGCTAAAAGAGCTCCCAAACCACTGGCCTCTCTTCCCCTCCCATTCCAAAAAAGCCCCAAATGCCTTTAAGAGTGAAAGTGTCCATTGAAAATATCCTAAATCACCTCAAATGGACAACACACACTATGGAAGGCAGATCCATAAATTAGAAGGTAAGGAATGTTTTTATTTGGTGGTAATGGCCATAACATTAGGCCTATTTAGTAGCAAAGCCAGAAAGGAAAAGGGAAAGAGGGAAACAGACGTAGAAAACACAACTGGGACACTGGAAAAGAATAAAGAAGGAAAGTGGAAAGAAACTTTGCTTTGAACTCAAATAAATGAGTGGATAACCTATCAAAGGTATAAAAATGCAAAGATAGGCTAGTTAAGATGAAAAGGATGTTTCCATAGAGCCCAAGGCTGAGTGAAATCAAGAACAAAAGAATAAGCAATTTACTAAATCCAGTTATTCTTTTTTTTTTTTTTTTTTATTTGAGAGAGAGAGACAGTGAGAGAGAGCACGAGCGAGGAGAAGGTCAGAGGGAGAAGCAGACTCCCCATGGAGGTGGGAGCCTGATGCGGGACTCGATCCCAGGACTCCAGGATCACGCCCTGAGCCGAAGGCAGTCGTCCAACCAACTGAGCCACCCAGGCGTCCCCAGTTATTCTTGGGGGATTTTTTTTTTTTTTACTAACTCCTAAAGACCTTCAACTTCCACTTTGATGGCTGTCATAGGGAGCAGGTGATAAAACCGAGTCTGCCTAAATTGAAAAATATAATAGAAGGTCCTTCCACATAAGACTAAGACCTAAAAAGTATAATCTATTTAAGACTAAATCAGGAATAAATCTCTCTGGGTCAAAGGGAACAAGAAAATCTTAAAATCTGGGGTCCAATATTTTTGGTTAATATGTGGGTGGGGATGAAGGTGAAGATTTCTGAGTAATCCTAACAAGAAAATGCACATTTTTTTGTCTGAATTCATCCTACCTCTGAGGTCCCCAAAATTCCCAAATAGGTATAATTGAATATGGTCATGCTAATAAATGGCAAACTCAAACAAAAAGAACTTTAATACAGGTCTCAAATAATAACCAAAGGTAAAATTCTGAGGAAAAGGAACATCTCACAGTTAAAATTCAGAAAGTGAAACAAGGCACTGGGATTGAGAATGATCCAAAACAGACTGGTGAAATAAATGTGGAATAATCTGACAGAGAAGATGTCAAGAACCCTGAAAAAAAGCAAATATGAAAAACCACCACAGACTACTTTCAGTACGAAAAAACTGTAATACCTGAAAATGGGAACTAGACATTTGTAGTAAAAATTAGTATAGATGCAACAGAAGAAAGAATCCGTGAACTGGGAGATGTATGTATCTTAGAAAGTCACATTAGAAAGCAGCACAGAGGCAAAGAGATAGAAAATATGAAAGAAAAGTAAGATGAATAGGTTGAATGACCTAAGATATAACTATTGGAGTTTCAGTAGGAAAGGACAGAATGAATGAGGGACTGGTTTACTAGATAAATCAGTAGCTGAGAAATTTCTAGAACTGATGAAGGACATGAATCCTTAAGATGAAGAAACCTAATAAATCAAAAGCAGGATAAAAAAGTAACTGAAGTAAAGACACATCATAGTCAAAACTAAGGTCAAAGACCAAAGTTCTTAAACTCAGCCAAAGGAGGAAGGAAAAAGGGCAACTGGACTTCAAGCTTACTTCTTGATACCAACGATGATAGCCAGAAGATAATGTAACATTCTCAATCTTCTAAGAAGAAGCCAACATACTGCATATTCAACAAAACTCTTTCAAGAATGAGGACAAAATAAAAATATTTTGAGACAAAGAAACTTCTCAAAATATTAGAAGTACTCTATACTCTTAACTGAAGTCAGTTGTTGGAAATCAGTAACAAAAAGATTTAATTAGAAAAATACTCTGTTAAGTTTGGAAATTTAAAAACACCTCTAAAAAACTTAGCTTAAGAAAAGAGATCATAGTATTCCCTCTCTTGCTGTCTCTCTCTGTCAAATAAATAGTAAAATCTTTAAAAAAAAAAAAAAGAGATCACAAAGAAATTAGAAAATACTTATTAGAATTGAATGAGAATGAAAAAGCTATGTGTCAAAACTTACAGGATTAGATAAACAAAATGTTGTATATACCTACCATCCAGCATGTTTATCTTTAAAAAAGATGTGAAGGGGCACCTGGGTGGCTCAGAGGCTTGAAGCCTCTGCCTTCAGCTCGGATCACGATCCCAGGGTCTTGGGATCGAGCCCCACGTTGGGCTCTCTGCTCAGCGGGAAGCCTGCCTCCCCGTCTCTCTCTGCCTGCCACTCTGCCTACTTGTGATCTGTCTGTCAAATAAATAAAGAAAATCTTAGAAAACAAACAAACAAACAAAAAAAAAAAGATGTGAAATTTGGTATGTGCTATAATAAGGATGAACTTTAAAGACGTTAAGTAGTAGGAGCCAAACACAAAAGGACAGAAGAAGGCAACATACTGCAGATTCAACAAAACTCTTTCAACTTTTCACTTGAAATTTCAAGTGAATTTCACTTCCAGGAGGCATCCATGGACCACTTCCATGGTCACATCCATAAGTGACTATCCCAAAGTGGTCAAATTATTCACAGGACAGAAAGATTAGAGATCATCAGGGCCTGATGGTGGAGTGAAGTGGAGATTTACTGTTTTAATAGGTAGAGAGTTTCTGTTTGGGAAGACAAAAACAGTCTTGAAAATGGCAAGTTTGGGTGCCTGGGTGGCTCAGTTGGTTAAGCAACTACCTTCTGCTCATATCATGATCCTGGAGTCCTAAGATCAGTCCTGCATTGGGCTCAGGGTTCTGGGACCCAGCACTACATGGGGCTCTCTCTCTGCTCAGTGGGGAGATTGCTTCTCCCTCTGACCCTCTCCCTTCTCATGCGCTCTCTCTCTCTCTCTCTAAGTACATAAACAAAATCTTAAAAAAAAAAAAAAAAGGAAAATGGCAAATTTTATGTTAAATGGATTTTACTACACGTACACAAACTTGTAGGATATGATTAAAGCACTTAAGGACACTTACAGTTCTGAAGTTTTACTTTAAAAAAAAACTAGGGGCACCTGGGTGGCTCAGTGGGTTAAAGCCTCTGCCTTCGGCTCAGGTCATGATCCCAGGGTCCTGGGATCCAGCCCCGCATCCGGCTCTCTGCTCAGTGGGGAGTCTGCTTCCACCTCTCTCTCTCTCTGCCAGCCTCTCAGCCTACTTGTGATCTCTGTCTGTCAAATAAATAAATAAAATCTTAAAAAAAAAAAAAGAACAACTAAAAATTAATGATTTAAACATCTAGCCTAAGAAGCAAAACAAAAACAAACAAGAAAGTAAACCCAAAAAAGTAGGAAGAAAATAATTCAGATCAACACTGAAATTGCTTAATAGAAGATTCTTATACATACAGTGGAGATGAATAAAGCTAAAAGTTAGATCTCGGATCTAACAAGATCTCTTGTACAATACCTCTGACAAATTTTATCAAGAAACAGAGAAAGCACAAAAAAAACACCCAAAGGAATGAAAAAGGGTTTTAGGGGCTCTGGGTGGATCAGTCAGTTAGGCATTTAGCTCTTGATTTTGGCTCAGGTCATGATCTCATGGTGGGATTAAGGACCTGCTGGGCTCCATGCTCAGAGGAGAGTCTGCTTGGGTCTCTCTCTCTCCCTCTGCCTCTGCGCCGCCCCCTGCTTATGCGTGCTCTTTCTAAAATAGATAGATACATCTTTAAAAAAAAAAAAAGATTTTATTTATTTATTTGACAGACAGAGATCACAAGTAGGCAGAGAGAGATGGAGAAGCAGGCTCCCACCAAGCAGAGAGCCCGACGCGGGACTTGATCCCAGGACTCTGGGATCATGACCTGAGCCGAAGGCAGAGGCTTTAACCCACTGAGCCACCTAGGCGCCCCTATAAAAGACATTTTTTTATACAGTTTCAACACACACTGAATTTTCCAGCTGTGCAACCACTATGAAACCAAGAGGAGCCTGGAATTCATCTTGCTCAGTTTTACTGAGAAGTTACTGTTATTTACTATTTGGAATATCTTATCATTTAAAGCGACATGCTCACGCTGGTGGAGTTATCAATAGCTGTACTTCTGCATGAGACTGCATTAAGGCCAAGCCTTAATGAATCTAAATAGACAGATACAGGCATTTCAATCTGATTTTTATAGTATGTCGTGATCAAGCATTTACAAATAGAAATACGTATTTTATTACAGTTTTCCTTTATTTTTTCTGTTAATTTCTCCCTCAAAACTTATTTGGGGAGGTGAATTACATTGATTTTTTACCCTGAAAAAAGGACTGGTCTGAATAATCTCTAACTTTTATTTCATAGGAAAGCAGTACAACACAATGTTTTGGAGTACAGATCTAGATATCCCATTTCTAGGAATCAATCCCAAAGACACAATGGCAAAAATACAGACAAACATATATAAACGGACATACATAAATAACAGGCTGTATTACCTGTAACAGCAAAAGACTGTAAGCATCTCAAATGGCAATAAATATGAGACTGGTTGAATTAGCTATGATGTACCCTCCACTCAAGTACCAGGAAACTGTAAAAATGAGTGAGGAAATTAATCTATCCCATGGAATGATCTCAGGGTATACTACTAATGAAAATCCAAGATCGGAGAAAAATTTAAGTATGGTATGCTACCCTTTGTCTAAGTGGAAAGGAAAGGCATGTCAACACACACACACACACGCACACACACACACACAACCTTATTATTATTATTTTTTAAAGAAGCATAAACCATAACTTTTCTCAATGGTTACTTTCGGGGAAAAAAGGGAACAAAATGGAGGGGACTGAATTAAAAAGTCAGATTTCTCTGAATATACCTTGCTTTGTATATTTGATTTTGGAACTTTGGAAGTTATATATATAATCATCAGCATTAAGTAGAATGAGTAATACTACTTGAAATAAATAAGATACCACAGAGACCCAATCACATAATTCACTGGACACTAAAAATATGCTTGGGTACTGATCCCTCCTTAATACTCATCACCACCCATCTAGCCCACCTCCTACCCAACCTTCCTCCATCAACCCCTCAGTTTGTTCTCAATCGTTAAGTTTCCTACGGTTTCCCTTTCTCTCTTTTTTCCCCCTCCCATATGTTCATCTGTTTTGTTTCTTTAATTCCACATGAGCAAAACCATATGGTATTTGTCTTTCTCTGACTTAGTTTCCTTAGCATAACACACTCTAGCTCCATCCACATCATTACAAAAGGCAAGATTCCATTTTTTTGGTAGCTGAGTAACAGTTGTATGTGTGTGTGTGTGTACACACCACATCTTCTTTACCAATTCATCAGTCAATGAACATTTGGACTCTTACCATTGTTTGGTTATTGCTGATAATGCCACTATAAACATCAGGGTGCATGTGCCCCTCGAATCTGTATTTTTGTATCCTTTGGGTAAATACCTAGTAGTGTAATTGTTAGATCATATGGTAGTTCTACTTTTAACTTTAAAGTCGAGGAAACTCCATACTATTTTCCAAAGTGCTTGCACCAGTTTGCATTCGCACTAATCGTACAAGAGGGTTTCCCTTTCTCCCTTTCTTCACAACCTCACTAACACCTGTTGTTTCTTGTGTTGTTAATTTTAGCCATTCCAACAGGTGTGAGGTGGTAGCTCAAAAACTACAATAAATTAAGATAAACACAAATATAGCAAATTTTGCAAGATAAAGAGGAATATCCAAAATTCAACTGCATTTTTGTACACTAAACAAAATCATACTGGAAGGGGAAAAGATACCACTTATAACATAATATAAAAAAACATTAAGTTCCGAAAACAGAAGTTCCCCAACCTTCTCAATTCATGGTGTCCTTACTATTCTCAGTGATTATTCACAATGCTAAAAGAAATTCTTAACAGTTTCATTTATTTAGTAGGTAGGTCCAAACAACTGTATTAGTATTTATGTCCCCAAAACTTAGTAGTTATTTTAAAAAGCAATACACATAAACTGAAGATTTCTTTTCTTTCTTTCTCAATCACTTAAAAACTGGAAACATGTACCCGATTGGCACTGCATCATACAAGAACTCAAGCACTGCTCACCCTCACTTTGTTCCACATTGATTTCTGTACCTTTAATCACAGCAACTGCTTCATAAAAACAGACATTATGAGAGGTATCAGAACTTAATGTTCAAACTGTGGAACTCCCTAGGACTGGAAGACCCCACACAGTGTTCAACAGGTGACGATCACTGATACTCTCTAAAATTTAAAATACCATGGTGCCTCTGAGTTCAGGGGGTATCTCAGGGTACACTGGCACGGTTTGGGAACCATGGAACTAGAATCTTTATTCAGGAGGAAAATATATTAAAGATATTAAGGAGAACTAATAAATGGAGAGATACTAACGTTCAGGAACTTAAGACTCAAACTGGGCACCTGGGTGACTTGTCGCTTAAGCATCTGCCTTCAGCTCGGGTTGTGACCTCAGGGTTCTAGGACCCAGCACTACATGGGGCTCCTTGCTCAGCGGGGAGCCTGCTTCTCCCCTGCCTATCACTTTCCCTGCTTGTGCTTGCTCTACCCCCATGTCAAATAAATAAATAAAATAAAATAAAAATGAAGAAAGAAAGAATTTGTAAACAAAAAAATAAAAAATTTAAAAAGACTCAGAACTGTATAAATGCCAAATTTCTTCAAATTAATCTAGATTCAGAGTAATCTTAATCAAAATCCCAGATGGGTTTTATGAAAAATAGAATAGCTAATTTTAAAATCTATGTGGAAGAGCAAAAGCCCAGGAAGAGCAAAGACATTCCGGAAATAGAATAATGTAGAGAGACCCTGACAGGAACATTTTTTTATCTAAGAAGCTGGATCCTGTACTAGATACCACGCCCTTTGTTTATCTTTTCGGATCCTTTCAGCCTCACCTAACTCTTGCTCAAGCTGCTACTCCACCTACCAGTTCTAGATTGGATGTGGCCAACTTTTAAATGGAGGCACATGACAACGCCTCACTTCATTCCTGAGCTGCACACCACCCACTCAATTGCAACCTGGTAGTGCAGGGCAGTTAACTGTGGGATCTGTTCTCCTCATGCCGGAGAGCCTATGACCAGCATGAGGAGAACAGATCCCATCTCATTAGATATATCCTTTTTCTTCTCCCCTGTTGGATGATCCTGAGAAAGACTTTCTGTAACTTCCTAGGAAGCAACACAAGGGAGACTGAGCTATCAGTTCCACTTCCATACCAAAAATATCTTTAGATGAATTAAAGATTTAATGTGAAAGGCAAAATTCTAACTTACAGAAAATCATATAGGAGGGTATCTTTATGTAGAGGAGTTACCTTTATGATATAAAGGAAAAGACTGATCAATATGACAACATTAGATATACTGCAAACCAGGAGATATCTGCAAAAGAAGCAGCTGACAAAAATTATATTCAGAACATACAAAGAATTTCTATAAAGAAATAACCTAAGGGGCACCTGGGTGGTTTAGTCGTTAAGCAGCTGCCTTCCGCTCAGGTCGTGATACCAGAGTCCTGGGATCCAACCCCAGCATCAGGATCCCTGCTCAGCCGGAAGCCTGCTTCTCCCTCTCCCATTCCCATTCCCTCTGCTGTGTTCCCTTTCTCGCTGTGTCTCTCTGCCAAGTAAATAAATGAAATCTTAAAAAAAAAAAAAAAAAGAAGAAGTAAAAGACAAGCAATCCAATCAATAATTAGCAAATGACTAAATATCACTTTGTAGAAGACAAAGTAAATAAATAATTAAGAACATGCCCAACCTCATAAAAAAATCATGGAAATGTAAGCTAAGGCCACTAGCAGATACCATTTTATACCTTCTAGATTGGCAAAAATTAAGAAGGCTGACCAAAATCAAGTACTATCCAGGATGTAGAGCAAAGAGAATTTTCCTAACTGCTAGCAGGAGTGCAAAGTAAAAACTACTTCAGAAAACAGCTTGGAAAGTTTTTACATTCTGCAACTCACCAATTTTACTCCTGGATATAAATCCAAGAAATTCTTACACGTGTACAAATTTAAGAACATTTATAGTAGCAATGTCATACCAATAAAAGACCAAAAACAACCCTTTATCAGACCAGGCTATGCATTGGTAACAAATATATCCCCAAATCCTAGTGTTTTAACACAATGAAGGTTTATTTCTAATGGATACCAAACATGAGGAAGTTAGTTCCTCTCCTTGAGATGATTTATGGATCTAGGCTGCTGCGATTCTCAAGTTCCACTATCTTAACAAGTCACCAGCAAAATGGAAGAGAGAGACTAAGAGGGCATGTGGGCCTCTAGAAGCGACATAGCTCACTTCCCACCTCGTGCTCAAAAGGCCTGCCATATAGAAGGCCATCCATGAATGTCCGCTAAATGAATGCATGCATACAGAGGAGTGACAGATCACATCTATCCCTTCAAAAGAGCATCACTGTAACTTAAAAAATGATGTAAAGAACAGTTTGCACAGATAAAACATGGGGGCAGGATATTCCAGGTACTACCAGAGATGCTGACAGCCAGCAGGCTTCACTTCACAGAGCTACTCTGAAGGCTCCCGAGTGGCTGGCTGCCACGTCCTGTACGCTGTGATGAGAATTCTGAGGCTGCATTCCTCTTATGGGAGGAAATGAAACAAAATAATCCAGCAAGGACAGAAAGGAAAAAAAAAAAAAAATCCCTCCTTGCTTTAAGAAAAATGTTTTTTTGAGAAGTGAGATAAGTTAAAATATATATATATTCCCAGGGACCTGGACAGGTCAGTGGGTTAAGCCTCTGCCTCTGGCTCAGGTCATGATCCCAGGATCCTGTGACTGAGTTCCCCAGCAGGCTCTCTGCTCAGTGGGGAGTCTGCTTCTGCCCATCTCCCCCATTTGCTCTCGCTCTTTCTCACTCTCTTCTCTCAAATAAAATCTTTAAAAAATATATATTCATTTTAATGTATTTTTATATATTTTACATATTTCTTCTTTTCTTTTTAAAGGATTTTATTTATTTATTTGACAGAGAGGCAGGCAGAGAGAGGGGGAAGCAGGCTCCCTGTTTAGAGCCCAATGCGGGGCTCGATCCCAGGACCCTGAGTCCATGACCTAAGCCAAAGGCAGAGGCTTTAACCACTAAGCCACCCAGGTGCCCCTATTTTATACATTTCTCTATTAAAAATATATTTTATATATTTAAAATATATTTACACACACACACACACACACATATACGTGTATATATATATATTCCTAAACAGTATCAAATGGCATACAGAGGTTTAAAAAACCAATCACTTAAGGGGCACCTGGCTTACTCAGTCAGTAGAGCACACAACTAACTTTTAATCTCAGGGTTCTGAGTTCAAGACCCATATTGGGCATGGGGCCCTACTGAAAATCAAAAACAACAACTAAAAACTGAACACTAAAAAGTTTTTCTTTAACTCCACTTCCCTCTCCCTTAATCCCAGCTAGACTGAATGGCTAATGACAATTATGCCATATTAATCTTTGTACTCCTAGCACACAGTACAGAGTATGGCACACTGTATGTGCTCAACAGATGCATACTAAAATGAATCAAGACTGGGTGTGTAAGTAAGGCTATAAAAACAGACACCACTGAAGGATATGCATCTTTATTTTAATGTTTTTAGTAATCTCTATGGCCAACATGAAGCTCAAGCTCATAACCCTCAGATTAAGAGTCATATGCTCGGGGCACCTGGGTGGCTCAGTGCGTTGAGCCGCTGCCTTCTGCTCAGGTCATGATCTCAGGGTCCTGGAATCAAGTCCCGCATCAGGCTCTCTGCTCGGCGGGGGGCCTGCTTCCCTTCCTCTCTCTCTGCCTGCCTCTCTGTCTACTGTGATCTCTCTCTGTCAAATAAATAAATAAAATCTTTAAAAAAAAAAAGAGTCATATGCTCTACTGATTATACCAGCCAGGCGACCCAGGATGTGCATTTTTAAGATACCTTTAGAGAAGAAATGGATCGCCGTCACATTTTAGTAATTACATTAGTGATACAAAAACATTTTCAAAATATATCAAATTAAGATATTTGGGGGAAATGGAATACTATCAGGTAGAGAAGCTGACCACCTATAGGAGTTGCTCCTAAAATCATCTTCAAATTACTTGTTTTAAACTGGTTTCCTTGTATTCTGTAAACGGTGCTATCCAATATAGGTAGACATACTAGCCATACATGCCTATTTAAATAAAATTCAGATACTTAATCACATTAGCCATATTTCAAGTGCTGAGCAGTCACATGTGGCTAGTGGCTACCATACTGGACAGCACAGATATAGAACATTTCCATCATGGCAACAAGTTCAAGCTGAACAGTACTATTCTTTTTTTTTATTTTAAAGCTTATATTTATTTATTTGAGAGAGGGTAAGCTTACACAAGCATGGTGGGGGGAGTTAGAGGGACAGATTCCCCACTGGGCAGAAAGCTCAACATGAGGCTCAGTCCCAGGACCCTGAGATCATGACCTGAGCCAAAGCCAGATGCTTTACCAACTGAGTCAACCAAATGTCCCAAATCCAGCATTATTCTAAACACTTCTACACAACTACTCATACATAATCAGAGGAAGAGTAGTTATTTTTAAATTGGATATTTTTTTTTTAAGATTTTATTTATTTATTTGACAGAGAGAGATGACAAGCAGGCAGAGAGGCAGGCAGAGAGAGAGGGAAGCAGGCTCCCCACTGAGCAGAGAGCCCGATGCGGGACTCGATCCCAGGACCCTGAGATCATGACCTGAGCCGAAGGCAGCGGCCCAACCCACTGAGCCACCCAGGCGCCCCTAAATTGGATATTTCTAAGTCAAAGCTTATATCCAAAAGGTTTAAAAACTGTACTATTAGGGTTAAAGCCTCTGCCTTCCGCTCAGGTCATGATCCCAGGGTCCTAGGGTCGAGCCCCCCGCATCAGGCTCTCTACTCAGCAGGGAGCCTGCTTCCCCCCTCTCTCTATGCCTGCCTTTCTGCCTACTTGTGATCTCTTGTCTGTCAAGTGGATAAATAAAATCTTAAAAAAAAAAAAAAGAAGTACTGTTAGTAGTTTTCTTAAATTTGTCAAAAATGGAAAGCAGGGCGCCTGGGTGGCTTAGGTGTTCAGCAGCTACCTTTGGCTCAGGTCACGATCGGGTCCTGGGATCGAGGGCCACATCCGGCTCCCTGCTCAGTGGAAGTCTGCTTCTCCCTCTCCCGTCCACCTACTTGTGTTCCCTCCCTCTCTGCGTCTCTCCATCAAATAAATAAAATCTTAAAAAGAAAAAAAAAATGAGGGTGGCTCAATGGGTTAAGCCTCTGCCTTCGGCTCAGGTCATGATCTCAGGGTCCTGGGATTGGGCCCCGCATTGGGCTCTCTGCTCAGAAGGGAGCCTGCTTCCCCGCCTCTGTCTGCCTGCTCCGCTGCCTACTTGTGATCTCTCTCTGTCAAATAATAAATAAAATCTTTAAAAAAAAAAAATAATGTTTTAAAAAAAATGAAAGCAAACAATTTACTTCTTTATACCAACCTGGTTAAAAGGTTAATAAGTCAGTAAGAACTAGTCTAGAATTTAGTAGTAGAGGGTTTTTCTCTGAAAATGTACCTAACATTATGTATCCTGACTATTTCTATGAGTCCAGTTGTGGGTTAACAACCAAGACCTTCATTTTCATTCTCTAGAATTACTCTCCAACTTTTAAAGTATAAATGCCAATAATCAGTAATATGGTATTATAAAGTCTTTCTCTTTTATGAGAATCCTTCAGTCTTTGATAATTAGGGAGGAATTAATTCCTAAACCTCAACAAGGGCAAGATTTATTTTTCAATTTGTTTTCTCAGATTAAGTCTGTTAGAACCCTGTTCCTATGAGGAGCATTCATATGACAATATTTGAACAAAGAGGACTAAAGCATGATGACTTAGTAAGATGAAACAGTCCATCAATGTGATTATCTTCCTAAAGGTCATTTAAAGAGCACCAAAGTGATGTCTAGTGATTGTCTATTTGACAAACTTAAGTTACATAAATACTACACCAAAATAAAAAGTTTCTGCACAGCAAAAGGAAACAACAAAATTAAAAGACATCCTACTGAATGGGAGAAGATATTTGTAAATGATGTAAGTGATAAAGGGTTAGTATCCAAAATATATAAAGAACTTACACAGTTCAACACCCAAAAGCAAATAATCCAATTAAAAAATGAGCAGGGCTGGGGCGCCTGGGTGGCTCAGTAGGTTAAGCCTCTGCCTTCAGCTCAGGTCATGATCTCAGGGTCCTGGGATCGAGTCCCACATCGGGCTCTCTGCTCAGCAGGGAGCCTGCTTCCCTCTCTCTCTCTGCCTGCCTCTCCATCTACTTGTGATTTCTCTCTGTCAAATAAATACATAAAATCTTTAAAAAAAAAAAAAAAAGAGCAGGGGGAAAAAAATGCAGAAGAGCTCCCCCAGCTTGTGCTCGAGCACAGGTGTGTTCTCTCTCTGACAAATAAATAAAATCTTTAAGAAAAAAATGAGAAGACATCAACAGAGATTTCTCCAAAGAATACCTACAGATTCCCAACAGACACATGAAAAGATGCAGACCACTAATCACCAGTGAAATGCAAATCAAAACCATGAGATCTCATCATCTCACACATGACAGGGGAAAATAAAAAACACAAGAAACAACTGTTGGCAAGGACGTGGAGAAAAACGAACCCTCATGCACTACTGGTGGGAATGTAAACTGGAGCAGCCACTGTGGAAAACAGCATGGAAATTCCTCAAAAAATTAAAAACAGAACTGGGGCGCCTGGGTGGCTCAGTTGGTTAAGCAGCTGCCTTCGGCTTGGGTCATGATCTCGGCGTCCTGGGATCGAGTCCCATGTTGGGCTCCTTGCTCGGCGGGGAGCCTGCTTCTCCCTCTGCCTCTGCCTGCCTCTCTGTCTGCCTGTGCTCGCTCTCTCTCCCTCTCTCTCTGACAAATAAATAAATAAAATCTTAAAAAATATAAAATAAAAACAGAACTACCATATATTCCAGCAATTCTACTACTGGATATTTACCCCCCCAAAATTAAAAAACACTAACTCAAAAAGATATATTCACCCCTAGGTTTATTGCAGCATTATTTACAATAGCCACATTATAAGAGCAATCCAAGTGTCTGCCCATAAATGAATGGATAAAGATGTGGTATACAAATACAGTGGAATATTACCCAATCATAAAAAAGAATGAAATCCTGCCATTTGCAACATGGGTCAATCTAGAGGGTATAAAGTTATGGCGGAATAAGTCCGTCAGAGAAAGACAAATACCATATGACTAAACTCATACATGGAATTTAAGAAACAAGACAAATGAACAACAACAAAAAAGAGATAAACAAAAAAAAATACCCTTAAATACAGAGAAAAAACTGATAGTTATCAGAAGGGAGGTCGGTGGGGGAGGATGGGTGAAATAGTTCGTGAAGGGGGTTAAGAGTACCCTTATTGTGATAAACTCTGAGTAATGCATAGAATTGCTGAATCACCTGAAACTAATACAATACTGTAGGTTAATTACATTGGAATTTTAAAATTAATACAATTCAAATATAATAAAACTTTTAAAAAGAACTTACACAAACGTTTTCACATGAACACCATACAGAAAGTTCCTCAAAATGCTAGTATATATCATTTAGCATTATCGTATTTCTTTTTTTTTTTTTTTAAGATTTTATTTATTAGTCAGAGAGAGAGAGAAAGAGAAAGAGCATGAGCTCAAGTAGGGGGAGTGACAGGAAGAGGGAGGAGCAGTCTCCCTGCTGAGCCAGGAGCCTGGTATCAGACTTGATCCTGGGATCCTTGGATCATGACCTGAGCTGAAGGCAGGTACTTAACCTGCTGAGCCACCTAGGCGTTCTTAACATTATTATATTTCAAAGCCAATTTTTTTCTGTAAACAAATCTACAAAAACAGCAGCAAACACCATCATAGAAAGCTTTTCCTCCCCCACTATCTCCTCTACCTAGCTATATTTTATCAAATGATTAACAATGGTTCTCTTAAGGGTAATAGAGCTGATTGCTTTTCCCATCCTTTTACAATATACACAAGGACAAAAATAACTGTCCATATTCTAATTAATTTTAAAATGAACATGTACTGAACATGTACTGTTTTTGTAATGAGGAAAAAACAGTTGTCCTCTTCAATTAAAAAACAACAACAATAAAAACAACCAACCCTGGGCAAAATGGTGAAGAGGATTAAGAGATACAAACTTTCAGTTACAAAATAAATAAGTCACAGGGATGAAAAATACAGCACAGGGAATACAGTCAATAATATTGTAATAACCTTGTCTAGTAACAAATGGTAACCACACTTACTGTGGTGAGCATTTCATAATGCACAGAAGTGTCAAATCGCAGCTCAATTGGTTGGGCAGCTGCCTTCCACTCAGGTCATGATCCTGTGGACCTGGGAGTGAGCCCCATGTCCCGCTCCCTGCTCAGCTGGGGAGTCTGCTTTTCCCTCTCCCTCTGACCCTTTCCCTGCTTGTGTGCTCTCTCTCTCACTCACTCTTTCAAATAAATAAATCTTTCTTTAAAAAGTGTCAAATCATTATGCTGTACACCTGGAAGCAATATAACATTGTATGTCAACCACAGTTGAACTAAAACAAGACAAAACAAACCACCACACACCCTACTGATCTTCAAGAGTTCATACGCTACTACTTCTTCAACTGTCATAACCTCATAGGAGTTCTACTCCTATGAGCTCTGACAGCACTAATATCATTCCCATGCTAGTTACTGATTAAGTGTCTCTCAATTCCAAGTTCATCCTTTTTGTCTACTCTGAAAATAGATCTGGGACCTTTCAGTGTTTTTCCCTGGCTAGGTGGCATGATATTAAGCTATATCAGTAGAGGGCGCAGGAGACAATGTAGGAGAAAAGTTCTGCTTCCTGGTTCTGGTGTGTTTGCTCCCCAAACTCCTCCAGCACCAGGCTTCTGTACCGCTAGGCAACCAGCATCACATCCGGCAGCCCACAGCTTCTCCCACTCTCTTTTTGGGAGCTTCTGTGGTGGAGTTAACACATCCCTGTCAACAGCTTTCTCTGGTACCCTAGAGAGCAGATGTCCAGCAAGTTCTGCCCACACAGCACCTCTGCCAACACATCCATTCAAGGATCCACAGCCATTCCTCCCCAACAAGATCTGGATCTCAGCTCTAGGGGAAAGACGGCTCCTTCCTAGGTGCTGAGATATGAGCTCTAGGGATAGCAGCTGCTCCTTACCTGCTACTGCTATTTACTTCTTACTAGCTCATCCCTCATTATTCTATATTCTACTCTCTTGTTAAAGTCAGTAATTCTTTCCATGTTCCAATTACTGTGTGGTTTCTCTCCTCATCGGACCCAGAATGATACAGCGCTATCTGTAAGTTTTACACTTACACACTTCTTTGTACTTCAATCACCGGCATCTTTCTTTTCTTCTATAAGAATTTAAACTCCTGGCTTGCAAGGAACACTTTTCTTAATTTGCTGTATCCATCTGACATTGTCCAAAATAATGCTTCTAACACAGAAGGACTAACAAATGTTCAAACTCACTTCAAATGCTTCAAAAATACTCTATCCACCCTCATTAGTTTAAGGCCACTATAAACAAATAAAATACTTTCTCATGACCCACAACTGATTCAGAATTTCACCACCCAAAACATAAAATAATCACGATAGTGTAAGAATGCATTCCTTGGTGTCCCTAGACTAAAAGGTTTCAGAGACAGAACAGCCTGCATGCTTAGACCTCCTATAACTTTTAAGACATGCAATAATGAACTGCTCATGCTCACAGATTGTTCATGGCTACAGGGTCAGAAAGAGGATGAGAATGAATAATGCTTATTTCCGTATAACTATAAATAATGAGGTAAGAAATTACGATGTTACAGAACATCAGGACAAGGATGTTACAGACAAGTGGTAAGTTATTTTTACAAACAAGGAAGATAACTACGTTGGAATTTAAGGGTGACATGACTGGACGTATAAGAAGCTTTATGGTAAACCTGCATTCCGTGCTTCTGAAAACCTAGCAGGAACCTCCCCTTCACAAGCACAGTGTCGTCCACACTGAGGGAATCTCCTGTGAGGAAAACTGGGAAATGGTCAGAAGGCTGCCCTCACTGGCTGCAAATCTCAGGTGCCTTGTTTTCTGCTGAAACTGGACCCTCTAGCTTATCCCAATAAAACGTAACTTGCTTATGTAAAATCTGTATGAAATGCTTGTTTTCATCAAGCCTCAAAACCAGCCCTCTGGGGGATTACCTCAATAGCAAGTTAGAATTGGGAGTCAGAGCTGGAAGTACAGAATACACAAGAAACAAGCTATGCCTTAGTTCAAACACAGAAAAAGCTGCACTGCTTCTCAAATGCCTTTTAGTAATTTAAAGCAGTACCACTCAAAGAGTGCTACATGGACTATTTCTTTTACCAGTACTCAATGAAATACGGAAATTAAGAAAAAGTGTTTAGAAACTTTCAGAGCAATCTGACGCAATTATTTGCTGTTGACCCTTACAACAACAGCAACAACAAAAGGGGCTTATATTTTGTACGTCTGGTTTTTCTTTTATTTCCATTTTATAGTATTTTGCAAAAGTTTTTAGTTTATTACCAAAAGATTCTGAGAGGCATTGCTCTAAATCAACTCTGAACATAAAATTCTTTCCCAAAGGATCTGAGTACCTATTTCTCAAAAGATACACAAATGGCCAATAAACCCATTCAAAGATACCTGACATCATTAGCCATTAGGGAAATGCAAATTAAAACCCCAATGAGATACCATTTCATACCCAGTAGGATGGCTACGTTCAAAAGACAGAAAGTAACAGGTGTTAGGGAGGACAGGGAGAAATGGGAACCCTCACACACCGCTGGCAGGACTGCAAAATGGTACAGTTGCTTTGGAAAACATCCTGGTAGCTCTTCAAAAGGTTAAACATGAAGTTACCCTATGACTCAGCAATTCCATTCCTATATATATACTCAAAAGAAGTAAGAATATGTCCATTCAAAAACCTATAGACAAATGTTCACAGAAGAACTATTCATCTAACATGTCAAAAAGTGAAAGCAACCCTATTTCCATTAATCGATGAATGGATTAAAAAAATGCAGTAAACCCATAAAATGGGGTATTATTAGTCATAAAAAGAAATGAAGTATTCATACATGCTACAACCTTGAAAACACTGTGCTAAATGGAAGAAACCAGTCACATAAGACCACGTTTTATGTGAATCTGCTTATGTGTCCAGAAAAATTCACAGAGACAGAAAACACATGAGTGGTTGTTTGGGACAAAGGGGGAGCAGTTGGGGAAAATGAGTGACTGCTATCGGATACAAGATTTCTCTCTGTGATAATACATTCTAGACTTAGAGGGTGATGATGATTATGCAATCTTACAAATACAGAAAAACAAAATCCACTTAGTTGTACACCTTTTAAAGGGTGGATTTTATCATATATGAATTATCCTTTCTCTCTCTTTAAAGGAAAAGCAGTCACATCGGGGCAGATGTAGACACAGAAAGAAAGGGAGTGATGGAAACAGAGGCAGAGGCGGACGGTTCCCCTCCGGGGAAGAAACAACTCTGAAGCAATTGCTGCAGTCTCCTACAGTACTTTATTTATTTATTTATTTTTTAAACATTTTTTTAAAGATTTTTTTTTTTTTTTTTTTTTGAGAGAGAGAGACAGTGAGAGAGAGAATGAGCGAGGAGAAGGTCAGAGAGCGAAGCAGACTCCCCATGGAGCTGGGAGCCTGATGTGGGACTCGATCCCGGGACTCCAGGATCACGCCCTGAGCCGGAGGCAGTCGTCCAACCAACTGCGCCACCCAGGCGTCCCTCCTACAGTACTTTAAAAAAGATTTCTAAACAAATGAAGAATGGAAGCACCACTGGAAAGACCATACAGCCTTGCAGTGGGACTACTTTCAAGGTGACAAACGACCTAAGTCACTTCTTGCTGTCCTCGGAAGAAGAATCATCTTCAAAATTTCAAAGCTACGCTTCCTATCTTCTACTCTGCTGGTCTTCATTTGTGGAAAAAAGACCACTGTCATCGTTTAACAAAAAAACAAAACTGCTCTCTGGATTATGTGTTCTGCTGCTAAAATGTCTATCAGGTGACAAAAATATGGAAGTAAAAATGGTCAGTTTTTCCATTTTTAAGAAATCAGTGTTCAAACGATTTTTGAAAATCATTTGTTTCAGAGGTATTCACACTCTCTAAATATCCTAATTCTCAAAACTATCCATGCCTCTCAAAACGTCTAAGTCACTGCAGCCTACGACTTAATCACTGTTATTTATTATCCCCAAATGCACTCTCAGCCCCTCCCAGTCTATTCTTCACACTGCAGGGGGAATGACTTACAAGTACATTAAACTCTGCCGTGTCAGTGTCCCACTTAAAGCCTTCAAGTGAGAGACTGAAGACAGAGCTCAACAGTACGTGCATGAGCTGGCCCCTAACTTTCCATACTCATTTTTGTAGTTTTAAAGAGCTCTCCTGTAGCTTTGTCCATTCTTTCACTTTTTCTAACAGCCATCTCAGGCCTTATAAGAGACCTTCTGGGAAGATTTTCCATTCACTAACCAATCATTCCATCTCCCTGGGACACCAGACTTTCAGCACTAAACCCAGGAAAGGCCTCAGCAAACTGGTATTGAGTTGGTCACCCTACTTTCTGTCCACCAGCTCCACCTGTCAAACACTCACTTCAAGTACTGACTAAAGGCCATCTTCTCAGAACACCTTCTCCTCACTCCCAACCCATGCATATTACTTTATTTCCTTTAACATTCATCACATTGGATTTGCTTTAATGTCTATCTTCCTTAACTACGTCATAAATTCCACAAGCATGGATCCACTGAGTATTTTGCGGACCACTACATCACTAACACCTAGCATTGTTTCCAGTTCATCTGTCTATATAGTAATTGCTGAATGACTAATCAACCAGTGAAAGGTTTATCTGTGATGGCATCAAAGTCAAGGGAAGAAGGTTTTTTTCCTTTTTTAGGCCAGAGGGAACTCAGCAAAATTTGAAGTAGCAGTCACTACTCTGTCTTCTTTCAGATCACTATTCTAGAACTAAGATAATTAAATGCTCTATTTATTTTGATCCTCACAATTGATAAAACTGATCCAGGAACCTCATTTTAACCATCACATACTCAATATAAGATCAGCACAACAATAAGCAGTCTAAATTCTGACTACCCAATCCCTACTACAATCTCAATTTACAACAGAGCACATTCCCATCTAGAAGGTGGGATTCTGGACAACAGGAATGAGTAGGAACAAGTATGATCTAGTTCATGAGACAGCAAGAAGACAAGAGGGCATATGGCAGACTTTTCAAAAGTACTGAAAAATCAGATTGAGGGGGAGGACAAAAAGTCACAGGTGCTGGGCAACAGGGAGCACCTGGAAGTTTAAGAGGTTGGTTCTGAGTATTTCCTATTCTCAAAAGTAGTGCCCGATCATTACAGAAACAAAAACAAAAAATCCAGACCAGAATAAAATCTAAACAAAAAAAATATTTGTAACTCCACTTCCCAGAAAGATCTGTTTTTTCTATTTGCACACTAGAAGCAGGGAAATGACACAGTTGAAGGAAAAAACCTTAGTCTCTCCTAAGTCAGTCAAATATTTATTTTGTGCCTACAGTGTGTCAGATGCTAGAGATCAAAGATAACTATGATTAAGTGTCGCCTTTGAGCTGGCGTCAGTGGGAAAATAACAGACAACTACTCTGAAATAAGGTTAAGAGCTGATAGGGATGTGTGGAATACAATGGAAAAGAGGAACCACAGCTCCCATTTATATGAGTTATTAGGCCAAGAAATCAGACTCGGCTTTTGAAGGATGAGAAGGAATTTACCAGGCAAGGAAAGAGAGGAAGGTCTCTATATAGAGAGGAAGCAGGGTATGTAAAGAGACGTAGTAATCTAAATGTGATCCTTTTTTTTTTTCTTTTTCCCCCTGGCCTTCACCCAATCTCCACAGTGAAAAAGTGAAACAATGACCAAGCATGAAAAAAGGGACAAGACTCAGAAATGCTTCAAAATGACTGTAAGGTAGGGAATGGGGAAGTAAAGAACAACCGTTTAAAAAAAAAAAGGTGGCTTTGGTCACAAAACCCAAATGGCAATTCAAAAATGAAAAAGGGTGGGGGGCAGTAGATTTATGAAATGTGTTCAACTTCAGAAGAGATGCGAACTGAAACAAGGTAACATTTCCTACTATCACAGTGATAATCTAAAAATAAGATCTTTGACTAAAAAATGGTTAACAGCAGACAGATTACATGATTCCTGCAGTGTTATCTAGGTTAAACAAAAACTGGAGCTGGCTTATTCTCATAAAACAATGGTATCAAACCAGAAGTCACCCACGTGGTCTATCACAAATTTCCACGAAAACAATTTATATCAGATCTCTGAAGGATATCCACAACAATAAGGTCAATCTTAACTAAGATTCATGACCCAGACATGCTCTGCCTCATAAAACTAAGTTCAACCATGTGCCTAAAAGAAGATATGAAGACATGTTGTCCCTCTCTACTAGCCATCCTTTTATTTAAAGACCTAGTCAGCCTCAAAGAACTGAACTAGTCTCCCGCCCTTGCTAAGCTGTTTCTTGCTATGCAGAGGGGGGGTTTTCTGGCAACCAGAGATCCTTATTTTCCCCTCTGATCTTTCTACATACAGGGATTTTACCATGCAAGTTCCAAATCAAACAAACAAACAAACAAACAAAACAAAAAACAAACAAACAAAAAAAAACAAGTGTCTATGTGCCCATGTGTCTGTAAGGTTCACGTGGAGCTACATAAGCACAGAGAAACATGGACTAGCACATGGCTTCCTGAGAGGTGTAATCATATAAGCAAAGTGCTGTTCTGTGGATGTAAGGCTAGAATCAGGAAGAGCCCTCATGGCACAAGTCAGAAACCAGGCTAGGATAAGATCCCACCAGAACTACTATGTCAGATGAATGTCTATTAATCACCGGAACTCGGGCTAGGAGCTATGTATTCTTCGGCAATACACCTAAGAGGTATCATCCAGAAACCCAGCTAACTATGGCAAGGGTAACCCATGAACGCCTCTAACAAATATACATCAGATAATGTGTAACAATTACAATTCAAAGATAAAGAAGCAGAAAAAATATTCAACAATTTTTGTTGATTCCAACAAAAATTAATGTAACACAAGAAAAGATAATACCCATCACATAAAGCAGTCTGACTTAAATGATGAATCACCTCAAGACACAGAATTAATTTCTAAACAGTCTGGCAAACTAGGAAACAGGCATATATGGAGAGAAAAACCAAAGGTAATATGAAAGTAATTTAAGGAAAGGGAGTGGCACAAGTTTTTAAAGGATATAAAGAAGCTAAAATTTCAATAGCAGAAATAAAGCCTACATTGGAAGAGATAAAGGAAAATCAAAGGAGTGACAAGACAAATATTTGAGAAGCTCACATAAGGGACAGAAATGACAAGCCAACCTAATTACTGTTAAGTATTTTCAAGAAAGAAAACTGAAACAAAATAACCAAAAATATTTCTGGAAATGAAAAAAGAACCAAGTACATGGACTGTTAAGGAGCTAACGTATCAGGCAATATTAAGGAACATGTATAAAAGACATGATCTGTCAAAATATTTCAATCAAAAGAAAAAAAGGAAAAAGAAAAAAAGGGGCACCTGTTTGATGATTCTCTCTCCCTACCTCCACTCCTCCCTCTGCTTGTACACTCTCTCTCTAATAAATTAAACAAAAATTAGCTGAAAATGCTTGTTGACAAACTTAAATGAATGAATCACCTTAAATGTAAGCCCAAGTAAAACTGCAATGAGCACCAATACCATCTAAATATAATTTAAATAATTTGTGTTAACACTGAATGTAATTAACAAGATGAAAGAAGTTGAAAACATGAAATAGGTAAAAAATATATGAATAATATAAAGTTCCAAGTTCACCATGGAGAGGAAAAGCAGATAAAGTGAAGGTGGATTAAGAGGAGAAGCTAGTCTTTTTTTTTTTTTTTTTAAAGATTTTATTTATTTATTTGACGGACAGAGATCACAAGTAGGCAGAGAGGTAGGCAGAGAGAGAGAGAGGGGGAAACAGGCTCCCTGCCATGCAGAGAGCCGGATATGGGGCTTGATCCCAGGACCTGAAATCATGACCTGAGTCGAAGGCAGAGGCTTTCACCCACTGAGCCACCAGGCGCCCTTAGTCTTCTAATTTAGGGGTAGTCAAAGTATAGTTTTATTTCAGACTGACAAACCAGAAAAATTAATTTTTTCTAATTTAGATTTATACTTGAATTCATTTAAACTATAAATCAGTGGACTTAAAAACAAGATAAATGTATAAATTCCAAATAAGTGAGATAAAAGCAAGAAACATAATTTGCAAAAACTAGAAAACACCAACAGATAACTGGATAAACAAAATGTGATATACAGCTGACCTGTGAACACCACAGGTTTGAACTGTGCACTGTATGCCAGTTTTTTGATATAGTACTACATAATATCTTATGATTTCTGAGTAACATGTTGTTTTATCATAAGACTACAATCTATAACATATATAACATGCAAATTATGTGTTAATAATTGTTCATCTTATTGGTAAGGCTTCTGGTCAACAGTATGCTATCAGGGGTGCCTGGGTGGCTCAGTGGGTTAAGCCTCTGCCTCCAGCTAAGGTCATGATCCCAGCGTCCTGGGATGGAGCCCCACATCAGGGGCTCAATGCTCAGCAGGGAGCCTGCCTTCCCTTCTCTCTCTGCCTGCCTCTCTGCCTACTTGTGATTTCTCTCTCTGTTAAATAAATGAAATCTTTGAAAAAAAAAAAACAAACAAACAAAACAGTAGGCTATCAGTAGTTAAGGGTTGGGGAGAGTAGTCACAGTTGGACTGTGTGTGCAGGCGCTGACACCCCTAATCCCCACATTGTTCAAGGATCAAACATATATATACACACACACAATGGAGTATTCTTATTCAGCCTTAAAAAAGAATGAAGTACTAGGGGCACCTGGGTGGCTCAGCGGGTTAAGCCTCTACCTTCGGCTCAGGTCGTGATCTCAGGATCCTGGGATCGAGCCCCACATCGGGCTCCGCTCAGTGGGGAGCCTGCTTCCCTCTCTCTCTGCCTGCCTCTCTGTCTACTTGTGATCTCTCTCTTTGTCAAATAAATAAATAAAATCTTAAAAAAAAAAAGAATGAAGTACTAATACATACAATTCATAAAATATACCAAGATGAAAACATCATGTGCTATGTGAAACAAACCAAAGGCAAAAGGGCAAATATTGTATGATCCACTTACACGACTCATCTAGAACAGGCAAAATTCTAAGACACATAAAGAAGATCAGAGATAGGTTACCAGATATTGGGAATAAGGAAGAATGGAAAGTTAGTTTTTAATAAGTATACAGGTTCAGTTGGGGAAGATGAAAAAGTGGTTGTGATGGGTATACAACAATGTACCTGTACTTAATGCTAAAGAATTATTATGTAAAAATGATGAAGATGGTAATTTTTATCTTATGTATATTTTAAAATTAAAGATGCACAAGGAATCATTAAAAAACAGAAAACATTAAGTAAAATGATAGAAACACACCCAACAGAATTCATCTTGACAATAAACAAATGTTTTAAGCATTCATTTTGAATTAAAACAAAAATAAACTACAGGGGTGTGTGGGTGGCTCAATCAGTTAGGCATTCGACTCTGGTTCTGGCTCAGGTCATGATCTCAGGGTCATGGGATTAAGCTCCACATTGGATTCCACATTCAGTGTGGGGTCTGCTTGAGCTTCCCCTGCTTGCTCAAGTGCATTCTCCCAAGTGTACTCTCTCAAATAAATAAATAAATAAATAAATAAATAAAATCTTAAAAAAAAAAAAACCTACATGTAATTTTAAAAAGGCACAACTAAAACAAAATGGTATGGAAAGACAAAGTTGGATAATTTACTGAACAAAGACATTTAGTACAGACAGGAATTTAAGTAAAATACAAGATTCAGAAAGTATGATGATTATTTTTATTAAGTATAATTCATAATGAGACCTTTAGCAGTAGATAACTTACATATACATCAAATAATACTGCATCGAAATACATGACAAAAATCATTAGAGTTGGGAGAATGAGAAACAAGTCACAGACTGGGGAAAAAACACCTGCAAAAGAAATATCATATATAAAGGACAGTTACCCAAAATATACAAAGAACTCTTAAAACTCAGCAATAGAAAAATTAACAATCCAATTTAAAAATGTGCATAACTTCTGAAGAGATACCTCACCAAAAGTGATACACAGATGGAAAAGCAGCATGCATCATTAGTACTGATGCTCAACATCAGTCATTAGAGTACTGCAAATCAAAAAAATGAGATACCACTACATATCTATCAGAACAGCTAAAATTCAAAACACTATAAACATCAAATGCTCGTGAGGATGCTGAGCAACACGAACACTCTCACCCATGGTTGGTGGGAAAGCAAAACGGTAAAGCCACTTTGAAATTCAGACAGTTTAGAGATTTCCTACAAAACTAAATATACTCTTACCATACCATCCAGCAATTATGCTCCTTGGTATTTACTCAAATCGGCTGAAAACTTATATCCATACAAAAATGAAGCACAGATGTCTACAGCAACTATATTCATAACTGACAAATGTGAAAGCTATGAAGATGTCCTTCAGTAGGTGAATGAACTAACTGCAGTACATCCAGTCAATGGAATAAAATTCATTGCTAAAAAGGAATGAGCTATCAAGTCATCAAAAGACGTGAAGGAGGGCGCCTGGGTGGCTCAGTGGGTTAAGCCTCTGCCTTCGGCTCAGGTCATGATCTCAGGGTCCTGGGATCGAGCCCCGCATCGGGCTCTCTGCTTGACAGGGAGCCTGCTTCCTCCTCTCTCTCTCTGCCTGTCTCTCTGCCTATTTGTGATCTCTCTCTGTCAAATAAATAAATAAATAATATTAAAAAAAAAAAAAGACGTGAAGGAAACTTAAATGCATACTGCAAGCTGAAAAGGTTATATAGTGTATGATCCAATTATAGGACATTCTGGAAAAGGCAATATTAAGGAGACAGTAAAAGCACTAGTTGCTGCCAGGAATTAGAGAAAAGGGAGGAACACAGGAGATGTTTAAGGCTGGGAAACTGTTATGTATGACACTATAATGATGGATACATGTCAACATCCACCATTTGTTCACACTCGTTAAATGTATAATATCAAGAGTGAACTCTAAACTATGGGCCTTGGTTGATAATAGATGTGTCAATGTTGGGTTTATCAATTTTTAAAAAAGTATCACACATGGTGAGATGTTGATGGTGGGGGTAAAGGGAGTAAGGGAGAGCTTGGGATATATAGGAACTCTGTACTTTTTACTCAATTTTGCTGTGAACCTAAAATTGCCACATAAAATAAAGTCTATTAATTAAAAAATTAAAAATCATTAGAAATAAAAGAAACTGACATTCAACCAACATATACTTACTGCATGCCCATGTGTTCTAAGTTCTAAATAGAATAGCAGCAAAGAAATAGAGAAACAAGAAAATGAACAAAGCCAAATGACTTCAGAGGAAAACTGCTATACAGACAGACACAGAAGGGCAAGAAGTCAGAGACCAAGTGGGGTAGGTGGAAGCTATTTTAGATGACTGATCAGATCCCTAATCATCAAGAGAAAAGCAGAAATCAGGGAATCAGAAAACAGGAAACCAACAGGATAAATCTGAAAGCTGGTTATTAAGAACTAAATAGATGAACACTTGGCAAATCATGAAAAATTAACAAAATCACTAGTAAAAGATGGAAATAAACACCACAGACTTTAAGGTAAAATATTACATATATTCATACAATAACAAATTTAAAAATCAAAAAATATATATAATCCGGAAAAATACAAATGATCAAAACTGACTCAAAAAAATAAGGATTCCTCAAGATTTTACAGAACTACAGAAGATACCACATGGCCTGTATACTCCTATTAAACTAAATTTCTAAGGTTTTTTTTTTTCTATTCTTTTGATAACTTCTGTACACTTGACTAATAGGAGTGGGATTCTGGTTCCTCATAATACGTGCCTTTGGCTATTAGCAAATTTATTAATATATGTCCTTATTAGTAGTTAAAAGAAGAAAAACCTTATTAGCATCACCTAAAGAAGTATTACAAAAACATTTGTTAAAATTCAGAAGCCTTTCTTATTTTTTGTAAAGTCAGAACAGAATCTCTCCCTAAAGAATCTCTGGTGCTCCTGGGTGGCTCAGTGGGTGGGTTCAAGCCTCTGCCTTCGGCTCAGGTCAGGATCTCAGGGTTCTGGGATCAAGCCCAGCATCGGGCTCTCTGCTGAGTAGGGAGCCTGCTTCCCTTCCTCTCTCTCTCTCTGCCTGCCTCTCTGCCTACTTGTGATCTCTGTCAAATAAATAAATAATCTTAAAAAAAAAAAATCTCTCTCTCTAAAACCAACAACTGCCATCATTCTTAATTGTAAAAATATCAGAGATACTCTAAGACAATTATCACCTCTCTTATTGAACCATGACTTAGAAATTCTGGCCAATGTAATAAAGCCCTAAAACAGAAATCAATATTGTGACTATTGGAAAGGAAGGAAAGGTTACTATAATATTTTCAGACAAGACAATGAACCCTGAAAACAAAAGTAAGCAAAATTTTATTGAAGACCAGTAAAATAATAAAAATATTAGACACAAATATCTAATTACATCTGTGTACTTATCAGAAGTAAATCAAATTAAAACAAAATTACAATTTAAACGAGAAAGGCAAATTAAACTGTATTTTTATTTTCCTAATAAGCAGATTTTATTAATGTCATTTAAAATGATGGCTGCTTCATTGAGGACAGCAATCAAATGTGATAAACACTGCTTGTGATGACACACAGCAAACTTCTCTGAAGGATAACTTAAGACTGTTACATGCTTATACCTTTTCATTCAGCAACTCCACTTCTAGGAAAATATTCTAAAATAATCAGGGATGACTAGAAAACCATTTATTGTAACATTTTAATAAAATATATATATTTATATACATATCAATATAAATATATATCAATACATATAAATATAATTGATATTATCAATTGAAATTAAAATTGATATCAATATATTGATATATCAGTATATATCAATATAAAATATTGAAAATAAGTTACACATTCAGCAATAGGAAAAGAGCAAATAAGGCACAGCTGTACAATGGAATGTCAGGCAAACATTAAAAGATGATTTTAAGAGAATCTTTAAGAACAAAGGGACACTTTCAAGATCTAGCACGGTAACAAATTATACAGAACAGGATTCTAATTTTATAAAAGCAAAGTATGTACACACATATATAAAAGAAGAAAAAGTACTGGCAGGAACATACCAGAATATCAATAGTAGTTATCATACATAATGGAATATGGGATTTTTTAAATATATATTTTTTTAAAAGATTTTTATTTTTTATTTATTTAACAGACAGAGATCACAAGTAGGCAGAGAGATAGAGAAGAGGAAGCAGGCTCCCCACGGAGCAGACAGCCCAATGCGGGGCTGGATCCCAGGACCCTGGGATCATGACCCGAGCTGAAGGCAGAGTCTTTAACCCACTGAGACACCCAGGCACCCCGGAATATGGGAATTAAGAAAAAAAAAAAGGCAACTTTATTCTTTTCAAGTATTTAGTCAGGAAGGTGAAAAAAGTTCAGGAAGAATTTACAATAGAGACACCTTATCAAACATCTAGTTCTATTTCCACTATTTTTTGTGCCAATGTACCTTCTCCTTCTTTAATACTTTGCACTTTAGAGCACCTGAAATTTTGTTTAAATGCTTTACCCACCTCTTGCTGCTCATGTTTATTATACAATAATTCTGTTTCACTTTTAAGCCTATAAATCACAAACTAAACTAAAAAAAAAAATAAAATAAACCCAGTAATTAAAAACTTAAAAGCTGAGAATGTATCTTAAAATTCACCTTGCAGGGCACCTGGATGGCTCAGAGGGTTAAAGCCTCTGCCTTTGGCTCAGGTTATGATCCCAGGGTCCTGGGATCGAGCCCCACATTGGGCTCTCTGCTCGGTAGGGAGCCTGCTTCCCCCCTCTCTCTGCCTGCCTTTCTGCTTACTTGTGATCTCTGTCTGTGAAATAAATAAATAAAATCTTAAAAAAAAAAAAATTGTGACGCCTGGGTGGCTCAGTTGGTTAAGCAGCTGCCTTCAGCTCAGGTCATGATCCCAGCGTCCTGGGATCGAATCCCACATCGGGCTCCTTGCTCGGCAGGGAGCCTGCTTCTCCCTCTGCCTCTGCCTGCCATTCTGCCTGCCTATGCTCGCTCTCTCTCCCTCTCTCTGACAAATAAATAAAATCCTAAAAAAAAAAAAAAAAAAAGACAGATTAAAAAAAAAAAATTCACCTTGCTCTCCCACTCTCCGTCCTGTGTGGAGCCCAATGTGAGGCTTGAACTCAGGATCCGAATATCAAGACCTGAGCTAAGACGAAGAGTTGGATCCTTAACCAATTGAGCCATGCAGGTGTCCTAAAATATACCTTTTCTGATGAAATAAATGCAAGGCAAAAATAAAACTTTGTAGCTTCCCAGAACCTATTAAGCATTTACCTGAAAAAAATATCACCAATGTAAATACTGGAATACTGAGGAAGAACTCAGTAATGAGTTAAAAGTGCTCTGCGTGCATATGTGTGTGTATCACTTTTAACCAACATTAAAGAGTTCTTCCTTACATCTCCCTGTCTGATTAGTTTCAACTGGCAAAAACTGAGAAATAACTCATTTCCAGATAAATAATTCATGCTTTCTGTATACCGCAAATAAGGATTGTGTATTAAAACATGTTAAGAAAATATGTAAGAAGAATATTTATATCATAGTAGAGATCAAGAAAGACTCCCAAAAAGTACACTCAACGGTGGAAATTTGAAGGATGAGGATGAAATCAGTAGATGACAAGAAACAGGGATCAAGGGGCACTTGTGTGACTCTGTCTGTCAGTTAAGTGTCTGCCTTCGGTTGGGGTCATGATCCCAGGGTCCTGGGATAGAGCCTCACGCTGGGCTCCCTGCTCAGTGCGGAGCCTGCTCCTCCTGCTCCCTCTGTCTCTCCCCCTGCTTATGCTCTGTCTCTCTGTCAATAAATAAATAAAAATTTAAAAAAAAAAAAAGGAAAAAAGAAGGGTTAAGGGGGCGTTTTTGTTTGTTTGTTTTCAGATGTGAGCTTACAATGAAACCATTACAATATTATTCCCTGTCTATAATCAATTTATTTTCGCAGCAACCTACAACTCCTGAAACTTTTTCTATACCCGTATTTCATTTCAGTAGCCAAGCTATTTTATATTGTTAAAACTCTTACTTGCCCCCACACATATTTCAGAAGGATTTTTTTTTTAAGATTTTATTTATTTATCTGACAGAGAAATAGAGAGCACAAGTAGACTGTGGAAGGCAGAGGCACTTAACCGACCGAGCCACCCAGGAGCCCCCATATTTCAGAAGGATTAAGATTAAAATACAAGGGGTGCCTGGGTGGCTCAGTGGGTTGGGGCCTCTGCCTTTGGCTCGGGTCATGATCCCAAGGGTTCTGGGATCAATCCCTGTGTCGGGCTCTTTGCTCAGCGGGGAGCCTGCTTCCTCCTCTCTCTCTGCCTGCCTCTCTGCCTACTTGTGATCTGTCAAATAAATAAATAAATAAAATATTAGGAAAAAAAGATTAAAATACAATTGTTGGGGTGCCTGGGTGGCTCAGAGGGTTAAAGCCTCTGCCTTTGGCTCCAGTCATGATCCCAGGGTCCTGGAATTGAGCCCCACATCGGGCTCTCTGCTCAGCAGAGAGCCTGCATCTGTTCCTCTCTCTCTCTCTGCCTGCCTCTCTGCCTACCTGTGATCTCTGTCAAATAAATAAATAATCTTAAAAAAAATAAAATGCAAAGTTTCATTTATTTAAGTAACCTCTACTATCAATATGTTTAAATTTTTTGAAGTTTTATTTAAAGCTTTTAAATTTTTATTTATCTATTTAAAGTTTTATTTAGGGACGCCTGGGTGGCTCAGTTGGTTAAGCAGCTGCCTTCGGCTCAGGTCATGATCCCAGCGTCCTGGGATTGAGTCCCACATCGGGCTCCTTGCTTGGCAGGGAGCCTGCTTCTCCCTCTGCCTCTGCCTGCCACTCTGTCTGCCTGTGCTCACTCTCGCTCCTCTCTCTCTGACAAATAAATAAATAAAATCTTAAAAAAAATAATAATAAAGTTTATTTATTTAAGTAACCTCTACACTCAATATGGGGCTCGAACTCACAACCCTGAGGTCAAGAGTCACATGCTCCTCTGACTAAGCCAGCTAGGTGCCCCAATACAACAATTATTAAGAAGAATGTTTTTTTGATAAAGGTGAAATGGGAAAGATCTTCCTAAGAGAAGGTGAAGGATTACTACCGATGACATATGAAGAGCTTCTACAGTGTGATGAGGAAGTATAGACTGATGTAGACTTTTGGACAGTAATTTGGCATCTATCAAAACTTAAAATGCTCGGGGTGCCTGGGTGGCTCAGTGGGTTAAAGCCTCTGCCTTTGGCTCAGGTCATGATCCCACGGTCCTGGGAAAAAACTTAAAGTGCTCACTGAAGAAACTTTTTTATGGAAATACTGGTACACATATGCCTACACACAAAGATACACTGAAGCCCAGTAAAGCTCCAGTTCTACTTGCTCAAAATTGAGAGAATAAAGACTGTCCCTGACTTACCATGGTTTGACCTACAGTTTTTCATCCTTACAAAGACATGAAAGTGAAGTTTCCACACTCAGTAGGAACTGTATTTTGAATTTTGCTCTTTTCCCGGGGTTGGAAATATGCAGTACCATACTGTCTTGTGATACAGGGCAGTGGCAGCGAGCCACAGTTCCCAGTCAGCTACGTGATCAAGAGGATAAACAACTAATACACTTAAAACCATTCTATTTTTCCCTTTCAGTATACTACTCAATTAAGTACATGAGACAGTCAACACTTGAAAATAAAATAAGTATTATTTTATTTAGAGAGTTCTGCCCACCAGCAGTCTAACCTAAGTGTTCTGAGCACGTTTAAGGCAGGCTATGCAAAATGATGATGTTTCGCCTTATGCCATTTTCAACTTACAGTGTTTTTATTGGGACAAAATCCCCTTGTAAGCTGATGAAGATCTGTACAGTAGTCCCCTTTTACCACAGTTTCTCTTTCTGCAATTTCAGTTACCAGCAGTCAACCACTGCCTTGGATCCCATGACTGAAGTATCATCCGAAAGTCAATGGTAACCTATCCTTACATCACATTGCCTCTGCCATTCACCTCATTTCATCTCATCATGTAGGCATTTTATCATCTCACATCATCACAAGAAACATGAGTACAGTCTAATGAGATATTCTGAGATAGATCACATTCACCTAACTTTAATTATAGCATATTGTTATAACTGTTCTATTTTATTACCAGTCACTGTTATTAATCTCTTACTGGGTCTAATTTATAAACTAAACTTTATCACAGGTATGTATATAAGGAAAAAAGACAGTTTATACAGGCTTCACTCTATCTGTAGCTTCAGGCAGCCACTGGAGGTCTTGGAAATATCCTCTGTGGATAAGGTGGGATTACTGCAACATAAAGAACCATGAATAGGGCACCTGGGTGGCTCACTTGGTTAAGTGACTGCCTTCCGCTCATCCCAGGGTCCTTCAATCCAGTCCTGCATCCCACTCCTTGCTCTGGGGGAGCCTGCTTCTCCCTCTCCCTCTGCCTGCCACTCCCCCTGCTTGTGTGCATGCGAGCGCACGCGCTGGCTCTCTCTCTCGGCTCTGTCAAATAAATAAAATCTTAAAAAAATGAATAATTAAAGGACAATGGACTATATCATGACCGTTAAAAAGATGAAGTACAACTGTATATATTGAGATGGAAAAGAATATGTAATTACCAGACCTTGTATTTTTAAAAATTGTTTAAAACCACACAGTGCTTATTTCTGCATAAAGAAAACAAAATTGTTAACAGTGGTACCAGGGAATGGAACTAGAAAGTGAGGAAAGAGCAATTTTTACTTTTTTATTCTAAATAACTGGGTTGCCTTGAATCTTTTATAATAAGCACATGCTACTTTTGGAATTTAAAAATAAGGGGGAAAACCCTAGTCCATTATGATGCTTATTTCTGGGGGCTGAGGATAAAGTGATTTTTGTCCTCTTAATAATCTTCGCTACTCTTCAAATTTTCTGAGAAATACACATACTTTTTAAAATTTGAAAAAACTGTATTTTGTATCAGTGGCAAAGCTTTTTTCCCCCCCAATATTTTAACAGTTATGGTCTCAGAAAATTGGTCCTGACATCCCAATCTCTTCCAGAAAGCATACTTCTTTTTTTGAAGATTTTATTTATTTATTTGGGAAAGAGAGAGAGAGCATGCACAAGGAGGGGGAGATGGAGAGACAGACTCCCCAGTGAGCAAGGAGCCCCATAGGGGACTCATTCCGGGATGATGACATGAGTCAAAGGCAGACGCTTAACCGACCGAGCTACCCAGGCTCCCCTCCAGAAAGCATTCTTAAATCTAAGTTTGGGAGCATAATATTTGCTACAGTAACAATTAAATGTAAAACCCATTTTATTTTTATTTATTTATTTATTTATTTATTTATTTGGCTCCCCTCCAGAAAGCATTCTTAAATCTAAGTTTGGGAGCATAATATTTGCTACAGTAACAATTAAATGTAAAACCCATTTTATTTTTATTTATTTATTTATTTATTTGACAGAGACAGTGACAGAGGGAACACAAGCAGGGGAACTAGAAGAGGGAGAAGCAAGCTCCCTGAAGAGCAGGGAGCCCAATGCGGGGCTTGACCCCACGATCCTGAGATCATGACCAAGCTGAAGGCAGACACCTAACGACTGAGCCACCCAGGTGCCCCAAACCTATTTTAGAATGGAATAATAACTAACCTTTATTAAGAACTTAAGCACTGCATTTGCAAGGTACTTTACCTGCATATCTCATTTGCTTTAAATAGCCCCATGAAAATTGTATTATATTATTATTACTATCAATCCCCATTCTATAGAAGAAGACAACCAAGTCCTGGAAAGAGTACATGTCTTACCTAGGGTCAGGTAGAAGAACCATGATTCAAATCCAGGTCTCCAGCATCTAACCATTCAAGACACATGGAAGGGTAAGTACTAATGTACCTCAGAGATAATAAATAGGCTAGAACTCTGAAATCCCACATGAGTGTTCAGAATGGCTATCCTTAAATAGGTTAATGACCCTAAAATGAAAAAGTAGTGAAAATTCTGATTACAGAAGAAAACAATCAGTATTTCTTCAAGGCAAGGGGGCTATTTTTCCTTCTCTTTCTGCTTCTACCAAGGTTCAAGAAGGATACAAGGGACAACTCCGATTTTTAAGTAATTTATCTGCCCTCTGACTAGTCTGGAATTAGCCCTCTATTTAACTTGATGGGCTTCTGAAAACAAACTGATCAGAATCCTGAAGCCTTAGCCTTGAACAAGACCTAGTTTCAAGTTTTAATCAAAAGGAGAAATTTCGGGGCGCCTGGGTGGCTCAGTGGGTTAAAGCCTGTGCCTTTGGCTCAGGTCATGATCCCAGGTCCTGGGATCAAGCCCGGCATCATCATCAAGCTCTCTGCTCAGCGGGGAGCCTGCTTCCCCCCCTCTCCCTGCCTGCCTCTCTGCCTACTTGTGATCTCTCTGTCAAATAAATAAATAAATTCTTTAAAAAAAAAAAAAAAAAAGGAGAAATTTCAGGGGCACCTGGGAGGTTCAGTGGGTTAGACCTTTGCATTCCGCTCAGGTCATGATCTCAGGGTCCTGGGATTGAGCCCCACATGGGGCTCTCTGCTCAGCAGCGATCCTGCTTCCCCCTCTCTCTGCCTGCCTCTTTGCCTACTTGTGATCTCTGTCAAATGAATAAATAAAATCTTTTTTTTAAAAAAAGAGAGAGGGGCGCCTGGGTGGCTCAGTGGGTTAAAGCCTCTGCCTTCAGCTCAGGTCATGATCCCAGGATCCTGGGATCGAGCCCCGCATCAGGCTCTCTGCTCCTCGGTGAGCCTGCTTCCTCCTCTCACTCTCTGCCTGCCTCTCTGCCTACTTGTGATCTTTGTCTGTCAAATAAATAAATAAAATCTTAAAAAAAAAAAAAAGAAAAAAGAGAAATTTCAGGAAGTCAAAAGAAACATTATACTTGATTAACAGAATAATCAATATTGACAGAAGAAATATAGGAATGACTTTAAAGTACCTCCTTATTTTATCTTTATTCTAACAAGTTCTCTTTTTTAAAAAGTATAACTGAAAGTTTATCCTTAGCAATCCTTTATGTTTTTTCTTTAAAAAGCTATAGTTAAAAAGAAATATACACCACTGTAAACCATGCCTACTTGGAAACCTGCCTATCATAAAGATCAGAGAACCAGGGGAACCCCTATTCATCTGTTTAGCAGATACACTCCAAATACAAACTTATTTTGGGGTTTGGATGGTTAGTATTAAATGCCACAAAGTCCAGAAGAATAATTCTCTTTTTGAATAATGGTAAACCAGGAATCAAACCCCTCCTAAGTGAAGAGGAATATCCAATCACTCTTCCTTGGTAAAAGTATCTGCTTATAGAAGAACTGACAGAGAGGCTGACATCAACAGACCAAATTTCACACTCCAACATTTCTGTACATTAGGCCCCTTTGACCAATAAGACCTCTCAAATTGACAACTGACACTATCAAATGATGATAGTATTAAAGCTCTGTACAAAGTCACTTAGGTAAAAGTAGAGTATTTAGTGAAAGTAAAATTCACTGAATTTTGATCAACCACTTTCACCACACCCTGAAACTGGGCTTAACAACCTACATATATTACAAGTCAAAAACATTTTAAGATTCATTTTTCACAATGTAAATCAGTGTTCTCGGGTAATTAATAGATTTAAAAGCTAAGGATTAAGGAATTGCCTTAATCAATACCCTGTATTAACAGAATATGAACAAAGCTTTCCATTCATAAGTATCTATATGTGTGTATATACATGTATGTTTCCACACAGCCATAAAAGAGACTTAGAAGTTAGTGTAAGTGTGTTTTACAAATGCCATTGAGCTTCTGGCAAAGCTGACAAGTTCTAACCCGCTTTAAAAATTACTATTCACGTCTTCACCCCAATCTAATTTTATTTAATGTTATTCTTTTGGACAATCCTACAAAAAACAAAACCCCACAAGCAAATTCTTGTAAATTTCAATATCCTGCCTACTTATAAGAGCGGAAGAGTCAAACAGAGAAGGGGAAAAAACGTGACGTGCACAACCTTGATCCAAAACACCACTCGTCGTTGTCTAATTTTAGGCCTAACCATTTTGATTGTCTTTTCGAGGTTAAAAAGAAAACAAACAACTACAGATAACTTGTAAAGTAGAACTGAAACAGTTATATCAATGGGAGTTTGCATGATTTATCAAGGAGGAAACAAATCACGCTCACGACTTCCAATTAAAATGAAGCTACAAGGAGGATACGGCCCCGCACCAACCAACAAGAGAAATTACTTTTCACACTTTAGCTCTGGGATGACTTTATCTTTAAAGAATTAGTCAAAAGGCTGAGTCCACCGAAGACTGTAGCAACGTCCTATGTGCGTTGGGTTAAAGCCAAACACGGTGAAAAGCCAACCTTCGCCTAAATTACCTAAAGAAGCAACTATTCACCCCCTGGCTGAAGACCAAACAAGAATCACGAGAAGATCCGAAAGTTCGGTTATTAGGTGAGGCCCTCAAACCCTCGGAACACTATGCGTTCCCACTAACGCGGAATATGGAAGAGACCGCACACTGCAGTTTAGAACAGAGTACAGGGACGAGAGACAATATGCCTAACCGATGAAACTAGGGCGACCGGAGAGGTAGCAAGGAGGGACTCCGTACGACAGGAAAAATCGAGGACGAAAAGCCGAGACATGAGGTCGACCACTAAACTGAGAACAGGAGGACGCTGAAATGCGAGGGAAGGGAGACCGAGAGTGGGCAGAGCCTGTGGCGCGGCACGGCCCTGGGCAGGGCTGGGTCCAGGAAGAGTTAGACTTCGCCAGCCTAGCGAGCTTCCCATTTCGGGCTACAGCCGAAGAAAACAGCCCTAAGGAGCAGACAATGAGCCACCGCCCCAGGAGCCGCGGCTCCAGGAACGCAGGTGGCGGCTGCCCCGGCGCTGCCCCCGGCAGGTAGGCTGCCGCCGGCCGCTCGCGCCGGCCAGGCCGCCGAGGAGGAAGGAGGAAGAGAGCGACGGCCCGCGTCCCGGCCTGTCTGCACACTTACCCCAGGCGAGGAAAGGTCCCCGCCCCAGCGAGGCGCCTCGGTCCGAGCTCCCGGCGGGCTCCGGAGCCGCCCCGGGCAAGCGCGCGGCGCGGGGCAGACGGGGACGGAAGGGGAAGCGGGGCGGGAAGACAAGCCGCGCTGGAGCGCAGCGGCTGCTACCGCTAGGCCGAGCGGCAGCCGAGCCCCGCGGGCGCCGGCAGGGGAGGGCAGGGAGCCTTCGGCAATGGCGACGGCCCGGGCCGGAGGGGAAGCGGAACAACCGCCGCCGCTGCGCGTGGCCACAACCCTGGGGGAGGGCCACGGCTGGGAGCGGGCAGGGGCGGGGCCAGAACACCGCCCCTTTCTGGCCCAAGCCCGGAGCTCCACGGGGCGGAGACCCGCACCACCTCCGGATGGGCGGGCTCGCGCGAGGGCTGCTGGGAGTCGTAGTTTGGACACGTGCTCCCGGCTCTTCTCGCTTTCTTTCACGTTTTTGTTTTTTTTATTTTTGTTTTTGTTTTTCCTTCTTGGCGGTGGGAGGGGCGGGGAGAGTGTTCTTTAAATTGAGAAAGACAGCCAGTCCCTCCTTTAATTGAGCATTGTCTCCATTCGGGTCCGTGCCAGTCAAAGATGCTGACCAACATTGCTGTTATAGAAATCTGCTTCCGTACATTTGTTTGTGATAACAACTACATTGTTATCCATTTTGCATTTTACTTACAAACTCTTACTGTTTTTTGCTGCTAAATGAAGTCCCACCTCCTTGAAATTAAAGCCTTCATGTTTTATCCAGGGAGGAGTTCATCAGCGTATTCCCTAATTCTACAAACATTTGAACATCTAAAATGTATCATTTAGGCATCAGGGATAACGGGTGGACATGAATCACTTTGCCTTTGTGGAGCTTACAGATATGCGAACAAGTAATTAAACTCATGATATCTGGTATGAGAAGAAAACTGGGAAGATTATTTTAGATTGGGTGGTCAGAGAAAGCATCTTTAGGGAGACAACATTTAAGCTGAGAACAGAAGAGAGACATAAGAAGCTCCTAGGAGAAAGCATTACAGGCAAAAGGGTCAAGAAAAAGCCTTGCTATGATCAGTAAAGAAGACCAGTGTAGCCTGAGCTTAGTGCAAGAGTAGTGTACTGTGAAAAAACATTAGAGTAGGTAAGATTCAGGTCAAGAAGAATCTTGAATGCCATACTAAGGAGTTTGGATTTATTTCAAAAAGCTATTAAAACGTTTCAAACAGGGAAGTGAAGTTATCTGGCTTATACTTTAAGATCATTAGATTGCTATATGGTAAATGTAGTATACAGATGCAAGAACAGAAGGGAAAATTCGTGGGATCAAGTCCTGCATCCGGTTCCCTGCTCAGCAGGGAGCCTGCTTCTCCCTCTCCCACTCCCCCTGCTGGTGTCCCCTCTCTCCCTGTCTCTCTCCCTCTGTCAAATAAATAAATAATCTTTTAAAATAAAATAAAATAAATTTAAATGATTAAACAAAATAATACAGGAGTAAGAAACAAGATACTGCTTTTTAAAAAATATGACCACGCAGCTTTGAGAAGTAACAAGTAGATCTTCTACAAATAAAGAATTTAATAATTGCAACAAAAGCCAATGTTTGGGTTAAACAGTAGATTACACATTGAAGAGAGAATTAGTAAACTGGATGACAGATCTAAAGAAATTACTAAGGGCAGGCCAGAGACAAAGGAAATATGAAAGAAAGATCGAGAGACATTAGGGATATATTGTGAGGGTCTACCATACACCTAGCAAGAACTCTGAGAGAAGAGAGAATACAAAAGGGACAGTATATGATGAGATAATGGCTAAGAATTTTCCAGAACTGAGTAAAGACAAGAATCTTCAGATTCAGGAAGCAAAATGAAGCCCAACCAGGATAGGTAAAAGGGATCTTTTCAAACACAACAACGTCAAACTGCAGAAAACCACAGAAAAAGTAACCAGAAAGGAAAGACATATCCTACAAAGAAACAACTATTAAATTTCTGAACATTTCTGAACTGAGACAATGGGTGCCAGTTGACAGTGGGAAATATTTTCAAAATACCAAGATAAAATAACCACACTTACAAATGTAGACTGAGCTAAATTATCAGTCATATGAAGGTGAAAGAAAGATATCATCAGTGGCACCTGGGTGGCTGAGTCATTAAGTGTCTGGCTTCAGCTCAGGTCATGATCTCAGGGTCCTGGGATCAAGCCCCACATCAGGCTACCTGCTTGGCGGGAAGCCTGCTTCTCTTTCTCCCACTCACCCTGCTTGTATTCCCTCTCTTCTGCTCTCTCTGTCAAATAAATAAATCAAATCTTAAAAAAAAAAAAAGGAATCAGACAAAAGCAGAGACTGTTGCCAGTATTGTAATAGTGTTGTATGGTGACAATGGTACCTACACTTTTGGGAGGCAGAGCAAAACCATAGACTTGTGGAATCACTGTGCACTATGCTGTACACCTGAAACTAATGTAACACTGTGTGTCAGTTATACTTCAATTTTAAGAAAAAGACAAAGACCTACTAAAGGAACTCATTCAAAAGATACACTTCAGGAGGAGACTGATTCCAGAAGTAAGGTGTGAGATGTAAGAAATCAGATAGCTAGCTAAACCTACTATCCATCCTATCACTGGTTAGGACAATCCTGAAGAGCATATTTAATCCATATTATCTCATTCTCTCACAGCCTACCAAACCCTACATTCAACTACCTGCCAGTAGTATATTTTCTAAGTTTGGAGGATAATGTGGAAAGGTGTTAGTCATCTCACCCTAATTTATCTCCATATCTTGAGCACCAATTATCAAAATATGAGTAACTAAAATAAATAGAATATCTTCCTCTAATCGTTCTTAAACTCATTATATTCTGAAATCAATAGAGCTGCATTAGATCTTTCTAGTTTCCAAACCATGTATCTACCATCTTCCATGAGACCTAGCTAAATAATCTAAATTCCTGGTAGAGTGGCTTAGATACATACACACACACACACACACACACACGCACGCATCTCTGCCCCATCACCACCCTTAGCTGAGGTAACTCATATCTCTGTTTATCTGAACAAACATAACCTAACACTTTAAGAAAAATAAACCATTAAAGTTCAACAAATACTGGAACAAAATGACCAAGAGGACAGTACCCATTTTCTTCACTTTAAACAAAAAAGGTCATACACAGAATTACAAAACTGATTTAAAAAATACAGTGCTTGGTGCGCATGGGTGGCTCAGTCCGTTAAACAGCTACCTTTGGCTCAGGTCATGATCCCAGGGTCCTTGGATGGAACCTGCTTCCCCCTCTCCCTCTATCACCCCCCAACTTCTCATGCTCTTTCTGTCAAATAAATAAAACCTTAAAAAAATAAAAATTAAAAAAATTAAAAATACAGCGCTTAAGGTGCCTGGCTGGCTCAGTTGGTAGAACATGTGACTTTTGATCTCAGGGTCATGAGTTGAAGACCCATGTTGGGCACAGACTTGTTAAAAAAATAAAGTGATTATTCAAAGTATCCAAAGAAGATAATAAAGAGTTCAAAACCAGAAATATTCTATCAAAAGTAATGTCAAAAAAAGTGATGTCATCTGCAACCATTTATTAGGCAAAAAGAGTCTTATCAAAGTACTCTTCATTCACTTTCACATTTTTATTATACCCTTGAATACCTGTGTAAATGAATAAATGGCTGAATCATATCCCAGGCCACCATCTCAAATATTAACTTGAAAACTCATTTAAATACTGATGAAACTTGGTTCTGATATACAAAAGAATATATATATATACTTATATATATATATAATATATATTTTATATATAATATATATATTTTATATATATTCTTTTATATGTATATATATATTCTGCCCCCCCACATATACTTTCTTTTTTTCCCCACATATACTCTTAAGAGGTAACATGTTCCTGTCCAATCATACTTCAATACGCTGTCTGTTCATGTTACTGAATTTTAACTGACATATAATTTCATTTTAGTGTCCCCATACTAATCCCACTTTGAAAGAAATGCTTGTAAAAAAAAGGAATTCTTTCTTGTAAGAAGATACTAAATAAGTATAAAATTAGATTAGGTTTGAAATATTAGCGGTCTCCAATATTTCTTGTTTCATGGCACTCAGTCACTTTTTCAATATTTACATTCTTAAACACACCTTCAAAAAGAACTATTATGACTCATCAAGTCATACATGTCAAATTATAAAAGATTTATTCCCATAAAAACACCAGAATGTTTTAGGAATCTAAGTGGTGCTAGCATATATAAATATGTATCATTCCATTATTCTATGAAACAAACATTGCAAACAAACCCTGGTTTACTGGCTTCTGTTTTGGAACATGCTTGTCCTCAACGCATTGCCCCATATAAACAGAAGGATGTGCTTGCCTTTTAATTAATTAATTAATTTATTTATTTAAATATTTTATTTATTTATTTATTTGAGAGACTGAGATCTCAAGTAGGCAGAGCAGACAGAGAGAGAGAGAGGAAGAAGCAGGCTCCCTGCAGAGCAGAGAGCCCGATGTGGGGCTCGATTCCAGGACTCTGGGATCATGACCTGAGCCGAAGGCAGAGGCCTCAACCCACTGAGCCACCCAGGCGCCCCATTGCCTTTTTATTTTTATTTTTTTCTTCAGACTTTATTTTTAAGTAATCTCTACATTCAACATGGGGCTCAAACTCAAAACCCTGAGTTCAAGAGGGTTCACTCCACTGACTGAGTCATCCAGGTGCGCCATACATTTTTTATTTTTATTTTTATTTTTTTTTAAAGATTTTTATTTATTTATTTGATAGAGAGAGATCGCAAGTAGGCAGAGAGGCAAGCAGAGAGAGAGGGGGAAGCATGGGATCATGACCTGGGTGGAACTCAGAGGCCCTACCCACTGAGCCAACCAGGCACCCCCACCTTTTAATTTTTTAATTAGCTTATGGCACTTTATTTTCTAACTTTTCCCCAAGAAAAACAGTAGAATAAGAACCTTTGTTTAAAAAAAAAGTCACTGAAGATACACAAAAGAGGGGTACCTGGCAGTAGTCGGTAGAGCATGTGACTCTTGATCTCAGGGTCATGAGTTTAAGACCCAAGTTCAACAAGATGGGATAGGGAGGGAGACAAACCATAAGTGACTCTTAATCTCACGAAACAAACTGTGGGTTGGTGGGGGGAGGGGGGTTGGGATAAGGGGGGTAGGGTTATGGACATTGGGGAGGGTATGTGCTTTTGGGTAAATTGGAAGGGGAGGTGAACCATGAGAGACTATGGACTCTGAAAAACAATCTGAGGGGTTTGACGTGACGGAGGGGTGGGAGGTTGGGGTACCAGGTGGTGGGTATTATAGAGGGCATGGCTTGCATGGAGCACTGGGTGTGGTGAAAAAATAATGAATACTGTTTTTCTGAAAATAAATAAATTGGAAAAAAAAAAGACCCAAGTTCAGCATGGAGCAAAAGATACAAAAATATTTTTTTCATAAATGTACAACTTAATAAAACATACTCTAAAATGACAATCTGAATTCTCTTCCTGACAAATTCAGTACTAAACAAAAACTGTGTCTTAGTACTTAGTATTTAGTTTCATCTAGCCATTCATATATTCAAAACAGTAAATAAAATACAAAAAGAGAATAGAAATGCTTTAAGGAATAATCAATCTTGATATTAATAATTTCTTAGCTGTCCTACTTTATTTTCTTTAAACTCTGGATGAGTAACTTTAATATTCTTATAAAACTAATGTTTAAATAAACTGATTCATCCAAAATATTTTCATTTAAAATGATTTTCTCAATTTTTAGCTGAAATTAAAATGTTTCTATTCATAAAATAAGAATAATTTGTCTCTAACACATAAAGTACTCTTTTCATGACCAAAATGAAACTGAAATCACTTCTCACAAAATAAATATAAATTCAACAAAATTAAGTTTCCTCTCCTATTGGTACTTGTTTAAAGATTATCAGTGGTCTATACAACAGAGTACTAAATTCTGGAATGGGTTGAAAATGTTCCAAAATTTCCTCTAGTACACAAAATTATAGCCATAAATGAAGACAAAAACAATGACATAATTCTAGAAGAACACTCCTTCTTTTTTTTTAAAAAAAAAAAAAACATGTTATTTTATTTATTTGAGAGCTAGAGTATAAGCAGGGGAGAACAACAGAGGGAGAGGGAGAAGCAGGCTCCCTGTGAAGCAAGGAGCCGGATCTCAGGACCCTGAGATCATGAACTGAAGGAAGCCACTTAACCAACTGAGCTACTCAGGCACCCCTAGAAGAACACTTCTGATCGCAAGTAAATAGGTCTTATTTAGGTTTATGGGAAGCATTAAGCTCCACAAAACTTATAGGGAAAAATGGCCATATTTGAAAACAGCCACAAGGATCAGAGTTGAACACAGGATGGTAATGAGCAGAGTCACAGAACACACTAAGGAGGTATGTATAGTTAGTCCCACTGGAACCTGTAGAGTCACATTCTTATATACCTAGAGAAAGAGAGAGAGAGAGGTTAGAGACATCTAAAATGCAGGCCCTAAGGTGAGCCTATTTCTTTGACTTTTAATGTAATTTTTTTCTTTTAGTATCTTTCAGCCAATGCTACACTACATGTAACATTATTGTTTGAGTGATTCTTCTGGATTCAACATTTCATTTAATGTAACAGAATCAGATTCATCACAATAATCCTTAAATTCTCATTAATTTTGATTTCTACTTTTTACTGATGTTAGCTATCTGCCATTGTCACCTCTGTAATCAGTATAAACATTTACTTCTTTTTGTTACCTTTCTATTAGAATACAGAATTCTCTCTCAGTCAAAGCCCTAAAGGAAAAACATTAAAACAACAATAAAGCTAAAGTATCCAATCACTTCTGTTTTGCTGTTTCTCTCTCCAAAATACCTTTAAAAAGTCTATTATTCACAAATTACACAGTGAATGTGTCTTTTACTGTTAAAACATCAAAGTCACTGTAATCCTGACAACAAAACAGTTCTCCTACAGTTCAACTCGGTTTCTATTTTCTATTTGGTTTTGAAGATAAAGAGGATAAAAACTCTAGGAAATTTTGTGGTTTAAAATAGATTTTTTGGGGCGCCTGGGTGGCTCAGTGGTTTAAAGCCTCTGCCTTCGGCTCGGGTCATGATCCGAGGGTCCTGAGATCGAGTCCCCTGTCAGGCTCTCTGCTCAGCAGGGAGCCTGCTTCCCTTCCTCTCTCTCTCTGCCTGCCTTTCTGCCTACTTGTGATCTCCATCTGTCAAAAAAATAAATAAAAATATTTTTAAAAAAATAGTTTTTTAGGGACACCTGGGTGGCTCAGTCGGTTAACTGTCTGCCTTCCGCTTAGGTCATGATCCCAGTCAGATGGAGTCCTGCATTGGGGATCCCTGTTCAGCAAGGAGCCTGCTTCTCTTTTTGTCGGCCGCTCCCCCTGCTTGACTCATGTGCTCTCTCTCTCTTCCTCAATCTCTGGTAAATAAATAAGTAAAATCGGGGCACCTGGGTAGCTCAGTGGGTTAAGCCTCTGCCTTTGGGGGCGCCTGGGTGGCTCAGCAGGTTAGGCCTCTCTGCCTTCGACTCAGGTCATGATCTCAGGGTCCTCGGATCGAGCACTGCATCAGGCTGTCTGCTCAGCGGGAAGCCTGCTTCCCCCTCTCTCCCTCTGCCTGCCTCCCTGCCTATTTGTGATCTCTGTCTGTCAAATAAATAAATAAAATCTTTTAAAAAAAGAAAGTAAAATCATAAAAAAAGAAAATAAAATTGGGTTTTTTTTTTTTTAAGATTTATTTATTTATTTGACAGACAGAGATCACAAGTAGGCAGAGGCAGGGGCGGGAGGTGGGGAAGCAGGCTCCCCCTTAAGCAGACAGACTGATGGGGGGCTCGATCCCAGGACCCTGAGATCATGACCTGAGCCGAAGGCAGAGGCCTAACCCTCTGAGCCACCCAGGCGCCCCAATAAAATCGGTTTTTAAAAATATTAAAATTTAGGTAACTTGGGAATGCTCTTATTTTTGGTTCCTTTTTATAAATATCTGGAGTATAATTTCACATCCAAAACAAATGTTAATTTGAAAATTATCTTTTCAAATTATCTTTTAAAAAATTATCTTTTAAAATTATCTTTTAAAAAAGATAATTTTTTATCTTTTTATTTATCTTTATCTTTTTATCTTTTAAATTATCTTTTTAAAAAATGGTGTCTTAAACAAACAAGACTCAGTGTAGATCACCACCTCAGTGATGGTCACGTATTTTCCTGATATATATAAACAAGAAATGTTAACACACACATACACACAAATCAAAGGGTTCATTAAGACCTTTTATTTCAAGTTACATGGTCTAAAAGAGAACTGAATTCAGAATGTTTTAATAAGGTAATTACTTATTTTGTAGCAATGCACACTACCAGTATTTTAAATTAATAAATTGTAAACACTAATTATACTCTTCATTCACGTAAGAAAATCACATGTGATTCTCCAGATGTATTTTAGAGTGTAAAAAAAAAAGTTCAGGTTCCATATGCTAATGGAAATCTACTCAAAAACAACTCTACACTGCAAAACATATTAGCAGAGTCATACTTCTTACAATTGTCAGCTCTAAGAGAGTTCCCCACTACAAAATAGCAGTGCTTTATAGTAAAACTTAACGGTAACTAGTTGTTTTCTAGGCTAGCTGGTATACAGGCTTCAAAGCAACTCCAAGGAAAATACTTCAAATCTATATTAATCTACAACAGCACATACAAACAAATCTGCTTTATGTTTATCTGTCTGTGGGCTTAACATTTTAATTGATTTTACTTTTATTGCAGACTCATTTGACTCCTTGTAAAACTAAATTGTAAAAATGTTGACAGAGATTGTGCTATTCCACCAAAGGAGGCAGACCTTAAAGAGAATTAGGGTCGAAGTGAAACACAAACAGATAGTACAACCATCAGTTAAAATGCAGCTCATAAAAGAGGAAGGAAAGGTCAGGAAAAGAGGGAAAGAAGAGAGATGGTTGTATAAGACTTGCCACTCTGAACAGAGAGAAGTAGACCATGATAACTTAAGAAGGTAAATAGAAAACTGTACACTCCTCAGACAAAACCAAGGTTAGTGAAATAAGAATACTTACCTAATTTATTAACTGAAAACAAGGTCGGGGTCAAAACTATTAAAATGGCTGGCCACAACCTGGATTTAGATATATAAATTGCAATACAACTGTCTAGAAACTTTATCATAGTCGAAATATTACTACTTGGAGTCTTTATTTCCCTTTTCTCACCTTTTCTATGTAATATATTGAAGTTAACTAATTTATTTTGTTGTTCAAAAGTTAATAAAAAGTTCCAAATAAAATAAAGTACCTATAAAGTAAAACCAAGAATGAAACTGGACCACCTTCTTAAACCATACGTAAAAATAAACTCAAAATGGACTAAAAACCTAAATGTGAGACAAGAAACCATCAAACCCCTGGAAAAAACATAGGCAGTGATTTCTTTGACATCAGCTATGGAAACATTTTTCTAGATAAAGTAAAACCAGATGGACATAGCACTGTTATTTGTTGCTACTCCACACGTTTAAAAAGCATATTAGCTTACTTGGGCTCTGGACTAATATAAGGCATGGAACTAACCCTAAATCTCCAGTCCCCAAATTAAATGATTCTATGACTCTACGGAAATGAGGAGCCATTGTTGCCATCAGTAGCAAAGAAACTACATTAAAAACAAACAAAGGGCTCCTGGGTGGCTCAGTTGGTTAAGTAGTTGTCTTCGGCCCAGGTCCTGATCCCAGGGTCCTAGGACTGAGCCCCACATTGGGCTCCTTGCTCAGCAGGAGCCTGCTTCTCCCTCTCCTTTTGCCCCCCCTCCCTGTGCTTGTTCTCTCTTTCCCTGTCAAATAAATATATAAAATATTTTTTTAAAAGCTAAAAAAAAAACAAACAAAAAACAGCTTTTAATGGTAGAATATAAAATGCTAATTCCTTAAATGTGGCAGAAACATTATGAGTTTTAAATAATGCAGCATGATTGAAAAACACCTCAAAATATTAACTTACTGATTTGTATTTCATATTGTTCCACTGGCATATATCCTTATTCTTCAAAGCACAAGGAGCTGCCACTTGTGACTGAGCCCAGCATTTCAAAATTGGAAACTCTGAGAAAAAGTGGTAGAACATCATATCAGAAAACATGCATCTGGACTAGACACTAAGCCAATCTTCCATGTTGAGGTATGAGTACTCATACTCTTTGCCACACAATGTAAAAGACCTAAATCCATCTATCACATGCCGTTTTATTTTAGCAACCTATTCTAAGAGGATGCCTAAGAAATTACAAAATTACCAAGACTATACAGAAGTTAAGCTTGAGTTCTTAATAAATCCCATTACAGTAGGTGCCACTTTTTTTCTTTCTTTCTTTTTTTTTTTTTTTTGGTGCCACTTTTTTTCTTAAGATGTTATTTATTGGGGCGACTGGGTGGCTCAGTGGGTTAAAGCCTCTACTTTCAGCTCAGGTCATGATCCCAGGGTCCTGGGATCGAGCCCCACATCGGGCTCTCTGCTCCGTGGGGAGCCTGCTTCCTCCTCTCTCTCTCTGCCTTGCCTCTCTGCCTACTTGGGATCTCTCTCTGTCAAATAAATAAATAAAATCTTTAAAAAAAAAAAAAAGATGTTATTTATTTATTTGAGAGAGAGAACGAGCAGAGGGAGGGAGAAGCAGACTCCCCACTAAGCAGGAAGCCAGCTGTGGAGCTTAATCCCAGGATGTAGAGATCAAGACCTGAGCCGAAGGCAGACACCCAACCTACTGAGCCACCCAGGTGTCCCCAGTGGGTACAATTTTTTAAAAACGTTAACTTAAACTTTTTTTGAAGTATAACATATACTCAGAAAAATTAACAGATTCTAAGCATACAACTGAAAAAAATTTCCATAGACTAAACAAACCCATATAAAGAACATTCAGACTAAAAAAACAAAACAAAACACAATACCAGAACTCCAGGAGAGGACACTTTTCCAAACTTTATTCTGAGTAATTAAAAGAAAAAAAAAAACTAGGTTGGATGAACAGATCTAACAAAGTTGAACAGTTTATTATTTCCTCATCATGAAATATATCATGGCAGCAAAGTATGATTAAAAACTTCCTATCTCCCAATCTTTGGTGCTACTGATTTGTGAATATTCTAATCAACCTAAATTTGGAGACACAAAGAACCAAAATCTGGGGGCGCCTGTGTGGCTCAGTGGGTTAAAGCCTCTGCCTTCAGCTCAGGTCATGATCCCAGGGTCCTAGGATTGAGCCCCACATCGGGCTCTCTGCTCAGCAGGGAACCTGCTTCCTCCTTTCTCTCTGCCCGCCTCTCTGCCTACTTGTGATCTCTGTCTGTCAAATAAATAAATAAAGTCTTAAAAAAAAAAAAAAAAGAACCAAAATCTGAAAGGGACTTCTTAAAGTCCTGATTCTAGGAAGACTGAAAATGAGGAAGCATAGTTCCTTGTTGTTGTTTTTTTTAATTCAAATGCACACATAAAAACAGAAAGAACAATTATTTCCCAAACCAAAAACTCATGGCTAACATTTACACAAAACTAGGTGGTAAAGTATTCCCTCAAACACAAAAAATCTATACAAGTAGACAAAACACCAACAGCTGTAAGTCCTGCAAATCAGCATAAAGAAACAGAAAGCAGCACAGAGGATCAATGGCCAAAAAAAGAAACACACCAGACATTATATGAGTCCTCATACAAGAACACAGCACCACCTATAGTCTTGTCAAAAGAATCAAACTGAATCTGATCACAGCTCTGGAGCCAGCAGCCAATTTCCAGGAAATAAAGAGGCTAGATGAATGGCATAAGCAAAATCACCAAAACCCCAACTATGAGAAACTAGACAGGTCAGATGACCCAGGTTTCTCAACAGGTGAATCTAAAAAAAAAGAAAGGGAAAGAGGGGAAACTTGTAAATTAAGAGACTTAGTGGAAATACATTTCTTCAAATGGGGAAGGTGAGGCTTTATCCACGAATGCGCACTTGGGTGAAAAAAGTATAAAGAAACATAAGCAACTGATTAAAAGTCAGGATATGGGTTAGTCTTAGAGGAAAGGAGGAGGCTATGATTGAGACGGGACACACAGCTGCTTCTAGGGTGACTGGTAAAGCTCTATTTCTCTACCTGGGTGGTAGTTACAAGGGTCTTTTATTTGTGAAGTTTTTCTATACCTATGGTGTATTTTACAATGAAAAGGTTAAAAAAGGGGGCTGCCTGAGTGGCTCAGTCAGTTCTTCTTTGGCTCAGGTCATGGTCCTGGAATCAAATCCCACATCACGCTCCTTGTTCAGCAGGGAGCCTACTTCTCCTTCTCCCTCTGCTGCTCCCCCTGCTTGTGCTCTCTTTCTCTCTCTGACAAATAAATAAATAAAATCTTCTAAAAAAACAAAAACAAAAACAAAACAAAACAAAAACAAGTTAAAAAGGAAAGTAAAAAGAAACCTTCTGTCACCCCTGTTCTTGACTTTGGGTTTGCCACCATACCTTTATTTTTATTTTCAACCCGCAGAAAAGACTTGCAACTCTCACCTTGGTCACAATACATCAATAAATCAGGGTTATTGACCACAATAAAGGTTTCTCCATCTTTACTATGTGGCCGATGATAGCGGTAGTGCACAGGCAAAAAAGCTTGGAAACAATCAATGCACTGTGAATCTTGTCTGGCATAAATAAGAACTTCGGATTCCTTAGACAAATAATTGGGAGCTTCTATATTAAAGTCTTCGGAAACCATCACTGCCTATCAAAAAGAAAACAAATATTAATCCAAAGAAGAAACAGAGAAGATTAATAAAACCAGAAGAATGCTATACAGATGAACAGAAATGTCAAATTCACTCCCCCTATAAACAATTCCCAATTCATTCTATCCTCAATTTTAAATAGAAAAATAAGATGTGATCTATGTTTAATAAAAGTTTGTTTACTAAAAGTAAACTGAGGAAATTATACTCTGGGGTGTAAAATTTCCCCGTAACAAAAATTATGTATTTATAATATCCTTATCAAGCTTTGTTTAGGTGACAAAACAGGTACTAAGAAAAGAGAAATTTTGTGAATACAGAATCATTTAATAAATATGAAAACTATGACAAAAACAGTTAACCCAGTATTGGTTGAAATGATTGGTATCATTCTGGTAGTTTCCTGTTCTTCAGAAAAGTAGGTAAGATGGCAGTGTGTAAGAGAGAGCACTGTGGTGAGGAAGTCAAAGCAAAGGTTAGTACTCTTCCCATATTAGGTATAAAAAGTTAAAAGGAAAATAGTAAATGATTCTTTAAAAAAATAATATGGTAAAAACCATTTTAAAACAGGTATTCTAGGGGCACCTGGGTGGCTCAGTCAGTTAAGTGTCAGCCTTCAGCCTTCAGTTCGTGATCTCAGGGTCCTGGGATTGAGCCCTGTATTGGGCTCCCGGCTCAGGGAGGTATCTGCTTTTCCCTCTCCCACTGCCCCTCCCCCCTGCTCATGCTTTTGCTCACTCTCTCTCAAATGAAGAAATAAAAAAGATCTTTAAAAAAGAAAAAGGTATACTATTCCAAAACTAAAAATGCATATGTGAGAGAAAATAGTCCTAAATTATAATGTAAGTACATATTATATATGTATGTATATCTATCCACCCACACATATTTCTGTATAAACATACATACATACACTCACATTCACATATATACAGACACTACATAATCTGTGAGTCTGTGTGTATGTGTTATGTACAGATGTATACACACACAACTTGTCTCTAGATTCTCTATGTGAAGCCCTTACATATCTCCAGGAAAAAACAAAAACAAAACAGAATTAACGTCTTCGCATCATGGCAAACATCCTAATTCTTCTGTTTCAGAGTGACACCAAGTGCTGTATTTTTTCATGTTTTTCCTTCTCTGTTAATCACAGGAATAAAAAAGTTCATTGGCAAAGGGCAAAGAATATAATCTTATGAGTCATAATGAACTTTAAAGGTGATTAAATTAAACCACTGTCAATGAGGGCATTGTTCAAGAATCCAGCCGCTGCTTGAATATGCTCAATGACTAAAATGGAGGTTATTACTTTGAGTCATATCATTTTATCTTCCGTTAAAAGGTTATTCCTTTTTTTTTTTTAGATTTATTTATTTGAGAGAGAGAACAAGAGTGTGGGAGGGAGGGGCAGAGAGAAGATGGAGAGAGTCTTAATCAGACTCAGTGTTGAGTCCAGAGCCCAACAAAGGACTCGATCCTACAACCCCGAGGTCATGACCTGAGCCGACAACCAGGAGTCAGACGCTCAACCTACTGTGCCACCTAGGTATCCCCATTCCTTTTTTATAAGTAGAAGTCTGATGCTCTGGTCTTTAACATTCGCAACTGTCCTTGCTTACAGTATCTACAATAAATCTGTTCCTTATTTCACTAAGGGTCACTCAAACATCTCCACTAAGTTTTCTCCTCCTCAGAGAAACAGTCATAGTTCTCTTAGGGGTGCCTGGGTAAACAGCAATAATGTATTAACAAAAAACCGAAATGATACACAAAAAATTCATCAAACAAGAGCATATACTTAACAGCCATGGACCTATTGCTTTTCACAATACTCACCTAACACATCACAAACCACCAGAGCTAAGTTAAATGAGTTAAGCTATGAAATTGTGCCATGTCTGTAACATTTGCCAGATCTTTCTCTTATGAACTACGGTTCTTTCAAAAACAGGAAAAAATTCTCCCAATTAAGACACAGTAATTGGTGCCTTTGAACAACTTATACAATCTAAAAATATGACTTTATAAAAAAATGAATGTAGACTACTTTTCTGACACTGGGATGTTCATTCTAACAGCACATTTTAAAAATGATCTCTCTGGCTAAAGGTTCACCAATTTTACCCATCTCAAAGAACCAGCTTTGTTTCGCTGGTTTTCCCTATTGTGTTTCTATTTTCTAATTCATCGATTTCTGCTGTTTTCTCTATTCCTATTCTCCTCCTTAACTTTGGTTTCACGTGCTCTTCTTTTTATAATTTAGGGAGGCTTGGCTATCACTAATCTGAGATCTTTCTTCTTTCTAAAACAGGCATTTTAGGACTACAGATTTCCCCCTACATGAAGCTCTAGCAGCACCCTACTAATTCTAATATATTGTGTTTTCACTTTTATTCAGTTCAAAATCCCTTATTTCCCTTTTGATTTCTTCTTTGACCCACGGACATCTTAGAAGTATGTTGATTGGCTCCCAAATGTTTGAGCCTTTTCCAGAGAGCTTTCTTTCTTTCTTTTTTTTTAAAGACTTTATTTATTTGAGAGAGATATAAAGACAGCTCGTGCACAAGCAGGCAGAGTGGCCGGCAGAAGGAGAGGGAGAAGCAGGCTCGCAGCTGAGCAGAGAGCCCGACATGGGACTTGATCCCAGTACCCCGGGATCATAACCTAAGATGAAGGCAGGCACTTAACCAACTGAGCTACCCAGGACACCAAAGATCCTTCCATTCTTAATATCTACTTTAATTTCTCTGTAGTCAAAGAACGTGCTTTGTGAAACTTGAATTTGTCTAAATATATTGAGACTTGTTTTATGACATAGAATATGCTCTATCGTGGTAAGTGTTCCATGTACACCTAAAAAGAATGTATATTCCACTGTGGCTGGGAAGAGTGGTCTATAAATGCCAATTAGGTCAAGTTGACAGTTTTATACAAATCTTATAAAGTCTTACTAATTTCCTGTATCAATTAGTGAGAAAAGTGTACTGAAACCATCAACTGTAAGTGTAGATTTGTCTGTTATACCTTACAGTTCTACCAGTTTTTCTTCATCCATTTTGAATCTGTGCTATTAGGTACATAAATGTTTATGGTTATTTCCTCCTGCTGCATTGATCCCATTATCAAAATGCCTTCTGTTAGCTCTGGTGATAGTCTCTGTTCTGAAATCCACTTCACCTAAAATTAATAATCCCACTTCAGCTTCCTTTGATCAGTGTGAGCACATCACATCTTTTCTTTTCTTTTTTAAAAAGATTTTATTTATCGTATATATAGAGAGAGATACCACAAATAGGCAGAGCAGTAGGCAGAGAGCAAGCCCGATTGAGCAGAGAGAGAGCCTGTTAAGCAGAGAGCCCAATACGGGTTTGATCCCAGAACCCTGAGATCATGACCTGGAGCCGAAGGCAGAGGCTTAACCCACTGAACCATCCAGGCACCCCTATATCTTTTAAAATTTAAATGTTTTAAAATAAATCATTTCTTGTAAGCAACATACAGTTGGATCTTGCTTTCCTATCCAATCTGATGATCTCTGTCTTTTAATGGGGATATTTAGACATTTATATTTAATGTGACCATTGATATGGTTAAGTTGAAATGTATCATCTTGTTTTCTATATTTAACATCCATTCTTTGCTCCTTTTCTGTACATTCTCTGCTTTTTGGATTGAATATTTTTTATAATTTCATTGTATCTGCTTTGCTGGCATACTAGCTAAAACTCTTCGTGTTTTTCTAACTTTTACTTATTTTTAGGTAGGCTTTAGGCCCAATGTGGGGCTTGAACTCATGACCCTGAGATCAAATGTTGCCTTGCCCCACCACCTGAGCCAGCCAGGCACCCCAAAACTCTTTGCTATTTTTATGTTTACTTTAAGGTTTACATCTTTAATGTAGCACAGTCTACCCTTAAGTGGTATTAAACTACTTCACATTTAGTGTAACTTATAAAAGTATGCTTCCATCTTCTCCTTCCCAACTTTGTGATATTTGGTGTCATGCATTTTATTTTTACATATGGTATGAATGTTATATTATTTTTTCAATTATCTGATAAATAAAAAATTTAAATAAGAGGGGAAAAGTCTTATATTTACCCATGTAGTTATCATTTCAAGTGCTCTTCTCTCCCTAGTATAGATACAGATTTTATCTGGTATTATTTTCCTTCTGCCTGAAAGACCTCCTATAACATTTTTTATAGTGGAGGTCTGTTAGTGATTAATTCTTTTAGATGTCTGAAAAGTATTTCACCTTCACTTTGAAAGATATTATCACTGCATACAGAATTCAAAACTCAACAGGTTTCTTTTCTTTCCATACTTTAAGGATGGTGTTGTACTATTTTCTTGTTTGCATTATTATTTTTTTAAAGATTTATTTACTTATTTATTTGACAGACAGATCACAAGTAGCAGAGAGGCAGGCAGAGAGAGAGAGGAGGAGGAAGCAGGCTCCCCGCTGAGCAGAGAGCCCAATTCGGGGCTTGATCCCAGAATCCTGGGATCAAGACCTGAGCTGAAGGCAGAGGCTTTAGCCCACTGAGCCACCCAGGCACCCCTAGTTTGCATTATTTTTGACAAGAAACCTGTTATCTTTATCTTTGTTCCCTTATATTTTACATGTTTTTCTTTCCCTCTTGCCACTTTTAAAATTTTCTCATTCTCTGGCTTAAATGAACAACATAAGAAACAACAGGTGTTGGCAAGAATATAGAGAAAGGGGAACCCTTGTGCACTGTTGATAGGAATGCAAACTGATACAGCCACTCTAGAACACAGTATCAATGTTCTTCAAAAATTAATGATCCAGCAATAGCACTACTAGGTATTTACCCAAAGAATACAAAAATATTAATTTAAAGGGATACATGCACACTGATGTTTATAGCAGCATTTTCTTAGCCCAATTGTGGAAACAGCCTAAAAGTCCATCAATTAATGAATGGATAAAGAAGATTCAGGGGTGTCTGGCTGGTTCAGTCCGTAGAGCATGTGACTCTTGATCTCAGGGCTGTGGGTTCAAGCCCCACGTTGGCCTGGGAGCCTACTTAAAAAAAAAAAAAGATGTAGTATATATATACAATGGACTATTATTCGGCCATAAAAAAGAATGCCATTTGCAATGACATGGATGGAGCTAGAGAGTATTAGGCTGAGTGAAATAAGTCAGGGAAAGACAAAAAGACAAATGCCGTATGATTTCACTCACACATGGAACTTAAGAAAGAAAACAAACGAAAAAGGAGAATTAAAAAAAAAAAAAGCGGGGGTGGGGGCAAACCAAGAAACAGATTCTTAAATAAAGAGAACAAACGATGGTTACCAGAAGGGAGGTAGATGGGGGAAGGATGTGTTCAACAGGTGATGGGGATTAAGGAGTGCACTTGTTATGAGGAGAACTGGGTGATATATCGAAATGTTGAATCACCATTTAGTACACCTGATGCTAATATTACACTGTATGTTAACTAACTGGAATTTAAATAAAAACTTAAAGTTTTTTTTTCTCATTCTCATTGTTTTTTTTTTTTTAAGATTTTATTCACTTGAGAGAGAAAGACAGTGAGTGAGCACAAGGCAAGAGAGGGGCAGAGGGAGAAGGAGAAGCAGACTCCCTACTGAGCATGGAGCCCAACATGGGGCTTAACCCCAGGACCCCGAGATCAAGACCTGAGCCAAAGTCAGACGCTTAACTGAGCCACCCAGGTGCCCCTCATTCTCACTGTTTTAAACAATTTGAGTACATGCACCTCAGGATAGTTTTCTTCATGTTTCTGGTACTTGAGCAGCTTAGACATATGGATTTATAGTTTTCACCAAATTTGGAAATTTCTCAGCCATTATTTCTTTAAATTTTTTTTCCATCTCCATTTCTCTCTTCTGTCCTTGGAGATTCCAATCACACCTTCCCTACCCCATTCCCCACACTGAGCTTCACTGAGATATAACTGACATATAACATTGTATAGGTCTAAGGCATACAACATCACTATTTGAAATATGTTTATAATGCAAAATGATTGCCACAGTAAGGTTAGTTAACACATCCATCATCACTCATAGTTACCTCTTATGTGTATGTGTGTGTACAATGAAAACTTTTATTTTATAACTTTCTAAAGTAATCTCTACATTCAGCACGGGGCTCCAACTCATGACTCCGAGATCAAGAGTCATATGCTCTACTGAGCCAGCGAGGCACCCCTGATGAACACTTTTAAAGTATACTCTTTTTTTTTTTTTAATTTTATTTATTTATTTGACAGAGAGAGATCACAAGCAGGCAGAGAGGCAGGCAGAGAGAGAGGAGGAAGCAGGCTCCCTGCTGAGCAGAGAGCTTGATGTGGGCCTCGATCCCAGGACCCTGAGATCATGACCTGAGCCGAAGGCAGCGGCTTAACCCACTGAGCCACCCAGGTGCCCTAAAGTATACTCTTTTAACAATCTTCAAATATATAACACACTATTGTTAACTATAGTCACCATGCTATACACTAGAACCCCTGAGTGTACTCATCTTATAACTGGATGTCTATACTCTTTGAACACCTTCATCTGTTTCTCCCACACTCTTGCTCCTGGCAACCATCAATCTACTCTATTTCTATGAGTTCAGGTTTTTTTTAGATTCTACATACAAATGAGATCATACAGTATTTGTCTTTCTCTGACTTATTTCACTTAGCTTGTAGCAAATGGCAGGATTTTCTTCTTTTTTATAGGTGAATAACATTCCATTGTATCCTATTTTCATACATATTTTCTTTATCCACTCATCTGTTGACGGACACTTAGATTGTTTCCACAGCTTGTCTACCGTGAACAACGCAAGGAACATGGGGATAGAGATATCTCTTCAAGATAGTCCAATCACAGGTATAGGAGGCCACCTGAAGTTGTCCCACAACTCACTATTATTCTATTCACTTTTTTGTTTTTAGATTTTATTTATTTATTTGACAGGAAGAGACCATAAGTAGGCAGAGAGGCTGGCAAAGAGAGAGAGAGAGGAGGAAGCAGACTCCCCACTGAGCAGAGAGCCCGATGCGGGGCTCGATCCCAGGACCCTGGGATCATGACCTGAGCCAAAGGCAGAGGCTTTAACCCACTGAGCCACCCAGGTGCCCCCACTCTATTCACTTTTTATGTTTCTATCTTTTTTAAAAAATCTATTTTAGGTAGTTTCTATTACTATGTCTTCAAATCTATTAATCTTTTCTTTTGCACTGTTTGAAATGCCATTAATTTTATCTACAATCTTTTCTATTTCATACACTGTAGTCTTAATCTTCACAAGTTTAACGTTCTCCTTTTATATCTCTTCCATATCTGTACTTGATTTTTTGAACATATGGAATACAGTTATTGTAACTGTTTTCATAGCCCAATTCTAACAACTGGGTCAGTTCTGGATTGGTTTTGATAGATTCATTTATCTCCTCATTACAGGCCATATTTCTCCCCATCATTGCATCAAAATTTTTATTAGAATCAAGACACTGTGATTTTGATATTGTTGGGTGCTGTATTCCTATAAGAATTCTTACTTTGTACTGCATACAAACAGAATTTGTTTGTATGCAGTAAACTTACTTATAAACAGTTTGACCTTTTAAAGGTCGTGCTTTTAAGATTTGTTAAACAGAACTGCCATGATGTTCCTTCTAGGGCTAAATATTCCCCACTACTGAGTAAAAGTTCTTCTGTTTACTCTACTGAATGCCCAATGAATTATGAGGCTTTTCCTAGCATGGGTGCTGAGAACAAACACTACCACTGGCCCTATGTGAGTGTCTGACATTGTAACCTCTAATTTTTTCATAAGGTCTTTTCTCAGAAGCAAGTAGTTTCCTAACAAAAATGCACTAATCAGTACTCGACTGTGAACTTGAAGGAAACCTTTTACGGATCTCTGGAGTTGTCTCTGTGCAGCTCTCTCTATACTGCCTTGTCAATTCTGGTGACCTTCATCTTCCCAGGATTTCATGTGCATTTCCTAAACTCAAGCAGTCCACTAGGCTCCCTATGCTAGAGCTCGAAAACTCTTCAAGGCAATAAGTCATAGAGCTCATCTTATTTATTTTCCATTAATTTCAGACATCACTGTCCTCACTGCTTGGTATTCAATGATCTTTCCCATTATTTCATATATTTTGTCTATTTCTTGGTTATTTCAAGTGGGAGAGTAAATCTGGTCCCTGTCCTCCGACTTGGTGAGGGGATTAAGTCCTATTATTACGTAAATACTTTGATTGAGTAAAATTTATGATTTCAAAAACACAGCATTTCCATTTTGACTTACAGAACAGCAGTTTCATATGCTTCAATCTATTATTATGCCTTTTTCAAAGAACGTGAGAGGTTTTAATTAAATATATCAAATAGCCCTACCTAAAAACGAAGTGAGATTCATTTGAAGCACTTTATTCATTATGACTCTGTTTAAGGCTTGTATTTATTTTCAAATTGCTCACAAACCATCACAAACTCCTTACAAAACATTTTATTGCCACCATAACTCATTTAATTTGAACCCATTGTTCTATGTGCTGCAGTCACAAATTTTGTCTCATGGAATAGTTAAGATCTCAATCTAAATACATAAGTATCAATCATTCCCTAAATATAAATTTCTTTCCTTCCAGTTATACTCCTCAATACCATTTCTTGAGACAAAGTTTCTCTACACAAAGGATTGGGCCACAGTCTCAACTCAGCTAGGCAGAAAGAAATAGCATCTCCTTTATCAGGAAATCAACTTCTAATTATCTATGTGTTACAAATGAGACATCTATTTGAAATGAAAAAGTAAATTCACTTAAACGTCTTATAATTAGGGATTAGAAAATTAGGAAACAGAAAATTAAGATAAAGAAAAGCTTGTCAATCTATCCAGAGTGGCATCCTTTGCCTGCACAGTTTTATAGTTACAATTAATCAGCACATACCCCAATCTCATACCAAGATGGTGGGCATGTGATCTCTTTTTGGGTACTCCTATGCAAAAAAAAAAAAAAAAAAAAAAAAATTCCATTTTCTTAAAACGTTGTAAGCAATTTTATTAAGTAGGTTTAAATATGATTCCAATCCATGTCACTATAAGCCAAAAACCACATTTAAATCTGAAACCAATTATTTAAAAATTTAAAAGCCTCATTCAGAATTCACGACTCAGTGAAGGAAAGGAATGAGGGAAAAAGCAATGAGGTCTTTCTACATGTGCAAATGTACTGAGACTGCCATATAAGTGAACATGTTTATTTAAACTGTAATATGTGTGCAAAAAAAACAGCACAGGAAGAAACTTGGTGAATGCGGGTCAAGATAGGTGGACGCTTATCATTGTACACCTTTTTATATCTCCTAAATTTTGAACTTTGAGAATATAATCACCTATTCAAAAAAATTTAAATAATTAAATAATTACTTGATAAACAAGTAATTAAAATAGGTGAAGAAATTGGCCTAAACCACAATTATAAACTGTCATCATAAATGACTCCAAGTATATCTATTTTGCCTCTTTTATATTCACATATAGATTATAATCTTAAGAATGAAGATGTTATTTGCCGTAATTTCTTAATAGAAATTATCTGAGTTGTTAAAACAGATTTTTGGGTCCAATCTAGACCTACTGAATTAAGCTTTCCCAGGAAGACATAATCTGCACAAAAAGTGGCCCCAAGTGATTCTTACCAAAAGTCAGAGAACCCATTAATTAAGGAATAAAATTCATTTCTGGAAAAAGGAGCAAATTTATAATTAGACAACCCTGGATATACCTCTTGGCTCTTCCATTTACCTGTGAGATCATGGATAATTTACCTATTCTCTTTGTGCCTCAGGTTTCTTATCTATAAAATGGAGAAATAATACTTCTAGGGTTGTTATAAAGACTGATCGGGGGGAGAGGGGGATGAAGAAGGTAGTTGGGTTATGGACATTGGAGAGGGTATGTGACATGGTGAGTGTTGTGAAGTGTGTAAACGGACGATTCACAGACCTATACCCCCAGGGGCAAATACTACATTATACGTTAATAAAAATAATAAAAAACATAAATCACACACACACACAAAAATGGATCTACGCATGGGTTTGGGACATAATCTTTATCTAATGCTTAATTTTACCTTGCTTCCTTAAAAAAAAGAGAAGAAGATATCTGACATACAGATATCCAATAAATATCAGCTTCCTTTCCTCCCACATCCAAATTATACAGGTGTTGATGTATAGGTCACTCAAACAATACTGTCAAATGCTGCTGAAGCAGTATTTATAATCATTAACCTTCTCAAAGATACATAATTTTCTTAGTTATGAAACTAGGAACAATTCTAACAAAAACCATTTTGACTAGCTCAGTTTAGTTGGCTTATTACTGACAAGCTTGACACATTATCACTCATTTTAAAAATAATACTCCCATACTACCTAAAAAAAAAAAGGTTACTTTATGCACTTTAACAAAATGAATAAAAAGTACAATGTTGTCTTATCTATTGTTTTTCCTTAATCCAAATGACAGCATTCCTAAAATAATTTCTCTCCAAAAAAAAATCCTCTAATAGTTATACCTCTGTTATGTTTCTCTCTCTTAATGAAGCCAACTCATATGGATCCACAAAAAGTCCCGTCGGGATGTACTGTTTAATTAAGAGTCGGCAGGTCTGTAAGTCCTCAATGCTTTCTCCAAATTTCACTTTTATTAAAAGGTCTCTGTAAGAGAAGCATGTTTAAAATATATCTCTTCATTCAATTGTTAAATGAGATCACATAACATTACATTCAAATTAGTGGACACACTGTATTTCAAACTCAAAATCTATTCTCAAAACATTATAAAGTCAAGTAAGTATTTATTTCATGTCAGAATCACTCAATTATATCTTTCATAAATTTCTGTCAAGAGCCACAGTATAGTATTAGTATGAAAACAGACAACAATCAACAGAAACAAATAGTCTAAAAATAGACACACACATATTTATATGGCAATAAAGGTGCCAACATGATTTGATGGGGAGAAGAGAGTCTTTTCACCAAATGGTACTGAAACAAATACCTATGTAGAAAAAATGAACCTTGACCTCAGTCTCATACCACATACAAGTATTGATTTGAAACAGATTATAAACCTAAATGTATAACTGTCCCAGCTTTCTGTCTGAAGGCACATATGGGACCAAATGCAAGGAAGGAAATCCAAAGCACAACATGGTGGTTTTGCTTAAATTATAAAACAGAGACAGAGGTTAAGAGAGACTAAAGTGGCTGGAAGTCAAGGTGCTGAATTCCAGAGAGGAGGGAACTATGCAGAAAGAGTTCTATAAACTCCCCTTGATTTTTTGTTGAATAGTAAGAAAAGCAAAAGCAAAGTGTAATTCCAAAAGACGGTGCAAAGAATGACCAGGGAACTGAATATGAGAAATTAAAAAATTTCACACAGTTGGGAGAAATTTGCATTCCAATCAACCAAAGTATAGAGATCACAGCCTTTGGTACAGACACCAATAGGGTAAGGCCTTAGTGGCTAAATTAGCCTTGTAGTAGGTGCCCGGCTAGCTCAGTCGGTAGAGCATGAGACTCTTAAATTAGCCTTGTAGTAAAGGTCACTTTAACTTTAGACCTATACAAAAAAAGGTTAACATAATCCAGCTGATAAACAAGTAACTTAACTGCTAACAGAAAAAAATAAGACAAACACACTAAAAAATGCTCGTATCTACAACATTCACAGTGTTCAGTATCCCATCAAAGCTCACTAAACATATGGGGTGCCTGGGTGGCTCAGTCAGTTGGGCGTCCAAATCCTGGTTTTGGCTTGGATCATGATCTTGGAGCCCTAAGCTGAGTTCCATGCTCAGCACAGAGTCTGCTTGGGATCTTTTTTCTCTTCCTCAGCACAAGCACACTCTCTTTTTCTCTAAAATAAATATATAGGGCACCTGGGTGGGTCAGTCAGTTAAGCGTCTGTCTTCGGCTCAGGTCATGATCCCAGGGTCCTGGGATTGAGCCCTAAGTCAGGCTACCTGCTTAGTAGGCAGTCTGCTTCTGCCTCTGCCCCTCCCCTTCACTTGTGAAGGGCTCTTTCTGGCTCTCTCTCTTTCTCTCTCTCTCAAATAAATAAATTCTTTAAAAAATAGATAAATAAAATCATTTTCAAAAAAAGTCACTGAAGATGCAAAAAAGAAGGGAAATGCGACCAATAACCAAGAAAGAAACTGTTCAATAGAAACAGACATAGAAATGACAGAAGTGACAGAATTAGCAAAGGATGTTAAAAGTCCTCTTAAATATGCCCAACACGTTCAAAGGTTTAAAGAAAAACATGAACACTGTGAGAGAAAGAGATTTTATACCTATATATTTATATAGATATAAACAGACATCAATAGAAAAAAGTCTAAAAATAGACATACACATATTTATATATTAATAAATGATTTATAAATATATGTACATATTTATAAATTATAAATATAATAAAAATTTATATACTTATATATTTATAATTTATTTATAGACATAAAAATATAAATTATATATATTATTTTATATATATAAGATTTTATATGTGAGGTATTTATATATATTATATATAATACATATTCTATACACACATAAACATACATATACAATATACATATATATTTAATATATAATATTAAGTATTATATATAAAATATTAAAATATTTTAAGACATAATGGCTGAAAATTTTCTGAATTTCATGAAAACTATAAACCCATAAATCTAAGAAATTCAACAAGTCCCAAGCAGGATAAACATAAAGAAAACCACACCAAGGGGCACCTGGATGGCTCAGTGGGTTAAAGCCTCTGCCTTCCACTCAGGTCATGATCTCAGGGTCCTGAGATCAAGCCCCGCATCGGGCTCTCTGCTCAGCAGGGAGCCTGCCTCCCCCCCCACCCCGCCCCCGCCTGCCTCTCTGCCCACTTGTGATCTCTGTCCGTGGAATGAACAAAATCTTGAAGGAAGGAAGGAAGGAAGGAAGGAAGGAAAGAAAGAAGAAAGAAAGAAAGAAAGAAAGAAAGAAAGAAAACCATACCAAGACATATTATCAACCAGTCACTAGAAAGAAAAAATCTTAAAAGCCATCAGAGGAAAAGGCAGCATTATGGAGAATAACAAAGAACAAACCAGAGGACAATAGGACAAAGTGTTTAAACTATTAAATGAGAAAAGGCTATCAATATAGAATTATATATCCAAAAGGATAACCCTTCAAAAATAAAGGCAAAAAAAAAAAAAAAAGCTAAAACAAATATGAACTAAGAGAATTTGTCACTACGAGAAATTCTTCAGGCAGAAAGAAAATGGTAAAACATGGAAATAGGGAAAGACAAGAAAGAAGAGCAAATGCTAAGTATGTGAGTGAATATAAGAACTTTTTTGATTATTTTTAAATTGCTTTAAAATTTGATTGATAGAAAAATTGGAACTCTGTTCATTTCTTGGTGGAAACGTCAACTGGTACAGCTCTAAGGAAAACAGGATGATGAGTCCACAGAAAATTAACATGAATGATGAACACATTATGTTAAGTGAAGTAAGCCAGTGACAAATACTGTAGGATTCTGCTTATATGAGGTATCAAGAATAGTCAAATTCACAGAAATAGAAAGTGAAATGGTGGTTACCAGGGGCTGGAGGAAGGGGAGAACCAGGGGCTATTTAATAGGTAAAGTTCCAATCTTGCAAGATGAAAGAGTTCTGTGGACGGACGGATGGATGGTGGTGATGGTAACACAATAATGTGTATGTCCTAAATGACACCCAAGTGTACAATTAAAAATGGTTAAGATGGGGGATGCATGACTGGCTCAATCAGTAGAGCATGTAATTCTTTTTTTTTTTTTAAAGATTTTATTTATTTGACAGACAGAGATCACAAGTTGGCAGAGAGGCAGGCAGAGAGAGAAGGAAGCGAAGGAAGCAGGCTCCCTGCTGAGCAGAGAGCCCAGTGCGGGGATTGATCCCAGAACCCGGAGATCATAACCTGAGCTGAAGGCAGAGGCTTTAACCCACTGAGACACCCAGGTAGAGCATGTAACTCTTGATCTCAGGGTCATGAGTTCAAGACCCATGTTGAGTATAAAGCCTACTTAAATTAAAAAAAAAATTTCTTTTTAAGATTTTATTTATTTATTTGACAGAGATCACAAGTAGGCAGAGGCAGGCAGAGAGAGAGAGGAGGAAGCAGGTTCCCTGCTGAGCAGAGAGCCCGATACGGGGCTCGATCCCAGGGCCCTGGGATCATGACCTGAGCTGAAGGCAGAGGCTTTAACCCACTGAGCCACCCAGGCGCCCCTTAAAAAAATTTTTTAAGTGATGTAAGTTTTATGTGATGGGTGCTCTACAGCAATTAAATAGTAATGAAGAAACATATGACTATTCAAAACAAAAATAACAGTAGAGAGGATTATTAGTAAAACATAAAGTTGATACATGTATGGCAACAAAAGCGTAAAAGGGAGGAGAAAAAAGTAAAGTATTCTAAGTTAAGTTAAAGTTAAGTTAAAATTGCACACTGTAAACCCTGAAGCAACCAATTAAAAAAAGAAGTATCATTAATAAGCCAAAATGGAGATAAAGTGGAATGCTTAAAGAATACTCAATGTATCTAAAATAAGGCAAGAAAAGAGAGAAAAGATTAGCGGGGACAAATAGAAAAGCAAACAGAGGAGTGCCCAGTTGTCTCAGTCAGTTGAGTCGACTCCTGATTTTGGCTCAGGTCATGATCTCCAGGTTGTGGGATCAAGCCCCAAGTCAGGCTCCATGCTGGGTGAGGGGCCTGCTTGAGACCCTCTCTCTCTATCCTTCTACCCCTTCTCCTCCTCTCTCACCCTTTCTAAAAAAGAAAAAGAAAAAAAAATAAAAGCTAATAGGTAGAAGTGGCAAGATGGGTAGATTTAAACCAAACCAACCAAATAAATATTTATATTAAAAGCAAATGGTCTAATCACTCTAATTAGAATGTAGAGATTGACAGACTGGTTAAATAGAAACAATTACATGCTGTGTAGAAGATACACATTAATAATAAAAAATGGAGTGGCCACATTAATACAAAAAATGCAAAAAAATGCAGACTTCAGAACAAGGAACACTGTCAGGGATAAAAAAAGGACATTACACCAAGATAAAAGGATCAATTCATCAAGAAGATATAACCATCCTAAATGTGCTGTATGAACCTAAAAACACTGCTTCAAAATATTCATGTATTTTACTTCACAACAAAAACTGGGAGATGGGACGCCTGGGTGGCTCAGTTGGTTAAGCAGCTGCCTTCGGCTCAGGTCATGATCCCAGCATCCTGGGATCGAGTCCCACATCGGGCTCCTTGCTCAGCAGGGAGCCTGCTTCTCCCTCTGCCTCTGCCTGCCATTCTGTCTGCCTGTGCTCGCTCGCTCTCCCTCTCTCTCTCTCTGATAAATAAGTAAAATCTTTAAAAAAAAACTGGGAGAACTTCAAGGATAAATAGATAAATCTGCAATTATAGCCAGAGATTTTAATACCCCTCTCTCAATAACGGACAGACTAAGTACAAATGCAGGAGGGATATAGAAGGCATGAACAACTTTCAATCAAGTTTATCTAATTGATATATATAAATGTTCTACCAAACAAAAGCACATTACACGGGCCATATATATAACAATATGCTGGGCAATAGAATAAGTCTCCAGAAGTATCAAAAGACTGAAATTATATTGCATATAGTCTCTAAGCACATGGAATTAAGTTAGAAACCAAAAGGAGGAGTCGACACAGTCTTCACCAAAGCCACAGCCTGAGGCTCAGTCTCCTCCTTTGGTTATGCCTGGGATCTGCTGCCAGGAAGCTTTGACTTCACGGCTGCTTGTGTCATCTCAGGTTTCTTACCTCCAGAAAAAAAAAAAAAAAAAAAAGATACCTCATAACCTGAAAATTCATTTAGGAGATTGAAATTAGGGACTTCTTTCAAATCTGGACATGGCTAACTGAGAAGCAACAAGACCCAACAGGCCAAATATTATAAATAAAATACACCAGTTGAAACTAGTACTTCTGGGAGAGTCTGCCGTTGGCTAATGAAGCCTAGTTCTTTGTTTCATGAATTTCAAGACGGTACCATTGTGGCTGCTTTTTAACCCAAGCCGTCTACCATGATAATGTAACAGTGAAGTCTGAAATATGAGATACAGTGGTCAAGAATGATACTACAGCCTAGCACCAATGTACTACAGAGGAGCACAGGAAGCCATAGTTGAATATGAGAGCTCCAATGAGGAGTCCCTTGCAAGAGCAAAACACTGGGTTAAAAAAACTCAAAGGAAAACAAGTCCCAACACTGTCATAGCTTTACCAGGAAATAAAGCTGACCTAGAATAAAAGGGCTATAGATTCACAGGAAGCACAGCCCTATGAAGATGACAAGTTTATTATTCATGGAGACATCAGCTAAAACCTCAATGTATGTGAATGAAATATTTACAGTTATGGCTAAAAAGCTGCCAAATAATGAACCACAGAATCTAGGAGTAAATTCTGCCCAAGAAGAGTAGCAGAACTTACTGAACCCACACAGCCAACCAGGGGACAGTGTAATTAAACCTCCAATTTGAGCTAGCTGGACTATTCTTCTGCTTCCTAAATGTAAACAGCAGTGAAACTGATGCACCTAACCAGTCCAGTCCAGTCTAATTTCCAAAAAGAGGCTTATGATGGTCCTTTTTTTTTAAAAAAAGGTTTTATCTATTAATTTGAGAGACAAAGACAGAGGAAGAGTGGGGGTGAGGGGGATGCAAAAGGACAAAGCCACCCCAGGGATCCAGAGTCAAGTTTCTTTCTTTCTTTCTTTTTTAAAATTTTATTTATTTATTTGACACAGAGACACAGCGAGAGAGGGAACACAGGCAGGGGGAGTGGGAGAGGGAGAAGCAGGCCTCCCGCTGAGAACGAAGCCCAGGGTGGGGCTTGATCCCAGGACTCTGGGATCATGACCCAAGCCAAAGGCAACTACCTAACGACTGAGCCACCTAGGTGTCCCAGAGTCAAGTTTCTAATACAGAGTTATTTTAAATGTTTCAAACTTAATTTTTAATAACATGTATGTGTCTCTCTGCCTGTTTCAGCAATACAAGAAAATGAGAGCTGTGTGTCTACTTGCTTTACTGAAAGGTTAGGGGAAATCACTTCTCATCACCAGAGAGCTAACAAATGACTATCTGGACCACCAGTTAACCAGACAGTTCTATGAAAAAGTCTACGAAAAAGACTTTTGACTTACTCATTTAGACTTTGCAAAAAGATTCTTTTTTAAAAAGGAGGTTCTAAAGATGCTTATAGTTTGCTACAGTAACTCAGATAAATAGTAATTTCTCCTAGTATCTACCTTTAAAGCATATATTCCACATCTTAAGAAATTAACAGGGTCAGCTGGCTGGCTCAGTCCACGGAGCATGCAACTCTTGATCTTGAACCCCACGGCAGATGTAGAGAATACTTAGAAATACAATCTTAAGGGACACCTGGGTGGCTCAGTTGATTAAGCCTTGGGGCTCAGGTCATGATCTCAGGGTCCTGGGACTGAGCCCCACATAGGGTTCCCTGTTCAGTAGGGAGCCTGCTTCTCTCTTTCCTCTCTGCTTCTCCCTCTCCTCCCCACTTGTGCTCTCTTCCACTCTCTCTCTTAAATAAAATCTTCAAAAAAAATAAAAATAAAATATAAAATCATAAAACAAAACAAATTAATCACAAGAAAACTGTCCCAATGGATGTTCTGGGTAGCTCAGTCGGTTAAGCATCTGCCTTTGGCTCAGGTCATAATCCTGGGGTCCTAGAAGCGAGTCCCACATTGGACTCCTTCTTCAGCAGAGAGCCCACTTCTCCTTTGGCCTGCTGCTGCCCCTGCTTGTGCGCTCACACTCGCCCTTTCTGACAAATAAATAAATAATCTTTTTTAAAAAAGAGAGTCCCATATCTTCAAGCTAAAGAATGAGTATCAGTGGCATCTAAACTATAACTAGTTCTGTTATTTTAAAAATAGCCTTTAAGGTAAGGGTGCCTGGGTGGCTATTAGTTAGGCATCTGCCTTTGGCTCAGGTTATGATCCCAGAGTCCTGGAATGGAGTCTCGTGTGGGGCTCCTTGCTCCTCCTGGAGTCTGCTTCTCCCTCTACCTCTTTTAACACTCATTTTTTCAATCTTTCTCTCTCTCTAATAAATAAATAAATAAAATCTTTTAAAGAAATAAATAAAATAAAATAGACTTAAAAAAAATCAAATGTGGGGCGCCCAGGTGGCTCAGTGGGTTAAAGCCTCTGCCTTTGGCTCAGGTCATGATCCCAAGGTCCTGGGATTGAGCCCCACATTAGGCTCCCTGCCCAGCATGGGGCCTGCCTCCCTGCCTACTTGTGATCTTTGTCTGTCAAACAAATAAATAAAATCTTTTTTTAAAAAATCAAATGTAACCACAGCTAGCTTTAGGAATATGAAACTGTAAAATGCATCTTTGTGGGGGAGGGGCAGAGGAAGAGGGAAAGGTAAAATCTCAAACAGGCCCCCACCCAGCATGAGCTTGACGTGGGACTTGATCCCACAACCCTGAGAACATGACTGAGCCCAAATCAAGCGTCTGACCTTTAACAGACTAAGCCACCCAGGCACCCCATGATAAATGCATCTTAATGAATAGCAATTCCTGCAAACATGTGAGCTCTGCAATAAAAATGAAGCAAACCAGATGTGATTCTGTTTACTTACTGATTTTGATTTTGTTTAGGGGCTAAAAGGGGGCTTTTGTTTCCTTTTGGACACAATAAAGTCAATGCACTAACAATATGTACATTTAAACTCATATTAAATTCAATCTTCAACTGTATTGTAAGTAGGGTACTACACTGAAGATTCCATATATGTTTACTACTTTTCTGTAATACTAAGACTTGTTTAAAAGTTTATGAACTGTACAGTTACTAAAACAGCTAATTATTTCCTCTCTCCTCCTTTGAAATGAAGGGCTTCAGTTATTCCTATATGGCCAGAACCACCATAAACATGATACCTGTAATCTGTCACATGAATGTTGCAATATACTGGTAGTCTTGCAGCCTTGTTTTCCCAAACTCATTTTATTTTGATCCGTTCGATATATTGCACTAATTGTTTTAGGTATTTCCACTATGTGTCAGAAATGATTTCATCTATTAAGGTGCTGAACAGTTAGCAGAATTTATACATCTACAGCAATTCAGAATTAGTAAGGAAAACAGTTCACCAGTATTTAGTTTTATATTGAGATGCCCAGGGTGGAATAAAATAGTACAAAAAGGAAAAAAAAAAGGGCAGTAAAAAATTTCTGGAAAATCTCCCAAAACCTTAAAATCAAACAATGTATGTCTAAATAACTAATGTGTCAAAGAAGAAATCAAAAAGAAAATTAAAAATATACTGAACTAGATGGAAATGAAAACAAATGTCGGGGCACCTGGGTGGCTCAGTGGTTTAAGCCTCTGCCTTCGGCTCGGGTCCTGATCTCGGGGTCCTGGGATCGAGCCCCACATCGGGCTCTCTGCTCAGCGGGGAGCCTGCTTCCCCCCCCCCGCCTGCCTCTCTGACTACTTGTGATCTCTCTCTGTCTATCAAATTAAAAAAAAAAAAATCTTAAAAAAAAAAACAAAAAAAACCAAATGTCAAAATTTATAGAATAGACCTACAGCCCTGTACAGAAAGAAACTTATTGACATAAATGCAAAGACACTTATATTAGGGGAAAAAGATCTAAAACCAACGACCTAAGCTGCCATCTTAAAAAGCTAAGAAGGAAGAAGAAATTAAAATCAAAGCAAAAAGGAAAGAAATAATAAAGAACAGAAATCAATGAAACAGAAAGTAGACAAATAAACAACGAAACGTCTTCTTTCCAAAGGTCAGTAACATTGATGAATCTCTGTATTGATCATGAAAGAGAAAAAGCACAGACTATCAATACTAGGAATAAAAGAGTTGGGGGCTGTTGTATGGGTGGCTTGGTTAGTTAAGTGACTGACTCTTAATCTCCGCTCAGGTCTTGATCTCAGGATCATGAGTTCAAGTTCTATGTTGGACTCCATGCTGGGTATGGAGCCTACTTAAAAAAAAATTTGGGGGGTGCCTGGGTTCAGTCAGGCATCTGCATTTGGATCATGTCATGATCTCAGTGTCCTGGGATCGAGCCTCACACCTGGCTCCCTGCTTAGCAAGGAGTCTGCTTCTCCCTCTCCCTCTCTCCAACATCTCCCCCACTCCGCCATTCATGTGGTCTCTCTCTCTCTCAAGTAAATAAAATCTTTAAAAACAGAAAAATTTTTAAATAAAATAAAAAATTATTTTAAAAAAAGGAATAAAAGGAACATTACTATACAACCTCTACCTATGAAGAGCACAATAAGAGAATATTTGAGTAATTTTATTCCAATTATCCCAATAAATTATAGTATATGTGCTGCCGAAGCGAGCACAATTATCCCAATAAATTAAACAACTTAAATAGCTAAATTCTTAGAAAGAAAAAAATGACCAAAACTGACAAAAGAAAAAACAGAGTATCTGAATAGCTCTGTATCTTCAATTTGTAATTTAAAAAAATTTAAAGCCTTCCATATAAAAAACCTCAGGCCTTTTTATTGTTGAATTCTATTGCATACTTTAAAAAATAATATTGGTGCTACACCATCAGAAAATAGAGAAGGAAGTATTTCCCAATTTTTTTACAAGACTAGAATTGGCCTGACACAAAAACCCAAGTGAGGCATCACAACAAAAGAGAAGTGCAGACCAATATCCCTCATGAACTGAGAAGTAAAAATCCTTAACAAGATACTAACAAATTAAACCCAGTAATATTTCAAAAAGATAATGCATCATGACCAGGTGACAGATTTACTGGAATTATCAACATATGTATTGTACCATACTGACAAAATAAAGTAAAAAAAATCATGATTCTCTTACAGTAGATACAGAAAAAGCTTTTGAGAAGATTTGGGGTACCTGGGGGGGTAATCACATGGTTGGGCATCTGCCTTCAGCTTAGGTCATGATCCCAAAGTCCTGGGATTGAGCCCCACATCAGGTTCCCTGCTGAGCAGGGAGCCTGCTTCTCCCTCTCCCTCTGCCTACTATTCTCCCTGCTTATGCTCTCTCTCTCTCTCTATGACAAATACACAAAATCTTTTTAAAAATTTTAATTAAATAAAATAAAAATGGGCAAGATTTAAGCAGATGCTGCACAAAGGAAGATAAACCAGTCCCCAAAAAGCACATGGAAAGATGCTCAACACCATCATCAGGGAAATTAAACTACAATGAGTTACCACTACACACCCACCAGAATCTCTGAAATTAAAAAGACTGACAATACCAAGTGTTGGTAATGATGTGGCAGGGACAGAATTCTCATACACTGCTTGTAGGAATGTAAAACAGTATAACCACTTTGGAAAACAGTTTGGTGGTTTCTTAAATTCAACATACACCTACCATATATCCAGAAACCCAAGAGAAATGAAAACATGTTCACACAAAGTCTTGTATACAGATGTTCATTATAGTTTTATTTATCTTAGCCCAAAATTAGAAATGGCCCCAATGCCATAAAAATGTGAATGGCTAAACAAATTTTACTACTCAGCAACAAAAAGGGAAAAATTACTGCCATGCACAATATAGATAAATGTCACTGATATAATGCAGTGAAAGAACCCAGATATCAAAAAGACCACTTGGTTTCATTTACATAAAATTCTAGAAAATCTATATAGTGAAAGAAAATAGATCACTGGTTGGCTGATCTGGGTATAGGTGAGATAGAATAATTCCAAATAGCACCACATGGGTATTTTGGGAGATGATGAAAATACTCTCTCTATATTTTTTTTTAAAGATTTTATTTATTTATTTGAGAGAGAGAGACAGTGAGAGAGAGCATGAGCGAGGAGAAGGTCAGAGAGCGAAGCAGACTCCCCATGGAGCTGGGAGCCCGATGTGGGACTCGATCCCGGGACTCCAGGATCACGCCCTGAGCCGAAGGCAGTCGTCCAACCAACTGAGCCACCCAGGCGTCCCAATACTCTATATTTTGACTGGGGTGGTGGTTACATGGGTATACAGAATTGTCAAAACTCAATGAAGTCACTATGAGGGCACCTGGGTGGATCAAGACCAACTCTTGACTTCGGCTCAAGTCATGATCTCACAGTCATCAGGCCCCACACTCAGTACAGAGTCTGCTTGAGATTCTTTTCCCCTTTCCCACACCCCTCCCCACCAAAATAAATAAATAAATATTTTTAAAAATCACTATGAAATAGTACTATAATAATTCCTCTTTTACCTGTAAAAAATTAAAGCACCAGGGTTAAAACACCCGTCTTACCGTTTTTTTTTTTGTTTTTTTGTTTTTTTTTTTATAAAGATTTTATTTATTTATTTGACAGAGAGAGATCACAAGCAGGCAGAGAGGCAGGCAGAGAGAGAGGAGGAAGCAGGCTCCCTGCTGAGCAGAGAGCCTGATGCGGGGCTCGATCCCAGGACCCTGAGATCATGACCTGAGCCGAAGGCAGCGGCTTAACCACTGAGCCACCCAGGCGCCCCAGTCTTACCGTTTTTATAGAAAACTTGTTACCTCTAACTCAAAAAGTATGGGGAAATGCTTTGAGACTTTATATAAATGTATGATATTAGGTTTTGATTCTCAGATAATCAATAAATTTTTATGGACTCATTGCTCCAAGAACACAGCTGCAACTTCGAGAATTGAATATTAAGAGCAACTATACAGAAAAAGAATTGTTTGGATTTTTTTTTGCTTATATTCTTCCAAATAGGTAATTTTACATATAGAATTTTATTTTCCTAATAATTTATATTCATTGAAAGAATTCTTAATAATATTCACAGTATTGTTATATTCTATTTTTATCCAAATATATCATTTCTAGTGATGTAAAAGCTAAGGGCAGAATACGCAAATCAATTAAATCTAAAAGGGTTTAAATTAAATCCAAAAGGATTTGAAGAAACAAGTATTTTTCCTTCTCAAATACTTTCCCTCCTCAAAGAAAGAAAGAAAGAAAACCACAGCACTCAGAAACTAACTTATCCAAGAGCCAGGATTCAAACCCCAATAGTTTTACTCTAATGCCCACATTCTTAGCCACTATATCACTCTGCCTCTATAAAAGTAGGATATACCTATAATCTCTTTTCTTCCAGATAATGGGTATCTATTCATGAACATGTACTATTTTATAATTAGAAAAAATACATATACTTAAAAAGACAGAGACTATTCAGGACCTCTCTCCAAGATGACAGTCAATCTATTAATCGGAACATGTTGGATAACTTTGTTGATCTTTATGAAGTCATTCAACTGTTCTAGCTTTCAGTTCACATTCTTTATCTTGTTCACAAATCCAAAATGTAAAACTTCATCAAGTTTTGCAGAAAGTAAGATACACTGTATCTTGAGCATTTCTTTGATCTACCTAATGGATCTGTACGAAGGACATAAATTTGTCATAAATTCATGCTAGTTCCCAGAGACTACCGCTTCCTCTTTTGTGTTTATACACCATCCTTTTAACAATCTGGGCTAGACCAGAAGCTACAGCAACTAATTCCCAGATTATCCAAAGATTACAAACAGAAGTTCAGCAATCACTTAAGTAAATTCTTTTACTGCACTAAACTATAGATTATCACAGAAGGGAGACCCTAAACTCAATTAAAATACTAAGGTCCTTTTATATAATTCCCTTATGTATTCTGCACTTCAGTTTCCTCCTACCAGTATTTGCTTGGCCTTCTCCAGAGTGGAAGTAATTCTTCTTGACCAAGAAGACAGAAATAAGAGAAGGTAACTAATTCTACTTTCTACAATCTGTTAATGTTTCCTTCTCTACCCAGCAGCAAGATTACAGCTGCTCTAAACGTAACAGAAAAGCCTTCCACTGGCATTTTCTGAAGGTCTCCAGTAACTCTGAGATTTCTAGTTTCTGAGTTTATTCTTGTGGGTTCTGTCACTCTTCATCCTTGGTTTTATATCCTGGTTTTTATCTTCAGTACTTCTAACTGGACAGCTACTTTTGCTGTCACAATGGCCTCTTCAGGCACTTCTTTCTTCCTCACTGGAGTCACTTATAATTGCACTGCCAAATTTGCATTACTTAGTATTTCCCATTTCTCTTGAGAATACATCCCAATTTCTCTAAAAACAGGTTATAACCTTGGCATGGAGCACCTGGGTGGTTCAGTCAGTTAGGCATCTGACTCTGATACCGGCTCAGGTCACGATCTCAGGTCCTGGGATGGTGCTTAATGGGGAGTTGGCTTGTGATTCTCCCTCTCTCTCTCAAATTAAAAAGAAAAAAAAAGCTATAACCTTGGCATAATTACCCTGACATTGCTTTAAATTTGTCTGAAACCCAGATAAAAATTCCTTTCAGAAGTGACTTCCCTCCCAAAATCAGTTTTATTACCATGTAGTCACATCTCCTCTTTACTGAAATTGTAGTGCCCAATTTGATCATCTATCTCATTGTTTGTATAAGAGCTAACATTTCCTATGGATGTACTATATGACAAGCACTATATTAAAAGACTTCCCATATATTCTTAGAGTTAATCCTTGTGAACCCAATGAGGAAATACTATCATTATCTAATTTTACTGGTAAGGTGGTAAAGATTTAAGTAACTTGACTAAAGCCACATAGTTACTAAATAAAAGAGCTACACTCTGAGCCCAAGTCTGTCTGAGTTAAAAAACAAAACGAAACAAATCCCAAGTTTTTTCTACTGTACCTCCCAGCCATTCACACATGGGCTGACTCTGAACAGGGTGGAGAGTGAGATGTCTCAGTTTAAGGTGGCTTATAAAATGCAATGATTTTTAAAAAATAAACGTATCAGATTTTGTAAATCATGTATCAGAACTATTTCAAATTAATTACCTTGAAAGCTTTAAAGTTTGGGAAGTTTTCTTACAGAACAGTTTCTACAACTTTTTACTAGTCTTTTTTTTTTTTTTTAAATATTTTATTGGGATGTCTGAATGGCTCAGTGGGTTAAGCCACTGCCTTTGGCTCAGGTCACAATCCCAGGATCCTGGGATCGGGTCCTACATCAGGCTCCTTGCTTCACAGGGAGCCTGCTTCTCTCTCTGCCTGTGCCTCTGCCTGCCACTCTGCCTGCTTGTGCACACTCTCTCTCTGACAAATAAATAAAATCTTTGAAAAAAAAACTATTTTATTTACTTATTAGAGAGAGAGAAAGCAAGCTCACAAGGAGGGGAGAGGCAGCCAGAGGGAGAGATAGGCTCCCTGGCAAGCAAGGAGCCCCATGTGGTACTCATTTCCTGGACCCTGAAATCATGACCCGAGACGAAGGCAGACACCCAACTGACTGAGCCACCCAGGCATCCCTACTCGTCTTTTAAGTATCTTCAATACTGGTCAAATATTCATTTTTGAGAATCTTTTTTTAAGGGGCTACAAAGCAAGGCTTATTGAGTGATAGTAAAGTTTACTGAAAGATAAAGAGTACAAAGCTCCTAAAGAGAAAGGGGACCTGAGAGGGTTGCCCAAGAATAATTTCTATTTTGGAAACAGCATGGTCATTTGGAACCAATTCCTATAAATCAGAAACAGTTATTTAGGGTGATATAATATCTTAGTACATGAGGGCATGGCTTTGGAGTATGACAGTCATAAATTTGAGTTAGAACCTTACCACCCTAACTTCTACTGAATTATTTAAATTCTCTGAACCCTACTTCTCTCATCTGAAAAGGAAAAAAGGGAATCACTTCTTGGCCTCCTGGCTAAGATGAAGTGAAAATGAAGAAAGATATCATCTATTTCACACCCACTGTGAAGATTAAGTGAATCTGGCTGTATGTATGTTACATATATATATATATACATAAAATACACATGCAAGGATTTGGGTGGCTCAGTCGGTTAGATGCCTGCCTCCAGCTCAGTTCATGATCCTGGGGTCCTGGGATCCAGTCCCATGTCAGGCTCTCTGCTCAGGTGGGAGTTTGATTCTCCCTCTGCCCCTCCACCCTCCCCCACTCATGCTCATGTGTGCTCTCTCACTCACAAAAATAAATAAAATCCTAAAAAAACCCACACATGCATGATAAATAATAAACATTTTTCTCCTCTTCTCTACTGTTATTTTATTTATGTATTCATTTTAACTATTTATTTGACAGAGGGAGAGAGTGTGCTCGCAAGCAGGAAGAGTGGCAGGCAGAGGGAGAAGCAGACCCCTGGCTGAGTAGGGGGCCAACACAGGGGGAGTCCATCCCAGGACCTGGAGATCATGACCTGAGCCATGGCAGATGCTTAACCTACAGGAGCCACCCAGGCGCTCCTCTACTGTTATTTTAATCATTATTTCAAACTGTGAACCACATATGATAAATCTGTCACTTATAACATTTGTAAGGAAGCAAGAGATTTTCGGTTTATCCATTTTGCAGCTATTGATTTTTTGCTCTAAATTATATGAAACAGTATTTTGACATTAGTGAACGTCAGTGGGCAACTTACCTGTGGAAACCATCTTTCAAAACTTCTTGCCTCAAAATAATTTCTGAACAAGTAGCCCTTATGCCTATAAGAATCAGAAGATTTCTTAAAATAAAGTAAGTGCTCAGTTGAAAGAACATTTAAATAATTAGAAAACAATTGCTTGAATAGCTTTACTTGCCTGGAAAATCTAACCAACCTATAAACAAAAGAAAAGCTTTTAAGACTTAAAGAATTTGAGCTATCTAAAAAGCTACTTCTAATATAGCAGAGGCATTTAGAACATTGACCTTGGAGTAATACTGCCTAATTATAACCCCAGTCTGTCCCTTAAAGCTATGTGACTTTGGACAAGATAGTTTATTTCTCTGCTATTTGTCATGAGTATTTTATACATGTAGAAGCACTTAGAACAGGGCTTACCAGATAGTAAGAGCTCTGTATAAGTGTTTGTCATTAATACTGTTTTTTTCAGATGATCCTAGGACACCAAAAGGAACAGACTGGCTAAAGAGCCAGGAAATCTCAGTTTTAATCCTGGTTCACCGAAACCGTATTTTAGATACATACTGCCAACTTTTGTATTCTATTGTCCACACCTGTAAAACTGAGAAAATGGTACACTTACACCTTGTGGAGATGTTGGGAAGGTTTAAAACAGAAACAAAAACTTGAGGGTTTTCAAAGATTCAAAGGGTTCCTTTTAAACTTAGAATATCTAAAATCTCACTGTAATGACACCATGCAGAATTCAGATGTTAAAACTATTATTGAAGGTCAGCATCATAAAATTAAAAATTCAGGGGCACCTGGGTGGCTCAGTCAAACGTCCAGTTCATGATTTCAGCTCAGGTCATGATCTCAAGGTTGTGAGATCAGCCCTGAAACAGGCCTTGCGCTGGGTGTTGAGCCTGCTTAAGATTTTCTCCCAACTCCAAACAAACAAATAAATAAATAAACAATTCCATTACTAATGACCATCAACTGTTCTGGGTACCCTGCTATATGGAACATTAATCCATTTTCAAAAGCTGGAAGTGCACTAACATTAAAACAAAAACAAAAGGGATGACTGGGTGGCTCAGTAGGTTAAGCCGCTGCCTTCTGTTCAGGTCATGATCCCAGGGTCCTGGGATCAAGTCCCACATTGGGCTCCTTGCTCAGCAAGGAGGCTGCTTCTCTCTCTGCCTCTGCCTGCACTTTGCCTGCTTGTGCTCTCTCTCTCTGACAAATATTTTAGTATATGTGCTGCCGAAGTGAGCACTCTCTCTGACAAATAAATAAAATCTTTAAAAAAAAAAAAACCAAAAAAACCCCAAACACAAAAAACCCCATATACTATTATGTATTGCTAAGTCTATTAGATTCATTCCTGAAAAGACACACACGCACACACAAAAAGATATGAGAACACCAAAATTTACAAGGAAAGAAAAAATAATATTTACTAAATGATATCCATGACAAATCCTCTACTTGGGGCTTTCACATATTTTAACTTTTACAACCCAGCAAAATAGGCGAAATTACTGCCATTTGCACATGGGAAGAAACTGATTAACAAACAGTTCTCACCGGCTCTAGGCCATACCACTAAGTAAGTTACTGATTAGAAGCAAGATCTCCTAGAGATTTAAAGCTTAAGATATTTCCACTTTCGGGGGACGCCTGGGTGGCGCAGTTGGTTGGACGACTGCCTTTGGCTCAGGGCGTGATCCTGGAGTCCCAGGATCGAGTCCCACATCAGGCTCCCAGCTCCATGGGGAGTCTGCTTCGCTCTCCGATCTGACCTTCTCCTCACTCATGCTCTCTCTCACTGTCTCTCTCTCAAATAAATAAATAAAATCTTAAAAAAAAAAATAAAAAAAATAAAGATATTTCCACTTTCCTAGCTATCTAAAAAACACCCTTATTTGCTTCAGAGACCATATATAATCATTCCCTAAAAATACCTTTGGGTATCTTTTTTACAAATCCAGATGTTTCACTATGTTTAATTTTAATAGGGGTGGAGAGCTAGGATTTATATCTATCTAGAACTTAAATTAGAAAAAAAAATTGGATTAATAGGCTTAAATTCTGTTGGGATATATACTGGAGAATACTAAACCCCTTTCATCTCGGAAGGGTAGAAAGGTTAATTCACAAACAGTATAGCAAATAGATTACTCATAATTTTTTAAAGCAAAAATACCATTTTCTTTTTTTTTAAAGATTTTTATTTATTTATTTATTTGATAGAGAGCGCTAGAGAGAGAGGCTGGCCTCCTTTTTTTTTTTTTTAAGATTTTTATTTATGTATTTTCTTATTTGACAGACAGAAACAGAGCTAGACAGAGGGGCAGGCTCCTCGGAGCGGGGAGTCCCATGTGCGGCTCCACTCCAGGACCCTGAGATCACGACCTGAGCCAAAGGCAGAAGCTTAATGACTGAGCCACGCGGGTGTCCCAAGCAAAAATATCATTTTCAAAATAAATTTGTCGCATGTGAACTGACCGTCAAGATTTTTCCTTTTTTTTTTAAAGACTTTTCCTCTTAAATATTACTTTGATTACAGCGGCTGGAACAGGCTCTGGAAATTGACCTCTTTTTAATGATAAAAAACCAGGGCTGGAAGAGTTTAGAAATCACCAAGTCCAGCTGTTTAAAAATTCATTTTGGCTTCATAATACTTTAAGTAAATCTGGAAACCTAGTATGTGAAGACACAAATCAGTGATTGACCCTAGTCTAATATTCTCACTTTACAGATGGAGAAACTTAACCTAATTTGTACTACTTTCCTTATTGTAATTACTACTGCACTTCCCCACTACTCTGCAAGTTTTGCGAGGGTTGGGGCCATTATTTAGATCGGCCCTCCGAGTCAGACCCAAAGAAATGAAATCAACTCACTTGCCCAGCCTGTAGTTAGAAGAAAAGCCCCAGCCCAATCCGGTCTATTACAAAAAATTTTTTGTTAAATAAAACTAGTTGTTCACCCCTTCCTACGCCCTCACCCCGTCAGTCTCTCCATTCTGGATTGGGATTCTCACACCCCATAGGGCACTGTGGCCTTGCTGATCCTCTCAGGGGTCCCAAGCTTCATGCATCTCAAGACACTTGACGGCTGTACTGCCTTCCCGATATTTTAGTAAGAGTACGGCCAGTAACTACCTCTGAACGACAAAGCCCGACTCTCCAGAGACCCAACAGACGCCTCGGAGCAGTGGCTAGGCAGGTGGGAAAGGCGGGAAGCACGTGACCTCCATTCTTAACCTCCTCCAGGTCACCCAACAGGTTCTAGGTCCGCGTGACTAGAGGCACACCTCGGAGGACCTGGGAGTCCGGACCGCCCCCCACCCGCCAGTCCCCCAACCCCGTCCCTCGTTTACCAGCGTCGGTGGGGTTGGCAGTAAAGGCCGTGGCGGGTGTGGTGAGTCCAGCCGCCTCCCAGAGGTGCAGCCAGGCCACCGCCCGGACGACCACGGCCGTGACAGCCAGGACGCTGGAGAACGCGCTCCCCAGAGCGCGCGGGGACGAATTGCGGACTGAAGAGCCCGAGCACGCCTTATGCCGCTCCTAGAGCGTGCTGCCACGGAGTTAGTGACCCGCACGGAAGACGACGACGCGCGCCTGCGGTCCTGCGGTTCCCCCGGTCCCCGCAGCCCCGGTCCCCCCGAAACTTCCGGCGTTGCGGGAGGCGGCAACCTCACCGCCGTCTTTGCTCCCCTGTCACCCCGCCCCTCACCGTCGGGTCAGGGGGCGGGGCAAAGAGCGGCGCACGCGCCGTGCGTACGCCTGGGCTGTTGCTGTGGGAACAACTACCTGGGCCCCCATCCAGACCCGGGCTCTGGAGCAGTCCTGCGAGCGGTATCGGGGAGCTCCCTGCCTCCACCTCCACTTCCAGGTACTTGCGCATTCGGCCCTCCTGCGGGGGAATTCACCCCACAGTCACGTCTGCGGGGCAATGGCTGTCGCCTCTTCCTGCAGCGCCAGGCTCCGCCCGGCCTCAAACTCGACTTAAGTTCTCTGTGCACTGCGGTTGGGGGGAAACAAGCCCCTCACGGCGGTTTTAAGTTCTTCCCAGCCGCAGAAGATGCACTTTCTCTATTTCTCTAAGGGTAAGAAAGTCAGCCTTGCAGTAGCGGGGACATGAGTTTGGGAGAGGATCGTCTCTGTGTTGGCAAAATCCGTACAGTTTTAGGTGCTGTGGGGGATGTTTAGTAAAATTATGGTGGTCACTGATTCCTGGGGAGAAAAGTATTAATGCCTATGAGGAAGAGTTAGGTAAATGTGTGGTCTGTCTTCTTGAATTAAAGTGAATCTGTAAGTAGGCCTGGATGCAGACTGGAGCTAGGACAGGTGTTTGCAAGAGGAAAGATGTCAGAATGTACCATCGGAAAGTGAAAATAGCAGTATAAGCATGATATTAAGAAATAAGGAGATAAATTTTGGAAGAAACACTTAAAAGAATTGAAGCTGGTTGACTATGAAGAGAGGAAGGGCAGGGGACAACAGTTTTTTTGTTATAATCCTCAGAATTATTTTACATTTTTAACCGAATATAAACATATTAGTACAAATGAAAGTTTAAAAAAAATGTTTTTAAGATTATTTATTTATTTATTTATGAGAGAAAGAGAGAGAGGCGCAGAGTCGGAGAAGCAGGCTACCCGCGGAGCAGGAAGCCCAATGCGAGACTCAGTCCCAGTACCTGGGATCAAAATCAGATGCTCAACCATCTGAGCCACCCACGTGCCCCAAAAGTTAAATTTTAAAAAGAAATTTTAAAGAGAAAAGACTCTAGTCAAAAAAAACATTGTTATCAGTTGCATACATCCATCATGAGTACAGCCATTTGCTTGAGTGTGTGGAATTTATATTGTGCTCAGTAGGATCTCTTAGAAAGCTTACTAACAGACCAGATTTTAATGACATGAACTGGGAGTATTATTTGAAGAAGGGGGTGGGTGGGATCGTTTGTGTCAGATCAGAGCACAGTAATTTGAAATGGCAGTTCTTTATGATTAATTTCTTTTTTTTTTAAGATTTATTTATTTATTTATTTATTTGACAGAGAAAGATCACAAGTAGGCAGAGAGGCAAGCAGAGAGAGAGAGGAGGAAGCAGGCTCCCTGCTGAGCAGAGAGCCTGATGTGGGACTCGATCCCAGGACCCTGAGATCATGACCTAAGCCAAAGGCAGTGGCTTAACCCACTGAGCCACCCAGGCGCCCATTTATGATTAATTTCTTTTTTTTTTTTTATTTCTTAAGAGTAAAAATTCTGATGTTCAACAATAAGAAGTGAAAAGTATAGGTGATGGTATATCCATAAGACAAAACACTTGACAGTCATAGAAATGTGTGTTTTAGTAAAGCATCGAAGGACAGAATCACATAAGTTATTACATTTACAAGGCAGGAAATAGATGTATAATGTAAAACCTACTATACTAAAAAAAACTATATGTAGAAAAAAACAAATCAAAGGTAATCATTATATATATGTTTCTTCCTCCTCCACTTCCCCCACCCTACCTCCAGTCTTCTCCAATGTACTGTGTTCCTATGGTGATTCTCTAGAAAAATCAAGTTTATGAAGGTATCATCACTCTATACTCCTTTACCTTTAGGTTCCTTGACTTTTACAAATCTTCCTGAGAATATCAAAGTCCTACCCAAAGCAGTCGCTATAATTAAGCGTATTTTGGCACTGGGCACCAACAAGAGGGAATAGAAAGTATTAACTGCAAAATAGCTGTGTTTCTTGTAACTGAGAAAACAGAGAGACAAAGAAGTTGAAATAAAAACGATGTAAACTTTATTGACTTGTATATGTAGAGATTGAATCTGTACCGGGTCTGCATTTTTTATCAGACCTGTAGACTAGAAACACTTAAAGGATATACAGAGGCTGTGTCTTATATTAGTAGATTAAATTAAATTTTTTAAATGATTGTATTTATTTATTTGAGAGAAAGCTTGTGTGTGCGCAAGTGAGCGAGGGGAGGAGCAGAGGGAAAGGGAGAAAAGCAGGCTCCCCGCTGAGTGCAGAGGGCAGTGTGGGTCTCTGAGATCGTGACCTGAGCGGAAACCAAGGTCAACTGACTGAGCCCCCTCAACTGACTGAGCCCCCCAGGTGCCCTTAGTACATTAAATTAAACAAGTATGTATGGTATTTTGCTGGGATATTCTGGTGAACAGTGGATATGTTCCCTGCCCTCATGCAGCATATACAATAGAAGGGAAGATAAGTGATTCAATAAGTAATCATAGAAAACTTGGTGAGTAAAATGGGAAAGTACAGAGGAGACAGACCCAGTCTGATGAACCTCTCAGGACTTAATGTTTAAGGTTAAAAAAATCATAGTATCTTGCCATAGAGGGTGCTTGTACGTACTTGTTTAATTGATAAATAAAAAGATCCTGTAAGTTGATTCTTGGCCTGACTCAGGTTCATGTACAATCTTTGGTTAAGAATGCAGTACACTAAGAGGTCCAGACAACTGCACTTCCAGGCTCATGTATGAACAAACCTACACACCTCATTGAACCAGGGATCCAACAACTTGAAGGATAACCCCAGGGCTATACTGAACTTTCAGGGTAGCTCTCAAAGTATTGAAGTTGATGGGCTGAGCATGCATCTCTAGAACTGGACTAGAGCCAGATCTGCTGGGCAGAAGGGGTACTGGGGAGTGTGATTTGTTCAACACTTATATTTTTTTCCCCTTTAGCAGGAAGTCATTATGTGACTAACATATTTTCATCAGATTTCCTCTGATTTGCCCTGAAGTGCATGTGAGTATGATGTGCACTGCCAAGAAATGTGGAATTAGGTTCCAGCCTCCAGCTATTATCTTAATCTATGAGAATGAAATGAAGGGAAAACGTCGCCAACGCATCATGCCAGTCCGAAACTTTTCAAAGTTTTCAGGTACCTCATGTTTTATCTTGCTTCCTATCTTAAATATTCTCTAATTACTTATTAAGAATGATTTCAGTCTTGTAATAGAGCACCATGGCCTTCAGAGTTAGACAGCCTCTGGTTCAAATCATGACTATCAGGGTAGGTAGGTAAACCCCAGCTAAATTGTCAGTGAGCTTCAGTCTCCTGATCTGTAAATGGATATTGATAATCCCACCCTTTCAGAATTGTGATATGGGTTAAATGAGATTGCATTATTCAATAATACTGACTCCCTTCTCTCCCTCCAAATGTGTTTTGTATTTGTCTTGATATTTTCTTAGTCTTGATATTTTCTTGGTACCAGTACTAATATCTGAAACTGTAATAAATCCTTTTCACCGTAGATGTTTTCTCCAGTTGCAAGTGTTTGACAGCTCCTTAAAGTGATTTTTAAGTTAAGAAAATAAAAAATGCGTCCCTCTTCCCCCCACCACACTCAAAGCTCAATATAAAAGAATAATAGTTCTGCAAAATTATTTATTCTGAAGCAGTCACTTAGCTACTTGGCTCTCACAGCAGATAATGTTTTCAGTAGTTTGCGATGTGTCTGTTGTGTGTGGTATATAATTTTGTTTTTCTCTCCTAGATTGCAACAGAGCTGCTGAACAATTAAAGAATAATCCGCGACACAAGAGTTACCTGGAACAAGTGTCCCTGAGGCAGCTAGAGAAGTTATTCAGTTTTTTACGAGGTTACTTGTTGGGGCAGAGTTTGGCAGAAACAATGGAACAAATTCAACGGGAAACAACAATTGATCCTGAGGAAGACCTGAACAAACTAGATGATAAGGAACTTGCTAAGAGAAAGAGCATCATGGATGAACTTTTTGAGAAAAATCAGAAGAAGAAGGATGATCCAGATTTCGTTTATGACATTGAAGTTGAATTCCCACAGGATGAACAGTTGCAGTCTTGCGGCTGGGACACAGAGTCAGCTGACGAGTTCTGATACCAAAAACTCAAAGAATTAATTGAGCTAGCAGAAACTGCATGTTTATACAAAGGATATATAAACATGGTTCTAGAAAAATCTGTAAAGAACACTAAATGTACGTGTTGGGTCAAGTTTGGATTGACCATGTTACTTTTCAAAACCAGGACATGTATCTACTGTGTAGATTCATGAGGAATATACAAAAACCAGAATATAGGAATCTGCCTTTAAGGAGCTCACAATCTAATTGGAAGATAACTCAGAAACTTGTGAAAAGCTAATTAACAGAATTAGGCAACAAAAAGATTAGAGCCAGATGCTTGATAAAAGTTAAAGGGGGTCAGAGCCTAGATGATGTAGATGATGATAGGGTTAGAATAGTCGGGGAAGACTGAGTCCTTTAGTGGAGAGATGGCACTTTGCCTGGTCCTCGAAATGGTAGTGATTGGATAGAAGTTTATAAGATTCCAGATGAGAGAAGCTGGGAGAAAAAAGAGGCTTTGGGGAGGGTAGTGGTAAAGAGATAGGGACTAGAACATTTTATTTGAGGAACAGTAAGCAAATTATAGTTTGGTAAGATTGGAGGGTATTTATTGTTTCCAGGGGATTACGCTGTGTGCATTATGTTTTTATATGTATTGTACTGTGGAGGAGGAGACCAGTCCTACAGAATGCCTTGCAGCTGCAAGGGGTGTCATCTGATAGACAGTAGGGGAATTCTGCCACTCCAGGATCAGGAAACCTGTACTAAAGATACTCTGAAATCCTGAAGGTCTTCCCATAACTGAAGTGGTTTGTTTGTAAAATGGGAAATCTAGCCATAATGAATAAATAGGCATTGCCAGTTTAGGCCTATTCATGTGTTTGGATCTACAAAGAGAAGATCTTTGTTGAACCAGGTTAAATGTGTACAGATACAACTTTCTTCTCATTAGAATATTGTTTAATTGGCAGATATTCCATATTTTCTGCAAGGAGATTAATACTCATTAAATAAAGCTGTAAAAATAATTCACTCTTTCCACCTATTCATCTCCACTGTCTTTACCAGTAAAAGCCCCATGAAAGGGGTTACTCTTATAGTGGTATCACCAGGGGCTTAAGATGGTCAGGCATCATATGTATATTTGCCAAAGGTAGGAAAAAAATTTCAGAATCAGAGATCTCCTATATCTACACAGTATTTCATTGTACAGATGTAGATGATACATTTTAAAAGTTGACCTTAGGTTGTTTTTCCTTTCACTATTACAAGCAACACCACAGCAAATAACCTTGTACATTCTCTGTTTTGTGCACTTATAAAACTATAAGTAATGCCTAGAAGGGTATTGCTGGGTATGTCTGTTCCAAATTTTAATAGATAGTTGCTAACTTGTCCTTCAAAGAAGTTCATTCATTCATCCATTCATTCAGTATGTGTACTTAATGAACACATATTACATGCTGAGCTGTATTATTCTGGAGTCTGAGTACGTAGCAGTATACACTGCTTGCCTTTACAAGGTTTACAATCAAGTGGCAGAAGAGAGACATTAAACATAAATACATAGAATAATGTCACATATGTGCTTGGAATTAAAAACATGGTAAAAAGACAATGATGGAGGGGTTGGGAGCCACTTTTTTTTGACAGTGATCAGAGAATGCCTCACCGTAGAGGTGGGACATTTGAGTAAAGACCTGAAGGAGGTTAAGGAAGAAATGACGTGCATTTCATGAGTTGTAGAGAAAGGTAGGTGTGTGGGCCCCCAGACCTGGAATGTGCTTGGCTTACCGAGGAATAACAAGGACACAGATATGGCTAATACAGACTGAGGAGGAGAATAATGGTAGGAAATGAGGTTGGAGTGTTCTTACCAATGCATAGTACTTCCATGAAGGCTGTACCAACTTAAACTGTTGGCAGTACATGAAGGTACCCATTTTCCCCACATGCACATCAACAGATAGTGTTCTCAAACTTGTTGATCTTTGCCAATTTTATAATCTAAAAACGGCACCTCATGGTTTTAATTTCTATGTCTTTTATTATGAGTGAGATTGAGCATTTTCATACACTTAAGGACAGTTTTTTATGACAGCATGTCATTTGCTCATTCTTCTGTTGTGTTACTGGTCTTTTTCTTATTGATTTGTAAAATGTTCTTTATTGGGGCACCTGGGTGGCGCAGTTGGTTAAGCGTCTGCATTCAGTGCTGGACATGATCCCAAGGTCCTGAGATTGAGCCCCGTATTGGGTTCCCTGCTCAGCAGGGAGTCTCCTCCTCCCTCTCCCTCTGCCTGCCACTCCCCCTGCTTGTGCTCTCACTGTCGAATAAATAAATTCTTTTAAAAAAAAGTTATTTATTAAGGAAAATAGACCTTGGTCTGTGATATGAGATGCAGATACATTACCTTTGTCATTTGTGTTTTGACTTTATGATACTGTTTCCGGGCAGATTTTTTTTCAAGTCAAATTGATCAATATTTTTCTCTGTGTTTCTGCATTTTTGTCATACTGAGAGAGGCATCCTTCACTCCAAGTTTTGTTGTTGTTTTTTTTAATTCCATGGTATTGGGACACCTGGGTGGCTCAGTGGGTTCAAGACTCTGCCTTTGGGGACGCCTGGGTGGCGCAGTTGGTTAAACGACTGCCTCCGGCTCAGGGCGTGATCCTGGAGTCCCGGGATCGAGTCCCACATCAGGCTCCCAGCTCCATGGGGAGTCTGCTTCTCCCTCTGACCTTCTCCTCGCTCATGCTCTCTCTCACTGTCTCCCTCTCTCAAATAAATAAAATAAAATCTTAAAAAAAAAAAAAAAAAAAAGACTCTGCCTTTGGCTCAGGTCATGATCTCAGGGTCCTGGGATGGAGCCCCACATCGGGCTCTCTGCTCAGCGGGGAGCCTGCTTCCTCCTCTACTCTCTGCCTGCCTCTCTGCCTACTTGTGATCTCTGTCTGTCAAATAAATAAATCTTTTTAAAAAATTCCATGGTATTTTCTACATAGAAATTTATTTTGGTATAAGATAAAAGATGTGAATCCCAACCTTACTTCCGGATGCCCATACAGCTTTCCCGCACTACTATATACCGAATTAACTATCTTTCCCCCATTGAGTTGAAGTTCATGCTTTATTATATACAAGTTCCCATATGTGTCAGAATAGTTATCTTTTGATTATATTAATGTCATCTATAGCACATTCCCAATCTATGTTTTTTGATGTTTATTGAGCACATCCTGTGAAGAGCTACAGTAAGATACAAAATGGGCCATAACTTTTGCCATTGAGATATTAACATAGTTTACCAAAACAAGAAAACTAGCATATATGAGCTAGAGGTACTGACTCTGTCTAAAGCAGGAGGGGGAGATCATGTGAGCTGAGGAGTTGTGGATTTTTTTTTTCTTAGGTACCTTATCCAAAGCAAATTCTGCTGACCTCTTTCACATTTTTTTCCATTATAAAATGAATATATACTTAATACCATTATTCTTTTTTTAAAAGATTTTATTTATTTATTTGACAGAGATCACAAGTAGGCGGAGAGGCAGGCAGAGAGAGGGAGAAGCAGGCTCCCCGCGGAGCAGACAGCCCGACATAGGGCTCTATCCCAGGACCCTGGGATCATGACCTAAGCCGAAGGCAGAGGCTTTAACCCACTGAGCCACCCAGGCGCCCCTCAATACCATTATCTTAAAAATTTAGGTAGAGTATAAAAGTAAAATGGGAAAATTCTCAACTTTACTCAATTCCAACTCTGCAGAGAATTTGGCTTCCCTAGAAGGCTCTGGATCCCATCTTCTTTTGTGACCTTGCCTCACTAGTATTCTTTCTCTCTCTGCCTCTGTCTTTCTCATTTTCAGCTTCATTCCCTTCTGGCTAATTCTCTACAGTCTGTAAACATGCATAAGTTCTTGCCATATTAAAACAAGAAAACATCACTTTGCCTTTCTTTACCTCATATCGTATCTAACCAAATTATCGCTCATCTAGTTATTAGATAAATCTAACCCTTCCCTGACTACTGACTACTGCTCCCTTTAGAGCAGATCTGTCTGTAGTCTGATTCTAGATTAGACTAGACTAGACATGCTCAGCCTATGAAACTCAATACTTTGAGAGCTGCCTTTATTAAATTTTTTTAAAGATCTTATTTATTTGACAGACAGAGATCACAAGAAGGCAGAGAGGCAGGCAGAGAGAGAGGGGGAAGCAGGCTCTCTGCTGAGCAGAGTCCGATGCGGGGCTCGATCCCAGAACCCTGAGATCATGACCTGAGCCGAAGGCAGAGGCTTAACCCACTGAGCCACCCAGGCGCCCCGAGAGCTGCCTTTAAAGTTCAATGTGGCTCTGGCTTCTTCTCACTCTGTTGGATCCCTAAGAACCTCTGGTTCATTGAGAGGTGTAGGTTTGTTCACATGTAAGCCTGGAAATACAATTCAGTTTGGATCTCTTAGTGTACTTAATGTAGTGTAGTCTTCATCAAAGATTGTATAGAAATCCCTGGGTCAGCATAAGAATTGAGCTAAAGGGTCTTTTCTCTTTACCAATTCAGAAAGTATGTAATCAAGCACCAGGCACATCAAGGTACTGAGTGGTCACCTTAAACATTATGTCCTGAGAGGTTCACCAGATCTGCTCCCTTGCACTTTTGCAATTATTTTACTCAGGTTTTTTTTTTTTTTGGTAATTATTTCATCATCTACCTAGTATTTTGACAAAAGTAGTAGATGAAAATTGAGGAAAGGTCATTGGATTTGGCAACTAGGTCTCTGTTAATATTCAAGAATAAAGATTGGGGGCGCCTGGGTGGCTCAGTGGGTTAAGCCGCTGCCTTCGGCTCAGGTCATGATCCCGGGGTCCTGAGATCGAGCCTCGCATTGGGCTCTCTGCTCAGCAGGAAGCCTGCTTCTCCCTCTCCCACTCCTCCTGCTTGTGTTCACTCTTGCTGTGTCTCTGTCAAATAAATAAAATCTTTAAAAATAAAAAATAATTTAAAAAAAAGAATGAAGATTGAAGGGGGGTGATTGGATAGAAATTGCAGGATAGGGACACATGGGTGGCTCATTCAGTTAAGTGTCTACTCTGACAAATAAATAAAATCTCAAAAAAAAAAAAAAAGAAAGAAAGAAAGAAAAAGAAACTGCAGGATATTATGAAGGAAACATAGGATTACAGACCTAGATGAGAAAGCTAAAACTGGGTGGGGGGGAGCTGAAACTATATAACTTTTAGAAGAAAATAAAGAGAGAATTTTTATGACCTCTTTGTCTCACTTCAGGCTATTTTAACAAAATACCATAAACTGGGTGGCTGCTAAATAACGGAAATTTATTCCTCATAGTTCTGGTGATTGGAAGTCTGAGAGCAGGGTACCAGCCTTGTCAGTTTCTGGTAAGAAGATCTTCCATGTTGCAAGCTACGCACTTGTCGAAAATAGCAAGCCAGCTCCTTCATGTGCCACTTTAAGGGCACTAATCCCATTCATGAGAGCTCCATCCTTATGACTCCATCAATTCTAATGACCTCCCAAAGGCCTACCTTGTAATACCATCACTTTTGGGGGTTAGGACTTCAACATATGAATTTTGAGAGGACTAGTAAATATTCAGGGCACAAAACTAATTAGGCAGAGATCTTTGATTTGATACCAAAAATCTGATTTGTAAAAGGAAAAAATGTATGTATTGGATTCATCAAAAATTTTTAAGTTTTGTACTCTGAAGACAATGTTGAGAACATAAAACAGACTGAAAGAAAATATCCACAGATCATATAACTGAAAAAGTACTTGTATCCAGCATATAAAGCGAACCCTTACAGTTTGGGGTGCCTGGCTGGTCAGTCAGTGGAGTATTCAATTCTTGATCTCAGGGTTGTGAGTTCAAGCATTCAAGCCCCACGCTGGGTGTACAGATTACTTAAAAATAAAATCGTAGGGGTCCCTGAGTAGCTCAGTTGTAAAGCATCTGCCTTCTTCTCAAATCATGATCCCAGCCAGGGTCCTGGAATCGAGCCCTGCCTCGGGCTCCCTGCTCAGCAGAGAGCCTGCTTCTCCCTCTCCCCCTACCTGCCACTTTGCGTACTTGTGCTCTCTACCTCTCTGTCAAATAAATAAATAGAATCTTTTAAAAAAATAAGAATAAATCCTTAAAAAAATAATTCTTACAACTCAGTAATAAAAGAAAGAACACAATTTAAAAATGAACAAAAGATGGATGCCTGGGTGGCTTGGTTGGTTGTGTCCAACTCATGAATTTGTCTCAGGGATGATCTTGGGGTTATGAGATTGAGCCCCAAGTCAGGCTCTGCACCTGGCACACTGTCTGCTTGGGGTTCTCTCTCTCTCTCCCTCTACCCCCTCTCCCAACACACTCACTCAATAAATAAATAAAATCTTTTTTAAAAATTGACAAAAGACTTACATACACATTTCATCAAAGAAGATATGCAAATGGTTAATAAGCACTTGGAAAGATGTTCAACATCATCAGCCATTAAAGAAATGCAAATTAACAGGGAAAACTGTCTGACTCAATCAGTAAAGCATAGAACTCTTGATCTCAGGGCTGTGAGTTCAAGCCCCACAATGGGCAGGGAGCCTACCTCAAAACAAACAAACAAACAAACAAAAAATACAAATCAAAACTATGGTGAGATACTATTTCACATCCATTAGAATGTCTATAATGATAAAAAGATAATTACAAGTGTTAGTGAGGATGTAGAAAATTGGAATGTTGTTGGTAGGAATATAAAATGGTAGAACCATTTCAGAGAACAGTTTGGCACTTTTATAAACAGTTACACATATATTGGGGCACCTGGGTGGCTCAGTCAGTTAGGCGTCTGCCTTTGGCTCAGGTCATGATCTCTGAGTGAGTACTGGGATCAGCCCTGCATCTGGGCTCCCTGCTCAGTGGGAAATCTGCTTTCCTTCTCCCTCTGCCCCTCCCCTACAGGCCCTCCCAGCTTGTGCACACCCTCTCTCTCAAATGGATAAGTGAAATTATTATTTTTTTAAAAAAGATTTTATTTATTTACTTGACAGACAGAGATCACAAGTAGGCAGGGAGGCAGGCAGAGAGAGAGTGGAAAGGAAGCAGGCTCCCCACTGAGCAGAGAGCCCTATGCGGGGCTCAATCCCAGGACCCCGCAACCACAACCTGAGCCGAAGGCAGAGGCTTTAACCCACTGAGCCACCCAGGCGTCCCGGATAAGTGAAATTAGAAAAAAAAAAAAAACACATAAACTTATGGTACTACCCAGAAGTTCCACCCATGTACTCTATGCAAGAGAAATAAAGACATATGTCCACCCGAAGAATGTACTTGAATTTTCATAACAGACTAAAAAGGGAAATGCTCCAATTATCCATCAGTTGGCACATGAAGAAACAAAAGTGTAGTACCTACATGATAGAATACTGTTCAGCAGTAAAACATTATGCTAAATGAAAGAAGCCAGACACACAAAAAACTACATATCGTATGATCTATTTATATGAAAATACAAAAGGGCAACTCTATAGAGACAGTAAACAGACCAGTGGTTGCCTGGGGCTGAGGCTATGCAATGGGAATTGACTGCACATGGGTCAGTGAATGATAGGTTGATGGAAACACTCTAAAACTGGATTTTGTGATGTTTGCACAATTCTGTAAATTCACTACAAATACTTGATCTGGGCACTTGAAAACAAGCAAATTTTATGGTGTGTATATATTTAGGTATGCATGTTTACCTCAATAGAGTTATTACAAAGTAGGGAGGCACCTGGGTGGCTCAGTTGATTAATCATCTGACTCTTGGCTTTGGCTCAGGTCGTGATCTCAGGCTTGTGGGATCCGACACCCCTTCCCCCGACTTTGGCTCAGTGTGGAGTCTACAGAAGATTCTTTTCCTCCCTCTCCCTCCTGCTCTGCTCCTCCCCAACTTGCTCTCTCTTTCTCTCAAATAAATACAGAAATAAAATCTTTTAAAAAATTGGAAACAGAATAGAATTAATGTCATCAGATCATTTGTTCTAATAATGAACAAGAGGGTTAAAAATGCATTAAACCTCTCTAAACACTCGTAAGAGATGGAGCTTGAAAAAGACTGGAGGAGGGGTGGAATAAAGGCATTCATTTAATAGACACTTCTTGAATACTTACTCTGTGGAAACTCTCCAGGCAGTCTGGAAAAGACATCTGGTTTTAAAAGAGGTGGAAGAGGGGCACCTGGGTGGCTCAGTTGGTTAAGCAACTGCTTTCAGGTCAGGTCATGATCCCAGAGTCCCAGAATAGAGTCCTGTATTGGGCTCCCACCTCCACGGGGAATCTGCTTCTCCTTCTGATCTTCTTGCCTCTCATGCTCTCTCACACTGTCTCTCTCTCAAATAAATAAAATCTTAAAAAAAAAATAAAAGAGGTGGAAGAGCCAGAAGACTGATAAGGACCAGATAGGATGGCAGGAGCAAGTTTCAGTTTATGACTTTGGTCTTTTCCTTAATGAACCTGGCAGAGCCATCTGATTGCAGTGACAAGAACCTAGAGGAGAGTGTGAGGAAGTGGGGTGAAAATGAGAAGTGAGCAGAAGAACTTTTGTTCAGATGGAAGGATAATGTTGGATGTGTTCAACATACATGGAGAAAGTAGAACACAGGGGTTGAATGAAAATCTACAATCCAGGAGTTATAAATGAAAAAGAATGTTCCCCATCCTTACCTCCTCTCCCTTAAAAACAAAGAAAATTACTTCCGGTGGTCAAATTTATAGGAGTGTTGGATGACTGAATTTACAACCAATCTTCAAGCTCAAAACTTTTAGCTTTTATGGTTATAAAAGTCCTTGTCTCAATGGTTTACCATTTCACATGATAGCAGATGCTGTGGATTACCCACCCAATATCCTTTCCCTCTTCTTCATTGCCTGCAGAGGCCCAATATTATTTGGTAAGGTGTAACTGCTCCCACAGAAGTCACAGATCCAGAGGCAAATTTGACTGGTCTCAATAAATCCCAGTGGTCCCATTTCTTTGTCTATGATTGGTTTAGAGATGGGTGTGTTACTCAGTGATAGCCAATGACATGTGTAGAGGATCTACAAGGACTTGTGGAAAAAGTGTTCTTTATTTGTTGGAGAAAAGAAAAGTCCCCTCTAATACTCTGGACATGTTATATCTGGATGTGACACCTGGAAATACTGTAGACAGCCTGAGGATAACACTGGTCATTTAATGAGAGCAGAACAGAGAGAATCACAGGAAGATGGATCCAGAACCCTAGCATCTAACACCCAGAGTTAGGGACTCCTGCTAAATTACAGAGTCTGGAGGAAGCAACTGCTTGGATGTTGAAAGGTTCTGGGAACACTGAGAGGCAGAGGGCAGCAGAAAATCAGCCAGATCCTAAAATCATTGGGCAGATATAAAATGCTTAATGATTTGGGACAACAGTGTTAATAATTTAAAGAAGAAAATGTAAAAAGACAGAATTAATAGTGGATATGTGGAAAGAGGAAGAGAACAGGTACAGAGGAAAAAATGATAAAAGATTAGGTTTTGTTTTGTTTTGTTTTTAAGTCAGAAAAAATTCTTGTTCTATCAGAAGCAAACAAACAAAATGGCAGTACACGTTCAAGACAGGTAGGATATTCTTTGAATGAATGCTCCTCGTTCCATTTTTTTTTTTTTTTTAAGATTTTGTTTGTTAGAGAGAGAGTGAGAGCATCCGCAAAAGCAGGGGTAGCTGCAGGCAGAGGGATAAGCAGGCTCCCCCACTGATCAAGGAGCCTGATGTGGGACTCCATCCCAGGACACTGGGATCATGACGCTTAACCAACTGAGCCTCACAGACACCCCGATGCTCTTTGTTCCTAGCCTAAATAGGGACACCTACTGTATGATTATGGCTGTAGGAGATTTTGAGTTTCTTTTTTTTTTTTTTAAGATTTTATTTATTTATTTGACAGAGAGAGATCACAAGCAGGCAGAGAGGCAGGCAGAGAGAGAGAGGAGGAAGCAGGCTCCCTGCTGAGCAGAGAGCCCGATGCGGGACTGGATCCCAGGACCCCGAGATCATGACCTGAGCCGAAGGCAGCGGCTTAACCCACTGAGCCACCCAAGCGCCCAGATTTTGAGTTTCTTATAAAAACTCTTAGGTTAGCAAATTCCATTAGGACTGCCTTCTTGACGTTTACCATATGCTTCACTACTTAAAAGGGAATTTTAACTAGAGCCAAGCATCTGTCATCACCACCATTAAGTATTTGTTGATTCCACTGTCCTTCTTTCCTGTTATTGGATATTGGGTACTACATAATTTTCACATTTCTGATTGGATGCATTCGCCACTGATAAGAAACTTAAAGGTATGCCTTATTTCTGATAATGAACCACAAAATGGAAGGATGCCTTAAAATCCTAATGTAATCCTCAAAAGTTCATTTTACCCAAAACTTAATATCTTCCCTCTCTTGACCTCTTTTCCCTCTGCTCTACACCAAACACTCTCACCCTGAAATGAGTTATCACCTTACAACAAAAGCAGTTTGGGGGGAGTATCCACTGTTTAGTGTTTGAGAAGTACTAATACTCCAAAACAGGGAAAAGACTAATAGTAGAAGTATATACAAGCTTTATATTAAAAATGTTCTGTTCTGGGGGACGCCTGGGTGGCTCAGTGGTTTAAAGCCTCTGCCTTCGGCTCAGGTCATGATCTCAGGGTTCTGGGATTGAGCCCCACATCGGGCTCTCTGCTCAGCAGGGAGCCTGCTTCCCTTCCTCTCTCTCTACCTGCCTCTCTGCCTACTTGTGATCTCTGTCAAATAAACAAATAAAATCTTTAAAATTTTTTTTAAAAAGTTTAGTTCTATAAAATATATATACATATATATGAAAAATATAAAGACTTGAGGTAAAAAATTATCCAAAACTTGAAAATAAGGGAAAAGATGAGGGCCACACATCTTTTCATTACCATACTGCTAGCATTATGGCAAACTATGTTTGACTTGGCTGTTTCCTATTTGATTAAAGCCCAGATACTGTCCATTCACCTGCTAATTAAAAAATATCTGTCCAGTAGAGAAGATAATCAATAGGTTTATTTGCCTCTAGGATATTAACATAGCAACCTATTCTAACATTCCTTTGTGAAAGCCTACACATTCTTAGTTCTTAAAAATATTTTTTAAAAGATTTTATTTATTTATTTGACAGATCATAAGTTGGCAGAGAGGCAGGCAGAGAGAGGAAGAAGCAGGCTCCCTGCTGAGCAGAGAGCCCGATGTGGGGCTCAATCCCAGGACCCTGAGATCATGACCTGAGCCAAAGGCAGAGGCTTAACACACTGAACCACCCAGGCGCCCCTCTTCAGAATATTTTTGAACCAGTTTTATGGTCTTACTGGTCCCCTTCGTCAGTAAGTTAGTAAGTCTCAGACACGTGTTCATTTTATATTGGTATGAGAGTTACAGGTTTTTATATTTTTTTAAACTATACTCTGACACCTGGTAGCCCATCTGATAAAAGGATTAATGGGAGCATAATTTTGACATAATGGGGTGACATAATTTAAACTTTCAACTTTTGACATTTCCACCTGTGAGAAGAGCTGGGAACAGGAAACAGGCAGAAGATGAAGAGGCCAAGTTGCGAAGTCAGACAAATAAAGGAAAACTGCCCTATGAGGAGTCACCCCACTTTGGGTTCCAGCTGGCCCTGGCAAGCAAGCAGTGTCCCTATCTTCCTGATTTGGCCCCTAGGCAGGCCTACCCTCTCCAGCCCAGTTAACCAGTGGAACTCCAGACTAAGAGTGCGGAGGGCAGCAATTTTGCTGGAAAGGTTGGGGAAAGGTGGTAGCCAGGGCACTTGCCTTGAACACATATAGCAAGTACATTGTTTTCTTTGTTTGTTTGTTTTTTAAGATTTTATTTATTTACTTGTCAGATAGAGACCACAAGCAGGCAAGGTGGCAGGCAGAGGCAGAGGGAGAAGGAGGTTCCCCGCTGAGCAAGGGACCCGATGTGGGACTCGATTCCAGGACCCTGGGATCATGACCTGAGCCGAAGGCAGTGACTTAACCCATTGAGCCACCCAGGTATCCCCATAGCAAGTACATCATACATCTTACACTCAAAGTCCCTCTCCAGCCACTCCTTGGCTCTGCCATTATCCGCAGCCATAGTTCCACCTTAAAGGGAACTGGAATTTAAGTATTTCTGCTAAAACTGAAAACAAAAAGCCCCCACTACCATTAGAGGGCAGTGTGTGTGTGTGTGTGTGTGTGTGTGTGTGTGTGTGTGTTTAATCTATCAAAAGGCAGCTTTGGCTTGGCACTGGAAGGACGTTAGTAATATTTTCTTAAAAGGTAAGCCATGTGCCTACACTCACATCCAGAGTGAATGCTGGGGTGAACCTTTACATAGTTTTTAAATAATCTTTTTAAAATGCTAGGTTTTCTGGGGCATACTTAGATTCATTTATTTTAAGCATCTAATATGTGCCGAGCACTCTTCTAGATAATAGTGATACAGAGGAGAACATGGCAGACAGGAACCCATGTTCTTGCAGCTCACATTTCAGTGGGGAGAAATAAGTAAATAAGAAAAATCTCATATGACTATAAATGCTGTGCAGATAAAGTAGGGCTGTTTGGGGTTAATCCTTCCCTTAATCATCATTTCCTCCTACAAAATGTAGAAAGGAAAACAGGGAAAGAAAATTCAGCCTGATAAAGCCACGAATGGAAATTCCAAGATCATGTAACTAAAACACCTGTATGACCAAGTCACATTTTGTAACATTTTATGCCCAATAAACTTTTTTTTTTTAAGACTTTATTTCTTTATTTGACAGAGGAAGACACAGCAAGAGAGGGACCACAAGCAGGGACAGAGGCAGAGGGAGAAGCAGGCCTCCCACTGAGCAGGGAGCCTGATGCGGTCTGATCCCAGGACCCCGGGGATCATGACCTGAGCTGAAGGCAGGGACCTAACGACTGAATCACCCAGGTGCCCCTAAACTTTGTTTTTAAAATCCAACTTCAGGGGTGCCTGGGTGGCTCAGTGGGTTAGTGGCTGCCTTCTGCTCAGGTCTTGATCCCAGGGTCCTGGGATTTGGTTTCCTGCTCAGCAGAGAGCCCGCTTCTCCCTCTCCCTCTGTGTGCGTCTCTGCCTACTTGTGTACTCTCTGTCTCTCTGTCAAATAAATAAATAAGATCTTTAAAAAAAATAAAAATTAAAAATACACTCCAACTTCATCTTCTAGCTGTTTCTAATTTTTGTCCATTCTCATGCGTGGCTTCATCTTCTTCAAAAGGCTAATGAGAGGTCACCTTAAGGGAAAGGAGCCAGGGCTTAGTTTTTCTGCTCTCCCTCCCCCCGGGGCCAATCTTTTCAGCTACAGCTGAGCCAAAGACTCCCTTTAGGGGGAGGCTGATAAGGTTTGTGTGCAAAGGAGAACCTGTACACTCAGTTGTCTCTGAGACCAATGACTGCTGAGAAAGACCCCTCAGAGGCCCTTAGAGAACAGAATACCTTCCTCTTGTCCCCTCCCCACCATTTCCTCCTGTGTGAAGTGAGATGTTACAACCTGTTTTCACTGGGCCCCCGTAAAGACTCATAAGGTAGTGTATGCGTACAAAGCATCCGGCAAGGAGTCAGTATTCAATAGATGGAAGTTTAAAAAAATGTCTCTTGCCCTCATGCACTGCTGGTGGGAATGTCAACTGGTGCAGCCACTTTGGAAAACAGTGTAGAGTTTCCTCAAAAAATTAAACTTAGAAATAACCTTTGGTCCAATAATTCCACTACTGGGTATTTACCCAAAGAAGATGAAAACACAACTTTGAAAAGACACATGCACCCCTCTGTTCATTGCAGCAGTATTTACAACAGCCAGGATACGGAAGCAACCCAGTTCCACTGAGAGATGAGCAGACAAAGAAGATGCAGACTATTAGCCATAATGCACAATGGAATACTGGCCGTAAAAAAGAACTATCTTGCCATTTGTGACAACATGGATAGACCTCGAGGGCATTATGCTAAGTGATGTAAGTCAGACAGACAAAAACAAATATCATAAGATTTCACTCATATGTGGAATCGAAAAACACAAAAGGGACAAACAGAAAATAAACTAAATGCAATAAACAGAGCCACAAGTATAGAAGACAAGCTGATGGTTGCCAGAGGTGAGAGGTGTGGGGGGATGAGCAAAATGAGTGAGGAGTGGGAGACACAGGCTTCCAGTTAATGGAATGAATAAGCCACGGAAATAAAAGAGCATAGGGAATACAGTCAATAATTCTGTAATAGAGTTGTATTGCGACAGATGGGAGCTACCCTTGCGGCGAGCACAGCACAGCACATGGACTTGTCATAGCACTATGCTGGCCCCCTGACACTAATTTAGCACTCTGTGTCAACTACAGTTCGATTTTTTAAAAAATTATTTTTATTTAAAATTTTTTTTGAAGATTCTATTTATTTATTTGACACAACAAGACACAGGGAGAGAGGGAACACAAGCAGGGAGAGTGGAAGAGGGAGAAGCAGGCTTCCCGCAGAGCAGGGAGCCAGATGCAGGGCTTGATCCCAGGACCCTGGAACCATGACCTGAGCGGAAGGCAGATGCTTAATGACTGAGCCACCCAGGCATGCCCCCCCCCCTCTAGTGCTCTTGTAAGCTCCAGATACACGCTAGTGTGTACATCTGTATTTCCAGACATACAGAAGGAACACTAAAATTCAAAGCAACTGAGACTGGGCAGTAATAGCTCACTGAAGAACAGAATCAAGATTTTGTAGTATTTTGAAGGACTGCACTAAAACCAATAGGATGAAATATTACGGAGATCAAAGTCAAGTCCAGAGCTTCCATTAAGAAATATGAACTGCAGGAGCACACGCTGGGGAAGAATTCACTTAACAGCAATTAGCCTGAGACAGAGGGGGTTTAATTGACAGTAGATTCAGCCTGAGCAGACCACAGAGCAGCTGCCAAGGACACTAATGTAATCCCAGGCTGCACTAATTGAGGTTTAATGTCCAGATCCAGGGAAGGAATGGCCCAGTGTACTCTCCCTTGGCCAGTTCCTGTCTGGAGCCACGTTCTTTCGGGACCCTCATTTTAAAAGGGACATTGACAAAGTGGACCATGCCACATGAGAATCTATGGGGAGACATGCTGGGGTTTTTGCCTGGAAAAGAGAAGATTGCTCTTAATGCATGTTATTTAAAGAGTTTTTGTATGGAAGAATGCAGCAGTACTTCCGGAGGGCAACTCTGGCACAGTGGGTAGCCGTTTAAGGAGCAGATCTCACCTCAATAAAAGGAAGAACTTTCTGAGGATCAGTTTCAGCAATAGGAAGGATGACTTCCATTAAATAATGACCTCACCGTTCCTGAAAGCAACCTAGGAAGGCAGTGATTGGGAGGTTAAGTGGATCAGTGGTTTTCAAACTGCTTTCTAGGGAGTGGCATCCTAGGGAACTAGGGTGGGGGAGGGGAATGGTAATCATTCCAGAATGATTAGAAAGGAGGGAGACTAAATGAGATCCCTACTTTAACCACAGTAGCTCGGTTCTTACGTTTTCAGTTTTCCCCATTTCGATTTCTACTTGAGGTATTTGTCAAGGGCTCTGCTGTTAAATCAAATTTTTGAAAACCACTGGAGACTGATGGGTTTCTCACCAACTCAGGGGTCGACCTAACACCCATCTCTTTGGCCCAAGACTGGTCAGAGAGCACTCTAGAATATTATCTAGATAAGTCTTAGCTCTGTCTGAGCTCAGTCATTTCTGCAGCTTCCTAAATGGCCCTTCTCTTCTCTTCCCTTAAAACAAAAAAAATAAGGTAGTGCTATATCCGAGTTTTCATGTCCGAGAGACCACCAAGGAGCCAACACCGATGCAATCACATGAGGGTTTATTCGACAAGCTTAAGCTTGGGCCCAAGTATACCCGACACAGCGGAGTAGGGACTTGGACCCTGAGCTTAGTTAAGGCAGGAGTATTTATGGGTTCCTGTTACTAAAGCAGGGTGGGGATTCCTGGAACCAAAGCAGGGTGGGGCTTACTAAAGCAGGTTGGGGGAAAGTTCAGCCCTTGGGCACAGGGGTCTGAGATGGCTGCCAGAGCTAAGATGGCTGTACTTATGCTAAGGCTAAATCTGAGGTGGGATGGCCTTGATTTTTTCAGCCTCCACAGTAGTCTTAGCCTTTCCGTCAGCAGCCCTTTGTCTGTAATCCCTCACAGCATGCTGGAGACCTAGCATTAACCTTTGAGCTTTTCCTCACAAGCCCCCTTCCCACCTTGGTTTGCCTCCTCGTGCAGGCCTTCCTCCTGTCCTCCCTCCTCCATCAATATCCACTTCTGGCAGATAAGGCTTGCCTCTCCATCCCCAAGGGGGAGAGAAATCCTGGGGCCAAGGTGCAGTCAGAAGTCTAGCCCTGGACATCTGTACCTTTCCTGTCCAGCAGGCCTTCAGGAGCCATGACTGGACCAGCACAGCCCTTGGAGGGGAGCTCTCCAGGTAGGATTCCTTTCTGCCCAGACTTGAGCTCTCTCCTCCCTCAGAACCTCCTCATTACTACCATTTATACCAAAGCTTCCCAAACTAAGCTTCAAAAAAGTTGAGCAATTTTTTCTTAAAAGTACAGACCCAGTAACTCCACAGATGGGCTGAATCAGAATCTTGCAGGGTAATATCTGGGAACCTGTCTTTGTAACAAGTGTCTCCCAAGGGACCCCATTTGGGAACCAGTGGAGTCTATCACTCCCTTTGGCTCGGAGCCCATCTTACCTTTCATGATGATTCCTATCTTACGCATCCCGTCTTCCCTTAAAATGAAGGAACATGTGTCATCTGAATTTGTTCCTCCACTTTCCATCACCAGGTGGGAATTCAGCAACTGACAGTGGAGGGGGATGGGGTGCATTAAATAATGCCTAGAGTCTTCCACTTACTTTACAACCCATAGGACTTTGGATCGCAGAAGTCTCTTCACACCTACTTGGAGGGTTTGTTAAAACACACATTGCTGGGCCCTACCCACCTTTGGAGATTCTGATTCAAGGTCTGGGGTGGGCCTGAGAATTGGCATATCTTTCTTTCTTTTTTTTTTTTTTAATTAATTAATTTATTTATTGACAGACAGAGATCACAAGTAGGCAGAGAGACAGGCAGAGAGAGGGAGGAAGCAGGCTCCCCGCTGAGCAGAGAATCCGATGTGGGGCTCAATCCCAGGACCCTGAGATCATGACCTGAGCTGAAGGCAGAGGCTTTAACCCACTGAGCCACCCAGGCGCCCCCTGAGAATTGGCATTTCTAATGAATTCCCAAGACCACCTTGTGAGAAACACTCCCTGAGACTTGCTTTCCTTCTTTCTTGTGGTGGATGTTCCTGTTTCTAATGTACGATTCCCTTTGGTTCCTATTAACTCCAACATATTCCAAAGTGCCCTCTGCTTATTGGCCTCTCCTCTCGCAATAACATGATTTCTATGAGATTCATGTATACTGTGGCCTTCCATCTGGAACCTTCCCACAACCTCTGGTTCTGTGCCCATTTATCTGTGGCCCAGGGGATCCCCTTTACGAGGTGCTGTACACTTAGCCTTCTTGCTGAGGAGATTCAGAGAAGGGAGAGACTAACATAGGCTGGAGCAACTAGAAAAGCTCCAGAAAAGGGATCAGATTTCAGTTCATTCTCAAAGGGAGATTGTCTGTTTAGCTTGGGTGGCTGAGTAGGTTAAGCATCTGCCTTCAGCTCTGGTCATGATCCCAGGGGGGAGCCGACTTTTCCCTCCCCCTCTGCTCCTACCTCCACCCTTCCCTGTCCCCTGCTCGTGCTCGCTCTCTCTCAAAAATAAATAAATAAATAAATAAATAAATAAATAAAATAAAACTCTAGAGTGTTTTGGAAAGGGTATTCCCGACAAGTAAACCAATAGCCAACAACCCCTGAAAACAGACACATATATTGGGATGACACTGGGCGGGGAGACGGGCCCACCCTGGCCCACACGTCTCTTGGACAAAGCGGTGAAGTATTGCTATGGGAAAGCATCCTGTCTGTGGCCACAACTGTGAGAACATATGAAGCCCTGCAGGCCAGGAGGCGTTGATTTTGTTGTATCAGTTTGCTAGGCTGTAGAGGATCCCCAGAGGAGGTGGGGGGCAGCGGCGCTGTGTGGGCTGGGCAGCTCCCGTGAGGTAGTGAGCGTGTTTACTCCCAAGGCCCAGGAGAGATAATTCCACTTCTTCTTTCTGTGGAAAAGCCCCCACCCGTGCAGGGTGTGGCAAGAGCGGACCTGAGGAAGAACTTTTGCTCAATAGGAAATGAGCTCCCGTGTTGCAATGCGGAAGTCCTGCCTGGCTTCAGTTGTATGGTTTTGAATTACAAAGAGAAAAGTGAACTTGATAGTGGAAAATGGAAGCAGCCCAAGCATCCATCAGTAAGACGTTATTCCTGTTCCTGCTCAGGGTGCCAAAAAAAAAAAAAAAAAAAAAAAGACATTGGTTAAATAAATTGTAGAGTTGCCCATGATGGCATATTGTGACACGCATAGGAAAAAGGAGATAGGGCTGGACTAGTGACCTGGAAAAGTCTCCTAGTTACACAGTTAAGCGAGAAAAACAAGCTGCCAAATGAGTATATTATAACCCCATGATTTGAAAAATATATCTGTAAAAACTCTTGAAGAATGATCACAAGAGAACTGTACACAGCTGTCTCTGAGGACGGAAAGGAGGTTAACATGGGAGGTGGGGAGCTTGGGAGTTTAGGTGGGATTTTTAATTTTTTAAAATTGAATTTCTGTATGGTTTGAGATTTTTTACATGTAATTAGAAGAAATACCAGCTAATGCTTACTGAGTACCAGACACTGTTTTTGACCCATTAACTTACTGAAACTTTCCCATAAATCGATGGAGATAGGTATTATTAATTTCCCCCATTTTACAGATAAAGAAATGGAGACGCTGCATTTCAATGGCCTATCCAAGGCTGCACAGATAACAAGTAGAAGAGCAGGGATCTGAACCGAGGTTAACTGGCTCCAGAATTTGTGCACTAAACCCCCTTACTAATACATTTCTCAACGGACTATTAACTATATGTGTAGTAGTAGCCTAACTAAAAACAAACCATACACATAGAAAGAAAAATGGAATTTAGGTTCTCTAGAGCTGTCCTTTTAAAATATTGATCCAAAAAAGAAAAAAAAAATACTGATCCAAAGATTCATTCTGAATTCCAGCTGAGATAGGATAATCCAAGCATAAAATAAGAGTGATTTCAGAGCATGGGAAAGCCTTGCTTCTATTCCCTCTCACAAACTGCTGGTTAACATTTCTTTTTTCTTAAAACTTTATTTATTTATTTATTTATTCATTCATTCATTCATTTAACAGAGAGCGGGAACACAAGCAGGGACAGAGGGAGAGGGAGAAGCAGACTCCCAGCTGAGCAGAAAGCCAGATATGGGGATATAGGGCTTGATCCCAGGACCCTGGTATCATGGCCTGAGCCAAAGGCAGCTGCTTAATGAACTAAACCACCAAGGCGCCCCTATTGATTCTTGAACAAGGGCTAAATGTTTTTACTACCGAAGAGAGGTAAGGTTTAACTTGCAAATATTTTGGCACAAGATGTAATCATTTCAGATAAGATTGTATAAATCTGATTTACTACTAGTTGGGTGTGGATAGCAATTCTACACAAAGATCAGGTCATGATAGGGGAAGGGGAAAGACAGAAAGGAATGAGAATCTGAGAGTACCATAAAGTTGATCTGGGGAGGCTAGAGGCCCCAGATTATCACATACTAGCTTTTAATGCCACTGCTTGATAGTGATAATGAAAAGGGTTTTCTCCCTCCCTTTCCCCCTCCTTCCCCCTTCTCTTTGCTTAGCCAACACCCCCTTCTCCCACTCCCTTAAACAATCCTCTCATGTTGTAAAAAGTGATAAGATACTACAAGGAATGTTGAAAGGTCAGTCTACATGCAAATAAGGGATTGTAGTCTGACCAATGCCGATGGTCAGTCTACATGCAAATAAGGGTTTGTAGTCTGACCAATGCCGACGGTCAGTCTACATGCTAATAAGGGATTGGGATCTGGCCAATGCCGATGGTCAGTCTACATGCTAATGAAGGATTGAAATCTAGCCAATACTGTCTGTTTCCCTTTTTGTTAACGACCAATGAAAGTAACTTCTCACTATGTAAATGAAGGATGCTGAGCGAACCAATCAGGGGTATTCCCGCACGCCAAGTATGCCTTTACATTTGAACTAGCCAATCTACAAACACCAAGTATGCCTTTACATTCAAACCAGCCAATGAAAACTTTGTAACCGTGCTTTTGCTTCTGTACGTATGTTTTCGCTTCCCCAAACCCCATAAAAAGGCCCTGAACTAAGGGCTGGCGCGCGAGTCCTCCTAAGACTTGACCGCCCGCAGGTACCTGTGTCTACTCAATAAACCTCGTGCTGTTTGCATCTGACCAGTGGACTCGGCTTGGTTTTTGGGTCCGCGGGTCTCCTCCTGAGAAGGGGTCCATTCCGGGGTGCTTGGAGCCCCGGGGGGATCTTTCAATAAGAACTTGGCTTTTTATAAATACTTACCCATGTATTTTACACATTTGATCTTTACAACTTCTTTAAAATCATTAAAAAAAGGGGGGGGGGAGTCGAGTTGATACAAGCTCTAGAAGTTTAGGGTAATGAGCACCCCCCCCCCCAACTAGGACCTGAAAACGCCAGGCTGCCATCCAACTTATACCCCACCTTGTGTCCAGCTGGTGTCCAGTTGGGATGACAGAGCAGGAACCCTGGTCAACCAAGAAGCAAGGGGGCCAGGCTCTTTGCTCTTACCCCTTCCAGCATCCCACCTGCATTTCTGAGATCTTCTTCCAACTCCTTTTCCTTCTGTCTTTGCTTCCCATCTTTCTCCAACTCCAAACTCACATTCGCCGTCATGAAAAGCAGGAAAATACACTTTTTTAAAGATTTTATTTGTTCATTTGACAGAGAGAGAAACAGAGAGAGACACAGAGATAGAGACACAAGCAGGGGAAGTGTGAGAGGGAGAAGCAGGCTTCCAGAGGAGCAGGGCGCCCCATGTGGGGCTCAATCTGAGGACCCTGGGATCGTGACCTGACCCAAAGGCAGCTGCTTAACAACTGAGCCACACAGGCGCCCGAAAATACATATTTTTAAGAAAGAAATTTGCGGAGCGCCTGGGTGGCTCAGTCGTTGGGTATCTGCCTTCGGCTCAGGTCATGATCCTGGGGTCCTCGGGGGGCATCCTGCTCCATGGAAGCCTTCTTCTCCCTCTCCCAACTCCTCTGCTTGTGCTCCCTCTCTCGCTGTGTCTCTCTCTGTCAAGTAAATAAATAAAATCTTAAAAAAAAATAACAAGAAAGAAATCTGCTCTACCAATAGGGTTGAATTGGTAATCCTATTCAGTTGAGTCCAATTAAAAGCCCTGATAATTCTTTGAACTCCTTTCCACTTAGTCACCTAATTAGGTTGGGTAAAGTTTCATAACTCAGTGGCTTCACTTCTTAATTAAATTCAATTTATCAATTTACTCCATTCAATCTTGAATTTTTCTCATATTCTCTATACCTTCTAGTGCTACAATAGTTTTACATATTTAAATGATCTCCTGGTGGATACCGTGTATCTCCCATGGTTTTGTTTGACTCTGTGGTCACACCGCCTAAAAAGGCCAGGCTAATGACAAAAAGACATGACTATGCTCCACAAATCCTTGAGATCTGGAGGAGGAAGAAATGTACAAATGCAAGCAAATATACTACAGTTCCCCTGGGGTAATTGGATGACTCTTGAAATTTCCTGAAGTATGTGCTTGGACTAGTAGTGGAGGGTAAAAGCACTGAAGAGCAAGAAAATTAACAACCAAAAAGCTGAAGTGCACTACAAGGAAGGCATCTCATGATTTTTGTTTTTACAGTTTCCACATTTTATTTGTGCCCTTACCTCAACCCACATAGTTCTAAAAAGTAACCACCAGGGGGCAGGAGTGTGCCAATGTCAGATGCTTGAATCTGCTGGATTTGGAATCCTTCCAGAGAATTTCCTCACAGAGAAATTTCTGTTTGGATAATACAGATTAAGAAACTAAGGCAGAGTGAAGCAAATAGTAGGCAGCCTAGCATCATGTGAGTGGCAGAGGTAGGATTTGAACACTGGTTTCAGTAATCCGTCAACTAGGCTCTTTTAGAACTCAGCCTGTCTTTGTAGCTATGATTTCTACATTCTGCCCCGTACAAACCCTACCAATGTTTACAACCTCTAAAAAGAAAAAGGACTTGATGAAGACCCAGGACTCTGTACTCCATTTCTTTTGAAACAAACAAACAAACAAACAAACAAAAATATTATTCTCTCATCAGGATTCAGCTACCATCTTGTCAAACTCAAAAGGCCAGGAATGTTGTGGATCACAGGGACCATTAAGGCGACAAGCCCGGAGTACCATCGTTCGGGGTCTGGGCCACCAACCTGTGACCCTGAACATGCAATGGCAGAGATGCTCTTCAGGATTTCTAGAGAACCCACACATGTTGTCACACTGCTAATTTCAGCAGTAAAGCATCTCTAATATCCATTCTGCTCATTAACAAAGCCTCTGATGGGAACTAGACACAGAACGACTTATTTCCAGTGAGGTGGAGTGCTTAAAGGGACAGAGCCCTGGGGCTTCATCTAGTCCACAAAACTAATTTTAGGACTGTTTTTATACCCGCTTGATAATGAACATTATGTGTGTGTGGCCAAACTTAGGCTTAGACTTGCTTTCATTGTAGGAACTTCATCTGTTGGCTACCAAATCAGCCCTAATAATTATAAACAGCCCAGTTGCCTTAGGGTAGTGCAATATGTTTTGTTTGCACCCTGCTTTGAAAAAAAAAATCCTCTCTGCAGACGTATCTCCATCTCTTTCCTTCTTCTGCGTGAGAAAAGTAGTCACCTTCATACTTAATGCCAACCATTCACCACGTGCCAGAGAAAGCATCTTTTTGTTACTCACAGGCCTGATTCCCATAGCTCCTTTTTTATTTTTGTTTTCTCACAGTTTGTTGCGTGTGTGTTAGGTAATTAACAAGCCCTTTGGCAACTTTTCCTAAACTGGGTTGTAACACTTGGCAATTCACTTTTTGAAAGAAAATATTTATATCAAATATTTAAAGCCAAAGTCAACTTTAAAATACAAGATGCAATTGAAAAGAGAAGAATTATATTTAGTTATTATGAGATGGCTATTTTTACACCTTTCTTTCTTTCTTAGGAATTAGTTGATACAACTGTTGATAATACTAAGTTCTGAAGAGTCAACTCAGAAATTATGACCCCCACCAGCCCGAACATCCATCTCCATACCCACTGCATTGGTCCTGACTTTTATTATCTGTTGTCTGCATTGTTATTATTGTCTAGATTGGTTACCATTCTTGTTCCATAGTTCTTTTTACGTTATTGAAGTGTAGCAAAGTGTGTCTTTTATTTATTTATTTATTTTAAATTTTTATTTTTTTTAGGGATTTTAAGTACTCTTGGGCACCTGGGTAGCTCAATCCATTAAGTGTCTACCTTCGGTTCAGGTCATGATCCCAGGGTCCTGGGATCAAGTCCTGAATCAGGCTCCTTGCTCAGCTGGAAACCTGTTTCTCACTCTGCCTGCCATTCCCTCTGCTTGTGCTCTCTCTCTCTGACAAATAAATAAATAAAAACTTAAAAAAAAAAGATTTTGAGTAATCTGTGCACCCAACATGGGACTTGAACTTACCACCCTGAGATCAAGAGTAGCATCTGATACTGACTGAGCCAGCAGTGTGCCCCAAGTGCATCAATTTTAAATGTGCAGTTCGGTGAATATTTTCATATATACGCCTATGTAATGCCACCAAAATAGAGGTAGAGCACATCTCCAGCACCCCAGGAGACTTCCTTATGCCCCTTCCTTGTCATTACCCCCCTCTCTCAAATATTACAACTACTTTGACTGCTACAACCATAGATTGTTTTCATCTTTCTTGAACATGATTGAATCAAACAATATGCATTCTTTGGCATCCAGTTCCTTTGGTTAACATAGGGTGGGAAGATTTCATCCACTGTTATATGTAAAAAAAAAAAAAAATATATATATATATATATATATATGTTATATGTAACAATGTTATATGTAACAATGTAACAATAATTCCCTCTTTTATGTCTCTATGTGGTATTCCATTCTATGAATTACACTATGAATATCACAATTGAATTACCCAGCCCTCTATGGATAAACTTTTAGCTTGTTGATAGTGTTTAGTTATTATGAATAAAACTGCTAGAAATGTCCTAGCACATATTTTTTTGGTGGAGATTTCCTTGGGTATATACTAGGAATGGGATTGCTGGCTTGTAGGATAGGCATTTAATTAGCATAAATACCTACTATCCTACTATTTCCCAAAGTTATCCTGCATTCCCACCAGGATAGAGTTCAATTGTTTCATTTACTCATTAACACTTGGTATTATTAGTCTTAAAAATACAAGTCATGGTAGTGAATGAGTCTTACTAAATTATTATGGACTGAATTGCACTTTCTTTATTTGAACTTCTTTTTATGTGCTTATTTGTCCATTTGGATATCCTCTCCTGTGAAAACTTGTTTGTGGCTTTTGCCTATTAAAAGAATTAGATTGTTGGGTTTTTTCTTACTGATTTGTAGACGTTCTTTGTATATTCTGATAATGAGTCCTTTCTTGGCTGTAGAAATTGTGAAAATCTTCTCCAGTATAAGACCTGATTTTTCACTTAATAGTGTTTCTTTGATATCCAGTCTTAATTTTAAACAGTTTAAAGCATCCTTTTTATTCCTTTTGTGTATTGCCTTGTATGTTCTGCCTAAAAAATCTTTGCCTATCCCAAAGTCATAATGATATGCTCTCATTTCTTTTAGAAATTTTATTGTTTTAGTTTTAATGTCTAGGTCTATGATCTATTTCAAATGAAATGTTGTAGGTGATATGAGATAGAGGATCTTTTTTTTTTTTTCCTGTGAGACCATCCAGTTGCTCTAGTCCCACTTATTGACAAGACTGTCTTTCCCACTGAATTTCAGTGATGCCCTTGTTGTACATAAAGTGACAGTATATGTGTTAACTTTACTTCTGAATTCTCTAGTCTCTTCTATGAATGTATTTCCTTGACTTACCCCCATACAATGCAGGACTGATTAATTGTAGCTTTATACTAAGTCTTGAAATCTGATAGTGTAATGCTTCCAGCTTTGCTCTTCTTGAGTATATCTTGACTCTTCTAAGTCCTTTGCATTTCTGTATAAATTTTTAAATTTTCCCACCAATTTCTACAAAAAATAATCTTCCTGGGATTTTGATTGGGATTGCAGTGAATCTGTAGATCAATTTGGTGACATGCAGCATCTTAGCAATATGAGTCTTCCAATCCATGAACATGGTATATTTCTCCATTTATATATATATATATATCTCTTTAATTTCTCTTTGCAATGTTTTATAGGTTTTAGTACAGGTCTCTTCTCCTGCGTATCCTTCATTGTTTTTATTTCTAAGTATTTGGTGTTTTTATGTTATTATAAGTTCTGTTTTTAAGATTTTGATCCTCTAATTGATTGTAGAACATATAAAAGTACAGCTGGTTTTTCCATATTGATTTTCTATCTAGTAATTTTATTTAATTCATGAATTCTAATAGTTTATTTGCAGATTCTTTTAGACTTTCTGTGTATATTGTCATATAATCTGTGAATAATGACAGTTTTATTTATTTCTCATTTTTATGCCTTTGTTCTTTTGCTGTATAGTAATCGCTACAACCTCTGGTACAATATTGAATATTGGTGGTGACACCACCACCAATCAGTCATGTTTCTGATGTTGGGGGAAGCGTTCTATATTTAAGCATTAAGTATAATGACACCTACAAGGTGTAGATAGATGCCATTAATTAGATTAAAGGGTTTCTTTCAGGGAATGGTTTGCCAAGTGTTTTGTCATTAACAGGTATAGAATTCTGTCAAATGCATTTTTGCTGTTGAGAGGATTACATGATTATTCTCCTTTAATATTTATTTATTTATTTTAGAGATTCCATTTATTTATTTGAGATAGAGAGAGAAAGAGAGAGCTTGAACATGGTGACAGGCAGAGGGAGACGCAGACTCACTGCCAAGCAGGGAGCCCAATGCTAGGCTCCATCCTGGGACTCTGGAATCATGACCTGAGCTGAAGGCAAACACTCAACTGATTGAGCCACCCATGTGCTCCATCTTCTTTAATCTTTAATGTAAAATTTACATTCATTGATTCCAACTGTTATACTAATCTTGCTTTACTGAAATAAACATGACATTACTGATCAAGATGTGATTTTTTTTTTGTACATTGCTGGATTTGACTTGCTAATATTTTAGGTTGAGATATTTATATCTAGTTCATGAAAGATATTTATTGGTTATTAATTTTCTTTTGTGAGGGTGCCTGGGTGGCTCAATCAGTTGAGTGTCCAACTCTTGGTTTCAACTCTGGGCATGATCTCATGGGTCATGAGATTGAGCCCCTGCCTCCCCCCATTGGGCTCCACACTCAGCAGGGAGTCTGCTTGAAGATTCTCTCCCTCTGCCCTTTCCCCCATTTGGATGTGCATGCATACAGTTTCTCTCTCTCACTCTCGAATAAATAAATCTTTAGAATAAATAATTTTGTGTAATGTAATGTAATTTTTCTTTTTTGATATCAGATTATCTTCACATCATAAAACAGACTGGGAAGAATTCCTTTTACTCTTCAAAAGTATTTGAGCAATATTTATATTGTATCTTTCTGTTTTTCTTTTTCTTTTTCTTTTTTTTTATTAAAGATTTTATCTATTTGAGGGCACCTGGGTGGCTCAGTGGGTTAAAGCCTCTGCCTTCGACTCAGGTCATGATCCCAGGGTCCTGGGATCAAGCCCCATGTCGGGCTCTCAGCTCAGCGGAGAGCCTGCTTCCTCCTCTCTCTTTCTGCCTGCCTCTCTGCCTACTTGTGATATCTGTCTGTCAAACAAATTTTTAAAAAAAATCTTTAAAAAATTAAAAAGAAAAAAGATTTTATCTATTTGAGAGAGACACACACACAGTGAGAGAGGGAACACAAGCAGGGGGGAGTTGGAGTGGGGAAGCAGGCTTCCCGCTGAGCAGGGACCCTGATGCAGGCTTGATCCCAGGATCCCGTGATCATGACCTGAGCTGAAGGCAGACGCCTAACTGACTGAGCCACCCAGGTGCCCCTTCTTTCTCTCTCTCTCTCTCTTTTAAAAGATTTTCTTTGTTTATTTGATATAAGGGTGGGGGAGAGCAAGCACAAGCATGGGGAGTGGCAGGCAGAGGGAGAAGCAGGGTCCTCAGTGAGCAAGAAGCCCGATGTGGAGCTCCATCCCAAGACCCTGGGATCATGACTGGAGCTGAAGGCAGCTGCTTAACTGACTGAGGCCCCCAGGTGCCCTATATTGTGTCTTTTTAAACTATTTTGAGTAACTGAAAGAAAACTGAATTTTCTTTGTGGGGTGATTTAATTGGAGATTTAATTTATAGAACTGTTCAGATTTTGTCTTTCTTCTGTATCAGTTTCCTTGTATTTTTCAAGGACTTTGCTAATTTTACCTAAATCGCTAAATTTATTGCACAAAGGTAGTATGTCATCTTATAATCTTTTGAATGTTGTAGGATCTGTGGCAATATTCTTTTTTTTTTTAAAGATTTTATTTATTTGCCAGAGAGAGAGAGAGAGTACACACAAGCAGGCAGAGAGGCAGGCAGAGGCAGCGAGAGAAGCAGGCTCCCTGCCGAGCAAGGAGCCCAATGTGGGACTTGATCCCAGGACCCCAGGATCATGACCTGAGCTGAAGGCAGCGGCTTAACCAACTGAGCCACCCGGGCATCCCTGTGGCAATATGCTTATTCACATTCCTGATAATGATAATTTGTGTTTTTTTTCTTCTTTATCAGTCTTGCTAGACAACTTTTTACATAAAAAAATTGTTGTTTTGGAATAATTTCAGATTTACAGAAAAGTTGCAGAGACAGCACAGAAAGTTCTCATACCTCTCCCAATTTATTTCTCCTTGTTAGAACTAAGAAACCGACATTGGTACATTACTGTTAGTTAAACTCCAGACTCATATTTCACCAGATTCTCTCATTAATGACCTTTGTCTATTCCAGGATCCAACCCAGGATAATAGGTTGTGTTTAGTTATTAGTTTCTAAATCTTTCCTTGTTTTTCATGACCTGGAGGTTGTGAGGAGTACTGGTTAGGTATTTATAGAATGTCTCTCAAATTGGATTTGTCTTCTGTTTTTCTCATGATTAGACTAAGGTTATGGGTTTTTGGAAAGAATACCACAGAGATGAAGTGCCCATCTCACCACATCATATCTGAGAGCATGTCATAGCCACATGACATGCCTGGTGATATTAATCTTGATCACTCGATTAAAAGTGATGCCTGCCACATCCCTCTACTGTAAAGTTGCTATTTTCCCATCTCCATGTTCTTTGGAAGCCAGTTGCTAACTCGAGCCCACACTCAAAACCAAAGGAGATGGGAGGATATAGTGGGGGATAGCTACATGCATTATTTGGAATTCTTCTGTAGGGAATATTTCTTTCTTTCTTTCTTCCTTTCATTAGTTTTTTTTTCTTTTTCTTTTTAAAGATTTTATTTATTTATTTGACAGACAGAGATCACAAGTGGGCAGAGAGGCAGGCAGAGAGAGAGAGGAGGGGAAGCAGGTTCCCCGCTGAGCAGAGAGCCCAATTTGGGGTTCGATCCCAGGACCCTGTGGTTCTGACCTGAGCCCAAGGCAGAGGCTTTAACCCACTGAGCCACCCAGGCGCTCCTCTTTCATTATTTATTAAATCATTCTTTATATTAGTGTGGATGGGTCCAGGGCAAGGCAGGCAAGGGTCCAGAATGGATTTGAAAGTAGTATAAGTAGGCCATTGACTGGCACTAGGGCTCAAACCAATGTTACTTTTCCTGAGTTTCTTTGGGATTCTGAGGCTCAGAGCAGGGACTCAAGAATCTTTGGGATGACTGGACCTGTGATGGATTGATGTCTGTGTCACCCAGCTTTAGCATCAAGAAGGAAAAGGGAGCCCTGTGCAGATTTGTATTATGTGTCAAATGCGTAGTTGACATAGGAACAGAAACTCTTTCGTCTTTCAGGAGCACATCAAATTAAGAAAACTGAAAACACAGAAAAGAGCATATGTTAAAAGATGTGTGACACTCTCTTTCTTTCTTTCTTTTTAATTTTTTTGAAGATTTTATTTGCTTATTTGTCAGAGAGAAAGAGCACAAGCAGGAGGAGAGGCAGGCTCCCCACTGAGCAAGGAGCCTAATGTGGGGCTCAATCCTAGGACCCTGGGATCACTATCTGAGCAGAAGGCAGACGCTTAACCAACTGAGCCACCCAGGCGTCTCCTGACACACTCATTCTGAAACTGCCCGAATATAACAAGGAGTACCTCAGCCCTATACTCATCAGAGTAGTAGTAGTTCAGGACTCAGGTCTCAAGGAGATTGAACAGAGTCAAGAACAGTGGAAGAGGAGCAGGAGAGGGAAGTGAAGAAAAGTAACTGTAAGTGACAATCAGTGAAAAGAAAAATAGCTTTGTATGAGTCCCCAGAGCTAATACATAGCTGACACAAAGCAGAGGCTCACTAAATATTTGCTGAATAAATAAGTATCTTAGGGATCCATGCCCACTTCCTCGCTGTAGAGCGCCCAAGGGCATGGAACAAGGAGTAAGGTATTTCTGGGCATTTGGACTTGATATAAACCCCAAGCAAATGAATGATTCTTCTTAAAAAGTTAAACAAAACCGGGGTGCCTGCGTGGCTCAGTCAGTTAAGCAGCTGCCTTTGGCTCGGGTCATGATCCCAGGGTCCTGGGATTGAGCCCCGTATCGGGCTCCCTGCTCACCGGGGAATCTGATTCTCCCTCTCCCTGTGCCTGCCGCTCTACCTATGTGTGCTCTCTCTCTCCATCTCTCAGTCAAGTAAACAAATAAAATCTTAAAAAAAAAAAGTTAAACAAAACTAAAGGGTCTGTGATGTTGAAATCATAGAGAAGACACTGAGCTGTAATTCCCTGATAAGGACATCAGATTTGAGGATGTGGTAGTGGAGTGATAAAGCTGTTTCCTTTTTTTTTTTTTTAAGTCCCGGTTGACTGATACCAAGAAACCTGTGGGCAGTTCTCCAGCAGAGCACCCCTTGTCATGCTTGGTAACGTCTAACCTTCCTCTTGCCCTGTTCTCCTCAGCTGCTGTCCGTTGGTTTGGGGCAGAGGGGAATTCCAGCCCACTTTGAGGGCATTAAGAGGGAGGTTTCTGGTCAGTATCCCTTAGGTGGACCCTGGGACCCTGAAGAGAAAGGCAGAGCTCGGACATACCAGTCTCAGAGGTTACTGGACCAAAGTTGGTGAAAGCCTCACAGACAACAACCAAACAAAAAAATCCATATAAGTGTTCTCAGAAATCTGGAAGCTCACAGTTATACACAGTAAGATAAAATGTGTAGCAGAGGCTAATGCAGTTTTATTATCATCTCTGGGCTATCAACACGCCAGGAACCTTTATACTGCTTCATCTCTTACCTAAGCTGACCCCCCAACTTGGTCTAATTTTGTTTTTCAAATTAATATTTTATTTATAAACATTTATAATAGTTGCCAGCTTCATTCACATAGTCCAACAGAAAGCTCCTTAGAACCACGGAATGTTAGATTTGCAGAATGCTATAGAGATGATCTAGTCCAACTTCCTTATTTTGCAGGCGAGGAAGGCGAAGTACAAGAGAGAAATGTGTGTATTTAAGGAGACACGTCGAGTGAGAAGCCATGCTGGGACCATACCCTTGGCTATAACTCCCAGTCTAAACCTCTTCTGTTGTCCCAGTGTGCTCCTGACTTGTGAGTAACCTCAGAATAGATTCAACAGCCAGCCCTGAGACCGTCCCGCCTTCCTACTATCAGTGCTCAGGAACTGACAGTGAAAAAACTTATCATTAAATGGCTAGTTTAAAAAAAAAAAATCATGGGGCACCTGTGTGGCTCAGTGGGTTAAGCCTCTGCCTTTGGCTCAGGTCATGATCTCAGGGTCCTGGGATGGAGCCCCATACTGGGCTTCCTGCTCAGCAGGGACACCCCCCCCCCGCCACCGCCTTCTTCTCTGCGTACTTGTGGTCTCTGTCTGTCAAATAAATAAGTAAAATCTAAGAAAAAAATCAGGGTGCCTGGATGGCTCAGTGGGTTAAAATCTCTGCCTTCAGCTCAGGTTGTGATCTCAGGGTCCTGGGATGGAGCCCCACATCAGGCTCTCTGCTCAGCCGAGAGCCTGCTTCCTCCTCTCTCTCTGCCTGCCTCTCTGCCTACTTGTGATCTCTGTCTGTCAAATAAATAAAATCTTTAAAAAAATTTTTTTAAATAAAAAAATCATTTATGTAGAAAAGAATAGTTTGGGCTTGGGAAGAAGACTATCTCCCATGAAAGGTAGAAATTGTTAGTCATTGAGGACTGAAAGGAACAGGATCATTCAAACAGCAACCCTCCCTCATTTGATACAAGCCCCCGGAAGAGACTGTATTCAGTCATCTCATAGGAGGTGATGAGCAAGCATTGTCATACCCTGACAGAAATTAAGCAGGATCTAGAATTTAATATTGAAACCCAGTAATATAAGAACCTAGTAGTTTCGGCTACCAACTCAAACTTGAATTGTCCTCTAAAAATGAACAAACCTTACAGACATGAAAGTTCAGGCATCAGTTAAGTCTTGACAAATGAGCCATGACGGTAACCATCTTGGTTACCATGCAACAGAACTACTTCTCCCTAAATGACTCAGTGATTAAAACTACAAACAAAATACAAAAAGAAACAGTAAGTCCAACATTTTGTGAGAGTACAGAGACTGACATTTATGGGGCAAATAAATCAACATTGGACCTCCAAAAGAAATGAAATTTGGTCATGAACTCACAAAAATAAACCCAAGAAGAGCACCTAAAAATGAAAGAAAAGCGAGGAGTGGGGGCAAATGCGTGCAAACTGGTAAGGGAAGATTAAATAAATCAGGAGGGGAAAGAGTGATCAATTCAGTGACCACCCAATGGATTTCAGCACCAGCCACCAGATGCTGAGCTTCTTGAGTAATTAGAGTATTAGCAATATTCTTCCTTTGAGGCTTGGGAAACAAATTGTACCTATTTATGAGGTCTTAAATGCCAAAAAAGGGGAGTGTACTTAAGTTAATAGCTATCAGAAGAAAATAAAATCCAGTCGTTAAAAGGTTTTACCACTTGTCTGAATTAACTTAAAAAGTACGAAGTTGGGGATGCCTGGGTAGCTCAGTGGGTTGGGGCCTCTGCCTTCGGCTCAGGTCATGATCCCGGGGTCCTGGGATGGAGCCCGGCATTGGGTTCTCTGCTCCGCGGGGGCCCTGCTTTCTCCTCTCTCTCTGCCTGTCTCTGCCTACTTGTGATCTCTGTCTGTAGAATAAGTAAATAAAATCCTTAAAAAAAAAAAAAAAGTACAAAGTTGAAAAAAAAAAAGTACAAAGTTGTTCTACCTCCTAGAGGAGGAGGGTGGGGTGTGGGACCGCCCAAACCCAGAGAAGGCTAAACAGTTCAGGAACTCCTCCCCCTTGAGAACCTGAATGCAAGTACCAGCAGCCAAAAGTAGACAAAGTATATTTTATCTATTTATTTTTTAAAGATTTTAAAAATTTATTTGACAGAGAGAGAGAGAGAGAGAGAGAGAGAGAGAGAATGAACACAAGCAAGGGGAGTGGGAGAAGGAGAAGCTGGCTTCCCATCGAGCAGGGAGCCCGACATAGGGCTCCACCCCGGGACCCCGGGACCGTTACCGGAGCCAAACAGACGATTAATGACTGAGCCACCCAGGTGCCCAACAAAGTGTATTTTAAAGAATCTGTGCCTTCATTCCTTTCATGCACAGGATTCTATTTCAGGAGGGACTTCACAAATACCAGTTTCTTGTTTGTGAACACACTCTTTATGCAAACAATCCTTTTGTTTCTGAAGGTAACTGCCTTTATGAAATCAAATCTCTTTAATTTCTTCCCCTTTTAAGTCTTTTTTTGTTATTAATTTGTCCTATTTCATATTTTTGTACACTTTGAGTTTCTACTGTTCTGTTAAGCTTTTATTCTTTAATATTCATAAAAATTCTTTTTCCATTTTTGGACTACCTTTTTTCTCTCCCCATATAATTTCTTCATCTGTCTATCCTCATACAATATCCAAATGGTACTAAAATCCATGTGAAACTAGAACTTAAATGAAGGCCACTGTGTCTTTGCCTTACCTTGGGCAACTATTTTCTCTAGATCCATTGGATTGACCTTGTTCAACAATTTAACATACTCATGAGCTGCACTGTGTTTTCATTTCTACCCAATCCACATAATGTTACCCCACCCCTTTTTTACATTATGATCATTTAAGCTTTCAATTCCTGGACTATATCTGTACAGTCTTTTCGTTCTTTCCTTCTTTCTCCTTCCTTCCTTCTTTCCTTCCTTCCTTCCTTCCCCTCTTTCTCTCTTATTTTTAGTAGGCTCCACACCCAGCATGGAGCCCAACATGGGGCTCGAACTCATAACCCTGAGGATCAAGACCTGAGCTGAGATCAGGAGTCAGATGCTAACCAAGGAAACCACTCAGATGCCCCCAGTTTTTCCTTTCTTAATGAACCACTTGCATCATATTGGCTTCAGTTAATGCTTTAGTAGAATTGGTAGCCGTTTTTGCAATTAATGGCAATTTCAACAATGAAAAGGAAAAGAAAACTTAACTTGGTCTTCATCACAGTGCTCGCCACTCCCAAGGAGAGCCAACTGAGGGAGCTGGGCACCTTCCTCTGCAGACCTTTGGTGTGTCAGGTTGTCCCTTGACACAGACATCAGGTCTTTTCTCCAGGATATGATACATATTGCAGAATATCTGATAATCTTTGAGAACCTTCAGTCCAGAAGTTAAAAACCGTTGGAGCTTCTAGCAAAGAAGAGTGGAGTGAGGTAGGAAAACATTATCTTTAGAAATAAAGTTGGATATAACAAAAAAAAAATAAAGAAAGAAAGGTGATTTTAGTACCCAGGATATCGGTGCCTCTTTGCCTCTATCACTATGCTCCAGGCAGCAGATACTTGGCCAGTTAGGAAAACAGTAGGACACGCAGTTGGGGTAACAAACTTAGTCATATTTCAAGGGGAAAGTATGACATTTTTGAAAAGTCAGAAAGTCGGAGGGAGTTTCCTTTTCTAATGGACCCTGACGATCACAGTGGAATTTTTGTTGTTTTTATCTCCTTCGGAGGAAGGATGTTCTGTGATGTGAAACACGGGCAGTAGAGGAAGATAATATTGTTAAAGAAATCGAGTTCAGGAAAGTCAGGGTTGGCCTGAAGAGTTTAAAAGAAGTTTCTTGCATCATCTCAAAGTTTTAGGGGGAGGGGACATTAGCAGACTGCAATTTGAAAACAGCCTTTCCCATAGATCTCCAAAAAACATGATCTAACAGCATGGCTTGGGGAAGGTACGTGGCCAAAGCAGATTTTAATGGGGATAAAACTGGCTTTTTAAAGAACTGAAGAAAAAAGCTGGCCAGTGGAATGCAAGGTGAGAATAGCTTATTTTGCTAAGTGGTTTAAGTTTTCTGATGATATAAATAAGTAAATCCGTACGTATGGCAACCTGTTGGTGCCACCTGTTTACTCCACGCCAGGGGCCAGGACGTTATTTCAGTTAAATCTCAGGAAGTATCTCGTAGAGGGTGAAGAGCAAGAAGATGCTCTCAGCAGCAAAACAAAACCGAATCTGATTCTTTCCAACACTGTAAAACATTGGGGGTAAATTCTCATACACAGAAGGATCTTAAGGGCATTGAACCGACATGCGGGTGGGGTGGGTGCATTTCTTTGGCAATATTTCCCTGTACACATTTCTTTATTCTTCCTTATAAGATCTTTGACTTTGTTGTCTATTCTGTTGTCTTTCAAAAAGGTCCTTTTCATGGGAGATGATTTTCTGGATCCAGACTGATGTGAGAAGCAGCTGACATCTGGGATATACCTTTTTCTCTACCTCTCCGGGAAAAGGGGAGCTGCATTTCCGCCTGGAGTCTGGTATCCCTGACCTAGCCAGAGGAGCTTCCCATTGCTTTCTCTTTTCCCCATTTTTCTTTATTTCTAGCTTGCATTTTGCAGCACTGGTAAGACAACAGGAAGCTCGGGGCTTCCTCTCCAGGGCATTCAGCAGAAGGGACGTGCTTACTGCATCGATAACAGTAGCCGGAAAAGAAAGAAACACACCCACCCTCCAGAAAGCATGACCCTCCTGCTCGCTCTCTGTGCCCTCCCCACGTTGGCCCCATTTCTCCCTTGGAGGCCTAGCGGCCCCTTTGGGGTTGTACTTTCTAGACCAGTCCAGTGTTCAAGCCCAATTTTATCCCCATTTAAATTGGATTTGGCCATATAGCTTCCCCAAGCCCTCCTCTTAGATAATGTGTTTTGGAGATCTGTGCGAAAGACTGTTTTCAAACTGTGATCTGCTAAGGCTGCCTCCCCTAAGATTTTGAGATGACGTGAGAAATTTCTCTTAGTCTCAGCAACACGGGGGGGTTGCCTGAAGTAAGTAGGGGTTAATCTTTGTGACACAGGCTCAGTTGGTATCAGTAACTCTGTGCATGGTCTTATACATAAAATGGTTCATGTTGCCCTTTATAAGCGAAACAGCTGTGAAATAAGCCAAGGGAGGGACTGTCATGTTCAAGGATAAGAGCTTTCAAGATGACGGAAGTTTGGAATCTAGTTTTCCATATTTTCCATATTAAGGGATCTGAAGGCGGCAGAGGTGGAGTACTGAGCGCCTGAGGAACATCCATGAAAAGCTGCTGAGGACACCATTGCATGGATGTGATGACGGGACAACGAAAACGAAAGTGTGAAAGACACAAGCAGCCCCTGGGAACACGCATTAAAGAGCATTTTAGGAGCCCTAAGAAGACAGTGTGAGAGAGGCTCCATGTGGAACGTGGAGGCCTGTGTCCAGCAGTTCTCCTCCGCTTGTCCTTTCTGGGGTTTGGGGTCCTCGTAGACCACGCATGGTGACACTGAGACCAAGAGCCGCCTGGGCTCTCGGAGGTCTTCGATACTGTGGACTTGCTCACCTGTGCCCCATGTGAACCTCCCCATACCGACCATTTAGGCAGCCCGTGTGCGCTGGCCAGCAGTGGCCAGCCCTCTGGGGGGTGCTGTCCGAGGATGGTTGGGTGGACTTGGTAAAGATGGTCAAGTTGCCAAAGCCCCATTCTCCTCTTCAGCTTAAAGCTGATGTCTCCCTGCCCACCCCGCCCCTCTCACTTTGACCTTGGGTAAAACCGAACTGCCCTCAGCCAGACATTTCCCCAAGTTAAATGAAATTCTCCATATAAAAGCTTAGCCCCAAATAAACACTTACTAAATAATGATAAGGATGGAGAAGACACTGCAGTTAGTGAGGAGTATTTTCCTTTTTCTTTGGTTTATAACACTTTTCTCCCCAACCCCATTGCCTATTTTCTTTGGCGCCATGCCATCACAATACCCAGGTTTTCAAATTTTATTTTATTTATTTATTTATTTATTTATTTATTTATTTATTTATTTATGTATGTATTTAGAGAGAGGGCATGATCAGGGAGAGTTGGGGCAGGGCAGAGGGAGGGAGAGAATCTCAAGCAGACCCCCCCACTCAGTGCAGAGCCTACACGGGCCTCAATCTCATAACCTTGACCTCATGACCTGAGCTGAAATGGAGAGTCGGACGCTTAGCTGACTGAGCCACCCAGGTGCCCCACAATACTCACACTTTTTAAAAGAAGGTCTCCAAGCCTGGAAACTTCTCCCTCTCTAGTTTGGAGAGAGACGACCAGCTGTAGGGGATTTGCCTCTACACCCCTGGCTGGATCCTTTAGCCGTCTGTGGCTTTCCAGCCCCGGTACCAAGATTTCTCTGGCTCAGCATTACTGAATACATAGCCGACTGCATTCCTCAGTGTCCCACTGGAACCAGATGGGTAAATGTAGGAATCCTAGTCAAACAAGAATAACTCAAGGAGGATTTAGGAGACTGTTTACGGAGGGATGGGCAGGGAAAGGCAAAACACAAGGCCTAATGCAGTGACATGGGGTTGGTAATGAACTTTTACCCATCTCTAGCAGCTCCTAGAACCTCGATACAGCAGTGTGTGTAGAAAGTGCTACCTTAAGAGGAGAGTGAATTTTGGTTTTAAGTGTGACCAGTTTGAGACAAATCTGTAGGGAACACCCTGACCTCACTATCTTCTTCCTCTCTGATCTACCAAGGCTTCTTCTTAGCCAATTACTATTGGAAACCAGAAACGAGGAAACCCATTGAGGTAAATCTCTCAGGGCAGGACAGGGGAGGGTGGAGAGTGCATCTGGAGGGGCACCTGGAAGCTATCTGGCGCATGAAGCAAAAGTGGACCCTGTATGGATCCATGATGACAAAGGACCAGTGATACTAAATAAGGATTATAGTTTAGCCAATTTTTTGCAACTAGGGGCCTTCAAAAAAATCAGTGGACCCCTAGCAACTTATTTTGTGCCTCTGGGAAAAACTTAAGTGCTTGTTTTATGACTGAGTTTTAAAAATCTGAATAATTCTCACTCGGGTTAACAGTTCAGTCTCTGACATTATTTATCTTTAATTCTGAATATTCTGGCATGTGGCAACTAGAGGTGGCCCCGCTTCCCACCCACTGAGGAAGACCCACTTGGTTCAATCTGGCTGTCTGGGAGGCCCTAGGCACACACCTTCTGGTCATGCCAGGGAACTCGAAACAGGCCCTGTGGGTCCTCATGCCTCAAGTGGTAAACTTGAGGAAGAGTAGAATCTTCTCCTGTAGGTGGAGGGAGGGATGGGCCAAGGAAGACAAAGGGACAGAATTTGCTGGTGAACCCTAGCTCAGGACGGGATACAGAAATCCACCCGCTCTTCCCGTTCTTCTCACCATATTGACACAAACCTAGGAAATCACCTTTGGGCCCTGGTGATGGACTGATCGACTTAGACAAGGCCACAGCCTTCTGAAGTCACTACCAGGGGCAAGAGGAGGACTCTGTCCTAAGTCTGCAATTTGCCATTCTGCGAGGCTAGGCCCTAAGAACAGGTAGAGTGTGGGTGTTGAGCTACGTGGTGGGACTTGAGTGGCTTTGAAAGCCTTGCCCGACCCCTTGAGTCATTCCTTCATGCCAAGAATTTGCTTCACGAAGTCCTCTGCTGAATGCACATGCTGCCTGAAAGGGTGTGGTGCACATTTGTCTTTCTGTCTTCTCAACATTGAACTTCCCTTCCTGTTTTGAGAACTCCACCCCTTGTAAGTATTTATAGGAAGCAGAACCCTTTTTCTGCTGCCTGGGCAGGGGCACATGACCTAAAGTCAACCGACTCTGGACTGTGGCTCAGGAGCTAGTGACACAAGATGGCAGAATTTGGGAGGCCCTTCGTTTGGGCAATGGGTGGCAGCAGTGGTGGTGACCCCAGTAGCGGTGGCCCCGTCCAGAGCTGTCCAAGGCAGCAGAGCAAACTGTGTTGTCCAGCAGCGATGGCTTGTGGCATGATTTGGACTGTGGTCCCAATGGTCGAGTAGCCTCCTGGTTCCTGCCCACTTCCCAACTCTGTTCCTCAGCCTTCCCAGAGAGGCTGGGCTTCCAGATGTCCTTTTACTCAAACTGTATGCCGCTTAAATCAGACAGAGATTATCCTCGGTTGCAAGAAACTGAGAAAAGTAACTGATGTGAGGGGTAACACATTAACTCAACGGAAGCCATAAATGCACAAGCCGTGGAAAGACTGATTTGTCTCGTTTAGCTATTTGTCACCTTGGGAAACAGCAGGACCCCAGGAAGAAGTGTTTGTGTGGATGGGAGGGGAAATCAGGCCAGTCTGGTCTTTGGGGCATGGCCGGGGCTTGTAGGCAACAGCCCTGGACAGAGGCTCCAAGGGGTTCTGAGGTATGTGCAAGGCTCTGGGCTGGGGCATGCAGGCTGGAGAGAGCGCACTGGCAGGAGAAGGGGAGGGGCGGTAAGGGCAACCACTAGTGAGCACAGGTTATCTCGGTGAGTGCCAGAGTGTGGAGCCTTACCCAAAGGGCCTTTGGTGCCCTTGTAGGGCTGCTGAGGAAAGTCTCTGTTTTGTCAAATGAAGACCACTGTTTTTCTCTCTCTGATCAGCCCGAACACTTCTGCTGACGTGTAGTCTCCATGGTAATAGAATCAGCTTGTGGGACTTCTGTCCTTTCCCCACCCCCTCACCCCAACCCCACCCCTGCAACTGGGCCCTTTATGATTGGATAAGTGGGATAAAAAGCACAAAGACAGTGACAATTCTAAACTACCAAAAGGGCAAGTCCGTGTCACCCCCCCCTCAGTCCAGTCTCCCCCCAACACTGCAGAGGAGCAAAGAAATTGTTCTCTATTCCCACTGAGAGAAGGAGAAGGAAACCAGGAATGTCGTGAGTACAGGTGCTCAACCTCTGCTGAGTTGTTTGTGGGTTTTGTGAAGAGTAGGGGCAGCCTACAGGTCAGCAGAAGCACTCCTGTCTACATTTTTTTTTTCCTTTCCATCAGATCAAGGACTGTGCCTGGTGTTCAGCTTATTGCTTGAATAAACTCAGGGCCCGGTTGTCATTCTCTTAACTTCTCCATGAAAGGGACGTGTTTGCCTGCACAAACTGTGGGGCATTTGGGCCACCCTGGCTGCAGTGGCAGAGCCAGCCGCCACAGGAGGTGAGAACCCTTCTCTCAGACTCCCAGCTCAGAAACTCCTGTCCTTGGGGAACCCCCGGGGCACGGACTCTCACAACCATAGGACAGGCTCTTGGAGTTGTCGTTGTCGGGGAGCTCTGACCTGCCGCCCTCTCTGGTCAGCTCCATGGGGATCACCCAAGGGGAGGATGCTGAAAAGTAATCTGGGTGAAATTACCAAAAAATACGGAAGAAAGAGAAAACAAGCCAGGTTTGATTTAAAAAATATTTAAGAGACACGTGTTTTATTGTCACAGAACATCACTTAATAAATATTTTAGCAGAATGATGAGCCTGAATCACAATGATAGAGGAAGAGCTTGGGGACAACTAGGAAGGCAACATTTTAAACTTTTAACTTAAACCTCAATTCACCAGCTCCATCCTCTGCATCAGGCCCCGAGGTCGGGCGAAGAACCTGTGTCCTTTGGCGCAGGGGCCCAGTTTCTCACCTCAGTGTGGAGCCGGGTCAGTATATGGAAGACCAGTAACAGCGGCTCTTGATGACCTGAAGCAGAGGCTTCCTGAAGGTGAGGAAGATGACGGTGCAGGCCACCAGCAGGGTGAGGCAACTGGGAAGAATGAGCACCAGGTACAGCAGGCCCATGTCCACCCGCTCCCATTTACAGTCCTGAGGCATGCCTCCGGGCAGTTCCATTAGGCGAATGACCTTGGAGGAGAGGTTGCAAGTGACCATGGCCAGGTCAGCAATGGTATGCAGGTGCTGCAGGGACCCCCAGCCCTCCACCCCACAGCAGTCATAAGGATTCTGACTGAGGTAGATGGTGCGTAGACTTCGGGTGAGCTGCTCAGACACGGCCCTCCAGGGAAGGGCTGTGAGAGAGTTTCTGCGCAGATCCAGGGTCTGCAGGGCTGGGCTGCCCCTGAACCGTGGGAAATTGGTCAAAGAATTCCCTGACAGATCCAAGTCTCTCAGATTCCCAAACGCAGAGAAGTCCAACTCTGTGGAGCTGGAACCAAGGCCCACGTTCCTGAGAGACAGGACCTGTAATGTGGGGGCGATATCCCGGAGAGGGGTGACAGTCCCGTTCAGAATCCCCCAGTTGCCGGACAGGTCTAAGTGGGTGAGCGCGGTCCCCTGGAATGAACAGTCTTGTAAGGCCCCCAGCCCACAGCCCTCCAGAGAGAGGCTCCTCAACGAGGCCACGTTCCGGAAATCCACACAGCTTGGGGGGCCCCGGCGGTGCAGGTCCGCCGGCGGGGGGCAAAGGGAGATCTGATTGTGGCTCATGTCAATTGTAGTGATGTTACTGGCATCAGCAAAAAGGCCAGTGGGGACGCCCACGAGCTGGTTGGAGCTCAGGTTGAACCACCGGAGGTTCCTCAGGCAGCCGTGGAGGCCTGGGGCCAAGTGCAGCTCGGACAGCTGGTTTTGGCTCAGGTCCAGCTCTTTGAGCGCCCCGGGGGGCTCGTGCTCTCGGATATGAAGCGTCACCAAGCAATTCTGGTTGAGGTTCAGGTGCGCAAGGGAAGGCATTTTCTTCAGGAAGCCGTCGGGCAGGTACTGGAACTGGTTCTGGCTCATATCCAGGAAGCGCAGCTCGGCTAGGTCGCTGGAAGCAAACTCCTCCCAGAGGTTGACGGTGGTGATGTTGGTCACGTTGCCATCCACGAGGAGGAACTGGGCCACCATCTCCCGAGGCGAAGAGGCGTTGTACAGGTCCCCGTAGAAGCCCATGTTGTTGTCCCGCAGCAGGAGCGTGTGCAGCTTGCCGCACTGGGGCAGGAGCGGGAAAAACAGCAGCTGGTTGTGTGAGAGGTCCAGCGTCTCCAGCTCAAAGGCAGCCTCGGCCCCGGATGCCAGGAACCATTCCAGGACATTGTAGCTGACATTGAGGAGGCGCAGCTGGGTGAGGCTGAAGTCCACGATGCAAGGAAGGTTGTTATAGGCCAGGTTGAGGTGCCTCAGCTCGGTCAAGCCATCGAAAGCGCCACCCTCAATCTCAAAGATGTAGTTTCTCTGCAAATCCAGCTCCCTGAGGTGCCCCAGGCCCTCAAAGACAGAGTCGTCGAGCCTCATGACGGTGTTCCTTGCCAGGGACACGGACTCCAGTGAAGACAGGTTCCGGAGCATGAGGGCCACCATGTCTTCTGTCAGGGAGTTCCCCGACAGGTCCAGCGTCCGCAGAGCCCGCAGGCTGCGGAAGGCAGCCGCCGTCTCCCTGTAGCTCTCGGACAGGGAGTTGTCGGGCAGCGCCAGGCTGCGTAGACGGGCCTGTTCTTGGAAGGCGCCACAGCTGATGCGCTCCAGCTGGCAGCTGCGCAGACTGAGGCTCTCTAGGAGCCGGTAGTGCCGGAGGGAATGGTTCCACAGGGTCCTCAGCGGGTTGGCGTCCAGGAGGAGCATCTGGGAGTAGGGCGGGAGATGGCTGGGCACCAATTCAAGCTTCTGCCCTCGGCAGTCGGCCACTCCATCAGCCTAGGCCCAAAAACACACTGGTCAGCAGGAAGGGGGCCTCCAAGGCGGACATTTATGCACAGAATCCTGGCCTGTTCCCTGGACTATTCCTCCAACCACTGGGAGGGACTCTAGAGATTATTTTTTTTTAAAGGGAAAAAGGACAGGAAAATGTCGCACAAAAGGAACTTTTCTCTGTTCTTTACCATCACGGTGAAACAGTCAGCTAGGAGCTGGGGCCCAGACTCACTCGAGACCCGCTCATATCAGAGGAGAGGTGAGCTCCTGTCCGTTGGCTTCTGAGCAGGGACAACTGTGTCACAGTGTGGTTTCAGCTGTGAGAGGAACTGAGGATCAAGGCGGTACCTGGGTGTAAATCCCACCTCTGCCATTCATTTCCCAGCTGACCTTGGGCAAATAACTTAGCCTAAGTCTGTTCTTCCCTGTGAAGAATGGAGATGAAGAAGAGAGTGCCTGCCTCAGAGGACTGCAGTGGGATTGGAAGGGAGGCTGCACAGTGCCTGACACAGGAAGCACCGTTCACCCAAATGGCCACTGTCATATCCTTATCGCTATTACTGTGACATCTGTGTGTCCAGCAGGATCAATGCCAGACAACTGAGATGCTGTGGCATCTTCATTGCACCTGAAGGAATTTTGCCTGGGATATTCCTCTACATTCTGGATTGATCAATATTAAAGCTGAAAAGGACTTTAGAGCTCATCGCCCCTCTGAATGGTACTGAGAAGTGGGGCCTGGAGAGAAGTGAAGAGTCAATGGCATTGCAGGGACAGGAGCCCAGAGCTCCTAATGCCCAATTCAGTGCACTTCCAGGGTGCTGTTCCAACCCGACTGTGCTGCATAAGGAGGCAGGATGGATGAGATGACCCTGTTCTCTCTGCAAAAATCACACAAGCCTCAGGATGCTTCAGCGCAGCCCCATGTTTTACGAGACTGGCAAAAACAATCAGTTGCAGGATGTCAGATGTCTAGGAAAAAAAGTTTTAAGGGATAAGATAGAAGAACAATGGCCTTCCTTTTCAAGGACTGGTCAGTTAGGACAAGGCCAGTGATAGCAGGGAAAAAAAATTTTTTAAATTTTATTTATTTATTTCAGACAGAGAGGGAGAGAGAGCGTAAGGAAGGGCAGAGGGAGAACCAGACTCCCCGCCGAGCAGGGAGCCTGATGTGGGGTTCAATCCTGGGACCCTGGGATCATGACCTGAACCAAAGGCAGATGCTTAACTGACTAAGCCACCCACTCACCCCCCAAAATTTTTAATGAGACCACACTCTGCAAACTGTCTAATAATCTTTTACCATCCTTGATAATATGTGCAGACATATTGCTGTGGCAAGAAAAATAAATTTGACCACATCTGTTAAGCAGCTGTATATTACTTCGCTGCACAAAGAGCACAGTATTAAAGAACAAGAGTTCTAGGGTCGGTCCAGTCTGGTTCTGCTTTTCAACAAATGGGTGACTTTAGGCTGTTACCTAACCAGTCAGGACCTTCATTATTCCATGTGTAAAACGGAAATTATATTTACAATTTTCTCACAGGGGCTTCTTTTTCTTGAGGATTCAGTGCGATTATTTATGTAAAACAATACAGAACCTGGCACGTAAGTGCTTGATAAATGTTGGCTTGATGATTAGCATTATTTGATTAATTAATCTGTTGTTGAACATTGGAGTTGTTCCTAATTTCCAGATGAACATCAGAATGAATTTGTCAAGTTCCTGTCACACTCCCCCGAAAGACTTTGGAATTTTGATTGGGATTGCATTACAATTATGGGTTAATGGGGGGGTGTGTGGATAACTGATGTCTTTACAAAACTCAGTCTCCCCCTGCAGAAATAATGTATTCCTTTATTTGAGTAAGTGTTGGTCTTCCCCTAACAGGACTCTCTGGAGAATGTTGTGGTTAGGGGCTTTCTTCAAGCCATGGGACCCTGTTAAAGCACAGCCGCTGCAACTCTGGAGTCCCACCTCTGTAATCCCCTGGCAGCCCCAGTGAAGGGCTACAAAAAGACCACATGACTGTCAGAGTCCAAGAGAACCTCACCATGGCCACTTTATGACCACACATGGCTTATGCAAGGAAGGGCACTGGAGATAGCTGGACTCTGGAAACTCTCAGCACTAAGCGAGCCACAGGGAATCCAGTCTTTGAGCTCCTGGCAGCCCCCTCACCCTCCACACCACTCCTCCCCACCAGGCTGGAAAGGGTCAGGTAGGGGGTCTAGCTGGAGCCCTGAAAGGCTATCAAAGAATTCACACTTTATTCCCTCTTTGTTCTAAGCCTGACTCCCTCCTGAATCAGCTACTGGGAGATTCACCTTCAGTTGCCTCTGTAAGGGAATAACGGAAGTCTGAAATTGTAGCAGAGACTAACAACAATAATACTAGATAAAACCCATAGCTCCTATTACATACAAGGCACTGTTCTGAGAGCCTTATATATACACTATTTAATCATCATAGCAATGCAGTATTATGGTATTATGGGCTGGTACCACTATTCTGTATTTAACAAAGGAGGAAACTGAGACACAGAGTGCCCCCTGCCCTCCACTGATGTCACCAGCTGGTAAGCTGGGGTTTCAACCCGCTCTGGCTCATAACCACCACTCCATACTGGAGTATCTTACAGCACAGTGGTTAGAGGCTACTAAAAGTGGTTAAGAACCATGATCAGCTGGGCTTTGAGATTTATTAGCGTTGAATTCAGGTATTACCCCAACATGCAATTTGTCCTCCCAGTGCCTTGTATATAATGGGACTCAAGGACTGTTTATTAAATGTATGTTTCCCAAGAAGACTTTTGATATCACAGACTTACAGGCAAGGGAGAACATTTCCAGAAACGTGCTCAGTCGTTATGAGCCAAGTCTGTTTGCACATACAGGCCAAAAGTCCTGCAGAGGGTAAGCTGTAAAAGCTCAGCTCTCCACTCCCTGGATCATCCTCAGCCTGAACGTGATTGAGGATGTCGCTCTCAGCAGCACCCCTGTATTTGAGCCCTTGCTACTGGCTCACCCACAGGCTCTGAGTCAGGGCTTCTCCAACTGTACTATGCCCTGCTCAGGGATTCCAACATCATGAGTGGATCTCGACCGTCCAGACTTTTAACAAGCTGTTCTTGTTCTTGACCTCGGTCTCTGGGGCGTCCTATCTTCAGCAAGTATGAAAAAGATGGGGCAGGGACTGCCTGGTCTTTCCCAGGTATCATCCTGACCTTTGGTTCAGGAGCAGCTTGCACACGACAGCCCGTGGGCAGCTGCAGAGTGACTCAGACGCCTTCCTTCTCTGCCCTCTTGGATGGACAATCCACCAAAATGAGCTGATCTTTGTCAGGGCAGAGGCAACAGACAGCTCAGAGGTCCTGGGAAAACTCACCAACTCGCAGCCCCCTTCGTAAGCTGCTGTGGCCATTCCACTTGGATTTCTCCATTCCAGTGTCAAGAAGTGAAAACCCAGGCAGAGCCAGAGGGGCAGTAACTCCATCTCAAGTGCAGCACTGCAGACAGAGGGCAAGGAAAAAGTGGGTCAGAGAAGGACATCTCTGAGGGCTGCTTTGCACTCTCGGTCAAAGGAGCTGGTTCCCAGCTGTGTCTGGTCTTGGAGGCCCACAGCTATAAGGAGGCGGAAACCCACAGATTCTTCAAATATCTCAGGTTAGCCAACACTTTCAGCCTCTCACTGCGACTATAGACGGCACTTATTTTTGTTTTGCCTCTGCCATTTGAGGGACAGGTGGCTGAACACTGAAACTTGTAAGAGAGAGGCAAAGGACTCAAGGAACCAGGTCTCAGGTCACCTGGAGTTTTCCATGTTTTGTAGTTCTGTTGAAGTTTTTTTCCCAAAGCTCAAATCTGCCCAGTGCCTTACCTGAGCTCGATAAATATTTGCTGAACAAATGAATGAATGAAAGAACAGTGAATTGGGATTTAAATATTAATGGTAGCTTCTGGTCCCATAAAGTTACTAATTATTGTATTGACACGAGGCTTTTAGGAGGGTGGATCTCATTGGAAATGAGCCCTTTGAATACAGCCCTTTGGGAAAGAAAAAGGACTTTGATATTGTGCCTGGATGAGAGAAAAAACTGAAGGGCAAATGGAGAGTCATCTTCAGATATAATAAGGATTATTGATGAAGTGTGGTCGCCAGCCCTTTGGCCAGTTAACACAGAACAGGAACCAGGAGAAGGCTTAAATTTATACATCTACCAGCAGAATTTTAGAACTAAGAGACTATAAGGCAGAGACATCTGGTATGTGCTCTGCCATCACAGTTTTACAGAAGAACATTCAAAGGCCCAGAGATAATAACGGCTTATTCAAGACTCCAGATCAACTTAGGACAGGGCTGAGAGCAGGCCCCAGGCTCCCTTCCCTGAGCTCCCGTAGTAAGCAGCATCATTTCTCTCGCTGAAGGTGCTGTTGAAATGACTGCCCTCTTGTTGGGAGGGCTGAGAGCCCAGTGGCATTCCCCTCTCAGCTCTGTGTTCCTTACTCTCAGAGGCAAGCACCTGGCCCCAGCATTTCAACTGCTCCATCCTCTCCTTGACATCCCCCCAGGAGGGACCACAGGCCCTGCTCCCTAGTCTTCTCCTAAGCCAGCAGCACCAGCACTCACAGGAACCTCCTCACCTACTTCAGGGGACCCACAGACCTTTCTCCCTCACACATCCAGGCCATCTCGGGCCCCTTCCTCTTTCTCTTTCTTTGAATGAGTTTACACATCTCTGAGGCTACCTTCAACTTCCTGGTCAGATCTGAATACTCACCAGTGAAAACAGAATAGCAGAAAAGCAAAGTGAAACCAGGTAAATCAACTATAGCTTTTATGTCAGGTCAGGTCAGCTCTCCTTACCACAGAGGGAACCTCTAACTCAGAATTCATCAGTCTTTGCTGGACACTGGGAATCCCCTTCCAATCTCCCCTTCCGCTTCTGCGCCTGTGCAGAAACTAATACCTCATGGCAGGTACAGGGCACAGATGGCAGGAGCAAAACCATATGGGCTTTGTCCTTAGGATCATTGAAAACACACACACACACACACACACACAGGAAACAACCTTGGGATCACTGCCCAGCTTGAGATAAGGTTGCCAGATTTAGCAAATTACAGGATGCCATTTGAATGGAAGATAAACAGCAAATAACTCTTAAGTGCAATATGTCCCTTGCAATATTTGCATAATACTTAAACAAATTGTTTATCTGACATTCAAGTTTTCCTGGGCATCCTATATTTTATTGACGACAGACAGGGAAATGGCAACCATGGACTTGCCCCCTGCCGCCTTCCTCCCTCACCCCCTCTATCAGGCTTGGGATGGTAGATGCTGCTGTCACAATCAACCTTCCAGAAGAGCCATTTCAATCTATATCGAAATGCCAAATCTAGATGGGTGCAGGGCGAACTTGGGATTTCTTCAGGGAGAATGTAACTCTTTAGCCTGGAATGCTAGATAGACCCAATGTCATGCCCAGGGTGTAATTTTAATTTCTGGGTCAACGAGAAAATTTCTGCGAATTTAAAATATACTTTCTCCTTTCTCCTAATCAGCCAAGCAGGAAAGAAAAATTATTGCTGTTCCTTCTGGGTGACTCCTCTCATGAGGCAGCATGGGAAAATCATAGGCTTTAGAACCAGACAGACAGGGGTTTGAATTCTGGCTCCAGCATTTGTTCTCTATCCTTGAGCAATTCATATAAAGTGGCTAAGACTCAGATAATCCTTCTATTAAATGGGGATAATAATAACTATTCAGAGTTTTTATGAGGTCAAGTAGCATATGTGAAAGTGCTTCATTTACTATGAGGATGCTTAATAAAATAATTACTATTTATGAGTTTCAAATACTATTGAGCTGGTTGAGTGGTTGTTATTTATTAGCTCCAAGGTAATTTAAAGAAGGAAAAAGAATGGAAAGTGTGGAAGGAAGAAGAACTATATCATTATGCCAACTGAACATGTGAAAGGCATGCAGGAAGACTGCATTAAAAATTCTGTGTTAATAAATTCCAGAACAAGGTTAATCCCACTAACAAATGATTATGCTGGTTGAGAGCTGGTTGTCCTCAGAGAACAGTCTTACCCTGCTCTGTACCACAGGGAGTTGACTTCTGAAGGCTGTTTCCCCAGCTCTGGGTGTCAGCTGCTCTCCCGCTGGTTCGGTCAATGGGAGGCACAACGGGAGGTTAGACAGCAGAATACCCCGAATCCAGGGTATTTCTTTCCCTCTCTCTCTGCCTTGGACAGAGAAGTCCTTGAGCTTCGACTGGTGACTACTAGACTCTAGTAACATCCTCTTGCCTCTATCCTTTCCGAAGATCACAGCTTCCTGAAATTGCGAACCTCTGGATTGACTGTCTACTTGCCCATTACCTTCTTAGCCTCTTCCATCATGTTTAGCCAATTTCCTGCATTAAATTTCCTCTTTAAAAAGTAATCTGGGTGTTTCTGTTTCCTGGTTGGACCCTGACAGATGAGATGACTTAAGTGAGAATGGCTTTGGATCAGTCCTAAATATGGGGCGCCTGGGTGGCTCAGTGGGTTAAAGCCTCTGCCTTCGGCTCAGGTCATGATCTCAGGGTCCTGGGATCGAGCCCCACGTCGGGTTCTCTGCTCCGTGGGGAGCCTGCTTCCTTCTCTCTCTCTGTCTGCCTCTCTGCCTACTTGTGATCTGTCAAATAAATAAATAAAATTAAAAAAAAAAAAAGATACATAATGACCCTAAAAAGAATAAAAGGCTTTCAAAATAATCACCATTCACATTGAGAAACACTATTCCGGGAGCGTACAGAACGATTTCTCAGAGGCATAGTATTGCAAAGAGTACAAGATGAGTTTGGATGCCAAGTCTTACTGGAAATCCCAGGAACCCTATACTGCGTGCTTAAAACAACTTCCCCTCCACCCATAATTAACCCCAGCTGGGGGAGGACCACTCCACAGAGTATCCAGCTGTAAGAGAGCATCTAAGCTTATAGCAAATAATAACTGTCCCACTTCACTCCAATCTCTCTGACATCTTCTAGAAAATACATCCATGTATAAAGCCAAGTCATCTTAACTACGTTTTTGGTAGAGAAAGAGAACCGAAAGGAAAATAATTATAATGGAGGGCACACAGGGCAGTATGACATTAATAATTTAAATAAAGTAACCTGGAAACCCACCCCCCAACCCCAGATTTAAAAGGGCCTGGATCCACGGTTCCCATTTCACGGACTGTGAACCACTTTCAGGAGCCACAGAGGAAATGGAGCCACAAGGAACTGCCAATCAACCTGAGTAGGGTTTGAGTAAGTACCATGTCTCCTCCGGGTCTGGGTGGCCAGTGGGAAAGTCCCCTGTATAGAAGCTGAGGCCCTGACAGGAGAAGCAGATGGCATCTACAGACTCTGCTTGTATCTTCTTCTTAAACCAGATAACAAAATTGAAGTGTTCCTTCTAAGTGTGGAGGCAAAAAATGGTAAGTCTTGCTCTCTTTTATATAGAGTCTACAATTCTGTATTCTTCTATTCAGTTAACAATTTCTATAAGATCTCTATTTTATCCAGTCATGGTTTTCATGGTCATGGCTAACACCAGAGATTGTGAGCTTCTAATTAATGAAAGACAAGGCACTAGTGACCCAGGTGCTAGCCAGGTCTGTAATACATCTCACCTGGAGGTATGAGGACTCTAAATCTGACCTTCTGTCACAGGAATTCTTCTTAGTATTGCATTTATATTTCTTCTTTACCTTCTAAATATTTTGTTTGTGTTTAGTCATCACAAAATGTCCTTGCCAGTTCTTCCCCAAGAAGTCCTTGAAATATTAGGACCTCCAAATGCTTTATGGCATCCCCTGGGCAATCCTTAGTCTTGAGGTGCAGCATTCTGATTGACTATCATGGAAACCTATGACTCAACCCGTATCAACCCCAAGTCTATAACAGTGTTCCTTTTAAAAAATTTTATTTATTTATTTTAAGTGATCTCTGTGCCCAACGTGGGGCTCGAACTTTTGACCCTAGGATCAAGAGTCTCATGTTCGACCCACAGAGCCAGCCAGGTGCCCCTATATAGAGTTGCTTTTTCAGGCAGAAATACGATATAGCTTTTTGTCTGGTTTTTCTCTGTTCGTACCTAGTTATAATAAATAAGTGGTGAAATTCTTTTCATAAAAGCAACACAAATCAAGACTATATTCTAGAACAAGAGAACACTAACAGTAAGGAAGAAGATCGCAGATCAGCTGTAAAAATTCCTCTTTGTTTTAGAAAGTATGCTTGTTTGCTTTTTCTGGTTCCACAAAATAGTACGGAGAAGCTCCTGCTTCACTGAGCCAAGTAAGGTCAAAGAAGACCAAGGGAATGGTTGTGCGGGCTGAAAGGGATGGAGCATAGCATTTCCTCCTCTCAGACAGGGTGTTCCGATCCTGCTGGCAGCAGCTGGGCTGTACACTGGGGGAGCGCTTTCCATATCCATTCCCATGCCCACCTCAGTTCTGGGCTCAGGACTGCTCGAATGGAAGATGGCAACATGTGGCCAAGGAATGGCTTTAGTGAGGGGCTGTGCGGGTGTTGCTTGCTTTTGACAGGGAAAACATGGACATGGAAGAGAGGGTGAGTGAGATCTTTTCACTGAAAACATGGACATGGAAGAGAGGGTGAGTGAGATCTTTTTGACTTCCCTGATATGGACAGGGAAGAGAGGGTGAGTGAGATCTTTTGACTGGTCTCTGCTCCTTGAAGTCCTGTCATTTCCACATCCCCGTCGTAACAAAATTTACAATTATTCAGGGGTGCAGCAACATCCCTAGTTTTGTTAGACGGTCTAACACTGAAACATATACGTATACTACTTTTTTCCCCCAATGCATAGATTTTCCTGTATTAATAAAACCTTTTTTAAAACGAGTGATTAATTCCAAATAGTTTCCTGTCATGATATAATGTCTTAATCAGCAGGTAGTAAAACCCAGCCACACATAAAGGCTTATCCACAGGTTTTGGGTTTTTTTTTAAAGATTATTTATTTATTTATTTGAGAGAGAGGCAGTGAGAGAGAGCATGAGCGAGGATAAGGTCAGAGGGAGAAGCAGACTCCCCATGGAGCTGGGAGCCCGATGCGGGACTTGATCCCGGAACTCCGGGATCATGACCTGAGCCGAAAGCAGTCGTCCAACGACCTGAGCCACCCAGACGTCCCTCCACAGGTATTTTTGTCCGTAAAAAGATCTCATACTGAAAGTTTAGGAATACTAAGGAATAACTCTGACTTGAGTTTTGGTTTTATTGTATGGGAGGGTTGTGATTCATTTTCAGGAAAGGATGCCGGATTTCTAATATCCAGAGGCACCCTGAATACCTCACCCCCATATTCTCACTTCCCCACCCCCTCTCACCACTGCTACTACAGAGCGAGGATGGCACCCTCTTTGCTAAAGGTGCTATCAGTAAGTCTTAAGAGTGTTATACATACATTAGCATGTAATCGAGAATTTTCCCCTTAAAAGAATCAGAGAAGCTGAAAAAGTTTTAAACAAAGGGGTCTTTGGAGAAAGATGGCAACTCAGAGATGCTGGTGGCAGAAATAAATATTTATAGGGACACCTGGGTGGCTCAGCCATTAAGCTTCTGCCTTCAGCTCAGGTCATGATCCCAGGGTTCTGGGATGGAGTCCCCCACATCAGGCTCCCTGCTCAGCTGGGAGCCTGCTTCTCCCTCTGCCGCTTCCTCTGCTTGTGCTCTTTGCTCTCTTTCTCTCTCACCCTCTTTTTCTCACAAATAAATAAATAAGTAAACATATAAATCAACAAAATCTTAAAAAAAGAAATGTTTATAGACTGGTCTGAGGGGAAGAAATCTCTAGAAGCAGAGAATGCATAAGTACAGGGTGTGAAAGTGTGAGGTTGGCCTCTGTGAACATAAAAGGCACAGGCACTAGCTGGAGGTCTCCACAGAAAGGGAATCTGCCTTTGTTTAAAAGTAAAAGAGCAAATCCCACCTGGGATCCTAGAAGAAAGAGAAGGGCAGCTGGTCACACACTGTAGAGAGCAGATATTAAAGAACAGAAACCCCAGTCTGTGACCACTTCAAATAATTCCCACTACCAAGAAGTATTTGAAAGTCTCGGGCAAACAGCTCTGGTCTCTTTGATCCATAGCAAAAAATTATCGTTCCAATTTTAGTATATGTGCTGCCGAAGCGAGCACAGATCCATAGCAAAAAATTAGAGTGACTTTAGTCCTCACCAAATGTTCAAACTTAGCATCTCCCATGGTGAGATCACTTGACACTCCGAGCTTCTGGGTAGGGCACCTTGGGAAACAGAGCCCCATCTCTGCAGTACCCTTGCCAAGGACATTTGCCCTGGACCCAGTCATGAGGAAACAATCAGATGGATCCAGGCTGTATACTGTCCTATGAGACAACTGGCTTGGGCTCTTCAAAGAAGTCAAAGTCTTGGGGCGCCTGGGTGGCTCAGTGGGTTAAGCCTCTACCTTCAGCTTGGGTCATGATCTCAGGGTCGTGGGATCGAGCCCCGCATCAGGCACTCTGCTCAGCAGGGAGCCTGCTTCCCCCCTCCTCTGCCTGCCTCTCTGCCTACTTGTGATTTCTTTCTCTGTGTGTCAAATAAATAAAATCTTAAAAGAAAAAAAAAGAAGTCAAAGTCTTGAAACACAAAAGGCAGTGGAGGGGAAAGGGGGGAGGTCTGAATACAAGTGAAGAAGAAGCATAGTAACCAAGGGTAATGCATGCACCTCAAGTGGATTTGGGAGTTTAAAAAAGTCTCTAAGAGAGGGTGCCTGGGTGGCTCAGTGGGTTAAGCCTCTGCCTTCGGCTCAGGTTATGGTCTCAGGGTCCTAGGATCCAGCCCCACATAGGGCTCTCTGCTCAGCAGGAAGCCTGCTCCACCTGCGTCCCCCCACCCTGCTCCTGCCTCTCTTGCCTCTCTGCCTACTTGTGATCTCTCTCTGTTAAATAAATAAATAAAATCTTCCCAAAAAAATCTCTAAGAGAAAAATTCGAGACAACTGGGATAAACTTATATGTATCTCGAATGATGTATTTTCAGATGGTATTATATACAAGTGATATTATCAGATTACTGCTCCTTTTCTTAGGTATGAAAATGATTTTTTGACTATGTAGGAAAGTGTCTTTATTCTTGGGAAATGTCTGCTGAAGTATTTAGGGGTGAAGTTTCACGATATCTATAATTTATGTAACCTACTTTTGCATGGCCTGGGCTGCGGGTGGAGAGAGAAAATTAAAGCAAAATATTACCAAAAGATAAATTTAGCATGATACTTTCTTTTTCTCTCTTTTTTTAAAGATTTATTTGTTTATTTATTTATTTGACAGAGAGAGATCACAAGTAGGCAGAGAGGCAGGCAGAGAGAGAAAGGGGGAAGCAGGCTCTCCGCGGAGCAGAGAGCCCGATGCAGAGCTCGATCCCAGGACCCTGGGATCATGACCTGAGCCAAAGGCAGAGGCTTTAACCCACTGAGACACCCAGGCGCCCCGAGCATGATACTTTCTTTTAACTTCTCTGTAAATTTGAAATTTTTCAAAATAAAAATAAACAGGGAACTTGAGATAAATGTTGGAGTTCCTAAAAGAAGAGGGGTAATAATTGTAATCTGTTGTCCCAGTATTTCTTGGAACATAACATTTTTTTTTTTTAAGAATTTATTTTTTTGTCAGAGGGAGAGAGAGCACAAGCAGGGGGAACAGCAGGCAGAAGGAGAAGCAGACTCCCCACCGAGCAAGGGGCCTGATGCAGAACACAATCCCAGGACCCTGGATTATGACCTGAGTCGAAGGCAGACACCTAACTGACTGAGCCACCCAGGCGCATTCCGGAACATAACATTTTTCAAATATTCTCCCGAGAAGAGTACTCAGTAAACATCTGATAAAAATGCATACACATAAACCTTAAAGATAGCCTAAAATTTCTAGCACTTGACATTCAAACTAGAGCCTCCTGATAGCTTCTCTCCTATCTGAAAGGAACCCCTGAGTGTTAGATCACATGTTCTGACTTGAGGTACTAATATAACTTCCATAACTGTCCAGGCCGGTCGATAGCTCTGTCCACCACACCTGCAGTCCCTCTGAGAGGCAGCCCTCAGGGGAAACACATGACCTCCCTGCCACCTTCACCTCTACCTCCACCTCCAACAAGCTCATAGAATCTTGGGGAGCACCTGACCAGAGGAGGTCAATCCTTACATGCAGCCAGCACCCTCTGAGTGATCCCGATGCAGAGACAAGGGAAAGAATTAGGTAATATTTTTTAAAAAATAGGCTCCACGCCCAGTGTTGGACGCTTAACTGACTGAGCCACTCAGACGCCCTAAATTAAGTAATGAACAGTGGAAACTGGAGCTAAGAGGCACAGAGAGAAGGCAGAATTGAATATTTAAGGGCTCCTGCCATGAGGAAGCAGAAGCTATGAATCAGATGACAAGGTGCATGAATAGAAAAGAATGAGCCTGGTGGTGGGTAGTAAGGAGGGCATGTATTGCATGGAGCACTGGGTGTGGTGCATAAACAATGAATTTTGGAGCACTGAAAAAAATTTAAATTTAATTAAATTTTAAAAAAAAAGAAAAAAAGAAAAGTCAATAGAGGGCAGAGATCAGAGAAACTGAAATAGGAAGAATGACAAGAAGGTGGGCCCTGCAGGCTGGGTGGCAAAGACGGGCTCTGAGGCTGCCTTTAGCGCTCCTGACAGTTCTCTGCAAGGCCAGGTCCATTTCCAAGCTCCATGTTTTCTCATGATAGCATCCCCATGCTCCAAACCCCCAAGGGCAACTGTGGGATCTTGCCAACAAAAAGGAGTTAACTAAAATAAGACTTGTTCTTTGGGCACCTGGGTGGCTCAGTCGTTAAGCATCTGCCTTCGGCTCAGGTCATGATTCCAGGGTCCTGGGATCAAGTCCTGAGTCGGGCTCCCTGCTCAGTGGGAAACCTGCTTCTTTCTCTCCCAGTCCCCCTGCTTGTGTTCCCTCTCTCACTGTGTTTCTCTCTTGTCAAATAAATACATAAAATCTTAAAAATAAAATAAAATAAGACTTGTTCTTTAATAAGCTTAAACACAAAGGACAAAATTGAACAACAAGGTGCATGTGAGTTTTATGATGCTACCTGAAAATTAGAGAAAGTGGCTGAAATACGAATCTAGCAATGTATTTTTCAAAGTGCATCCTACAGGCAAGAATGACAGAGGGACAGGAGAACTAAAGAGCAGAAATTTGTTGGGAAACAAGATATTAAACTAGTCTTCAATTATCTCCCTATAGATTACTTATTAATTTTGCAAAGGCAAAAATAGCAGTTATACGGTGGAGAAACTGGCAGCCACCTCCTTAACCAGATGGTCAAGTTACTACAGGGACTTACTGGGGTTATTTTGCAAAATCCAAATATAAACCATGGATGAAATAACAATATTATATAAGGGCACCTGGGTGGCTTAGCTGGTTAAGTGTCTGACTCTTGATCTCAACTCAGGTCTTGATCTTAGGGTCGTGAGTTCAAGCCCCGCATTGGCATGGAGCCTACTTAAAAACAAAAAACAAAAACACAGTATTATAGTAATGTTAAATGCCCAGATTTTGATCATTGTGCTACATTTATGTAAGAGACAAATCTTGTTCTTAGAAAATATACGCTGAATTGTTTGGAGGTAAAGGGGGATGTCTGCAACATTATTCTCAAACCATTCAGGAAAAAACCACAAGTGTGTGTATGTGTGTTTTAAGTAGCCTCCACGCCCAGTGTGGGGCTTGAACTCACAACCCTGAGATTAAGAGGCATGTGCTCTACTGACTGAGTCAGCCAGGCACCCCCATATATGTAGTTTTAACTAAATAAATAAAGAGAGGGAGAGAGAGAAAACAAATATGACAAAATTTTAACAACTGGTGAATAGAGGTAAAGAATTTATGGGAATTCTTTCAGTTAATTTTGCAATTTTTCTGTAAGCTCAAAATGGTTTCAAAATTAAAAGTTACAAAAAATTAACGCATAAGAGCACAAACAGTTTTAGGGGCACCTGGGTGGCTCAGTCGGTTGTGGCCAACTCTTGATTTTGGCTCAGGTCATGATCTCAAGGTTGTGAGATTGAGCCCATCATGGAGCTCCTTGCTAGGAGTGGAGCCTGCTTAAGAATCTCTCTGCCCTGCCCACCACCCCACCCCCACCGACCCTGCTCCCTTCCTAAAAAAATAAAATTAAAATTGAAAAAATAAAAAGTGTACTCTAAAACTAATTATATTCTTGTAACAGGAAAATTGACTTATTTTGGGTACTGACAAATCATCATGTTAGATAACTGAAGACATCATCTCTGTTTTATGAGAATCTGCACATAAAACTAACTTGATTTGCAAGATTTTTGCTTGGAGAAATTGTTCTGACACTAAGCAAATGGTTTAGGAAGATATATTTACTGCTTAAAATGTAGTCTGGAAAAGGAAAGAAGAACAGGGAGGGAGAAAGGAAAGGAAAAAAAAGAAAAGCAAGAATAGCATTTTGGCTCAAATTTTAAATTCAGGATGAGGGGGGACCTGAGTCCTTCTGACCAAGGCCCAAAAGACAGACAGATAGATAGATAGATAGATACAAGATAAAATCTATTCAACTTTTCAATAGTGAGTTTAGGATTACTTTGGTAACAAGCTATGAAATCTAAGAAAGATGTCTAAAAATTTTTCAAATTTAATTTGTGCTCTCTTTCCCTACAAATAAGCCACAGGCATACTTTAAAAATCGAGAAAATCTAAGAAAAATGTCTAAAAAAGTTTAAAATTTAATTTGTGCTCTCTTTCCCTACAAATAAGCCACAAGGCATAATTCACATACCATATAAACGTGTACAGTTCAGTGGTTTTTAGGATAGTCACAAAGTTGTATAGCTATCATGACCATCTAATTCTAGAACATCTGCATTACCCCAGAACAAGGCCCTATTTCCATTAGCAGTCACTTCCCCCATCCCTTGGCAACCACTCATCTCCTTTCTGTTTCTATGGATTTGCCTATTCTGGACATTTTATGTACATTGGATCATAAAATATATGGCTTTTTATGCCTGGCTTCTTTCACTTAGCATAATGCTTTCAAACTTCATCCATGCTACAAGCATGAATCAGTCAGTAGTTCCTTCCTTTTCATGGCTGCATAATATTCCATCATATGGCCAAATTTACCACATTTGCTCATGAATTCACTAGCTGATGAACATCGGACTGTTACAATCTTTTGCCTATTATGAATAATGCATCTATGAACACCCATGTTCAAGTTTTTATGTGGCCATGTTTTCAATTCTCTTGAGAATACACTCTGGGAAGAAAATTGCTGGGACGCGTCATCCTTCTGTTTGATTTTTTTTTTTTAAAGATTTTATTTATTTATTTGACAGAGAGAGATCACAAGTAAGCAGAGAAGTAGGCAGAGAGAGAGAGAGAGGAAAGCAAGCTCTCCGCCCAGCGGAGAGCCCGATGTGGGACTCGATCCCAGGACCCTAGGATCATGACCTGAGCCGAAGGCAGCGGCTTAACCCACTGAGCCACCCAGGCGCCCCTTCTGTTTGATTTTTGAAGAAATGCCAGACTGTTCTCCAGGTCCTGCACTATTTTACATTCTCCCTAGCAATGTATGAGGGTTCCAATCTGTCCCCATCAACACTGGTTATTTCCTGTCATTTTTATTCCAGCCATCCCAGCAGGTGTGAAGTGCTATCCCTTTGAGATTTTGATTTGCATTTCCGCAACATCTAACAATGTGGAGCATTTACATGTGTTTATTGACTTATTTCTACATCTTCTTTGGATAAATGTCTAAAATGTGTACTGTTAATTCCAAGATATTTTAAACTTGATTTTGGTATTATATGTGAAAGAAAATGAAGAATAGTTATACAAGTAAAGAACTGGGTGGCTCAGTCGTTAAGCATCTGCCTTTGGCTCAGGTCATGATCCCATGGTTCTGGGATGGAGCCCCCATCAGGCTCCTTGCTCAGCAGGGAGCCTGCTTCTCCCTCTGCCTCTATCCCTCCCCACCTACCGATAGTTCTCTCTCACTGTCTCTCTCAAATAGATAAATAAAGTCTTAAAAAAAAAAGTCGTAACTCTTTGGCTGTATTAGTACATTCTTATAATATGTAAAGAATCAATGTTCAGATGGCCAATATGGCTCAATCATTGAGCCTCTGCCTTTGGCTCAGGTAATGATCCCAGGATCCTGGGATCAACTTCAGCTTGGATCCAGCTTCCCTGGTCAGTGGGTAATCTACTTCTCCCTCTCCTTCTGCTGCTCCTTCCTACTTGTGCTCTCTCTCTCAAATACATAAATTTAAAAATTTTTTAAATTAAAAAAAAATAAAACCTACATACTGAGGATTGGAGTAACATGGCATTTAGAATTTTGATGTGTGAATTCTGACTTCATAATTTGCTTCTCTGGCTTTTTCTCTTAATAACGAACTTGTTAAAATACAGGCTCTAAAACTTGTTAAAACAATGGCTTTTGAGGGCCCTTTGCCCCCAGAACTTAGACCCTGAAGATGGGAGAGAAAATGGGCACACTTCTAAAGGACAAGTTTACAAAATTTATTGAAGGTGTTGAATATGTAGATTATTTTTGATTCAATAATTCCACTCCTGGGGTTTATCCGAAGGAATTATAATGTATGTAAAAGTACTTTTACGGAGATACTCAGTGCAATATTAGTAATAATAAATTTTAAAAGTGGAAACCAGGGGTGCCTTGGTGACTCAGTGGGTTAAGCCTCTGCCTTCGGCTCGGGTCATGATCTCAGGGTCCTGGGATCGAGCCCTGCGTCCGGCTCTCTGCTCGACGGGAGCCTGCTTCCCCCACCCCCTGCCCTCTGCCTGCCTCTCTGCCTACTTGTGATCTCTCTCTCTCTCTGTCAAGTAAATAAATAAAATCTTAAATAAGAAGATAAAAGTGGAAACCATCTACAAGTCCAACAATGAATGGATTGGTTGAATATGTTATGATACACCCATATGATGGGACTACTGTGCTGCAATTAAAAATGCTTCAGTGGTAATAAACTTAGCAACATGGAAAAATGGTCATAATAAAATATTAAGAAAAAAAGGAAGATGCAAAATAGAATGTATAGTGTAATCTCCAGTTTGTTAAAGGAATGTGCATTCATGTATGTGTATGGAAAATAGTTGAAAAAGATGGAAATAGTTGAAAAAGTGGAAATAGTTGAAAAAGGTACACATCTGAATCTCAGCAGTGGGCAGAACTGCACCTGTTATTTGCTTTCTCCATATCTGTATTTTTGCTTCTTTGTGTTTTCTGATTTTCCAATGATTAACTTTAATTACTATATTAAGACAAGTTGTGGGGCACCTGGGTGGCTCAGTCAGTTACACATGTGCCTCTGGCTGAGGTCATGATCCCGGGGTACTGGGATGGAGCCCTGCATCAGCATCAGGCTCCCTGCTCAGTGGGGAGCCTGCTTCTCCCTCTCCCCCCACCCCACCTCGTGTGTACACACAGTCTCTCAAATAAATAAAATCTTTAAAAAAAAAAAAAAGACAAGGTTTAGAAGAATGGAATCAATCTATTATTAATTAAAATAGATGTTATAATCAGAAGCTAATAAATATCACTAAAGTACAGAATTTCTTATAGGTACTTAGAATTGAAATTACTGTGAGCATGCTTAAAATGATCATATTTGGAGTCAATGGAAGAAAAATATATCATTGACTAATAACCAAAATAAGTTGTTTTATAGACATTATTTTTCTTTTTTGGGGTCCAGGGGATTTAGATTTGGGGCTGCATGTTCTCAGTCTGGCTTCTGGGAAGGTGGCTACTAACGGCAAAGGAGCAGCACAGGCTAAGGGGACAGATGGAACAGGTTCAAAGCCTGGCTTGACCTTGAGTACATCATTCAACTTCTTGGCCTCGATTTCCTCCCCAGGAAAATGGGAATCATAATGTTTGTATTATAAGGCAAGCTTTCAAAGAAAGTTCAAGAAATAGTCTTTGTCATATTTATAGTGTCATCCTTAGCAGGTTAAAGGTTATCGACTTGCCTGTGCTTAACCACACCCTGGTGGGAGCCCCCTGCTTTGTAAGCAGCTGGTTGTGCAAATACCCTTCCTGTTTGCTTCTAGGACTTGGGTCCCACACTCAGCCTGCACAGATAAGTGAGGAGTTGTAACCATTTGAATTTGCTGGCATCCTCCTTGGACGTGTGGCCCTAGGAATTTATGTGAGAAAGGACTCATCTGTTGCACATGACTGTCCTGGCACATGCCTGTTCATTCAAATTTAGTAACCAACCCTATTTTTCAGAACTGTAGCATTTCTGAAGGCACTGCCCACCAGTATTTTGGAGGTGAGAACACTCGGGTCAGAGAGATGACATGATATGGGCAAGGTGCCACAGGGGACACAGTGTCATGGTTTCCAAGCATGGTTCAAAATACAGATGTCTGGTCCCCACCCCAATTTTCCTCTCTTGGGCTCTTCCCTAGTGACAACACTGGGCAGTCAGTGTGTGGAAGGCTGCTTAAACACTATCCTGCCGGACTTTGTCTCCTGGGGCTACAAAGGAGTCAGTGGCTTCTGTGTGCTCAGGGTCAGCCCTTTAGAACGAATAGAGGTCAGTTCACTCCATCCTGTTCCACAGCCACAGGTTTAAAAAAAAAAAAATGCAAACAAATGTGCTTCCAGTGGGGTGACAACACCTTGCTCTTACTGGGCTGGCGGTGGGAACGTGCTGTCACTCTTGTTTATGAGAGCCCCATATAATCTCTGTGGACAGGCACCCAGCCAAAGATGCATCAGTTTCAAACCTATCATTTCCTTTCAATATCACAGGTTTGTTCTCTCTCACACTCCAGTGGGGCCGTGGGTGACAATGAGTCCACCACCTTGCTGATCTCACAGGGTCATGTCAAGACTGAATGAGAGAATGTGTGTGGAAAAAGTTGTCAATGTAAGGAGATGTGTGGACTTCATTAGTAAGACAAGGTAGCATCAGAATTAAAGGGAAGGCAGATTTCCTTTGTGCCAAAGGGGAGCGGGTATTAAACAAGACGGAGGAGTGGCAGTACTGTCTTCCACCTGAGTGGAGTGTGGACCTGGGGACATTCAGGGATGGAGAGACCACCCTGAGTCTGTGGGAGATTATGGGCAGGAAAGGGGTTATAGGTGAGAATCAAGGCTTATGGCCCAGAGTGGAAACATTACTGCCACTCCTCCTACCTTGGCTCTCTTGAGAAAGAGCCCAACTGAAGAATGACACGATACAGATTCTGGAGGGCTGACCAGCTCAGTGGGGTAGGATTGAAGCTCCCAGCTTGCTCCCCAGGCTCTCAGTTGCAACAGCTAATGTTGATCGAGTGCTCACCTTGGGATAGATGCCGTTCCAGGGTTTTTCCATATAACGATCCTCACAAAATCCTATAGCAGGTGAATGTTATCTCCATTTCATACATGGTAAATTGAGGCTCACAAATGTGTAGGCTGTGGAGCCAGAGAATGTCAGAGCTGCAATTGAAACCTCGTCTGAATCCAGCAAAACTCAACCTCAATACCGCAAGCCCCAGCCACCCCCAGATATTTGCTATCCATGACTAAATCATGTATTTTCACACACTGGTTCCTCTGTGGGAAAGGCCCTTTTTCTGGTCTCCTCCAGCTGCCAAACTCCTATTCATCCTACATGGCCCAATGCATGTGTCTTCTTCTCATCACATCCTAAGAGTTCAGTTGGGCAATGATCCATATAATAAAATTTGGTACAGAAAGTTGTAGCTCTTACAGAAGTTTTTAAAAATTTTTTATTATTTGATTTTATGTTCATGAAAAGGAATATGAGCAGTTACTAGGTATTGTTAGTAATTTAACTTTTCCCCAATATTTTATTATGAACATTTTAAACATATAGCAAAGTTGAAAGAATTTGATGGGGCTTGCTGGTATACCCACCACCTAGCTTCTACTCTGAACATTTTACCACACTTGCTTTTTTCACACAGCTCTCCATCTACCAATCCCTCTCTCCAGCCTTCAATCCACCTTAGTTTTTGACGCATTTAGAACTAGATTGTAGTCACCAGCGTACTTCCCCCTAAATACTTTAGGAAGCATATCAAGTGGTGTAACTAAAAATAAGGTCACTCCTTGTTCAATCTTCTGGATCAGTTTAATTAATTTAATCTCCATTTAATTGAGATTGCAAAGGCTATTTGGGGGGAAGTTTGTCTTGTTAAAATCAAAAATAAGATTTGATAATCACTGCTTAGTGTCCTCAGCCAGAATTAGGAAGAAAGCAGCTGCCACTGCAGTGTGAACGACTGAAACCCTCTTTTATGTGCTGCTCTGTAATGGGTATTTAGATAGGTAATGGTGAAAAGTAATAAAGTTTTCATGGTGTAGTTTCAGGATGGCAAGGGAGATCATTTTGTCTTTTTCAAAATTCCTCAAATTGTACTGGCAAGGCGGCTATTTGTTCTAAGGCTGGTGTCCCCCCCTCCCCGCTTTCTAAAATCTATTTGAATTCACAGAAGAATGGGAATAATGGGATTTAAAAACAAAAACAAAAACCCTTCCTCCCCAAAATAACAATGGTTTTTTTTAGGAATTCTTGGATAAAGCCAAAACAAGTGGATTGTAACTTACTGCTATTGGATACTAATGGCAATACCAGCACTTGAGGTTGCAAAAGTTTCTTACAGACATTTGAGCTCACTTAGCTCTCTGCAACATTTCGACAAACTAGGCAGTATTACCTCTAGTTTTTACTGGGGTAAAATAGGCATAGAATCTACCATTTTAACCCTTTTTGAGTGTACAACTCAGTAGCATTAAACACATTCACATTGCCATGCAATTTCACCATTGTCCTTCTCCAGAACTTTCGCAGCATCCCAAAACGAACCTCTGCCCACTAAACAGTAACTCTCTGCTCAACACCCCTGCCCCGCCCCATTAGTTCCTGGTAGCTGTTGTTCTTTCTTTCCCTAAACATTCACCTATTCTAGGTACCTCCTGTAAATGGGGGTTATATATCATATATCATGTCATATATCGTGTCCTTCTGTACCTGGCTTAGTTCATTTAGTCTAATGTTTCCAAGGACCCTCCAAGGTCCTCCAGCAGAACTTCATTCCTTTTTATGGCTGAATAATGTTCCATTGTATGTACAGATCACACTGTGTTGGTCCATTCACCCATCAGTGGACACTTGGGTTGCTTCCATCTTTTGACTGTTGTGAACAGTGCTGTTGTGAACATTGGTGTGCAAACATCTAGGTTCAAATCCATTATCTCCATTTTACAGATAGGAAATTCAAGGCTCAGAAAGGGCAAAGATAATTGCTCGGTAAAGCCAAAACTGGAGCTGAGTTCAGGCCCGGGTAGAAGGTACTAGAAATGCACCTGCTTGTTGAGTGAACATTCAGCAGGAGCACAGGTTTGTACTTGTTGGTAAATAGATATCCTATGAACCAGGCCCCTCTCCTGGACATGCTAGGACCCCACAGTGATCCAGTAACCAAGAATCCAGCAATCTAGCAACCTCTGCCCCAGCAGAGGTCCTAGGACACTGCTTCTTCTTTTTTTTTTTTTTAGATTTTATTTATTTATTTGACAGAGAGACACACACACATTGAGAGAGGGCACACAAGCAGGGGGAGTGGGAAAGGAAGAAGCAAGCATCCCATCCGTTGAGCAGGGAGCCCAATATGAGGCTCGATCCCAGGACCCTGGGATCATGACCTGCGCCAAAGGCAGACACTTAACAACTGAGCCACTCAGGTGCCCTAGGACCCTGCTTTTAATGACAATGTCCATTCTGACTAGACAGTGCCCATCACTTGCAGTGTTTGATGTTCTGAATAGCACCCTCCAGTGTTCATGGGGAACCTAGGGCTTTTGTGGGGATGAGGTAACCTATGAATGCCCTGGAGTGTATTTGTGACAAATATGAGGGCCTTCACAGTTCTGTAAAAGGAGTTAGAAAGTCTAGAAAAAATCTGGGCCATTAGAAGGAAATAAGAAGCCATTATTACTAAATATAACAGAAACTTCAGTTCAGGTCTTGGAGAAAGGGCTCAAGAACCTCGAACAAGAGTAAAGCCATCAGGAGAGCCCCATGAGGAGGTCTCAGAGTGTCAGTCTGGGAAGCGATAGGGAAACCATTAATGTATATGAACCTGAAGGAAGTGAACCAGGGCCAACCATGGAATGATCTGAGGGGGAGAACCCGGGCTTGGCATTGGGTGGGACCCCCCAAGGAAACATCAGAAAGGCAGGAGAGACCAAGTGACTGCAGCTGGACCAGATGAGGAGTAACAACAGGGAGGACCAGGAGGAGCCAGTACCCAGCCTGACATCTAAAAAGGAGTGACATGAGGTTACTGGAGAATATGATGTGTACCCCAAGATGAGCCCCTGCTGGCATTGTGGGTCCTGGGCTGCCTCAGACATTGAGGTTCTGCTTGACAAGAGTCAAGGTAAAAAGACAGTGCTCAAATGCTAACTTCTGTGGAGAAATTCCCTCCTGATTCTTTTCTTTCCTGGAGGCGCAGCAGAGAGTCTCTTGGGACACACAGTTAGCCCCTGACCACAGCGATATTTGGGTTTGGGCTGGACGTGGGGTGTCCCTGTGTCCTCACAGCGCTTCGTGGCCACATTCAGTCCATCACAGGTACCAGCCCTGCTCCTCTTGCCCACCTTGCTGCTGAGAACATGACGCGGTTCTACTTCCTCCTTTATTCCCTTTGTTCAGTCTGAAATCACTCATGCATTGAAGTGAGAAGACACATGTGGTTTGGTCTCAGCACCTGACTCCATTTACTCTGGAAATCAGTTGATATTTCCTACCCACAATCATTTTGCCTTCTGGTAACAACTCCTCAATTCCCCTTTGAGGAAATCACCTCTTCCTTTCTTTTCTTCTTTCTTTCTTTTCTCTTCCTTTCTTTCCTTCTTTCTCTCTTTCTTCGATTTTTTAGAAAATTATTTATTTGAGGGCACCCGGGTGGCTCAGTCAGTTCAGCATCTGCCTTCTGCTTAGGTCGCAATCCCAAGGTCCTGGGTTCAAGTCCCGCATCAGACTCCCTGCTCAGCAGAGAGCCTTCTTCTCCTTCCCCCTCTCCCTCTGCCCCTCCCCCTGCTCATGCTCAATCTCTCCCTCTACCCCTCCCCTTGCTCATGCTCAATCTCTTTCTGTCAAATAAATAAAAATCTTTAAAGAAATTATTTGAGAGAGAGAGCGCATGCAAGTGAGCGAGGAGGTGGGGCAGAGGGAGAGGGAAAGAGAGTCCCAAACCAACTCTGTGCAGGGTGCAGAGCCCAACACAGGGTTCCATCTCACCACCCTGAGAGCATGACACAAGCCAAAACCAAGAGTCAGATAATTAACTGACTGTACCACTCGGGTGCCCTTCTTTCTTTTTTTTTTTTTAATTGTAAAATACACATAACATAAAATTTACCATCTTACCCATTTTCAAGCATAAAGTTCAGTAGTGTTAGGTACATTTAAATTGTCATGCCACCAACCACCTTCATTTCTTAAGAAGTCCATGTTTGTTTGCATTTGACCTCAATCCCTGGCTCAAGGAGAGGCCTAACCACCAGGCTGGGCCCATCAGAGCCCTCTATTTTCTTAACCACAGTGATTGGCTTACAATGGGTACATCACAGATGACAAGCTCATGAGAATCAACAGAAGGATTGTTGTTAAAACTATCAGGGAAAGAGGCTTTCTGTTCCTGCTCCAGATGCCAAACTGGTGGGAACTAAGCTTGGAGCTGCAGTTCTTTGAATTCACAGAGGAATGGGAGTATCTTTGCCACCAGCTTTAGGACCTGCCTAATACCAGAAAAAAAGCAAAGCTGGCCATGTTTGAGCACCTGGCTCCAGCCATGCCTGAAGCTTTTCCACAAAGACTTTTTAGTTATTTAAAACAATACTTTTTTTTTTTTCCCTGAAGCCAGGCTGAGTTGGGTTTTTGTCATTTGCAACTAAAAGACCCCAGAACTCATGTGGCTTGTGAAGCTTGTTAAGATCTAAATACCAGGGGCGCCTGGGTGGCTCAGTGGGTTAGGCCGCTGCCTTCGGCTCGGGTCATGATCTCGGGGTCCTGGGATTGAGCCCCGCATCGGGCTCTCTGCTCAGCGGGGAGCCTGCTTCCTCCTCTCTCTCTGCCTGCTTGTGATCTCTCTCTGTCAAATAAATAAATAAAATCTTTAAAAAAAAAAAAAAGATCTAAATACCAGTGTCCTTTACCACTGTCTTCACCTCTGGGAGCATTCAGAGAGCCTCACCTAGCCTAGCCCAGAAGCCCCCACACACTAGCATGTAATGTTTGTTCAGTGATGCTGAGAAGAATAGTTTGAGGGGTGGGAAAGGTGTATAATAAAGAAGTTCTATCCAGGACAAAAATGTTTGTCACAAATATGCAGGCCTGTCAGTAAGCATCACTAAACATACAGTCTCCCCTGAGAAAGATTATGTTTTTCAGCCATAGTTGAAAGTCCACTGTCCTCTAACTTATGTGGTTGCAGTGTGGGTCTGAGGACAGTGTGAGGCACATCCAGTTGTCCATCCAAGAGTCTCGTTACACACTGCAGCCAGAATGAAGATCATAATTGGTATTGGCATTGCTCTTCTGTGATGAAGAAAGAAGCCAAGGACAGACAGAGGTCAATGCATTCCCAACACAGGCCCCAGGCCAAAGACTCCAGGCCCTACTCTCTGTCTGGAAGCTTCCTGCTCTTGGACGACAGGTGTAAGCACTAAGTGGGATCAGGTGTATATGAGTTTTCATGAAGATCCTATGAGGGGACCCACTAGATGAAAGCAACTTCTTTGCGAAACTGGTTTGTTTTGTTTTGTTTTAATCTAAAGGCAAGAATCAAAGTCTTGTTTTATTCCACTTTTTTTTTTTTCTTGGTCCACGATTCCCTAAAATCACCTCTAGGAACTCTCAGACATACCACGTACAAACCTATAGGTGTGTGAGGAGAAGAAATAAGTCTCGGGGCTGTGAAACCCAGCAAACCATCGGCATCCACAGAAGCAGTTTTTGCGGCGCAGTAGGTAGGTGAAGGGGGCACGCGTGATCTCGCAAGGCAGGTCCTATGTAGTGAGAGTTTCTACCATCCAGACTCCTACAGGCTGTACCCATAAGCGAAGAAACATCCAGTGGAGTCTCCTCTGTTCCCCTGGAAGTGCACCACTCACGACCAGGCCTATCTAGGCACTCCATTCTTAGGAACCTGCTCAGCCTCCTGTAGTCCCAAGCACGGTTGGACACGTGGCCACCTTCTCTCTGGGGCAAAGTGAGCCAGCAGCCCATTCTGAGGCCATTCCGGAGAAGCCTGATCAGTGGCCCCTCACTTAAGACAGCCCTTAAGGGCGTGGGAATACAGCTGAACCCACTATAATCTGGTCCACATGGAGAGGCCACCAGGGCTGGGAAGAGTACTGGACAAGGGGTCGGAGGCCTGAGGTTTAGTTTCTCTCTGATACTTAACAAGCTAAGAGGCAAAGTAACAGAACCCTACAGAACTTCCCAAGGACAAACACTTGGGGGAAGGGGCTCTGCCTGTCTTGCTCAAGTTCTATCCCCAAAGCCTTAAACACACCTACCAGCTAAGACAGCCGTAAGTGCGTGTCTCAGTGCCTTCATCTATGAAATGGTGATTCTCAAACCACGTTATGGGGGAGGAAGGGAGATCCAAGCACTCAGCAGGCTCAGTATTCACAGATGGTCTCATTACCTCCAGTTACTCAGCCCAGGGAGGGAGCATCATTGTTCCCATTTCACAGATGAAGAAATTGAGACTCAGAAATTCTCCCCGGAGCGCCAGGACGCAAACCCTCAGAAGAGGAATCTGAAGGCTCCACTGTTTTCACTACACCACACCACCTCTGTCAGCTCAAGTGCTCCCAGTGGGAGGTTTTCCACCTCCCCGGCGCAGTGGCCCCCAAACTGAGCAGCAAAGCGGTGGCGTTCGTAGGCAGCAAGCCACAACTTCCCCGTCCGTCCCAGGCTGTGGGCCCCGGACACGGACCTCCCATCAGCCGGCGGCGCCCGAGCTCGCCCACCCCAGCACCGCCGCCCCGCAGGAAATACTCACGGCTCCCGCAGGCCCAGGCGGCTCCGCGGGGCGCATCCTCTCCCGGGGCTCCGGCCTCCTCGAGAGCAGCCGAGCGCGGGGCTGGGCTGCCTCCTCTCCCTGGGGCATCGGATTATTTTAGCACTTGCGGAAGGAACGGACGGAAACTGTAGTCACATGGAGAGCGAGGCGCTCAGCGACTCAGCACTCGCGGAGAGCAGGCATCTTAGAGGGAACTGCGGGCGGGGGCAGGGGGATGGGAGGGGGGGCGGCCGGAGGGACGCAGAGCCCCAGGGCGCCTGCAGGTGAGCCAGGAGGCTGGTGACTTAGGGTCTCCCAGCAGTCCTAACCAAGGCTCCCAGGCTTTCTTGCCTTAGAGATTTTCTTTTTTAAGTTTTATTTCAATCACCTGCTGTTCATCACAACACGTGCACTCCTTAATTCCCATCGCCTGTTTGACCCATTCCCACACCCACTTGCCTTCTGGTAACCACTCGTTTGTTCTCTACAGTTAAGAGTCGGTTTTCTGGTTTGCCTCTCTCTTTTTTCCCTTTGCTCATTTGTTTTGTTTCTTAAATTACACATATGAATGAAATGAAATAGGGTATTTGTCTTTCTCCACCGACTTGCTTAAGCATTATACTCTAGCTCAATCCATGTGGTTGTGAATACCAAGGTTTCATTCTCTTATGGCTGAGTGATATTCTGTTGCATCCCATAGAGCATTGCATATATATATATATGTACATATATTCATATGTATACATATATACGTATATATGTATATATATATTCACATCTTCTTTATCCATTCATCAATCACTGAATCAATGGACACTTGGGCTGCTTCCATATCTTAACTAATAATGCTGCTATAAACATAGAGATGCATGTATCCCTTTGAATTAGTGTTTTTGTATTCTTTGTAGTATGATTACTGGATCCTAGGGTAGTTCTATATTTTTTTAGCTTTTGAGGACCCGCCATACTGTTTCCCACGGTGGCTACACCAGTTTACATTCCCACTCAACAGTCCATGAGAGTTCCTTTGTCTCCACATCCTCACCAGCACTTGTTTTTTCTGGTTTTTGATTTTAGCCGTTCTGACAGGTGTGAGGTGATATCTCATTGTAGTTTTGATTTGCGTTTCCCTGATGATAATGATGGTGTGTCTATTGAACATTTGTATGTCTTTTTTAAGATTTTATTAGTTTGTTTGTTTATTTATTTAGAGAGCACAAGCAGGGGAAGGGCAGAGGGAGAGGGAAAAATCTCTAGCAGACTCTGTGCTGAGCATGGAGCCTGACATAGGGCTCTATCTCATGACCCTGAGATCATGACCTGAGCCGAAACCAAGTCAGATGCTTAATCTACTGAGTCACCCAGGTGCTCCCATCTGTATGTTTTCTTCTTCTTCTTCTTCTTCTTTTTGAAGATCTTATTTATTTATTTGACAGACAGAGATCACAAGTAGGCAGAGAGGCAGGTGGAGAGAGAGATGGGGAAGCAGGCTGAGCAGAGTGCCAGATGAGGGGCTCGATCCCAGGACCCTGGGATCATGACCTGAACCAAAGGCAGAGCCTTCACCCCACTAAGCCACCCCGGTGCCCGGTGTATGTCTTCTTTGAAGAAATATATGTTCATGTCTTCTGCCTATTTTTAATTGGATTATTTCTGGTTTTTTGGTGTTGAGTTGAATAAGTTATACACACACACACATATATGTTATATATTATATTATACATATTATATATATGTATATATATAAAACAACTCTTTTTTTAAAAGATTTTATTTATTTATTTGACAGAAAGAGACCACAAGTAGGCAGAGAGGCAGGCAGAAGGAGAGGAAGAAGCAGGCTCCCTGCGCAACAGGTAGCCCAATGCGGGGCTCCATCCGATGCCCCTGAGTTGTGACCTGAGCCGAAGGTAGATGCTTAACAGACTGAGCCACCCAGGCGCCCAAGTTATTTATATATTTTGAATACTAACCTTTTATCAAAAATGTCACTTGCAACTATCTTCTCCAATTCACTAGGTTGTCTTTTAGTTTTGTTGTTTCTGTTCTGTGTAGAAGGCTTTTGTTTCATCGTTATCCAAATAGTTCATTTTACTTTTGTTTCCCTTGCATCATGGGACCTATCTAGAAAAATGTTGCTAAGAAATGTTGTCAGAGAAATTACGGCCTGTACTCCATTCTAGGATTTTTATGGTCTCCGGTCTCATATTTAGGTCTTTAATCCATTTTGAATTTCTTGTCTTAGAGATTTTGGGGAGTGGCGAACCACTGCCTATGAGCTCTGTTGACCTAGAAAATTTTCTTAAAGGTTACATCCAAGAGTAAAGCAGGAGCAGACTTGGGAAATGGGGAGGACATGCATTTTTCCAATAAGGAGAGAGTCCACCTTTGGAAGAGCCATTTGCTCAGGTAATCTTTATTAATAATCTCCTCTCATGGATGCCAGGCACTATGCTAACAGCTTTATTTGCCTTATTCATAGCTCCTGTTCTTAAGGAGCTTGAATCTAGTGGAGAAGACAAGATATTTACAGTGTCTCCGGCATCCCAAGTGAGAAATGCAGGCAACCACACTAGGAGAGTCAGAGAAGGGACCTCCAGTTCTGTTCTTTCCTATAAAGAAAGAGGTTTGAAGTGTCCGGGAGGGTTGGCTTGTATCTCTTATAGCCTGTTGATTTGTGATTCCGTGTGGCATTATTATCCTTGGAATCTCCATCTTAAGAAAACAAGAGGGCGCCTGGGTGGCTCAGGCAGTTAAGCATCTGCCTTCGGCTCAGGTCATGATCCCAGGGTCCTGGGATCAAGCCCTGCATCAGGCTCTGCTCAGCCAGGAGCCTGCTTCTCCCTCTGCCCCTCATCCCACTTGTGTACTTGCTCACTCTCTCTCTCAAACAAATAAATAAAATCTTCAAAAAAAAAAATTAACCAACAACAACAAACAAGAGCAAGTCCTTCCTGCTCCAAACACCCAACAAGTTGTCTTTGCTCCCGAAACTATTCATTCATAATGGTAATAATGATGACATTAATGAAGAAACTAAAGTCAAATGAAAGAGAACAAAGACTCTCTCCCAGGCCTTTTTCTTCACGTGGTATGCATTTTCTAGTCATCTGGATGTAATCACCTTTGTGTCTACGTATATGCTGATAACTCCTGGATTATAATCTCTAGCTCCAATATTCTCTCCCAAGCTCTTCCCAAGAAGATCCAGACTTATATTTTTAACTGTCTGGGGGTCAGTTACTCCTCCCAGAATGGCTGCAACACAATGTGTCTTTAACTGAATTCTTATCGTCTGTCCTAGCCGGTTTCTCTCCCTGTTTGGCCACCATTGTTAATGGCACGCCTGCATCCAGGCAGCCCAGCCCCTGACGACTTCACCACTCACATCCAAGCGGTCACCCATTCCTGCTGATTCTAACTCAGAAATGTTTCTTGTCTTTAAAAAAAAATTTTTTTTAATTTATTTAGTTTAGAGAGGGGGTAGGGGGCAGAGGGAGAGGTAGAGAAATCTCTAGCAGACCTCTCACTGAGTGTGGAGCCTGACCCAGGGCTTAATCCCATGCCCCCGAGATCACACCCTGAGCTGAAATCAAGAGCCTGGACACTTAACGGACTCAGCCACCCAGGCACCCAAACTCAGAAATGTTTCTTGAATCCAAACCTACCCTTCGTCCTTTCTGCTACTGCCCTGGATCTAGATTCATCATGGCGCATCTGGACTATTTCAGCAGCCGCCTTAAACAGGGCTGTCTCCAATGCCGATTCTGCCCAGCAGCCACGGGCATCCTTCTAAAATGTATATTGGATAGTCTCACCCCTGCTTTAAAGCCCTTTCATGGCTTGCCATTGCCTTTCTTACCTTTAAAATCAGGTTCAACAGCTTTAGGGGTCCCCAGAGGTCCCTCCAGTCTGCCTGGTGGGACTCTAAGCACGCTATCTCCTATTTATCCCAAGCAATTCCGCTTGTAAATGTTTTATTTTTTTTAATTTTTTTATTTATTTGACAGGCAGAGATCACAAGTAAGCAGTGAGGCAGGCAGAGAGAAGGGGAGGCAGGCTCCCTGCTGAGCAGAAAGCCTGAGGCAGGGCTTGATCCCAGGACCCTGAGGTGGTGACCCGAGCCAAAGACAGAGACTCAACCCACTGAGCTTAATGTTTTATATATTAAGGTTCTTCACAGAATTTATTTTGAGGAAGGCAGCAGTTACCCCTCAAATAAATCCTTAGAAAACCAGCGGTCTTGATGGATTTGCGGAGACAAGCCAGTTTGTTGGCAAATAGCCCCGGCAGCTCTCCCTCTCTCATCTGGACCAAGCTGAAAGGACCTGAGACTTCCAGCTGAAATCGATGCAGCTCTACAGCTGAGAACAACACTTCCCCATGCCAGCAAGACTGTACCCTGACTGCAGAACTCAGGATTGGACCCTCTCCCCTGCAGGCCGCTTAACGCAGAGGGGATCGGACTACTTCCTCTGGAGCACAACTGATGGCACATCCAGCCCCGCCCTTTCCAGGCACATCCCTCCTTGGGATGGTGAGAGTTTGGGGGACTATGTGCCTTTTTCTTTTACCCTGCTCCAAGCGTTGTGGATTCCGTACCCATCTCCTGTTCAACTGTATAACAAAGCCAAGTTTAGTGTCCAGTAGGACACCAACATTTCCGGGGAGAGCTGAGGTGAAAGCAAGGAGCTGGGCGCTTCTCAGCTGGAGGAGAAAGTCCAGATGCCTCATGTAGTCTAATCTTGCCTGTAGCCTCTCTTCATTATTACCTGCCATACTTCAACATGTGTCTACAAGTGGGTTTCATCCAGTCATTTTTTTTTTTGAAAGAGAACTTTTATTACTTTTACATATGGAAGATTCAAAGCATCCTCTCAGCCTAGTTTGGTGACCGAGACTCTAGCCTTTGTCTCTTCCAACTTGGCAACGTGAGCCACCCATTCTGGATCCAGGATGTTGCCTCTCCAGTGATGGTGGGTCTCATCATATCTGTCATTGTAATTGGTCCTGATGGCTTCCACCAGCTTGGACAGAGCTCCTCTGTCTTGCGAATTAACCTGTGTGAAGGCAACAGTAGTGCAGGTCTTCCCATGAACCAGACGCCCAGGCTGGCCTTCCACTTGGTAATGCGGTAGGGGACCACCATCTTACAACACAGGGCAGGCATGAAGACAACCAGTTCAGTGGGATCCACATCATGTGCAATCACTACCTGCTGAGCCTGCTTGTTTTCCACAAGGTGGTGACAGTATTAACCCTAGCTTGAAGGACAAGAGGCATCTCAGTGGAGACATCTGCTTTGCTGACAACTTTCTTCTCAGCCCAGGCCAACGGTCTTGGCTTCTCCTCTTGCTCTGTCTCTGGTCTGTATCTGGGGGCCAGCTTGGGCAGTTGAGCAGCTGTTTGGCAGTCCAGGGTCTGGGTGAACTGGTTAATCACAGGAGGCACTTTTAGACATTTATAGAGAATGACCCTTTGTCACTGCAGCCAGATGTAGCGGGCCCACTTGACAAAGATGGTGAGGTCCCTTTTGGGCTGGATATCCTGTCTGATGCCAGAATTCTTGGGCATTTTCTCAGACAGGGGATTGACCATCTTCTTGTCCTCCTGCTTCTTCCCATAGCAGGGATTAGGGCCATGTTCTTCCTCTTAGCCTTCTTTCCTTGGTGGCATCTCGGATGGCCAGAGGAGAGAACGGGTTTCATCCAGTCCTATCTGCTCACAATTTCCCTAAACACAGAACAAATGTTCCCCACTCTGTACTCCCCATACAGTAGGGTTGTACAATAAGACCTCCCTTCCTTCCTTACAATGGTATCTCCTCCGCCTACCCCAGTCCACCCCATCCCCAAGTCATTGCTTGGGCTCCCCTCTTCTGGGAAGCCTCCCCAGCAAGATCTCCACCTGTGGTGTTTTCCACTCTGCCTTGGGCTCTCCGCTCCGGCCACTGACCGGCAGCCCTACCATCTGGGCCTTTACTCTGATGGCTGGGCCTGGCCAAGCAGTGAGCTAGTGCCTCCCCCGCTTCTCCCGGCCTCAGCACATGACAGGGAGGGGATTTCCTTTGGGGCCTTAACTGGGAATTGTTCTCTTGCCCCACATCAGCTGGCTCCTGGGGGACAGTCTTCAGTAGTTTCATTTCCCTCATTTGGAATGTAGTTTTTAAGAACCAAAAGTCGAAAACGGAAAGAGGAGAGGCCACCGCCCACATTGGAACCACTCAACCCCTCATGATGCCAGTCCTGGAAGAGCTTAGGGGTCAATGCAAAGACTGAGGGCAAGTGAGGCTGTCCCGGCTGAAGGTCCTTCTTGGCTTGTATACTCCTCTGCTCCAACCATCTCAGGGAGCGGGTGGGTCTCAGATCATTGGGTCAGCTCCTCTTGCTTCTTGGGGCCCACCAGGTGGGGACTCACACAGTTCATGAAACTCTCCCAGGAGAAGGAGCCCATGGCCTCCCTCAGCCACTCATTCCAGTGACTGGCCTCTGTGTGGATATTGCCTCTTCCTTTTCCGGAAACACTGACAGTATCAACATACGATCGAAGATTTTGTGTGGCACACAGATGACAAGAATCTGGCATAAATCTCCTGTCAGTGCCAGGGTGTGGTGAGCCCTGGGAGGTTGAGGGGGAGGGACACGCACAGTAAGCATGTTTCTGTTCAGGGCAGAATTGGGGGAAATCATAGACAGGAATGAGGCGCTGGGAGGGTCGTGGGGGAAGCACCTACAACTAGTGGGTGACTTCAGAGGCAGTTTTGTGAAAGAGGCAGCATCTGAATTGTGTCCTTCAGAGATGGAATTGGGTGCCTGGGTGGCTCAGTGGGTTAAAGCCTCTGCCTTTGGCTCAGGTCATGATCCCAGGGTCCTGGAATCGAGCCCCACATCGGGCTCTCTGCTCAGCAGGGAGCCTGCTTCTTCCTCTCTCTGCCTGCCTCTCTGCATACTTGTGATTTCTCTCTGTCAAATAAATAAATAAATAATCTTTAAAACAAAATAAAACAAAAAAACAGAGATGGAATTGGGACTGGGGTCAAAGTCTGAAGAAGAGATTAAGGAAGACCGTGTGTGCAATAAAGTCCCCACAAGGAGAGACTATAGGAGAGATGATGGGATCTCTTTGTGTCTCTATGGGACTCTGATCATGGTTCTGTCTAGTGCTGCCCACCGCCAGTTCTTGTTCTGGTTCTGCAGGTCTTGGGGTCAGGGGTCCTGCCAGGGATTATGGTTTGCTCAACTTGGTGTGCATTCCCAGTAACACCTAGTCTAGCACCTAGTGCGTACCTAGCAATTTTTTTTCTTTTTTATTGAATTATAATGGGTACATAACACATATAAGATTGTATTTTGTTTTAGGCGTACAACTTAATGATTCAACATCTATATACATTAAGAAGTGATCTGTGATAAGCCTAACTTTTGTCACCATACAGCGTTGTTATTAACTATATTCCCTACGGGGTATATGACATCGTCTTGATTTATTTATTTTATACCTGGAAGTTTGTGCCTTTTAATCCTCTTCTATTTTACCCATCCCACAAGCCCCTTCCCTCTGGCAACCACCAGACTGTTTTCTGTATGAGTCTGTTTCCGTTTGTTTTGTTTTTTAGCAACAAAAATTTCTTTAAATGAATGAAGGTTAAAGTGTCTTGCTCTGGAGCAGTTGGAGAGGTTGCAGTTTTGAAAAAAATCACTTGTTGGTCATTGAGAAATCCTTTTTCATAATTGATGACTATAAATCTGAGTCCTTACCATGGTTTCTAGGCCTTGCATGATCTGGTCCTGTTGGGGGAATGTGATCAAAAAAGACATGACCCCTGGGATGCCTGGGTCGTTCAGTCGGTTCAACGTCTATCTTCGGTTCAGGTCATGACTCCAGGGTCCTGGGATCGAGTCCCACATCGGGCTCCCTGCTCTTTGGGGAGCCTGCTTCTCCCGCTCCTTCTGCCGCTCCTCCTGCTTGTGCTCTCTCTTCTCTCTGTCAAATGAGTAAATAAATAAATAAATAAATAGAATCTTTTACTTTAAAAAAAAAAAGACATGACCACTGATTAACCCATGAGCTGGACCAGGGTACTTTCAGGTTCTTCACTCCCTCCTGTATCCTGGGAATGTGGGTTCCAATTGCCTTTCCCACTCCCAGAGGCTGCTGCATGGACATAGCCTTGAGATGGTGACAAGTTGTTGAAAACACCTGCAGGGTATATGTGGCTGAGCCTGGTTAGGTCCTCTTTATAAACTTTTAAGATCGGAGGGCAGGTCCAGGGATCTATTCATCTTGCTGCTGCCCATGACAAAACTGGTATGTAAGTTTCCTTTGCTATTATTAAAACTGCCACCTACCAAGCCATCTTCCGTCCAGGTATATCGTCTCTTAATAACTCTGAGAAGTAGGTAGAAGTAGGTACTGATAGTCTTAATTTACAAAAAAAAAAAAAAAAAATCAAGCTCAGGTTGATCACGTGTTTTGCCCGAGGACACACACTCAAAAGTGTCAGTACCAAGTTCTTTTTAGTAACAGTTAGTGGTTTCTTTAAAAAAAAAATCCCATTATAAAAGCATTACACAGATACTGGAAAGGCTAAAAAAGAAGAAAATCAACCACAGAGGCATAATACAGAGACAACTCATTATTAACATTATGTTCTGCTGCCTCCCAAGCTTTTTCTATGCCTAAGTGATATTTTTTAATATAAAGTTAAGACAAGATTCCATGTGTTCTTTTTAAAACTTATATATAAATAATTTATAACAATACACTGGACTTGTTTTCCTAGGTCCTTAAGTTTTCAGGGATAGGATTTTTATTTGCTCCACAGTATTCTGTCACATGGGTGTCTCTAATTATGTATCAGTCCTCTTTCTTGTGGCATTATAGTCCAGGTCCAAAATAATTGGTTCTTATGCCAAAATCCTGGGGCCAAAGATGTTTTCAAAAATCATAATTTTTCATGATTTATAAGGGTAACACAGGGCATATGCCTGCTAATTCTTTCAACAGGGTCTAGAACCACACTGCCAAACCACATTAACATTTTGGCAACAAACGTACATATCCACTTTCCGGGGTAAATGATAAAGGGAACAAAATAAGCTTCTGTCAGTTCAGGTCAGGTTTTGCAACCGAATGAATTTGTGCCCAACACACACACACACACAGACACACACACACACACACACACACACACACATTGCTGGCCTTTAGAGTTTTTTGGGTTTCAGAGTGGTGGACTCCTGGGGCAGATTCGAAGCCCAGCTTGTTCCACATGCCTGAAGACTATGGCATTCTAGAATGGCAGCAGAAGGGAAGGTATAATCATGAAACAAGGTTCCAACTGCTCAGGGACAAAAAAGAATTTAAAAAAAAATGGTGGGGGGCATCAGGCTTCTTGCTTCTCGGGGAGCCTGCTTCTCCCTCTGCTTCTGCCTGCCTCTCTGCCTGCCTGTACTCTCTCTGTCTCTCTGACAAATAAATAAATAAAATCTTAAAAACAAAATGGTGGGGGGATTCCTCAGACGGGGAGGGGTGCAGGCCTGAAGGCCAACTGTAGGACAAAGAGCAGGTTCCTTAGAAGTGAGGGAGTGCTTGGGAGGGAAGGAAGTGCAGGTTATGGAGACCAAAGGGGCCTCAGCAGTGAGGCAAAGTGCAAATGTCACAGAGCACTGGTCAAAAGCTCCCAAATTCACTTCACACACACACACACACACACACACAGCCCTTGGAAGCTCTACATGTCAAAGAGGAAGACTACCCCAGAGGCTCCTGCCAGGTCTCCTGAGACCCTGGCATTGAGGAGAGAAGGGCCAAAGGCTCAGAAGCAGCCTGTTGTGGGAGGAGGAGCATAACCATGTTGATTTCATAGAGGAGTAGAGTGTAGGCCCCATTCTCCTCCCTGTTCCTGTGTCAAGTGTGGTTTGCTGTCAAGTGGTAGCAGGTTCAGCCACAGCCAAGGCAGGTAGTGGGGAGAGGCGCCCAGAGAGCGAGAGGCCCTGTGCTGGGCGCCCCGAATCTGGAGGGTGATTTGCTACGGCTGCTTTCAGCTGGGGAACAGAATGAATGGTGGGGACTGGGGCTTCTGGGGTGTGCAAGGCATGCTGGGAAGTGTGGGTTTTAATTGGCAGTTGGGCAGTTTAGCCACAGGCTGGGGGCAGGGTGGGGTCCAAAGAGGAGGGGAAGCTGGTGAGCCGGAAACAGGGAGGAGTGATCTTTTTTTTTTTTCCACATCAGCACACCAGAGGATGATTGACCTATCAGAACCCATTTTTATTAGCCTAGCACTGACCAAAAAGGCTGAATTTAGGCCTTTCCCCGGCTCTGAAGGACATTCTTCCTCTTCTTCGCTTCTCAGCACAGTTACCAAGATCTATCACAGCCACGATGCATTTCCCATATGCATCTTGCCAATTCCCTCCTTCGGGAATCTCCTCATCTCTACCAGGTCATTGTCACGACCCTCTTAGTGATTTCACTAAAGACTCACCTCCCCAGAAACCTGCTCCAATGAATCCCATCCTATTCACTCTATTATCTCTCCTTACACAAAAACAGCACCTAATTCTTCCAACTGTCAGCATCTTGATGCTTGAAAACATTATACTAAGTGACAGAGTGACACGGTACTTGACTGTACTATCTTGAAAGAGTTGCAGAGTTTCTCTTTGTAGCTGTGGGGTATTTTGAGGCTATACATTTAGCTTTCCAAAGGAAAAATATTTCCCTGCCATTGACCTCTACATTTAACATCTATTTAAATGTTATGTTTTGGAGATTTTTTAAGTTACAGATTTTTTTAAATTTATCACTCTAATTTCCATATATGTGCCGCCAGAGGGAGTGCCACAGATTTCTTATTTAAAATGGAATTATTCTTGGGGCGCCTGGCTGGTTCAGTCAGTTGAGCCTCTGACTCTTGATTTTGACTCAGGTCGTGATCTCGGGGTCATAAGAATGACTCTTGCATGGGCTCCATGCTCAGCACGGAGTCTGGGAGTTTCTGCCTTTCCCTCTGCCTCTACCCCTTCCCCTGCTCATGCTTTCTAGCTATCACTAAAATAAATAAAATCTTTATAATACAATTATCCTGGGGGGCCAGGGTGGCTCAGTTGGTTGGGCGTCTACTTTGGGCTCAGGTCATGATTTCAGGGTCCTGGGCTTGAGTCCCACATCAGGCTCCTTGCTCTCTAGGTAGCCTGCTTCTCTCTCTCTCCCGCTGCCTGCCGCTCCCTCTGCTTATACTCTCTCTCTCCCTGTCAAATAAATAAATACAATCTTAAAATATATATATATAAAGAAACATTTATTTCTCTCTACATGTGAAATAAAGAGCCCTTTGGCTTTGACTAAGAAAAGCTTTAAAAAATAAGTAAAATATGGGCACCTGGGTGGTTCAGTTGATTAAGCAACTGCCTTAGGCTCAGGTCATGATCCTGGAGTCCCCGGATCGAGTCCCAGCATTGAGTTCCTCATTGCGCTCCTTGCTCAGTGGGGAGTCTGCTTCTCCTTCTGACCTCTCCCCTCTCATGCTGTCTCTCTCTCAGATAAATAAATAAAATCTTTTAAAAATAAAGAAATAAAATAAAATAAAATAATCCTTAATCCTATGTTGGAGATGGTCGCTAAGGAAATCTTTATTATTATTAATTAAATTTAAAAATTAATTAATTAAAAAGTATATTAATTAAACTATATTAATATACTATCCAATTGTGTTAAGTATAATATAAAGATAATAAATACTTAAATATTTATAAATTTGTATAATTTAATGTAGAAATTAATTATATATCATTAGATATCAGAAAACTCCAGGCAGCTGGTATTCCTTGTTAGAGAGAAAGGGACACTCATCCCTCTGAGAGAAGAAATGACTCCCTTCATCTGTTTGGGGAAAAGAAGACTGTGTACCCAAGGCTTGGATCTATACTAGTATTTTCTGGGTTGTTTCTGAGGAGTGGTCAGCATCCAAACCCCCTTACTATGTAGGGCAGTCATTCTTTGCCTGGCCTTGGTAGGAAACAGAGCCCCATCCCTTGGAAATTAGGGAATGATTGCATGATCCAGGCTCATCCTCCTGAATCAGAGAACCATGGGTCTGAAGTAAGCAAGACAAAGAAGCTGACTGTACCAGAGGCATGGCAGGAGCCTCTGATGTCTGAGCCAATGGTGGCAGCAATGCCAGGGCCAGGGCTCAGCAGCCAGAGAGACACTGCTTTCCAACCAGGCTGTCCCCTTAGCATGACCACGGCTGTGGTTACAACTGCCCACTTCCCCTTGGTGCTGCTCATTTGCTCATCAGGATCTTCAGCCTTCATGTTGACACCCACCCACTATCCTTCCAAGAATCCCTTTCCTGCTCAAAGGAGCCAGAATCAGTTTCTGTTGGGTGCAGTCAAGAATCCTTGCAGTCGAGAATCCCTCCAAATGGGGAAAAAAAATACCAAAAAACCCTCTTAAAGTTGGAAAAGTTGATGGGGGAAAGAGGAGAGGCAGGGGAAGGGAGGAGGTATTGCAATTTAGAAGGTAAACTATAAGGTTCTTCCTGGAATTAGCAGAAAGCCATGACAGCAACAACTCTTGCTGGAATAAGAACACATTAAGGGCTCCTGGGTGGCTTAGTCGGTTGGGCATCCGACTCTTGATTTCAGCTCAGGTTATGATGTCTTAGGTCATGATCTCAGGGTTGTGAGATCAAGTCCCACATCAGGCTCTATGCTCACTACGGAGTCTGCTTAGGACCCTCTCTTTCTCTGCCTCTCCCCACCACCCCTGCTCTCTCTCTCAAATAAATAAATAAATCTTAAAAAAAAAAAACTCTCTCCCTCTCCCTTGCCCCCCCACCCATCTCTCTCTCTCTTTCTAAAAAAAAAAAAAGAAAGAAAAGAAAAAAGGTATAAGAGTACTTACATTCAGTTATGAGCAAAGCTTTTGGACCCCCAAGGAAACCAGGACTACAATTCAACAGGCACAAGTCAAAAACTAGAGTCCACCACCATAGAAGAACTTGTGTGAGTGACAAAATTCTTTTCAGAGACAGCTGCGCCTGATATTCTGAAATGGTGTTTTTGGTGGGTGTACTTTAGGAGTTAGGCCTGGAAACACATTAAAGAACAAGAGTGAGGGGCACCTGGGTGGCTCAGTGGGTTAAGCCGCTGCCTTCGGCTCAGGTCATGATCTCAGGGTCCTGGGATCGAGCCCCGCATCAGGCTCTCTGCTCAGCAGGGAGCCTGCTTCCTCCTCTCTCTCTCTGCCTGCCTCTCTGCCTACTTGTGATTTCTCTCTGTCAAATAAATAAATAAAATCTTTAAAAAAAAAAAAGAACAAGAGTGAAATGTTAGCCAAAACTTGATAGTAAGAAAACTGAAATATTTAAAACATGCCAAAAATATTAGAGGAAACATTATGAAAGAATAATTTTTTCAGGTGAAATCATCTCAGCTCAAACTTAAGAACTGAGAGAATTAGCTTATGATTATGTGGTAGAAATATTGCAGTTTGGGTTATAATTGCTATTTAAACTATTCTGAAATTAGAATTCTATGTAATTATAATCACAGTTGTTATCATTTAAATTATTGACAAGAAAATGGTATTTTCTAAGTTTATAGTGATTTATAGGTTAAATTTGGCAATACTGAATTTAAGATCATTTTAATGAAATGATCCTTCTTTCAACCTTAGGATCATGCATCTTCAGTCATACAGATGGTGATGACTGGGTTTTTTATTCCGTGGGGTAAAGTCAGATATACTCCCGGTGACTGGAAAAGGAAGCAGGCTTGGGCAACAGCTTAATTGAAACAGCATTACTTAAGAAACCCAAAAGGTATAGCACTCTCCAAATTCACATAACTTTAGAAGAGAAAGAGAAACAAACAAAAAGAGCAGAACTCTTTCTTTCAAGGAGGAGCCACAGGAATAACCATTCTACTTGGAATCCATCCCTAACCTCAAGTGGTCCCCAGAAGTGTGCCCCTGTTTTCGTTCTGCCAGTCCGGTCTGTGAGGAATGCAAGATGGTTCATCGGCAGGAGAAGGCAAGGGTGTTTAAGAGAAGCCTCCCTGCGCCCCTTGTTCTAGGAGGGGATAAAGGTGTCTGGGAGGTTAGGAATGGAAATGGTGTCGGGTTGTAGGTCATGGGGATCAAAGGCTGAATGTGGAAGGAGAGAAGAGATCCAGAAATCAGATCACCAGCCTCTGCATATCAGAAAAATGGCCCCAAAGTGGGGAGATACAGCTGGACGGGGGAGATCTTTCCATCCTCAGGCCGGCTGGATGTCTGTCCAGCTAGAACCAGACCGTGTGACAAGCTCTTTTAACCAGAGACAGAACTTGGGCTTCAGAGTCAGACTCTGGTTCGAAAGCTCATGCTTCAGCAGCTGGCAGGAGGATGAACTTGAGCAGACATGTGTCCTTTGGGCCTCGGCTTCCTCATAGGGAAGGCACCTCTCACACAGCAAGTGTTCAATAGACCTTAGCTATTATTATTGCCTGCTGACAATTTCATCTTTTAGAGAGCAGAGGAAGTACTAAGGGGAACTGCCACACTGAGCCTAAATTTGGCCAGAAGGAGGAATTGGTTGGCAGAGTGGAAGTGACAGAACCTTGCAAGAAAGCAACTGCGTCTTCTTGAAGTTGGCGACGGTGAGAAAAATGACAGCGCACTGGGAGATGTGATCCCTCGATTTTAATAATTGAAAGAAAATACAGGGCTTGAGACTTTAGAAAGATAATTTCTTTTCTTTTCTCTCTCTTTTTTTTTTTTAAAAGATTATTTATTTATTTATTTGACAGAGAGACACAGCTAGAGAGGGAACACAAGCAGAGGGGGTAGGAGATGCCAGCTTCCTTCTAAGCAGGGAGCCCTATGCAGGGCTCGATCTCGGGACCCTGGGATCATGACCGAAGCGAAAGGCAGACACTTAACAATAGAGCCACCCAGGCACCCACAGTTCAGTAGCTTCATAAGAATAGTCACTTTACCCCTCAGATCCCAAGTCAGCGAAAAAAGGGAAAGGAGCTTAAAGAAGCCATATAGGTACATATATGTTTGACTATAAGAGAAAGGCAGCCTAAGATGAACAGAGAGGGGCATGCCCATTGGAGACCACAGAACATGGAATGGATACCCAACACACTTTTGAGAAAGTGAAAGCCTCACATGAATAAAGGCCCATTAAGTGCTCCGTAAAGTCATATTCAAAGCAAAAAAGGGATACGCTGTTTGTGGTCAATGCTGTCATGTTGGTGGGTGACAAAGAGAAAGCAGAACTCCTCAATATGTGTTTTGCTTCTGTTTTCTCTGTCAGCGGGAATGTTCTTAGGACAGAAACACCCGGAGAAAAAGTTAACTCAAGGTGGGAGAAAAGGCAGCAAGAGACAACCCCAGTTTCTTTACACGAGTTCCAGGAACCCGACCAGAAGAAATGATCTTCCAGAATGTGGGGGGATTTGCGAATGGATTACCAGGGAAGCATTGTCCAACTGTGGAAGCAGGCCCTCATCACAATGTTCAAAACAGTGAGAAAATTCAGTTCCACACACCACAAGCCATTGTATTTATTCTGATTCCTAGAACCAAAATGGATTATTAATGAGAAGGTTCATGGGCACCTCAAAGGGGCAGTGGTCACTAAGAGTCAGCATAGAGGACTACACATTTTGATCCTTGCCATCTCGTCCCCAGGGAAGTTTGCAATGCAAAACTTTAAATGAATTGTACCAACATTGATTAATTTCCATCAGGAATGTGTTTTCTGGAACAAACAGTAAGTCACTTTAATGCTTTGATCATCTTTCGATGACACTGAGACATCTCCATTTTATCTGTTTTAGTTTTAGTCAACTGAAAGATTTTTCACCAGGATCAATGCTTCTTCATTTCAGTTTTTAAATTTTGTCTCATGGCTTGGTTCCTTTATCTGTGTCAGATTGGTCTCAAATTTTACTAAAGTTCCTATCATTTTAGGTGACATTGTGATTGCATCCCTGCCCCCCCCAACCACATCTGTTTCCTTATTCCTGGTGACTACCCCAACTTTTGTCCATATCTCCACCAGGCAATCTGGGAACTCTGAGGGAAGCGAACACCACCCCTGGCTGAAGCAATAGGATGTTATTATGGCAGGAGATAAGACATGACTTAATTCAGGCCAATGAGGTTTTTAAAAAGCCTTTTGTGGGGCTTCTAGGGAAGCAGTTCCCTTTTCTTCCTTGCCTAATGTGGTATGAAGATGTGACTCCTAGAAGCACTGCAGCCATTTTGCTGCCATGAGGAAACCTCAGCTGAGGGCTAAGCCAGCACACAGAGTAGGTCAGGACCTGGAGGCTTGCATGGAAACTAAGCTGACAAACTATGTTTGAAGGAGTTATTTATGGGCTTTAAAGTTGTAGAAGCCATTAAATCCCCCCTCTCTGCTCACCCCCCTTTTTTTTTAGCTAAGTTTAGTTGAACTTCCTGTTCCTTGCAACTGAAGCTGTCTTAACAACTCTTAGGAGTTGTTTAAATGGCCATTATGGGTATAATTTTTCTTTTTTTTAAGTTTATGTATTTATTTTTAATTTTTTAAAGATTTTATTTATTTATTTGACAGAGAGAGATCACAAGTAGGCAGAGAGGCAGGCAGAGAGAGAGGAAGGGAAGCAGGCCCCCTGCTGAGCAGAGAGCCCGATGTGAGACTCGATCCCAGGACCCTGAGATCATGACCTGAGCCGAAGGCAGCGGCTTAACCCACTGAGCCACCCAGGCGCCCTATGTATTTATTTTTAGCAACCTCTACACCCAATGTGGGGCTCGAGCTCACAACACCAAGACCAAGAGTTGCATGTTCTTCCAACTGAGCCAGCCAGGCGCCCCTACGAAGTCTAATTTTTCTGCCTCAAAGTTTGCAGGCCTAAGTTTTGTTAAAAATTTTATTTTCCATTGTTTAGTTAAAAAAATTTGGGGGGTGCTTGGGTGGCTCAGTCCTTAAGCATCTGCCTTTGGCTCAGGTCATGATCCCAGGGTCCTGGGATCAAGCCCCACATCAGGATCCCTGCTCCCCTGGAAGTTTGCTTCTCCCTCTCCCACTCCCCTTGCTTGTTTTCCCTCTCTCACTGTATCTCTCTCTGTCAAATAAATAAAATCTTTTAAAAAATTTTATGTTTCATTATAAGCAATTATTAGTTTTATTTTCTATTGATTGTGTCTGTCAATGATAGTCATTATGAATGGGATAAAAGATTAAAGATGGTTTATATTTTTTTGGTGAATTCCTGAGGGTATTGCTAGTAGTGAGTCAGAAAGAAGGAGGGAGAGAAACAGGTGGAGGGTAATCCTGCAAGCATAATGTAAGAATATAAATGTATGCAACAGAGAAAACACTCAACAAAGCTAAAAGGCAACCTACAGAATGGGAGAAGATATTCACAAAGGACATATCAGATAAAGGGCTAGTATCCAAAATCTATAAAGAACTTATCAAAGTCAACACTCAAAAAAAGAAAAAAGCCAGTCAAGAAATGAGCAGAAGACATGAACAGACATTTCTCCAAAGAAAACACACAAAGGACCAAAAAACACATGAAAAAATGCTCAACCTCACTCAGCATCAGGGAGACACAAATCAAGAGCACAATGAGATACCACCTCACACCAGTCAGAATGGCTAAAATGAACAACTCAGGAAACAACAGATGTTGACGAGGATGGGGAGAAAGGAGAACCCTCTTGCACTGTTGGTGGGAATGCAAGCTGGTGCAGCCACTCTGGAAAACAGTATGGAGTTTCCCCATGAAGCTAAAAATAGAACTACCCTATTGACCCAACAATTGCACTGCTAGGTATTTATCCAAAGGATACAAAATGGTGATTTGAAGGGGCATCTGCATTCCAGTGTTTATAGCAGGAATGTCCAAACTAGAAGACACCAGATGTCCACTGACAGCTGAATGAATAAAGAAGATGTGGTAGGGCGCCCAGGTGGTTCAGTGGGTTAAAGCCTCTGCCTTTGGCTCAGGTCGTGATCCCAGGGTCCTCAGATGGAGCACTGCATTGGGCTCTTTGCTCAGCAGGGAGCCTGCTTCCCCCTCTCTCTCTGACTGCTTGTGATCTCTGTCTGTCAAATAAATAAATAAAATCTTTAAAAAGAAAAAAAAAAGATATGGTGTCGGGATGCCTGGGTTGTTCCATTGGTTAAGCAGCTGCCTTCAGCTCAGATCATGGATCCCAGGGTCCCAGAATCGAGGCCGGAATTGGGCTACCTGCTCAACGGGGAGCATGCTTCTCCCTCTCCCTCTGCCTGCTGCTCTGCCTACTTGTGTTCTCTAGCTCTCTGTTAAATAAATAAATAAATAAATAAAATCTTTAAAAAAAAAGAAAAAGAAAGAAACAATGTCTCTAGGGGCATCTGGGTGGCTCTGTCATTATGCCTTTGCTTTTGGCTCAGGTCATGATCCCTGCTCAGGGGTAAGCCTCCTTCTCCCTCTCCCACTCCCCCTGCTTGTTTTCCCTCTTTCACTGTGTCTCTTTGCCAAGTAAATAAATAAAATCTTAGAAAAAAGTAAAAATAAAATAAAAATAAAAGGATGTCTTTGTGTGAGTTAGAAGGAATGCCACTCCAGCCAGATACAGCCTCCCAGTAAAAGAGGAGGTTTAGCCTTTCCTCCTCCCCTTTGCAGTAACCCAGCACAACTATATGGCGTGGTGGTCAGCTTGGCAGAAACTTTGGCCCCTGGGCCATGTGACTGGGAGCACCCAGCTGAGGGACCCAAAGTCTCAGGGACATCAGTCTGGGTCATGAAGGGATAGTCTGCTGAGGAAAGAAGCAATGACTGGACAAGTAGGTTGGCTCAGGGCTGTATAGCCTCCCAAGAGCAGGGCAAGATGAAGTGGCCCCAGCATTGCTCTGATTTTAAATATAGATTAAGTATTAAGTAATTGTAATTAATTTTGCTAGGTATTATATTTTTATTTCAGCTCTGCTGGAAAATATTCTTTTTTTTCCTTAAAAATTTTATTTATTTATTTGAGAGAGACAGCATGCAGGGGTGGGGCAGAAAGAGAGGGAGATTGAGAAGCAGACTCCCCACAGAGCAGGGAGCCAGATCTCGGTCCTGGGATCATGACCTGAGCCAAAGGCAGATGCTTAACTGACTGAGCCACCCAACTGTCCCTGGAAAATATTCTTATGTTGTAAAGACATATACGGAAGTATTTAGGAGCAACATGGCATGATGTCTTTAAATATACTTTTAAATATGTTAACAAAAATTAATAAAGTGAGCTGAATGGGGGAAAAAATATTCCCAGAAGACACTAGGGACACAGGAGGAGGAAAAGGGAATTTGTCAAGGTTGTAGTAAACATCGGGGTAAACCCCAGGCTCCCGGGCCAGGAAAGAGCTCACTAAGGGCATTGTTCTCAGCATTTCCTTCCCACTTAGGTTCCTGTCCTGACTCCCTTTGGGTTTGCAAGTTTCTGAGAAACTCGTGCTCTTAGCAGGATCTTCCCGGGGTGTGAGCAGTCAGCCTGAGGACCAAGACATCTGAAGGTCTGTCCCATGTAGAGATGGCAAGAAGGACTGAGAAAAGCAGATTTCAGTTGGAGAAAAAGCAAAACAAAGCTGATTTCTTGGGGAAGCAGCCAAACTCCCATCTCTGGAAGTATCAGGCATAGGCTGGAAGACTTGAGATCGTTGGCCTTGACTTCTACACCCTTTCAGCCTCATAGGCCAGGATCCAGGGAAAGGGGTGTGTGAGGCCAGAGGCATAGGAACAAGACAGAGCTGTAGGAAAGGAGGGGCCAGAGCTGGGCCTTGAGCTATTTCTCTGGCTTCCCTCCTGGACCCTGCCTCATAGTGCTGCTTCCTGTCTCTCACCATCTGGAGAAGCCAGTTTCCTTCAGTGGCTGATTTCATTTGATAAGGAAAGGGAGGGGAGCCCCAAGTTAAGCCATCATGGGGCCTGTCCTTGAGCAGAAACTGGAGCTCAGTCTCTCCAGTTCCTACTCCCATCCCGCTCGGTCCCCCAAGGAGGGAGAGTTAGGAGAGAAGATGCAAGCCAAATTATTGCTGCAAGGTTTGTTTTGAACTTGGAAAATACTGTATTTCAAGAATGGGGACCACCTGGGTGACTCAGTCGGTCGGTCAAGCATCTGCCTCCGGCTCAGGTCCTGATCCCAGGGTCCTGGGATCAAGTTCCATAGTAGGGTCCCTGCTCAGCAGGGAGTTTGCTTCTCCCCCTCCCTCTGCCCCTCCCTCCCACTTGTGCATATCCACTCGCTCACTCGCTCTCTTTCTCCAATAACAAAGTAAAATCTTAAAAAAAAAAAATAAAAGGATTTTCTATCTCTGTTGAGGACAGAACAATACAGATCAGGTCAACAAAGAGGGCCCCAGGACCATTTTGTGCTGGGCTTAGATGGGATATGACAATGAATAGAGACTTTCCTTCCCTCAGAGCATTCAGAAACCTCAACTGCAGCCAAAGGGCAAAAATAAAATATATAGACTCACTGTAAAACATACTTAGTTCTGAGTTACCAGGAGAGAATATAGAATTTCACTGGAAACACCTAACAGACTATCTGCCACATTTTTTCTTATCCATCTGGTGTAGTTTAGATGCAGGCTTAGGTGAGGGGCAGGGAAATGGCCAGAGACTAATGACTCTCTGGTGGTCTTGTCCAGACCAGAATTCTAGAGGGAGATATATCCTTATTAGCCTCTCTTGGCCACGGGTTGGAGGTGGGATGGAGAAACCCTCCTCTCACAGAAGGTTAGAAGCCAAGTCCCTAGAAGTAGTCCCACTCTGTTCTGTCCTGTCTTGCTTCTCAATAGCCTTGGAACCTTCAAGAATCTAATTTGTCCCAATACTTGTGCCCATGAAACAGGAGCCGAAGAACTCTTGAGGAAGAAATGGTCATGACAAATGATGTTTTGGAAGACTTCTATTGTTAGTAAAACCTTACCATATCATTATCTTAGGTGACTATCTCAGCTCTGTGAGGTGGTCACAGAGAGCACTGTTAACTTCCATGGGCAGAGGAGAGAATGAAGGCTTGAAGGTAAGTGATTGGCCAAAACCACACAGCAGGAAAATCAGCATGTGGTTTTCCGCCAAGCCCCACCAGACCTGAGGTGATAAACTCCCATGTCCTTTCTCCTCCCCACACTGCCTCTACTGGAACATGCTGGGGTAGAGAGACTGTAGAAGGCACTGGCACAGTGGATTTGGGGGGCAAAGCAGTGAGAAGGTACTAGGCTCACATTCTTTTGGAATCCCCACCAAGCTATCTCTCACCAATGTACTTTGGTCCCCAACCCCCACATGTTCAGTTCCCCAACATGCCTTCCCCACATGGCATGTTGGAGCAGACCAAGCAACAGTCGGGACTGTAAGTGGGTGCCCACACTCTCCTCCTGTCTTGGCAGGAGATCCAATAATTGACGGAAGGTGTGTAAGAGATAGATTGTCAGAGGTGACTGAGGTCTTGAAGAGAAATGTGATCCTTCTGGGGGCAAGGTGAAGAGCTAGAGGAACACCCCGCTTTGCCCTCCTTCTCAGTGCCTCTCTGCTTCCACAGTGACTGGGTGTCAATAAGGAGATTCTGTAGATTGGTTAATAATCATGGCAGTAGGAAAATGGAGGAAATGAAAGAACAGGAGAAAGAAAGCTAGAGGAACTAGAACTTTCATGGGCAAAAGCAGAAAATAAAGAATAAGGAAAAACAAAGAACAAAAAGTCAGGTCCTCAGAGCTACTGAGAGCATCCTCCTCCTTCTAGAAGAAAAACACCATCAGCTTTACAGAAAACACGGTGTTTGTGGCTTAACCCACCACAGGGTGTGTGTTTGGCTCTGAAGTGGAACTGAGGAACTAGTTAACTTTTTCCACTCTATGGGTTTCCTCCTACAAGCTCCTCCCCTCAGGGCCCCTCACAGCCCTTCACCCTCCCACTAGCACCTGAAGTGTACCACTGCTGCCCCCTGCTGGGAGAACCCTGCTGGACTCCGAGAAAAGGGATGTCTTCCGAGGGTGGCCTCTTCCCACATCAGGGGCGTTTAAAGTACTCCAAGGAGTAGGCAGTAAAACACAGTATTTTAAATACAGAAACACACTAATGCGGAAACTGTCTGAAAGGTCTGGACTTGTAATAAGCATATAGGCCTGTTAAAAGAAGGCAGGATAAGGAAAGATGACCCTCCGCCCCCCCCCCAATACAAAAGGATTTTAATGGGGCTTAAACTATCCATTCTCTCTCTCTGGCCTTTCTGAAATATATTAACCTTCCTAAAGCACAGTGTTTATTGTGTGTGTTGGTGGGGGGAGTCTTCAGAGACTACATACATAACTAAGAGAATAATGTTGAAAATCTTCAGCTATGCTTTTCTCACTTCTTATTCCGAAGTCCACAGACTGACATGGACCTACCTTTTCAGCCTTTCCTCCCACGGATCTTCCTTCCATAGACTGTGCTGCTTCTTCTTCTTCTTTTTTTAAAAAGGTTTTATTTATTTATTTATTTGTCAGAGAGAGTGAGAGAACACAAGCAGGAGGAGTGGGAGAGGGAGAGGCAGGCTCCCCACTGAGCAAACTACACTTGTGGTGAAATTGCATAATTTATAAACCCATCGAATCACCATGTTTTGCACTTAAACTAATGTAATATTGTGTGCCAACTAGCCTCTTTTTTTTTTTTTAAACCACATGCTGACTTCTAAGTGTGATAAATACAAACAAATTTGTATCTGGGCACACTGAGGTGGAATCGTGAAATAATAAGTATAAGGAAAATATCTTAATAGCTATCAGAGAAAAAAAGATTAACTACAGAGCGGTGATAAGACTGACAGCAGACTTCTTATTACCAACTATTCATGACAGAAGATAATAGGGTAATATTTTCAAAGTGCTAAAGAAAAGGAATGGTTAACTTAGAATTTGTTTCACTAGTCAAACCTATTCAAGAGTGACAGCAGGGTACCTGGGTGGCTCAGTTGTTTCAGTGTCTGCCTTTGGTTCAGGACATGATCCCAGGGTTCTGGAGTCCTGGGATCGAGCCTCATGTTGGTCTCCGTGCTCAGTGGGGAGTCTGTGTGTCTCTCTCTCCCTCTGCCCCTCCCCTTGTTTGTGCTCTCTCTCTCACTTGCTCTCTTTCAAATAAATACATAAAAAATTTTTTTAAAGATTTTATGTATTTATTTGACAGACAGAGATCACAAGTAGGCAAAGAGGCAGGTGGGGGGCAGGGGAAGCAGGTTCCCTGCTGAGCAGAGAGCCTGATGCGGGGCTCCATCCCAGGACCCTGAGATCATGATGAGTCGAAGGCAGAGGCTTAACCCACTAAGCCACCCAGGCACCCCTAAATACATAAAACCTTTTTTTAAAAAGTGAGGCAAAATGAAGACATTTTCTAGACACTTAAAGCATTAAGAGAGCCTCACAAAAAGATGATTGTCAAATGCCCAGATTTTATTTTCTAAATACCATTGCCTACTAAAAGAAATCAGGGCTTCTTGCTAAAACAATTGACTCCTGGTCTGGAACAGGAAAGGTACAAGATGAACCTAGGACATCTTGTTATGCCAAAAATCTATCCCATGTACAAGATTATTTATTACAGCATATCTGTAATAAGGGAAGACAGAGAATAACATGAATGACCATCAATAGGGTAATAAGTGATTATAGGTAATAATACGGTAAATAAGTGATGGGTCATCCATACAATGACCACGTATTAGTGTGAAAGAAGTTTGGGGATTTAGTGTGATGACTCTGGAATCAGACTGCCTAGACCAGAGCCAGTATCTCCTATTTTCTAGGTTTGTGACCTTGAGCAAGCTACTTAAACTCTTCATTGACTCAGTTTTCCCTATCTAGAAGAGGAATACTAACAGTACGTATCCCATAAGATTGTTCTAATGTTGCTTAAAAAGGGGTCACCATATATAAACCGGTAGAATTCCTATATGCTATTAATAAACCAATGAGAAAATGTTATGTGAAACAAATCCTATTTTAATTTAAAGAAATCAGACACCTTAGATACCTCTAAGGAAGAATACTTCTTTCCTACTTGTAAGATTTTTATCCATTTGAAAGGATCTCCACTGGTGGGGTGCTCCATCACTCTGCCCCATTACTCATTCTGCTCCTTGGAGGACACAGTGACATTAAACAGCATGTTTAGGAGGAATAATCTGGGCATGCCAGGCTCAGTTCTGTTTTTCTTCTTTGGGAGCAAACTGCTGACCATGTCCTATATATAACTATATCTATTAGATTATTTGCATATATCTTTTGAGTGCATACTAATATTTGTTGGCTTGATCTACTAAGCACTTGGTTATCTAACCTAAAGCCACATCTTCCAACCTGATCTCTATCATCAATAAAGGTAGTATTCTGGGTACTACTCCTGGGTACCCTCCCGGGTTCTACTGTTTTTTTCCTCAGTTTGTTCCAAACCTAAGTGGGCAACCTAATCTAATTATTGTATCCTCAAAGATAATACTGAAAGATATAAAAGATGGTAAGATATACCATGATCATGGATGAGAATACACTTTATCATAAAGATAACAGTTCTTCCCAAAGCTATTAATTCAATATGTATATTAGTGTATATTTTCTATATTTATTTTTTATTTTTAAAAGACTTTATTTATTTATTTGACAGAGAGAGAGCCCGTGCAAGTGGGGGAGTGGCAAGCAGAGGGAGGGGGAGAAGTAGACTCTCCACTGAGCAGGGAGTCCAACACAGGCTAGATTCCTGGACCCTGAGATCACGACCTGAGCGGAAGGCAGATGCTTAACTGACTGAGCCACCCAGGTGCTCCTATTTATTCATTTATTTACTTATTTTAAGTAGGCTCCATACTCAGCATGGAACACAACACAGGGCTTGAACTGACCCGGAGATCCAGACCTGAGCTGAGAACAAGAGTCCGACACTTAATCGACTGAACCACCCAGGTGTCTCTATATTTTCTACTTTTAATACAAATCATAACAAAACTTTCAGGTAACTTGGCAAGCTAGGTCTAACACTCATATGGAAGAGCAAAAGGACTAAGAATAATCAAAACAAATTTTAAAAATTACAAATTTGAGGGAACTGCTTTTTAAAAAATGATCATAAGAGGGGCGCCTGGGTAGCTCAGTCATTAGGCATCTGCCTTCAGCTCAGGTCATGATCCTGGAATCCTGGGATTAAGCCCACATCGAGCCCCACATTGTAAAGTAAGAACAACAAAGAATAGATATTTAGCCTATGCGTAGATAAATAGACCAAGGAAATACAAGAGACAAAGAAATAGAACAGATAACATATATGGAAAAATCAGTAAGCACAGAAGGGGCATTGCCAGTCAATGGCAGAAAGCATGTGAACCATTCAGTAAGCAGCATTACATATTAACCACATCATTTTATTTTTTTTTAAGATTTTATTTATTTGTTTGAGAGCAACACAGCAAGAGAGGGAACACAAGCAGAGGGAGGGGAAGAGGCAGAAGCAGGCTTCCTGACAAGCAGGGAGCCTGATGCGGGGCTCGATGCGGTACTCAGTCCCAGGACTCTGGGATCATGTCCTGAGCCGAAGGCAGATGCTTAACAACTGAGCCACCCAGGTGTCCAATCACTTTGTTCTAAATAAGGAAACTTTTACTTTCTCCATAATAAAAATAAGTCCTAGGTAGATTAAAGACCTATATTAAATTTGTTTGAACACTCTCCCTTTGTACTACAGAAAGAACAAAAAACCTTAAAATACCTTTTATAAAAATGCCTTTCACAGTCCATGATGCAAATTCATCACAATGTTGTCAATGAATACATGCCCTGGGTTAGAAAGCCTATATTTAATAAGCTCGCAGGGCCAAGGTGAAATGCAGAGAGAGAAACCAGCTTTTCACCTGAATAACCATGGTGAGCCTCTCTCAGATGGCCTAGCAGTAAATAGACTCTTCATGGAACACTGCAAAGCATCTAGTGTATAAATTCTCTGAATTATTGGGCTGTTTCTAGCACATTTCTCATGCCAGAAAGGCTGGCCCCTTAATCACAAAGCCAGCTTGGTCAGACAATCCTGATTCCTCCACACTCCTTTATAAACATGTGTGGCAACAGGAATTCTGCTAGAGTCTTTCTGGAGTCTTTCTAGGTCCTTCTCTGGCACACAGTGCATGTTATGTCCAACTGTGCCTGGCCCGAGTGCACTTGCCCATGAAGTGGTCAGAATCTGGGTTTCCACACACATCCCCTTACTCCCACAGGTTGAAACGTGCTTATATCAGGTATTATCTGTGGGCTTTGCCCTTGCACCTGGCTTGATAAATGTAAGTATTGCTCAGAAGAGTAATTGGTCTAAATAATTAATAAACAATTGGGCAATGTCCAGCAAAGGTAAAGCTGGGCTATAACCTATAACCCAAGAGTGCCATTTCTAGCAAAACATTCTAGAGAGAAAATAGCATTTGTACAGAACACATCCCAGTTTTGTTTGTAATAATAAAAAGTAGGAAAAAAAAGTAGGAAATAACCCAAATGGTCACCAACAGAAGAATAAATATATTGGAGTATATTTGTAAATGGAATACCATACAGTAATTTACAGTGAATTAACAGTACTCCAATCCAGTTTGGTTAAGCCACAGGACATAACGTTATAAAAGGACGTAAGCGGTATTATATACTCATAGATGGTAAATATGCAAAACTATAAACATTCTTTATGGAATCATGCATATGTAGAAAGTATAAAAACAAACATGGGAATGACAACTGTCAGAATCTGGAGGGGAAGGGAAAGGAAAGGAATCAAATCACAGGCAAGGGCATATAGGAGCTTCAACTGTATCTATAGCTTTCTCTGTCTGGGAAAAAATTATCTGGAGCAAATGTGGCAAAAATGATAAGATTTATTAAAGCTGCATGGTGGGCACAAGGGTGTTTGTTGTTATTCTCTTCATTCTTCTGTTTATTTCAAAGATGTCAAAATTACAAAGGAATAGTCACAAAGCAGAGAAAACTTCAAGCATGTGTCAGGAGCAGGGGGTACAAATGGGAATCAAGTCAGTGCAGTCACAGAAGCCCAGGGAGGCAGAGAAATTGATTTTTTTAAAAAGATTTTATTTATTTATTTATTTATTTGACAGAGAAAGATCGAGCACACACACCAGGGGGAGCTTCAGGCAGAAAGAGGGGAAGAAGCAGGCATCCCCCCTGAGCAAGGAGCCCAATGTGGGACTTGATCGCCGCAGGATGCTGGGATCATGACCTGAGCTGAAAACAGACACTTAACCAACTGAGCCACCCAAGTGCCCCGGGAAAATAGATTTAAAATTGGATGGAAAAGAGAAATAAACCTTATACTATTTCTGACTTTTGGGTCATGAATATCACCAGAGATTTAAATTAAAAAAAAAAAGGGTGGGGGGCGCCTGGGTGGCTCAGTGGGTTAAGCCGCTGCCTTCGGCTCAGGTCATGATCTCAGAGTCCTGGGATCGAGTCCCGCATCAGGCTCTCTGCTCAGCAGGGAGCCTGCTTCCTCCTCTCTCTCTCTGCCTGCCTCTCTGCCTACTTGTGATCTCTCTCTGTCAAATAAATAAATAATATCTTTAAAAAAAAAAAAAGGAATGAACTCATTATTTGGAAGTTTTGGTGAAAAAAACCCAAATTGCTATAGATTCTACAAAAACTTAAAAGAAACAAGGTTTCAGTGAGCTGATCATTTCACAAATTGATGAACTGCTATTAATCAGTGTTCAATGATTTAATGTTTAACAAATTGAAAGACATTTAAACAGTATTTATCCTTTGATAAATGTCCTTTGCTCAGATGACACCTCCTCCGTGAGGTTGCCCGGACTGAACCACTCACTTCCCCCCAAATGCCCTCTTCTTCCCCTGAAGTCCTACAGCATTCGCTCTGCACTTTCCTCAGGCCATATCATTTTCTACCACATTTTTGTTACAGGTTTTTAGATGGGTCTTGGCTTCCTTGCAGGACCACAAGATGCCCAAGGGCTAAGTTTTATTTGTCTTTGCTTGCCTAATAATGTGGTGCTCATGGTAGGTCCTTAGTATGTATCCGAACAGAGGAGAGGAGAGGAGGGAGACCAAGAACTCTAAACGAGGAAAGAATTAAGTAACCAAAAAAAATTAAAATTAAAATTAAAATTAAAAAAAAAAGAGTTAAGTAACCAAAAACGTCCACTTCTTTCCAGTGTGCAAAGTGAAAGAGGTTTTTACCTGCCCATGCTTTGAGTTTAGGCTGCAAATTTCTGCTGTTTCAACATTTTGTCCTCTTGGGCCATTTCCTTTGAGATGAACTTCTGCCAGTTTCTACCTTCAGGCTCAGCCTGTGGTGCCGAGGAAGCAAAGTCAGAAGAAAAATGATGAGACATTTTCCCTGCCATGACAGTGGCCCTCAGTGTCATACCAGGCTACTGACAGCGGCAGAGGAGGAGTGCTTGGGTGGGGAGCAGAAGCCCAGCCAACCCGCTATCAGGATGCTACACGGAAAAGCCACAGGTTCCCAAGGCTGCTGACAGCTGAGACAAGACAAGAGGCTTCTGGCTGGCTTTTAGTGTCACCAGATTTAGCAAATAAAAATAGAGGACACCTGGAGGAATTTGAATTTCAGATAAGTGCCAAATATTTCTTTTCTTTTAAAGATTATTTATGTATGTATGTATTTATTCATTTATTTAACAGAGAGCAAGAGATCACAAGTAGGCAGAGAGGCAGGCAGAGAGAGAGGGGGAAGCAGGCTTCCTGCTGAACAGAGAGCCCGATGCAGGGCTCGATCCTAGGACCCTGAGATCACGACCTGAGCCAAAGGCAGAGGCTTAATCCGATGAGCCACCCAGGTGCCCCATTGTGCTGAATAATTCTTCAACATAATTATTATCTCAGGCAACATTGGAGGGGCATACTTAAACCAAAAAATGATTCATTTATCTGAAATTCAAATTTTACTGGGCATCCTGTGTTTTCTCTGGCAAGCCAGACATGGGCCAAGGATTGTGTAGTTATTGGTGGTTATAATTAATAGGCAGACTAAGAGGAATTAGTTCGCAGAGGTGGGGAGGGAAGCAGAGAGAAGCTCGTCCAGGCCCTGACTTAGCCTTCGGGACCGGTAATTATGTGTCCCAAGCCTGAAAAATAAAACATCTGCATGTGTCTCCAGTCTCTCCAGGCAAGCCAGCTACTGCCACCGCTCACGTCTGCCTCTTGAGGAGCACCCACCTGGTGATCTGTGGACATGTCTTATCCCCCCTTGAATGGATAGTGGACCAAACTTTTGAGTTAGAGATCTGTGTTCAAATCTGAATTCGGACATTTACAGCTAGGTGACTTGAACAGGTCACTTATCTGCTGAAAACATCCATTTTTCTTGCCTATGGAAAAGAAAAGCCATCATGGGGTACCTGGGTGGCTCAGTCTTTAGGCAGGGGTCATGATCCTAGGGTCCTGGGATCGAGCTGCCCATCAGGCTTCTTGCTCAACAGGAGCCTGCTTACCCCTCTCCCTCTCTGAGCTGCTCCCCCTGCTTATGCTCTCTCTCTCTCTCTCTCTCTGTGTCAGATAAATAAAATATTTTTTAAAATGAAAGCCATCAAGATGTTGTGATAAATACAAGAGGTTGTGCAGGTAAAGCCCACTGCAGGTGCTCCAACCTAGGAGCACATCTCCAAGGACCCAAGGACGGGGTCCTCCGGGCTGTGGAGGAGGTGCTCAGCAGATGCAGGGACACGAATGAACGGTCCAAGTGAGGAGGGTGAGCTCTTGATTCATTATCTACACTAAAGGCTCTTAAATTTTGCTCTTACTGTTAGTCATGATCTGATGGAAAGAGATAAGAAAGCCTCAGTCATAATTTTCCACCAGAGGCTACCGATAAGGCTCTGAGGGAGAGAGGCCCCATGGGCAGGGCCTGGGGGTGCTCTTGTCACTTAGCTGGTCCTGTGCTTCCTCCCAGGAGGGGCCCCTGTGGGGAAGAGCCCCAAACTCCTCATGGGGTCCCAAAAGAGGGCAGGCCACAACAGCTTGGACCATGTGGGGACACATCCAGGTTTTGGCAGGTACCCTGTCCCGAGGGTATAGCAGGTCTTCCTGAGCCCCCTCTGGGCAGATGTCTGGCTCCATCTTCCTTCAAGAGCTCCTATTCTCCATCACAATCTGGGCCCGGGGTGCCTGGGGGGCTCAATTGGTTAAGTGTCTACCTTTGGCTCAGGTCATGATCCGAGTCCCGGGATCAAGTTCCTGTGTCGGTCTCCCTGTCAGGAGGGAGTCTGCTTCTCCCTCTGCTCCTTACCCCGCTTGTGCTCTCTCTCTCACACATGCACACATGCTCTCTCACTCAAATAAAATTAAAACAACAACAACAAAACCCTGTAGCTCCACCCAATGAGAACCAGGATCGATTTTGTTTGGTTGAAGCAGTAGAGGCTTTGAACAAAAATTCCCTTGCTGTCTGTTATGGACAGAATGATTTCTACCAAAATTCATAGATTGTGACCCTAACCCCCTCCCCCATGTGACAGTATCAGGAGGTGGAGCCTTCTGGAGGTAAGTAGGATTAGATGGCGTTGCAAGGGTGGGGCCTTAGTGAGGGGGTTAGTGACCTTCGCTATGCTCTCTGCCTTGCCGGGGTACAAGTCTGAAGTCAGCTATCAGAAGAGGGCCCCTCACCACAGGCCAGCCCTGCTGGTGCCCTGATCTCTGACTTCCAGTCTCCACAACTGTGAGAAATACATTTCTGTCGTTCATAAGCTACCCTGTCTGTTCATGGTATTTTGTTATCATAGCCCCATCTGACGAGGATGCTGTCCTTTCCCTAAAATATTTCCTCAGTTTACCACATCACCAAACTCCCCTCCGGACTGACCCTCCCTTTATGCAGCACCCCAAAAGCAACTAAAATTAAACTCGGGGGGCAGATCACTGAACTGACTTTCCTTTGAATTACCAACCTCACCCTCCTTGACTCTCTCTCTTAAACAGGGAACAGAAGCTTGAGGCAAGAAGCACAGTCTCTTTTTCCAAGATCCAAAAGACTTGAACTTCTTACTCTTGCCTTTGGCGTAGCCGACCAGCTCCTGCCAAGACGCAGCCCCTGCTGTTTGGGCAGTGTCTGTTGCTTCTCAGAGCTGAGTGTGGCGCTAAGAAGCAAGTCCTCTCCCTCCCTGTTAGCTTCTTTTGTCTTTTCATGTTCTTGGATTCCTTAAGAATGCTACTCTTTACCTGGCCAAACTTTGAAATTACAGCATGTCTGTCAGTGTCCATGCACCCAGCCTCTATGCTTTGTGACTGTCCCCCACCGACCACCCCCACCCCTGCCAGCCACAGGGGCTCAGAGCAGGGATCCCAGCAGCTTCCCAGGTGCTATGTGAACCCCCTCCCGCTCCTTGACCCCAGCTGAGGGGACCAGCAGGGAAGCGGCGGCCCTCAGAATTTGGTATTAGGACTAGGAGTCCAATCTGGTCATGGATTGATCTCTCTCTTTCTCTCTCTTTTTTTTTTTTTTAAGATTTTATTTATTTATTTATTTGAAAGACAGAGATCATAGTAGGCAGAGAGGCAAGCAGAGAGAGAGGGGGAAGCAGACTCCCCACTGAGCAGAGAGACCGATGCAGGGCTTGATCCCACTACCCTAAGACCATGACCTGAGCTGAAGGCAGAGGCTTAACCCACTGAACCACCCAGATGCCCCATGGGTTGATCTCTTAAGAGGAGGATATGTGGGGCGCCTGGGTGGCTCAGCAGAGAGCCTGTTTCCCTTCCTCTCTCTCTGCCTGCCTCTCTGCCTACTTGTGATCTCTGTCTGTCAAATAAATAAATAAAATCTTAAAAAAAAAAAGAGGATATGTACTGGCAATTATTTTTCCACAATGTAGACTGTGCAGAAGAGAAAGTTTAGGGAAAGAGTGATGTCTCAGGGATGAGACACGGAAGAGGCGAATTTCTGCTCTAAATTTCTATAATGAACTCCTTTTGCTTAAACTGCTTCACATTTCTGTTGCTTCAAATATTTTTAAGTGTTTCCTAGTCCCAATTTTAAGACCAAATGAGTTAAAAGTTGTTTTTCACACATACACGCAACCTACAAAAAAGATGGCTTTTCTTTCATGATTGGTTCCTAATGATATTTGCGTACTGTAGACCAGCTCAGTAATTATATTGAGAAATGGGGGTGCCTGGGTGGCTCAGTGGGTTAAGCCTCTGCCTTCAACTCAGCTTGAGTCCTGGGATCAAGCCCCGCAACGGGCTCTCTGTTCAGCAGGGAGCCTGCTTCCCCTTCTCTCTCTGCCTGCCTCTCTGCCTATTTGTGATCTCTCTCTCTGTCAAATAAATAAGTAAAATCTTTAAATAATAATAATAATATTGAGAAATGTACTGAATGTTTACTATGTTCCTGGCACTATTCTAAGCTGCTCAATGTGCCTTTCCTTTCATCCTCACGACCCTTTAAAGGAGGTAGTACTCTTCTACACATTTTACAGATAAGGAAACCGAGGCACAAAGAAATCAAATATCCTCCTCAAAGTAACAGAACTAGTCAGTGGTAGTACTGGGTTTGAATCAAAGCAGTATTGACTTACTCACTACACTACGCGCTTTCCGAACATTACCGATGCAACCTGACAAAAGACCTCCCAACAAATCTCTCACGCCCTAAAATGTTTCCTGGCCCTTGTTCCAGCAAACCAGCAAACACAGCATCGAAGTTGTCTCCACAGAGAGATAGCAGGATCAGTAAAGAGAAAACTTACCAGGCGCGCTAGATTCCTAGGGCTGCTACAGGGAAATACCACACACGGGGCGGCTTCAATAACAGTATCATCTCACTGTTCTGGAGAAGTCCGAGACCAAAGTGTGGGCAGAAAGTGGTTCCTTCTGAGAGCCGTGAGGGAGGAATCTGTTCCCTGCCTCCTTCCTAGCATATGGCGCTTGGCTGACAATCTTTGGCATTCCTTGGCTCCTACTGCATCATACCAGTTTCTGCCTTCCTCTTCACATGGTGTTCTCCCCTGTGCGTGCCTATGCCCAAATACCCTCTTTTTATAAGGACGCCAGTCACACTGGATTAGAGGCCCAGCTTTCTCCAGTATGGCCTCAACTAACTATACCTGCAATGACTCTATTTCCAAATAAGGTCGTATTTGGAGGCCCTAGGAGTTAGGACTTCAACATATGAATTTTGGGGAAGCCACCATGCCACCCACAAAACAAGGTTTTATTATTTCTTTCCTGTTGCAATTTTTGTAGTTGATGTAATTAATGACACAGGAAAATGATATTATGAAACAAGCTGGTTACAAGGAGGGGCTAGAGGATGACTTCAGTTCTGATGGAAACATTTAAAAGTATATATGCAAAACATAGGATGGCTATGTACAAAAATATTGATGGTATTAACCTCTGCTTTGTGGTTAAATATTCTTCTCTTTGTTTTTGTGTATTTTCCTGCTGCAATTTTTAGTGATTATATCTCCTTTTTTTCAAAGTGATAAAAAGTTTGATTCTAAGATGTGACAAACCTCAGGTGCAGCTTTTCGGCTTTGGTTTATTTATTTATTTATTTATTATTTTTTAAAGACTTTATGTATCCATTTGACAGATCACAAGCAGGCAGAGAGACAGGCAGGGGCGAAGGAAGCAGGCTCCCTGCTGAGCAGAGAGCCTGACTCAGGGCTCAATCCCAGGACCCTGAGATCATGACCTGAGCCAAAGGCAGAGGCTTAACCCACTGAGCCACCCAGGCACCCCTCAGCTTTGGTTTAACACTCAAATTTCATTGCTACTCTGCTTCAGTAAGAATACCAACTACACTGTCCTTGAAGAAATCCCGATAAAGACACTGACCTCTCTCTCTCTCTCTCTTTTGTAGGATTTATTTATTTTAAAGAGAGAGAGAGAGAGAGAGAGAGTGTGTGTGTGTGAACTACAGGCAGGAGGGACAGAGGGAGACAGAGAGAGAATCTTAAGCAGACCCCATATCCAGCATGGAGCCCAACACCTCTCCATCCTACGACCCCTAGACCATGACCCAAGCCAAAACCAAGAGTCAAAAGCCCAACCGACTGTGCCACTTAGGCACCCCAAGGACACTGACCTCTTTTAAGTGACTGCATAAATGTACGCACTACGGGACATAGAAGGACCAACAGAAGAGATGGCTTCAGTACTAGTTCTGGCTTTGCCAGAAACTTACTCTCAGAGTATGGTTAGTTGTTTTTTGTTTTTGTTTTTCTGTATGTATTTTCCTGCTCATAAAACAGCGATTTTGTCTCTCCTCTCAGGCTTCTCAAAAATCAGTCCTGAATCGTGATCTCTTAGTTCAAGGGAGAATTACCTGGGAACTTAAAGCACAACAAAACAAACGGACACTGAAGCCTGAGTGCATCCCCAACGCTATCTAATCTCATTTGCCTGGGCGTCCTATCTTATAACATCTTCCCAAGTATACAGTCTCCTGATCATGATGGGTGCATACAGAGGTCAAAAAT